>NC_136065.1:1069939950-1070569950 GCF_964261635.1 Lissotriton helveticus | reverse complement strand
TATATATATATATATATATATATATATATATATATATATATTTCTGCTTCCTTTTCACGCCGGACCATGCACTCAAGCACGGGTGCTTGTTTGCGGGGGGCGTGCCCCGCTATTATCGAAGCTACTACCTTCTTATCTTTCAAAAGAAGAGACAGCACTCTCGGGAGGAGGATCAATGTTTTATTTCCGACCCTCTGAGCACCAGACGCGTTTCGGCTACCGCCTTTGTCAGTGGTACACTGACGCGCCATTTTTTCTCATTTAAAAAAATCTCACGGCAGGAGATGTTAAAAAACAAAGCAAAGGATACTGATAAAGATGGCAAGTTCAGATTCATCACTACTTTCTCAGGAGGGGCAGGTGTGTTGAGAACAGTGTTAAGGAAAAACTGGAAACTCTTAACAACAGATCCAGTAATAGGAACAGATATCCCAAGCCAACCTATGGTAACATACAGGAGGGCGAGAGCACTAAGAAACACCCTGACAAGCAGTTACCTAACACGCCCGGTGGAACAACCATTTGGTGATCCAAAACCAGGATTCTACCCATGTGGGCGATGTAAGGCCTGTAAATACAGTAAAAAAGTAATGTCTTATCAGGTGAGAGGAGAATTGCGCAAAATCAAAACATTTTTAACGTGCTCGACTCCCTACACAGTCTACTGTCTCGTATGTCCATGTGGACTGCGTTATATTGGCAGTACAGTGAATCCTACCAAGATGCGTATCCTGGAGCACCTCAGGGCTATCACAAACTGTGATCCCTCGTACCCAGTAGCAAGACACTTTAAGCAACAACATAAGAGTAATAGTGAGCTACTAGTATATTTAGCATTAGATCATGTACCAGCGAGCCCAGGAGGGGGGTGACAGATTAATGAAACTGAGAAGGCTAGAATCCAGACACATAATAGATATTGGCACCAAGACGCCGGGGGGTCTGAATAGCCATGAGGAAATGACAGTACATTTGGGGTAGGGGGCTCCCTGCTCCAAGGAAAGTTGTGTAGTGAGGGAAGATCCTTAGGAATCCTCGGATAATATGAAAACTGTATGGTTTTAGAAATTTTTATTTTGTTTTATGGTAATGGGTATTATGATTTTCACGGTGTGTGTTTTGTAAAAGTAAGTCTAGAGAGGTAGAGAACAAAACGCTAATCAATGAGGGGAGGACTATCATCGCTCGAGCCCATCCAGGGCTGAATAATGTATAATATAATAATGTATAACATTGCATAACAGATTGTTCTCAGAGCGTAATCACCCATACAGGGTGTAATAACGAAAACGGGAGAGTCCTTTCCCTATGTTAGTAATTCCGAACGGGAATATGAAGTGACTAAGGTCTCAATGAATTAACATGTAATTTAAAGGTGCCCATGCAGGGCGAAATGAAACAAGTGTATTATAATTACAAATAATGCTGTAAAAAGTGTTGAAACCTTTCTAATATGTCACGCAAAAATAATGTATTAGTCCTCTCTCTACCTCCATGACTAAGTATGACACGTGATGGGTATTTAAATGAGAAAAAATGGCGCGTCAGTGTACCACTGACAAAGGCGGTAGCCGAAACGCGTCTGGTGCTCAGAGGGTCGGAAAAAAAACCTTGATCCTCCTCCCGAGAGTGCTGTCTCTTCTTTTGAAAGATAAGAAGGTAGTAGCTTCGATATATATATCTCCAATAAAGATTATACTCGCACTCCAGGAGTTATATTTCTGGGCTCATTTATTCCATTAAGCCATCACCAATTGTGTGTATATATATATATATATATATATATATATATATATGTATATATATATATGTATATATAATTTGTACATAATGTGTGTGTGTGTATAATGTTTGTATAAAACTTTACAAAGAGAGAAAAAGAGAGATCCGCCCTGCATTTAAGCGGCACAACCTTCCCTTCAATGTGAATCATTAAATGTATGTGTGTCTGCCAAGGAGAAGCAGAGCTCTGTTTGGCTGAATACATAATAATCTTACCACTTGGGTGATGCTAATCACAGCTTATGCTCTCTTTAATTATGTTGTATCACACATTTTTGTTATATTTCAGTTTTAAAAAATGTGCCGAAATGAACGGACAGTTTTTTTTCATTTGACATTGCCAGCCCGAAAACCAACTCCAGCAGGAACTGACAAAGGTTTGGCCAGTTGTGTTGAGTCGCAGCTTGTTCTCTGGGATGTAAGGATGTAATCACGTAGTAGATAGAGTATTACAGGCTCTTGAGTGTCTTGGAGTCTGATGTAAATCTAGTCATAGGGACCTATGCGCCATTAAGAAACCTGCAGCCGCGTTGTTGCCCGTCGGTGATGAGTTGCGTTTCTCGCCCGTTTCCAACGTGCTAGACAACTGTTTCACTCCAACTCACACTACAATTATATATGAATCTGTTTTTTGAGGCGGTCATCGGATGCACTCTCTCCTAACGTTTGTCCAAAACCTCTTTATTTCCATACTGCAGTTGTACAGTGCTCTTTTGCTTCTATTTTAAGTGTATATTTTATGATTAAATAGAATGGAGGAAAAAAACGTCGTTTTGCTTCCTTTAAGGTGCCAGACGTCTGGATGAAAGATTAAACCGCGTCCAGGGGTTAAATGCTGTGATTGAAAAAGTGCCTTAACTTACAAAAGAGTGGACCTTTTGCTGTGCTGTGGTGCTGGTTTATTGTAAACTGTGATTGTTGGGTTTCATCAGCCTCAGAAACCTGTCACAACAAAGATAGTGGCCACAAGGCTGGTGAAAGTGCAGCCAACAGCTGACAGTGCACAAAGTGCACATGCTATTAAGATTCCCAGTGCAGAACCTTTACTAATGTGCCCTGACCCACGAAGCTGGTTCAACCTCCTGGGTACTTGTGCACTGATTCTGCGAACACTTGCCAGTAATGGCATTAAGGAGTCCTTCTCTCGCTGTGATGACTCACTTAGTAAGATGTTTCCGAGTCAATAAGCAGACCAGAACAACTGCACAGAAAAAGCAAACACATGTTTAATCCACAGGCAAAAAACAGTTCACAACACATAAGCCAACACCGCGGAACCCAATAAATACACAACCACTGGACCCAGACCACCCGACATGACTCCCAAAGGAATAGGAACTGCCCAAGAAAGCAACTTGCACCCCAGCCATGGAAGTAGACATGCCCCAAACAGACCATTCTTGTATCCTTAAAGGAGAAGACAGACCAAACTATTTAAATGCAAGCAGAATCTCAACCAGGACCACTGTCTCAAGCCGGGGTCGAAGGCTGACCCCTCCTATACGAGCAGGACCAAAACACACAAACAAAGCAGACAAGAGCTGAAACTCCTGCATCCGCTCAGGGAAATCAACACTTCCCTCCGCACATCAAGAGAAGGAAGAGCCACCGCCTCATGGGACTGAGGGCTAGGAAAGAACACCGCGAGAGGCACTGCCTGCTGAAGCAGAAACAAAGTCTCCACTTCAAGCACAAAGCCTGGACCCAAACAAAGCACAACCCAGGCCACAAACACCCAAAAGAAAGGAGACAACCAGACAGGAAACCCAGTTCCTAAGGTGGCTGGCCGAAATGTATGCAACCCAAAAAAGGCACAGCTAAGACCAAAGGACATAACCCCAAAGAAGACAAGGGCTCAAACGGTTGATACTGGAGAGCCTGCAACACCAATAGCAGAAGCCAGGAAGGACACAACACCTGCAGGCCTGGACATAAAGTAGAAAATCCCATAAAGCACCTGCAGACATGAACCAGGTCGTCCACCAGACCTCCCCAAGGGGATACAGCTGCCAACCAACCCTGAAGAGTGGAAGGGCTAAGACCCAAAAAAAAACTTCTGTGACAGACGCCAACACCAGAGTAAGAGAAATGGAATGAGAAACCAAACTCACCCAATCACAACAGACCTGAAAGACTTCCCATGCAGAGACCCCACACCCAACACACCCTGACAACACTGAGGAAGAAAAACAGAAGTCTTGAGAGGATGGAAACACCTTGCGTAGGCAACCGGCCGGACAGTTTAGATCACCCTGAAGAAAAATGGCCCGTAGAGACCCTAAAGATGTACGAGCCCACCGGAATAGCATATTTTCAACTAAAGATAAAAAAAAAGCACTTGTCCCCCATTGACCGACATAGGGCAAGGCAGGCGTGGGGTCTGTCTCAAGAAGAAGACTGCGCTCCACAGCTGAAGGGAAAAGTGAAGGAGGGTCAGCCGAAACGACTCCAGAAGCCACCAAGTAGAAGATCAGGCACTCCAAAAGATATCTACACTGGTCACTGTCCCCAACCAGGCCCCCAACCACACTTGATGGTATCAACAGTGAGTATCACCGGGTCTGGGTGGGACAAGAAAACCTCACTCAGAATGTAGGAAAGCAGCAGCCACCCGCCCAGGTACCACTGCATCCACCTTGACATAGGGAGAAGGCATGACAAACCACGCACATGTAGAAGCCAGAGTCTTAGAATGAATCACAGGAAGATGATGAAGTCCCACTGAGCCATGGGGCGCCAAGAACACTGTGGCAGAGAGATCGTCTGTACCATCATCCAGAGAGACATTCCACAAACACGTACCGACAACAGATTAAAGAGGAGACTGAACCTCGAACACCCTTGAGTCAGGCAATGACAGTGCCCAGATCCGTCCAGAACCAGGCCCCAATGAAAACAAAATACTGAGACTGAGCCATCTTCGACAACTTTGCAGTTTCCAAGGAGCCCAGAGGTGACAGAAGAGCCAGCACTGTCTCCACCAGAAAACAGATCAGTGAAAGAGACATCCCTGGACCAAAATAGATGACCAGAGAAGGGAAGATGGAAATCCCCTGTAGATAAAGAACAGCCATTAGGGGTGGCAAGACATAGGCAAACACTTGGGGGCAGACCACAGATCGAACGGAAGAACCTGGAATCGGAAATAACAAGACTTACAGCAAGACCCGAAAACCCCCGGTGACTGGGATGAACATGAAAGAGAAGACATATATTCTGAAGCTCAACTGTTGCAACGAAGCCCCATTTCCGCACAAGCAAAAGAAGCCACCAGCGACAACTTCGTAGTCACAAAGAAGCCCTGATACAACAGAAATTCAAACACCCTCTGCACAGGAAAACAAGCCAAGGGGAGAACTCCCCACTGACCAAACATTTCACAAGATAAGGGAAGATGAAAATCCCTGGCATAAGAACAGCCATTAGGAGTGTCAATACATAACTTTCGGGTACACAGCGCAATACAGCTGAACACCGGAGCCCTCATCCCGGTAGGATGGGGAACAAGGCACCAAAGACTGATGGGGCAGACAGTTTAGCTGTCACCAGAGCACTCATCCCATGCCTTCTGGCGACATCAGTGGATTGAGCCCCAAGGCCAGCAACCTGAAAGGCATGGTGGATGCCACTGAATAGCTGAGGTGCAGGAGAATCAACACCGCCCAACAGTGTTTAAGTTCAGTCTGAACCATAGAAGGCCATGAAACCCAATATACATGTAGCAATAGACATATGTATAATAGAAAGGCATAATTGGAGCCCATTAACAATAAGAAGGGTCACAATTAGCTAGCAGTGCCTGAAGGAACTAACCTCCAACCACGACTAATCCTCATGAGGAGAGCAGAAGACCAAAAGCACTATGCCCCAATCATTATAACTTTAACACAGTACTTACAGAGAAGGACTTACCACCATCAATGAGGAAGGCCCAGATTGTAATGCTCCCTAAACCAGGTGGGGACCCAAGCATGCTGGGCTCTTATCAACCGTATCAATGCTGGATGTAGATACGAAAATACTGGTGAAAGCCTTCGCAATGCATCTGAGTAGGGTTATTACACATCTAGTCCACACGGATCAGTGCAGTTTCATGCCGGGCCACAGCACACGCATAGATTTACATAGGTTGTCCCATGTCTTGTATGCCACTGCAGTTATGGACATCTGTGCTGCCACGCTGGCTTTAGACATTGAGAAGGCCTATGATAGGACTACCTCTGGGAAGTATTGATAAGAATGGGCCTTGGCCAGGAATATATCTCATGGGTGCGCCTTCTGTACATTCTACCAAATGCTAGAGTATGCAGTGGTGGGGTGATTTCTGAAATTCTCTCAATGTAACAGGGCACATGACAAGGCTTTCTGTTGTCCCCACTCTTATTCACCCTGGGGATAGAGCCTTTGGCGATCAGAATATGAAGGGTCATGAATTGTTGGGCATCCAGGTGGGTGGCCGGGTACATGTTGCATCCTTATGTGCAGATGATGCCTTGCTATATCTAACTCGCCCAAAGGAGGCAATGCCCTATCTTCTAGAAATCTATTCGGGTTTCACCACAGTGTCAGGACTGAAAGCCAATAGACAGAAGTCAGTCCTATTCCCACTCACCTCATTAGTAAGTACAGAAGTGGCTGACCTCCCCACAACGGAGTTCCGAAGGAAGTGCAATAATTTCCGCTATGTGGGGATCCAGGTAGCGCTCTCGGCAGATATGCAATAGGCATTGAACATGGGGGCAGTGATTACGGGTTTACAGTCATCCATTAATTTCTGGAATCGCCTCCCTCTTTCATCATGGTTCGAGTGGCCCTGGTCCAGATAGTGCTCCTACCACGCTGCTTGTACACACTGCAGAATTTCTTCTGCATCATTCCCAGATCTACCTTTGAGACCCTTGATATCCTCCTAATACGCTGGTTTGGGCTGGAAGCTCATTAGGGTAAGACTGGAAACTTTGAAACTGGATATGGAAAGGGGGGCACTTTCCATCACCAAGGAACTACAAGTCATTCACACTGCTGGGTATACCCAAAACTCAGTCAGCTTACCACACTTCATTGGCTGCCAATAAAAGAATACAATTTAAAGCACATTGCATTGCACACCGGGCAAAACACAAGGTTATCAGCATATCATCGATCACTTCATTAATCGCAACAGCACCAACAGAGAATTGAGACAAGCAACCTATCTCTTCTCGCCATCCCCAGAATCAAGAAAGTCGGAGGCAGAGGTCGCTCTTTCGCCTATCTTGTTAAAAAACTCTGAAACTCAGCCTTAGGACAAACAACAATCTTCTAAGTTTTAGAAAGCAACTCAAAACCTCTCTATTTGCCTAACTTGCTCACTACCTAAGCAGTGTCTTTTTAGGAAGCATGTCTTGGGTAGATAAGCAGTACAATGAAGCAGAATGTAGTCAAAGTCTTGTTGTCATTGCCATTGTAGTTAACACGTGTGCTGATGGTAAATGAGGAAACTTTTCACTGAAGCATAATTCATATTTGACGCTCAACTCACGGTATGAAGGCGAGTAAATGTATTGTTAATATGTCATTATATTGCCATTACAAGAACGCGTAAGCTATATGATATCCTTCATATATATCCACAAATAACGAACTAAGTACACAATAACTTTACTGCCAATGCTTTTTGCGAAATGATAATATTTTACCTCCTAAACTATTGTACCAGGGCACAAGTCGGAGGTACACGCGGAGGGACGGCTTCCACCCATTTTTTCACAGGGTGAACGCCGTCCCCCCTGCCAAGACAATTTGAGCGGTACCTGCACGTTGTCTTCTTTCCATCTGTAACAAGCAACAACGTGCAGACTTGGACGGAGCTTTCTTATTTTAGACTCCTGCTGGGCCCATAATGAAGGCCAAATTTGAGGGGTCTTCTGGCCTCCTTTTGTTGGAGTCTCTTGGCTGGGAGCTGTCAGGAGCCTCACACCTGATGCAAATTGAGCGGAGGGGGAACAAAGGCTCACACCTTGTTAGCAATTCACTAATACTTAAGAGAGGCAGCTTTTCATTTTGTTAAGTCCCTGTTTAGGAGATGTGCATGTACCGTAAGAATGTCAGGTGTGTTAGTCTTTCCCAGTATTTACACAAAGCAAATTGCATTTATATAGAGCTTACTTCCCCTGAGGAGGCGTTGAAATAATTTAAGTATGAATTTTTTCCCTTTATAGCCCTACTCATTCCAATGCACGGTGTCAAAGCTCTTTACATCAACACGTGTGTATTACATGTACAATATATTATATAAGTTTGTAAATGAATCTACAGGCTGTGTTTCATAAAACTGGGGGATTGCAAGTCACATATCATCTTCCATAGCTCACTCAATCAATCAATCATTTAATTTGTAAAGCGCACTACTTAACCCGTAGGGGTTTCAAGGCGCTGGGGGGGAGGGGGATGGGGGGGTGCTGCTGCTACTGGTCGAAGAGCCAGGTCTTGAGTTGTCTCCTGAAAGTCAGCAGGTCTTCGGTTTGTCGTAGGTAGAGGAGGAGGGTGTTCCAGGTCTTGGCGGCGCGGTGGGAGAAGGACCTGCCTCCGGAAGTGGTTCTGCGGATGTGCGGGACCGTGGCCAGGGCGTGGTCAGCAGAGCGGATTTTCCTGTTGGGTACGTAGAAGGAGAGTCGACTGTTGAGATAGGCTGGTCCGGTCTTGTGGAGTGCCTTCTGTGCGTGGATCAGGAGTTTGAAGGAGATTCTCCTGTCGACGGGGAGCCAGTGCAGGTTCCTCAGTTGGGGGGTGATGTGGTCGAGGCGCGGGACGTCGAGGATCGGGCGTGCAGAGGAGTTCTGGATTCTCTGCAGTCTGTTGATAAGCTTGGACGAGGGTCCGTCCAAGCTATTATCCTCGCAATGCGCTCATACGTACACATGATAGACCTGTTAAACATAGATGTGAAGGCTTTAGATCCGATGTCACTTCTTGTGATGCCACTTCCTGTAAAGTCGTGGCTTGTGATACCACTTTCTATGATGTCAATTCCTGTGATACCATGTGTGATGTCGTGCGCCGTGATGTTGCTCGCTGTGATGTCACTTGCAGACTGCCTAACTAGGTTAGTCCCCACACTTATTTCTTTTAGGACTTGTGCCTGTATTGTACTATGAATACATTGGGACTGAACATGTGCGTACTAAAGCCGTGTATCCTCTGGGGCGAGGAGTCTCGTGGTGTTTCCTTGACTTGAGCTGGTGACGTGCAGTATGTGTCTGTAAGGACAGCTTTGCAGAGGCACTGTCTCTGGCGCCCACTAGTGGTCATCTCTGAGCTGGTGACTCTGGTTAGCTCCCGGGTGGACACATCCACACCATTTATCTTTGAGTGCTTTTATAAAGAATCTATTTCTAGGCCTGAAATTATCCTGGGATCTGTTACTAAAATAAAAATTCATCGAGCCTGCTCACCACACAGTATGGAGACTCTTTGCTATAATGCTGCAGCGTTCAGATTCACATCGGCCAGGTTGTTCTGTAAATTAAACACTGACAGCTACCCCGAGGGGAGCAGCCAATGTATTTATGATGATGTGCTGATTACACAAAATACACTGCAAGCAGAAAACAGCTGCGGAGAAGAAACCTCTTAAAAAGAATACAATTACAAATAGCACCCTCTGTATTTCTAGTGCTAAGAGTAAAATATGGCGCGATAACGCAAGCGTCCCAATCTGCTTAAAGAAGAGGGAATATATTGTGATAATTGAATTGACTGGGGCCTCATTTACATGTGGTGAGCCTTGCAAACAGAGGCGCGTGGTGCACGTTATACAATGCGTTAACAAACGGGAGGGGGGAAACCTCGGATTGTGATGTTATTTGCATGTAAAGTACTTTGTTCGAGTTAATTTGAGTACGCATATTCTCTGTAACGTTGGTCAATCTTTTCAGTTCCAAGCATGTCAGGGGACCTTAACGATGGGACCCGGAACACGAGGTTCCGGGGTTTAAGACTGTTTTCTAAGGAGGAGCAGACAGAGCTGGATACCTGCTGAGACTCTCTGGGACCGAGCTGCCTAGTGCTGGGATATTCCTTTATGGGTTCCGGAGCAGCGTGCCACTCGCCAGAAAAGCGCTTCAACACCCATCAGGGGTAACAGGTGCTATATGAATACAAACCTTTCTTCCCCTTCTATCCCTCCGCTAACCTTCTCATTCCAAATAACTGACTAATATCCATCGCTCAAATTACTTTCATATTTCACCATACTAATTCACCACTAATCCTTTATGGGTTTCCAGAGTAGCGTGCTTCCACACTCCATCAGGATTAACAAGCGCTATATAAATACAAACGTTTTTTCCTCTTCTATCCTTCTGAATCCAAATAACGACTAACCTATCCACCATTTAAAATGTACTTGAATGTTTCACTATACTAATTCAACACTAATCCTCTATGGGTCCTTGAGTAGCGTGCTACTCGCTGAAAAAGCGATTCGACGCCTCGTCGGGGTAGTAAGCGCTTTACAAATACAATTACAATACTTCTGTGACTGCAAGTTCGACCGAGAAGCAGTCAGTCCCTCATGAAACTGGGGCCCAGAAGCTGGCTGCTGTTTCCACTCTTGCCCTACCTGGGAGTTGTGGTTCTGCATGTCGTGTGCAATGGGCTCCTGGAATGAAGAGGACACTCGCAGTAACACAGTGCAACCAAATGCACCTTTTCTTAGCTACATACGTGTACACTGACATTACACAGCTCCGACATAACAGTGAGTACATAAACACCCTAGTGTTTGTGGCTGGATGGACATTGTGGTGAGTTCTCTAGTTTCTCCTGGATGGTGTCAGTCAGTCCTTTACTGCAGGCTGGGCTTTAAGTGGGCCGGGTCCCACCGGTGCTGAGCACCAGCCGTTTTTAAAAGGGGAGCCTTGAAACGGGTCCCTATCGGGCTCTGTTTTATGGCATAGCACAGGTGCTCCGTTTCTTTGCAGACTGCAGTGAGAGCATGCACGTCGACATGTGCACGCTCATTTTGCTCACTTCTCACTAGTGCACTTTAGCACTCAGCTCACTAACACCCAGTGCCCACGTTCATTGTGAAGGAGCTCACTCCCAAGGCCCTGCCCATGGCCAGCACTCCTCTGCTCTGTAACTAGGTGTGGACTTCACAAGCCGACTCACACATGTGTGAACTAATGGCACTATACTGCTGCCTAAGTCTCAGGATTGTGAATGTGCAGACATTCTGGAAGTGGGACAACACAATAACAAAACGTCGCCAATACTATCACATTCCCCAAATATTTGGAAGAAATCCGTAACCCTCGTACTTGTACTACACTATCAAAGTTTGTTTGACAAACCTGCCTATCAGCAATACACCCAGGGCTGGACTGGGACCGTAAACCAGCCCTGGCAATTGAGTCGGGCCAGCTGCACAGGGTGGGTTGCGTGGAAAACACTGACGCTGCTTTTGTTACAGAGGGCAGATTTTGCAACTGTGCTGCAAAACCGGCCCGGTAACAAAAATGGCCCCCCAGGGGTCCAAAACCAGCCCTCACCCTGGTGGCCCACCGGGGAAACGCCCGGTGCCTGCTACGGCCAGGCTGGCCCTGAATACACTTGGCATTACCAGGAATACAGGAACATGTGCATTTGGCTGAACTTCCAGATTGCTACGATATCTTCCAAGAAGGAGTCCAAAATAAGTATGCAAGGTCACTGTACACACGAGCATAGTCAAAAACACATGGTGGTATAACAAACAAGCATTGGCAAGGCCGATAGCTCCGGCCTATGCCAGAGCTATTGGATTTGGCAATGTGTTTTAGCCATGATTTAGACCACGCCCCAATTGGATAGGCCACACCCCTTTAAGAGGTTTGCCATGCTCCTTTTAGAGCACCCCCAGTTTTTTCACAATTTAAAGCCCTGGCTGCAGGTAATGGTAGGGGGATTCACACCTCACCACCGTTTTGTGGTAATGCCCAACATTTTAGTTAGTCACATTGGTTGTAGGTGTAGCTAATCTAACTTTCATCTGCCTTGTTGCCTGGCGTCATTTTTTCCTTTAATTATTGGCAACAGTGCAGTTTTCGGTAGGTTTTATTCATTACCCCATCATCTATTCTCCTTCCTTGTTGAGGGTGAGGTCTCCACGATGAGATGAGTACCTGGCATTATTATAGTTGCATTGCTTTGCCTTTCTTGATGATCTTAATAGCTCAAACATTTGCCATTGCTGTTCTCTGATTTTGTTTTAGAGGAACTTGCATGTTTGTCTTGTACTTATGGCATTGTCTGGGTTGTTCTATTTAGGAGAGCACATGGGATTCTTATTTTCAGAGTGTGTTCATGCCAGGCCTTTCTTTTGACCAGAACACTTATTTTATTAGTGGCATCTTCTACATCAGGTGTTTTTCTTTAGGACATTTCTGTGCCATATTCCTCTTCTCTTCACAGTCACTATTTGGCTCGGCATTCATCTTGTCTTGTGGGTTGCTCTTCGCCAGGCAAGTTTCTTGTTTTGTGGGCACTACATGGGCCAGTTATATTGTTTTTAGCCCTAACAATGCTCTTTATCATCCATGCTAGGGACAAAGTTATTTCTTTTTGTGGTGGTCCTCGCTTTGTGCAGCCCTTTTTCTTTTTGTGTGGGCATACCTGGACCACTTTATTCTTTGTCTCTTGCAGACTACGTCAGACAGCCATATGTGTGGGGCTGTTCAGTAGAACTTTCTTTTCTACAGATCTGTAGTCTTTAGGCTATACCTTCCTATTTTGTGGGCCTCTCATTTTTGTGGGTACGCTGCTAGCCTTGTGGATGGATGCCAGAGTGGGTCTTCTATCCGTCTACGCTGGAAAGTAGGAGCAATCCTTCTTTTTCCTCTTCCAAACAGTACTTTTCATTTTCTCTACCCCTCTTACCTGGTTTTTACTTTAACCATGGAGAAGAGGGAGCTGACCTTACTTTTCCCCTGATCTTTTAAAATATGGGCCATGATTTCTGTAAAGTCTTTCTAATTGTTACAATGATGTTTAATGTCGATCTGCAAAAGCAATGAATAGACTTAATGTGTGTCTGTGATTTAACTTTCCTATGGGCCTGATTACGAGTTTGGTGGTGTGGCGCCAGGTCCGTCCTGCTGTCGCAACGCCAAACACATAGTCGGGCCACCCTCCAGATTACGAGTTTCTCGTGTGTGGCGGGATTTTTTTTTTAACATTCACAAGGTGCTGCCTCAGAAAATAGGCACCACAATGGGAACGCCAAAAACAGTTCCTGCACAGATCGACCGTAAAGTACATGCTGTGCAGGAACTGGGGTGCATGCACACAGGGGGAACATGTTGTGCCCCCTGCATGCACCCAGTGGCAACTTTGTTTCCTCTCCGCCACGGTTTTCATTGAGGAGGACCCGCCATAAAAACCGTGGCGGAGAGGAAACTTGTAATATGGTTGGCAGGACTGTGGTGGTCCCGCCAAGCAGATTGCTGCCTCTACACCACTGCATCACCGCCAGAGAATGGCAGTTCCTTGGCGGCTACGGCGGGACAATGGCAGTCTGACCACCCTAATCGCCCCTGCAAGTCTGGCGGTCTCGCCCTAATCGCCCCTGCAAGTCTGGCGGTCTCGCCCTAATCGCCCCTGCAAGTCTGGCGGTCCGTACACTGCCAGACTCCTAGTAGAGTCATTTGTCTACCAGAATGGTTATTTATATATTTTAACAGGCAATGTGGGACATTTACCTTGACAAAGGCTCATATGTGAGCAGAAACTCATCGGATCATCACTGTTGTGGAATATATATTGCACCTGCAAATACCCTTGAGTACCCTTTGTGTGTGTGTGTGTATATGTATTTTTTTTTTAAATATTTTTTTATTGAGATGGATCGGAATATAAGACAAAGTTACAAATACAAACTGGATATCACGTGATAAAATCAGACATTTACACATATAGACTTGCACTAGATAGCATGTGATAACATCAGACAGTTAATATATACCAATTTCTGTATCTTGATAAAAATCATGAAATATACAAGAATGTTACAGTCCTGACAGTGTAGGAGGATCGTTCTCCCTTCAGCTCAAAAAGTCTATTCATCTCAGCTCTCTCCAGTTCCCAAGAGGAGCCCAGATCTTTTTACCATAATCTTTACTCCTTTTACCCTTAAAGCTGTATAGGCATTCCTCTGTTATGGATCCCCAGCAGCCTAGTTAACCACATCTGAAAGGAGGGCGCAATCGGGTCTTTCCAGGCCGCGGCAATTAAGATTCTAAAAACAGCCACTGATAGAAAAATAAAAGCTTCGGCTCCATGTTCGATTAATAGGTTTTCATCCCTGCCAAGCAAGACAGTAGTTGGGGATAGAGATATTTGATGCTCTAGCAGCCCCGATAAAAAATTTTCCATTTCTGTTAGAACAGGTGTAAGATTCTGACAAGAATAGAAAATATGCAGTAAATCCGCCGGGCCTTGATTACACCTAGGGCATTTATCGTTGTCTCTTAAACCCCATTGAAACAACTTTGCGGGGGTATAATACAGGTTAAAGACCATCTTATAATGCTGCGCTTTTAAGTTAGTTGCTCTTAATACCCTTTTATTTAAAGCAAGAACGTAATCTACATCTATATTTGGATCCCCTATTCTTTGAGCCCAAGCAGACTCTATTTGTCCAATATCGTCACCCAGCCCCTTCAAGAGAAAACTATACCCTATTTTGATCCTCTTGCCACCATTTATTACATACTTCATAAGAGGATTTATCTCCTGTATTGCTAATCTTGGTCTAAATGAATTGATCGTTTGCTTGATTTGATTATATAGAAACCAGTGACTGGCCGGAATACCAAATTTCTGTTGTAGGAGATCAAACCCTAATAATTCATCCCTACACATGACATCCCCCAGACATCTGATACCCAGCGTCTTCCATGTACTACTATTTCTATTCTGTCCAAGATGAAAAAAGGGTTTTGAGCTCCATAAGTCACTCATACCATTGATCTTCGGGATTTTCAGAAATTTCAATATTGCCTTCCAAGTACCCCATGCGCTTAGCATTACTTTGCTTTTACTCCTTTTAAAGTATAAAATATTAATTTCTCGTGTTAAGAGCCCCCGAGCCCTTTCTCCTACTATTAGTTCATATATTGACGGAATTCTATAAGAGCCAGGTGGAGTCTCTTGGACATCATATTTCAATAGGTAATTCATTTGCAACATTAAACAAACCCAATGGTACAGCCTCAAATTAGGTGCAGATAGCCCTCCTCCCTCCAATGGTGCAGAGAGTCGAGCTAAAGATCTCCGAATTTTTCCATATTGCCACACGAATTGTGAAAAAACAGCTTCCATTTTTTTAAGCAGACCCTCTTCTACCAGTAAGGGTATGGCACGGAATAAATACAACAATTTCGGAAACATTGACATTTTCAATACATTCACTCTTCCGATCAAAGATAAATGTAGGACATCTATTCTTCTGAGTTCTCTATCTATTGAGGTAAGTAAAGGCAGATAATTCTCCTGAATAATTTTCCCCACATTAGCATTGATTCTTACCCCAAGGTAAACCGCAGAGTCCACATATCTTGGGTCTCTTTTATGAATATTTTTTGTACCGATTATTATTGTTTTTTCCGCATTAAGCCTGTAACCAGAACACAATCCAAACTCATGCGCGAGATGAGTTAGTTCAATCATTGCCGTTTGCGGATCCGTGGTAGTAATTGCCAAGTCATCCGCATATGCCAATAATTTGGTACTATAGCCATTGATTATGACTGGGGATATGTTATCAGAAGCAAGGATTTTCCTAATAAAAGGATCGATGAAGAGTGAGAAGAGTATCGGGGAACAGGGACATCCCTGTCGAGTTCCTCTCCTAATCACCACTTCTTCCGACTGCAGACCCATTGCGGTAATCCTAGCTACAGGATCCATGTACATAGCTTTGATTGCATTCCTACATTTCTCTCCAAAGCCCCTTCTAGCCAATACCTCCCACATAAAATCCCAGACCACACGGTCGAAGGCCTTTTCGGCATCTAAGAGAATCATGGCCATATCTCCCCCTGTAGCAGGAATTGCGTCAAATAACGAAATTGCCCGCGCCGTGTGTTCGGTTGTACCCCTTCCCGGGATAAACCCATGCTGCCAAGGTGAGACAAGTTGACCGATAACCCTCCCTAGTCTTTTAGCCCATACTTTCGAATAGAGTTTTGCATCTGAATTTATCAGCGAAATTGGCCGATACGAGCCAGGATTTTCCTCCGGTTTCCCCTTCTTATGGAATATCACAATGTTAGTTTGTTTCCATGTGTCGGGGATCTTCCCAGAACAAATTATTCCATTAAAAAGGTCTACAAGCATAGGAAGGATTTCCTCTTCCAGAGCCCTATAAACTTCTAGTGGTAGCCCATCTGGACCTACGGCTTTACCCGCTGCTAGTTCGTATAAGGCAGCCTTAATCTCCTCTGATGTTATATCTAGGTCCAATTGCATCTTATCCTCCTCTCCCACCATTGGGCATGGTGGCCCATAATCATGTAAAATTGGTGCCACCCCAGTCTCCTGGTCATATAATTTTTGATAAAATTTCTGGAAAACCTCCATTATTGCTTTGGGGTCTGTATGTTCCACACCATTATATTTGATCTTCGCAATTTTATTTTTATTTGTTTCTTGCCTAATGCGAAGGGCTAAGACTCTACCAGCTTGCTCGCCTGTTTCATATCGCCTTGCTCTATGTGTCTGATAGTTACAAATCTCCTTCTGTGTAATTATTTTTAAAATCTCCCCCTTAATTAGAGCCATAGTTCTAGCCATTCCCGAACTATCCTGACCGGAGGCTATTTCCACTATATGGCATTTCTCAGCTTCTGCCAATTCTTGAGTGCGTTTTTCCACATTGCTTCTATCCTCTTTCCTTAACTTGGCTGCGCAGCTAATAGTCTCCCCCCTTAATGAGGCCTTAAAGGATTCCCATACACCATTTCTAGACGCGCTATATCTGTTAATTTCAAAGAATCCTTTCGCCCACTGTTTAATGTGTTTAACAAACCTTTCATCATTCAGAAGTTTCCTTTCAAAAGTCCACTTTGAAATTTTTCTTTGAATGTTGGGGATCTTATACGTCAGTATCAATGGATTATGATCCGAAATAATTCTTGGTAGTTTGACAATTCTAACCTTACAGATTTCTCCCTTTGACACAAAGAAATAGTCTAATTTAGAATATTTCTGTGCGGGATGTGAGAAATATGTATACCCTGGATCCCCGGGCATTTTTTCTCCCCACACATCAACCAGACCATGTGACTGTATTAGAGAGTCAAGAGCTTTCTTTACCTTCCGTTTACGCCCCATATACCTGCTTCCCTGTTTCCAGTCAGCTGTAATGTTCATATCACCGCATACTATCAGCGGGGTTGCCCAGTTAGCCAATTCTTCCTCCAACTTATCATAGACCGATGGGTCATCTTCATTTGGGCCATACGTTACACACAGCGTAATCCCCATCTGAAGTTCCACTATGGCCCATCTACCAGACCCATCAGATTTGCTGCGTTTCACCCCCCCAAATTGCATTTTGCCAAAATAGCCACACCTCTAATCATCGATGTTTGTGATGAACACCCAATCAGCATATACCCATACATCTCCAGCAGCTTCCTTTTATCCCAGGGTATATGGGTTTCCTGGATACAGAGTATGTCTACATTATTGGATCTAACCCAATGGGACATCCTTTGCCGTTTTTTCCAATCATTTAATCCCCCTACATTTATAGTACAAATCCTAATGTCTGACATTATAGCCGTATTTCTTCTCACCACATTGTCTGTTATCCATACTTATAGTTCTAATTACAGTCTTAGTCATACTCCGTTCCATCTCAAAAATGTTCTTATTTTTTACCCACTCTTTTCCACCCTCCCCCTCCCTGCCCTGCTGCCCCTCTCCCCACTCCCAGCCAGGGCTCCCCCCCCTCCCTTTCTTGGAGGCGCTCAGACTTAAGGTCTGTGCAACGTGATGGTTCGCAGCCCAAATTGGGGAGATTAGAGCCTGTGACCCATCCATACATTCCTATAGCCCTATCACCCACCACCATGTATACTACACACTGCAACACCCCTCCGTGTACCTATTGTGATGGTTATTAACCTAAATAGAAATCCCTTTTAGCAAAATGCTCCCCGAATACAAATCAGGTTGATTATACCAAACAAAATTCCACATATTACTATATAGTACTAAATACTGTTAAACATTACTATGCATTACCACACATTACTAAATACCCTAAAGCTGCAGAAATTCTTTAGCCTTTATCTCAGAGGAAAAATATACTGTTCTTCCATACTTAATTATTTTCAATTGGGCAGGATTAACCAGATATGCCTGCATGCCCTTATCCTGAAATGGTTTGATCATCTGCCGTAACCTCCAGCGTCTCTCCACCGTAACATGACAAAAGTCAGGGCGCACAAAAAAGGAGTAACCGTCAACAACCTTTTTTTTATCAAGTTTCGCTCTCTCTGAAATTGCTTGCCTCAAGTTGAAATTACCCAAAAAAATCAAAATTGCCCTTGGTTTGTCCACCTCTTTCGCATTTTTATGAATCTTAAAAGGATTTGTGTGTGTATATATATATATATATATATATATATATATATATATATATATATATATATATATATATATATAGTGTGAACAAGGCGGAAGCAAGCCGCCGAAACGCGTCTAAGCAGCAACTGAGAGAATAAATTTTCTTTGGATTGTGATTCACGGAGTCAGCGCCTTTCTTAATTGAGAGTTTGGACTGGTTTTCAATATATATATATATATATTTATATATATATATATATATATATATATATATATATATATATATATTAACATTTACTAAAGTTATATTCAACGTAAAATTTATTCTTCGTTAAATTAATATTTACCTTTTTATCTACAAATAGTTAAAACAGTGATAAAAAAGAAACTTAATTAAGCAAGTACATTTTAATAAAATGTATTAAATAATATTTACATTAAAATGATAGAAATTGTGTGCTTTAAAATAATATTTTAAATGATTCTAAATGTATTCAATCCAGTTTATTTAATTATTCTTTTTATTAAACATTTAATTTGATAAGTTAGTATGTTGCACCATTTAATTTGCTTTAGTTCTTTCTTAGTTACTGATACTTATTTTAAGTTAAATTACATTTTTATTTTATATTAACATTTTAAAGATTATTTTTAATATTAATTAAAGTTTATTATTTTTCCATGTACATTACCACAGTGAGATCTCCACCCTGGAGATGAAGACCTCCTCATACAAGTGAAAAGTTTCAAGTGGTAACTTCTCACTTATAAATTCTGCTGTTGCAGACTGCATCACCTGTTTTGATTTTAAGCTTGGTACAACATTGTGAAGAAAAAGGTATTTTGGAGTAGGTGCAACAACAGGAAATTATATCCTTCTGATATTAGACCTGCAGGCTACCCAGCGCTTATATCTGGTATGTGCACAGGTCATAAGATAAACTTCAAATCCATCTCTGAGCAGATATATATTTCAAAGAGGACAATACTGAATGTGTGCCTAGGTTACAAGGGTGCTAGAGCAAAAGGAGTTAGGTCCTGGGTCGTGCAGGGGGCTGGACCATCTATTACAATATAAACATACAATTTGACCCCCACACCTGTACTTAGAACTTGTTGTTTAGAGAAAAACAATAATCAGGACAATTTCTGATTACGTAGGCTTATTTATTTTAGCCCTTGCTTTTTTTAGGTATTTCAAATCAAGAGTTTGGATATGTACGAGAAAAACACTACACAAATAGTCATTCAACGAAATTTGACAATTCTACATTATTTACAAATACATTAAGTCATACAATACAAAACATTTTTTTGCACATTATTTACAGTGATGATATATCTTAAGATAGTGAAAAACAGAAAAGATTATTTATGGTGATAACACGTATCAAATAGTGAAACAAGATAGTGATTCTTCTGAGAAAATTGTTTTTTTACAAGAAGGCGAGTGGATATAAATAAACTAATATTATATCACAATCTTTTTTTGTGTTTTTTAGAGGGGCCTTCTTACTGCCGACGCGTTTCAACTGGTTAAATGAATCAACGCGGTCTCATCAGGGCGTTTTCACTTTGTTCCTTGATCTAAAGGAATTTTTGTGCAAAAAGGAAAAAAGAGAAAGACGTCTTATTTGTGTTCTATTCTTTCAAGCCCATTTGCCTGTTTCTAACGGGTGTCAGAGACACTAATGTACCTTATGCACGAGTGTAGCTGGATCCAGCCGGTTCAACAGCTCCCTTTTCTTATTTTGTGTTGGTTAAAAACTCTGTAAAAAGAGTAGTATTCCAGTCAAGCGGTTGGTGCGTGGAAGGTGCCTGTACTGATTGTTTAATACATATCAGTTTCCTACCTGTGAGCAGCGCCGTGTGTCTTTGCTTAAAAATCCTATTGTTCTTTGAGTCTTTGAGTCTGCGACCAGCGCGATTGTTAATTTGCGTGCCTGGGCGCCCCTGCATAAAAGGAGAGCGTAGTTTGTACTTCTATTCAAATTACTGTGATGTCATACTTTTACAGTAAAAGTGGTTAAAGTACCTTGTGGGGGGAGCGAGCAGCCCTCGCTCAGCGAATGTTTTTATTTTTTCGGGTGCTCACACCGTTCAGCTTCAATCTGCTGAATAACAACGGGGCTCATTACTACATGTTTTTACTCGCATTGCTTTTTAGAAAAACGCGGTTTGGGGCGGCTGGTTCTTACCTTTAGGTAAAACGAGGGGTAAATCAAAGTCCAGAGATCTCACAGCGCTGTGTGCTTCTCAGTGCATCTAGCGTTTTGCAACAACCTCCATGTTGCTGTGGGCATGACATATAGTATTGGTCACATGACCTAGGGATTCTGGGACATGTAGTTTTGGCATAACAGGGATATTATTCTGTTTTTAGGGGCCATTTACAAGGGACATTCACCACCCCCGATACTCTACTTTAACCACTTTTACTGTAAAAGTATGACATCACAGTAATTTGAATAGAAGTACAAACTACGCTCTCCTTTTATGCAGGGGCGCCCAGGCACGCAAATTAACAATCGCGCTGGTCGCAGACTCAAAGACTCAAAGAACAATAGGATTTTTAAGCAAAGACACACGGCGCTGCTCACAGGTAGGAAACTGATATGTATTAAACAATCAGTACAGGCACCTTCCACGCACCAAACGCTTGACTGGAATACTACTCTTTTTACAGAGTTTTTAACCATCACAAAATAAGAAAAGGGAGCTGTTGAAACGGCTGGATCCAGCTACACTCGTGCATAAGGTACATTAGTGTCTCTGACACCCGTTAGAAACAGGCAAATGGGCTTGAAAGAATAGAACACAAATAAGACGTCTTTCTCTTTTTTCCTTTTTGCACAAAAATTCCTTTAGATCAAGGAACAAAGTGAAAACGCCCTGATGAGACCGCGTTGATTCATTTAACCGGTTGAAACGCGTCGGCAGTAAGAAGGCCCCTCTAAAAAACACAAAAAATTATTGTGATATAATATTAATTTATTTATATCCACTCGCCTTCTTGTAAAAAAACAATTTTCTCAGAAGAATCACTATCTTGTTTCACTATTTGATACGTGTTATCACCATAAATTATCTTTTCTGTTTTTCACTATCTTAAGATATATCATCACTGTAAATAATGTGCAAAAAATGTTTTGTATTGTATGACTTAATGTATTTGTAAATAATGTAGAATTGTCTAATTTCGTTGAATGACTATTTGTGTAGTGTTTTTCTCGTACATATCCAAACTCTTGATTTGAAATACCTAAAAAAAGCAAGGGCTAAAATAAATAAGCCTACGTAATCAGAAATTGTCCTGATTATTGTTTTTCTCTAAACAACAAGTTCTAAGTACAGGTGTGGGGGTCAAATTGTATGTTTATAGGTTACAAGGGTGAGCACATTTTGGGATGGCACAATCAGAATGTGTATCCCAGAGCCCGTTGTGTATATCGTAGAAGGAGACAGCAAAAGTATGTGAAGGGTAAGAAGAGTATCGTTCACAGTGATAAAGTGATCGATCAACGGGGTAGGAAAGGAGTGGGTAATGAATGTAAATGTATGAAGTCATTTAAGAATGTTTTTAATGAGAAATTGGGGAAAATGTAGGTTTTATACCACGTTGCAGTAAATAAAATAACACCTGGTTAGACATGTTTCTTTGACTTCGAGAAGTAAGTTGTAAAAATATTGTCTGATTCACACAACAAAGAAAACATAGAACCGATTGAGTCCCCTGGTTATCTATAGTAATACATTTGTAAGTATTGAACTGCACATCTGGCTGAACTGTTATCCACTTACAAATTAACCCAAGATTCTTTCCTCACTGTTTGCTATACGTACCATACTTTACCTGCCAAGTGCCTAATATCAGAATGGATTATACGACTGTTCAAAACATGTCATGTTTTTGTAACATCAGGAGGTTCATTTCAATAAAGGAACATGTCCTTTGGGGTGGTAGGTTTCCCAAAGCATTACACATCGCATTCTGGATGGGCTTGTGGGAGCAATGATGTAGTCACAAAATACTTTGGTATTAGTGGGGAGCCAATCTGAAAATGATCAAAACATTGAGAGAGTTTTAGATGTCCACTGATAAATGTGTTTACTATAAAACAAAGTAATTAATTTATTATGTTGTTGTATACTGCGTCTACTGTATTTAATGAAACAGTATTAAGCAAAGAGTAACAATGTAGAAGCCAACATCAAGATTCTAAGTCCTTCCACCAACGAAGAATTAAATCCAGATTCACAAAGGTAACCTACACTTTTGAGTAAGTTTACACTTTTGAGTAAGTTTAAGATCTTTCTGTACAACCTCCGAGTGTAAGTTACTATACGCTATCACCAGTAATAAATCTAGCACTACTCATGGCCAACCACTGATACTGCTTCACCCTCCCATAGTAAATTATGGAGGTAGGGAACTAAAATAAAACCCCATACGAGATAATGTTAAATAAAATTATGTAACACAGTTAAAATCCATTACTAGATATAAATTATTGTTAGAAACATATATACAAAATAGTACACAATTATTATTTCATTATAAAATATTTTAATAACCTAGTTTAAAAAATAACATAGCAATACATGTTATTAAAAGTAGTTAAATTAAATATAGGGTTTTACATATTATCATATATCTGACCATCATCCAGGCGTCACCATGTCCTAAAATAGATAAACTGAACCTCATGCGACCAAACACACAAATACATTTCAATTTATCAAACAAAATATCAGCCAACATTCAGTAGTGTAAAAAGTTTAAAAAAAAAGGTACATGTGTAACGTGATTCAGTAACATGTGGAACCCCTTTATCAGTAATTACATTTCCTTTTTTGAGATATGTAGCCTGAGAGGAATTATGGTCTACTCTCTCTCACCAAACTGCTTAAGCTCCATAATATTTGAGGGCCTTAGTTTGCGCATAGTTCACTTCTGCCACTTCTGCCAAAGTATCTTAATTTGGGGTTGATGTCTGGATTTTGACTTGGCTATTACACAATTCTTTTTTTTTCAGCCAAAATATTTATTGGTGTCTTTTAGAACATTGTCCTATTGCACCATCCACTTTCGGCGAATCTGTAGCTGTGGGACAGATGGTCATATCACAATGTGCCTGTATAGAGGGAATTCATTGTGGACTCAATGATTGAGCGGTCCAGGTCTTACGGCTGAAAACAAGAGCCAAATCAACACCTCTCGATCACCGTTTCTGACGGTTTGCGTAAAGTTCCTGTGGTGATTCATAGTGTTTATTTTTTGCCAAACATTGAAGTGTTCATTACAGCTACACTACTGAAGTTTGGTGTTATCAGGTCTTGTCATATGCTCAGCGTTTGTTTTTCAAATCTAAGCCATGCAGCATTGGTCTTTTTGGAGAGAAGGTTTAATACTGATTCTGTGAAAGCCGTTCAGTCTTTTCCTGGCTGTACAATCATGTAAATCTGAATTAATTGATTGAGGACTTTAGGTCCCTGTATTTGACTTTGTAATTCTATATATTTTCTAAGACCATCATGTAGTCATACATTGGGGTAAATTCGTGGGGGCACCCATTACTTAGTAAATGATCTTGTTTGGAAATAGCTTCATAATCAGCTGCGGTCCGTGCAGGTAACAGCGGTGGGGCGGTTGGGCTGAGAAAGGGGGGGATTTAGAGGGACGATGCTGCGGGAAAATTGATGATTTATTTAATTTTCCCTCTGCATCCTCCCTCGAAATCCCACCTTACCCGGCCCCCCTGTCTCACTGCTGTTACCTGCAGGGACCGTGGCTATTCATAATCCTTCCCGTAGTGAGGAAGAGAGATTATTCTTTCTCTGATAATGTTGGAGATATCTTTTGATGTGGGCTTGATGTGTTACAAAACATTTAAACGCTCCAGACCAAACTGTCAACAATTCTGAGGTAACATACAGATGTTAACAATTTTTGATTATCAAGTAATCATGGGTACTTGTTTAATAGTATCTGATTCTAAATAACTTCTTAACTAACATCCATGTGGTGGGTATGCTGGAGTGCTTGGAGGGATCGCGACCTATGATTGATTTTCTGGAGGAGTGAGTAAAGTCCTTTACCCCAACACTGACCCTCTCCCCCTCTTTTCCATGGAAAAGGCACACTGGGTGCCAGCCCTCAGACCTCGGCTGGGGGCACCTCCCCGTACAGTAGTCGTGAAATTGCTTCACTATAAAGACGGATGCAATGCTACAAGCCACCAAACATGTTGCCCTCCTCAAGTATGAGAACAGTCGAGTCTCTATTTTCCCCGACTATACTCTGTTGACACAACAACAGCGCTCCTCTTTCCTCTCAGGGAAACTGTGCCTTCGAGACCTGAATGTTCAATATTCCCTGAGGTTCCCGGCAAAGTGACGGATTCTATGTGAACAGCAAACTTATTTCTTCATGGATTCGGATTCTGCTTGGGATTGGGTTGAAACCCACTTTAAGAGGAGGCATCACCCCGATGTTTGCTGACCAAACACCGCGACCGGCGCAGAGGAGGGGCTGGTGGGGCAAGAGATGGAGTAGGTCTGGAGTTTCCCCTAAACATCCCTCTCCAAGCGATCTATGGCAGAGCCAACAATCTGCCATAGAGGCTGCCTACGCCCTATGTCAACTCTTACCATTGCACGGTACAGACTCAAGTTCGGCAGCGAGCTATGATGACATAATCTTGACAGGCTCAAGGAGTCGGGGGGATTCTAGCCGGACCAGTCATTACACCACAGACAGCAGAGTACTTTTTTTAACACCCTTGTTCCTGGCCTTTTTTTGGCATGCCTGTTGGGTACCGTACTGCATCAGCGCCCACTGAAAACACTTGCTATTCTTAGATAAAAACACCTACAGGGGCTGCTACCATCAAAATATCGCTAGCATTGTTGGACTAATAATGCTTTATGGCTCATACACATGCAGTATAATATAGTTTGCAAAACTGCAGGCCTTTACATCCACTTCGACTTTCACCACTACATGGTGCATTGTCACTTCCCGTACTTCAAAAGTTAGCTTTTAGAGCACGTTTGGGTGTGCAGCCAACGGCTGCAGGCTCTAGATTCTGTTTGAGCATTACTGGTTATATCCTACTGTTATTTCCTACATGTCACGAGCGATGCAGATTTTCTTTCCTGACCAAAGACATGGGGTTGTCTGGGGCAGGGGGTTGTCTGCCCTGAATATAATACACATGACAACATGGGCCGTCACTGACCTACCAGATTCCTGTCCCTAAATGTATGGGGGATGCATTTGACATGCCGTCAATACTCTGTATGGGCATACATCAAATGACAGCAAGCGCATAGCTTCCTGCCAGAAACTCACCTCACCAACAATGAAATTCAGCGACTTAGCAAGCGCTGGTGAGCCCAGATCTATGGTACACTGTACGCCTCTTATGCACAAGGGCCTTGCTATAGATCCATTCAGGGACCCCCTTTCAGACACTTTGAACAGTGATTGATAAAGAAGGATGAGATGCATTTGCATTGGACCGAATAGATGACAATCCAGTCCTTTTGGGATGTATATATGCCCCAAACACAGAGCAAGTAGCCTTCTGGGCTACCTTGTCTGGCATCCTCGCCCAATGTGTGGGCATCCCATGGTTACTGGGTGGGGGACTATAATAAAGTCATGGATCTTTCTCTTGACCGTTCCCACCCTCCGCTTCTCAGTTCCCCAGTGCATCAGCTCTCCCAGCGATTCACCCAGAGGACTCAGCAATGGTCACTCCTAGAACCCTGGAGTTCCCATAATCTACACTTGCGTGCCTATATGTCTGACTTGATCATTGTCTCTGCTCCCCGAACCTTATCCCACAGTGAGTGCATTCTGACTATTTTGGGAGGGTGATCTCCAATCACGTTGCCCACATCGCAGACATTAGATGGGGTGCACTGCATTCTCCGGTCCCTACATAGCTACTTTCAAAAGACACTTTGGCTGGTGCGGCCTTCTGTGAAGTGCAGCGTTCACATATCACCCGCTATTTTCCAGATAACCATGCCACCACTACCAGCCGGTCTATAGAATGGGACTCTTCTAAAGTGGTAACCAAAGGCTTCTGCAAGCAAAATATAGCAGGGAGATGTGTAGACCTTTGACCCGTGACTTGAAGGTCGCTGTGGAGGAGGTAAAAACCATAGACAGCCACTTTCCCCCAAACTTGATAACCTACTGTGCCCTGACTGGCGCTAAAGAACGCCAGGCTTGACTGATTGAGCATCTCCGCTGCTATCATTATGTAAAATACACCACTTGAATTCATGCCATGGGCGACAAACTTGGACGCCTGCTCACATGGCTTGTTTGTCAAGAGGTACAATCGCCTCCAATCACTGTGATCGCACGTGATGGGGGCCCACCCCTTCGAACTCAAGTAGACATATTGTGAGCCTTCAGTTCCTATTGCACCACGCTATATCAGGCTCTACCAGCGCCACTCTGCAGGCCATTCAACAATTTTAGATCCCTTATCCTTACCATCCATCACCGCCATCGTACGGTGCTAGCTGAGCGGTATGTGCACTTGCTGCCTAGGCTGATCCATCTGGATCAGAATGGGTTTTTAGCAGATAGTCGCACATCTAATAACATCAGACAACTTTTTCACGTCATTGATCATGCCTCACTGTGCTAGCTGTATGCTTCATTCTAGACCTAGAAAAGTCATTTGATTTCTTATCCTGGGATTACCTGTTTGATGTTCTGAGGGCCATGGGATTAGCTTACACTAAGCTGCTATACATGAACCCTACTTCTCTAGCACATATAGGCAAGCTGATGTTAGCCTCCTTCTCAATAGTCTGTAGGACGCGGCAGGGGTGTCCCCTCTCACCCATCCTATTTACCCTTGCCATGGAGCCCATAGCACTGCGACTCCAATTGGGAAGACGAAACAGGGCATTCCGCTGAATGGCACGATGCATATAGTGTCTCTATAAGCGGACAATTTGCTACTGTTAGAAATGGCGGTCTCTAGTTGGCAGGGCTAGGTACCACTGTCCAAATAGGGACCCTTGCTTCTAGTCAGGGTAAGGAGGAAGCCCTCTGAGATAACCCCTGCTCACCCTCTAGGTAGCTTGGCACGAGCAGTCTAGGCTAACCAGAGGCAATGTGTAAAGTATTTGTACCAACACTCACAGTAACACAGTGAAAACACCACAAACTGACTCCACAACAGTTTATAAAAATAAAGGTATTTAATCTAAACTACACAAGACCAAAACAACAAAAATCCAACATACACAGTTCAAGAATATGGTTTCAAAAGAGTTCTTAAGGTTGCGATAAAAATTCTTCAGGTTGCGTTAAAATTCTTTAGGTTGAGATAAAATCCACAGTTCCGTGAAAAGTTCACAGTTGCGTCACGTTTAGCTCACAGTACCTTTAGTTGCGACAAAGTTCCAAAAGCAGAAACTGGTGCGGTGGAAAACAAGCGATGCGTTGCTCCTGAGACCCTGGGGAGGCGTTTGCGACAGCCCCGCTGCAGCAGCGGGCGTGTTGCGACGAATCCGGTCTGTATGGGGAGGAAGGCCACTTGTATGGATTCCGGTGCGTAGGTTCCGTAGGAAGTTTGTTCTCGCAAAGGCACGATGCGACGATCTTTGGAGGTGCGACGAACTCCGGGGCAATGATGCACGGACCAGCGGCGATCTTCTCTCTCGCAGCTCCTCGATGCGTTGGCTTCGGCGATGACTCTCGCAACGACGTGATGCGGTCCGCAAGCAGGCGGTGCGGCGATCTCACCCAGCGACGACAGGCTCTGCGACGACACTCGCAGCGATGTTGGACTTCTCGCATGGATCGGGTGCGTCCCGCAAATGAAGGATGCGACAGCTCTGACAGCGGCTATAGGCGCTGCGACGATCTCGTCGACCTTCGTAGAATCTTCGGGAATCTTCTCGCACTGTCGGGGATGAGCTCTTCTCAGGCTCTTGAAGATTCCTTCAAGCAAGGGGACACAGCACAAAGCAAAGTCCTTCCCCTGTCCTTGGCAGCAACACAACAGTAGGGCAAACCAGCAGAGCAACAGCTGGACAACATTCCTTCTTCAGTTTCAGCTTTCTCCTTGGCAGAGGTTCCTTCTTGATTCCAGGATGATCTAATTTTCTGTTGTCAGGGGTCCGGTACTTATACCCCTAAAAGTCTTTGTTCTCTTTGTGCAAGGGGGCCCTGAGCCCGGTCTGAACCAGTTCTGGGTGTTGCTTGAGCACTTTGTTTTCCTGGCTTCTCCTTTCTTTTCAGAGTGAGGGGCAGGGTCGTCAGCCGCCCAGCAGGAGGTGAAGCCAGCATTGTGGAAGGCAGGCACAGCCCTATTCAGGCCCATGTGCTATCTCCTCCCATCACTCAAGTTGCAAATGCAGTCATTCAGCCTAGGGCTGACTCAGCCAGCCTCCTGGGTAATCCCCAGCCCCTGTCCCTCTCAAACCAGACAGTCAATACACAAACAGGCCAAGGCACACAGAAGGGTCAGACAAGAGAACAGCAACTTTCTAAAAGTGCTGTTCTCGAACACAGGATTTAAAAACAACCTTTCCTAAAAGATGTGTTATTAAATTCTGAGTTCAGGGATTCTAGACTCATATGTCCTATCTTGTTCCTATGAGAAGAAATGCTGGTAGCCACTGGAGCCAGCATCCCCCATGTTAATCTATGGAGCAAGATAGCCGTACAATAGTGAAAAACGAAAATGGCTGCCATTCACTACCAGAGCATGTCACCTGCACCAATGATCTACCTTTCACATACACTGCACCCTGCCCGGGGGGGGTACCTTGGGCCTTCCATAGGGGTGACCAATGTGCACAAAAAGGGAAGGGTTAGGCCTGGTCAGTGGGGACATTGACCAGGAGGACATGGCAGTTCACAGACTGCATGCAGGCACTGCGGTGGCAGGCCTGAGACAACATTTTTACGAATACTCATGTGGGTGGCACAATCAGTGCTGCAGGCCCACTAGTAGGATTTGTCATCACCAGCCCTGGCACACCCAGTGCACTTTACTAGGGACTTTATGGTGATACAAATATGCCAATCATGTATATCCAATCATATTAACAATTTACATAGGGAGCACTTACACCCTGGCACTGATCAGCCGTGGCACAGTGTCCAAAGCATCTAAACCAGCAAAAACGAAATCCAGCACAGCATTAAAAATACAGGAGGTAGAGGCAAAAAGATAGGGGAAAACCACACCAAAGATGCCAGGTCTAATAGCTACCATATGTTCAGGATCCGTCAACTGATGTGGACCACATTTTGGCGGCCTTTCAAGACTTTGAACAGGTATCGGGACTATGGGTGAACTGGAGGAAATTATGTGTTTTCCCTCTTAGCTGCAATGCACCACCACAGGTAATCCGGCTTGGTGGTGAGCCATTGACCTGGGCGACAGTGGGTATCCCGGGGTCCGTCTTTATCACTCTCAGCAGGACCTATTTGATGCCAACTTACAGCGAGCTTTTAAGGCCCTTAAGTCTCAAATGCGGTTTTGGCAGCAGTTGCTGCTGTCTGTGGCAGGTAGAATCGCTCTCTCCAAGATGATTGTCCATCATCACCTACTATACTATTTTGTCAGTGTCTCTGTATTTCCAAAGCAGCAATTCTTTCAGGACTTAGACCAGGCATTGGGATAACAGGAGGCATAGGATAGCCATAAACAAGCTTCCGCTGCAGGTGGGGGAGAGGGCTGGGAGCACCATCTTTTGAGGCTTATTACCTCACAGCACAGCTTCAGTGGTGTGTTCAGATGGCTATCAGGAAACAATCTTCATGAAACTAGTACAAGGGATGGTCCGCTCCCTTGGCATGTAATACAACAACTTCATCCCACCGTTAAACTGTACCGTTCATAGACCCTCCATGTATGGATAGCTCAGAGGTGCTTGTCAAGAGTCTTCCAGCTCAAAAAGTGTACACTCCCCTACTTCCTGGCCACACTGCTCCAGGGTCTACCTGGGCCCTTGTGGCATTTTACTAATGAAGCAAACACAAGGAAATTTGCTTATAGCTGTGTCTGAACTGGGGTGGCAAAGTGAGCTAAAGAACTATGATGGATTCAACCGAGATCTGTGACTGGGGTGAGTGTCTGAAAATTTTCAGCGCTCTGTCCATCATCTCCTTGCGTTTACTTTGTTCACCCTAAGTTGGCAGGGTATGCCTAGACGTGGGTCCGTTGCTCACTTTGCCACTGGAATCAAGCTAGCCTGGTTTATGAGGGCTGTTAGCCCACAACTGGTCCCAGGATGCTTGTTTCCAGTCCAGGGAAGACATGGCTTTGCAGTTCGGTCTGGACTGTTCCCATGAGGCACAGGGTCAAGACTAGTTTGCATATAGCTGTGTGTGAACTGGAGTGATGAAGTGAGCTAAAAAACAATGATGGGTTCAACCCAGATCTGTGACTGGGGGTGAGTGTCTGAAAAGTGTCAGCACTCCGTCCATCATCTCCTTGTGTTTACTGCATTTTACAAATGACCAGTTAGCAATCTGGCATGCACATTCCATTGACACAGTGGGGGGTTTCGTTTTAAGACACCCATTTACTCCAGTTGGATCCGTTGTGCTAAGAATACAACATCCCGACTGAATTTCTTTTACACAAGCAGTTAAGAGCACTCAGGTCTCTGTGGGGTGTGAATGGCACAGAGCCATCCACCCATACAGTGACACCTACATTGCACACCATGGGAGGGAGGACAGAACCTTATCACTTGGTTTTACAAAGCCATTGGGGAACATACTGGATCTCACTGACTCAACTCCACCGGGAGGGGGAGGATTCGGAGTGCCTCTTACATGACACTGAATGGGGACTGGCACTCTAATCTCAAGGAATGCACGATTTGAGAACATTCAATATAAGATACCCCATAGGGCTTATCTCACACCTTCTAGATTAAACAATATGTTCTCAACGGACAACCTTACCTGGCCCAGATGTCAATCCCAGTCAGCTGACTTTCAACACAGGCTTTGGTCATACCCTAGTTTAATCGGTTTCTGGCATTGTATTGTACACACTCTCTATTACCCACCGCTATGCAGCTCACAACTCCAAACTCATGGGAGGCCACAGCACTAGGTATATTTCCCAGAAGGAGCCAGGTGCGGGCAAGCTTTTCTAATCTAGTCCTTCTTTTGGCTAAGCATCTGCTTGACATGCATTGGCGTGCACATCAGCCACCGTCCTCCTGCCAATGGGTTCTACTCCGTTGGGGGTGATGCGAAGAGTTCTGCGTTGCACTGGGAAGAAGCCCGAAAATTCCAGAGACGCCCCATAGCGCAGCCTGAGACTCCATGCTAACGCAATTCAAAGAACGTACAACTGAAACCCCTCCTGCCCCCGGATCTCTCCACTCCTCCTTGCCCTTCAAACCCGGGCCAGCCAATGAATACTAAAGGTCTGCTTCTGTTTTCCAGTTGCTATTACACACAGTGTTCCGGGGTTGCCACCTGGCCTGTTCATCCCCAACCCTTTCATCCTCCTGCGTTATACGCTCATGCGTTCCACTTTGTTTCCCTCCGCCAAGTTGAAGTTTCCTAACTTTATCAACCTCCTGTACTATGATGAAGGCCCCAAATATTCAGTAGTATCTAATCATATTTAGATCACACAACTTTGCTGATACAGTACCATAAGCAAGTGAGGAAGTATAAACCTGGCTCAGCCAAAAATTCAAGACTCAAAGCTTTCACCTGTTGATGATAATTTGCATTATATATTAAATGTCTTGTAATATCACTCTGTGATCTCTCCTTATGTATAATGTGTAATAATGCTTGTCGAAATGTATTACTGAGTTACACAGCATTGTACAACCTTTAAAAAGTAATGCAAATGATTTAAAATGGAAGCAGGAATTGTGTTCCTACTTTTTAAAATAAAACTTCCGAATGATGGAAATTGTTTTATTTAATAAACAGTGGCCAAGTCAAACTTGTGTGCTTTTTTCATCAGATGAATAGGTATATCTGCTGTTAGGTATTGGATTGGAATGGTTGATGTTAAATGTACAGGATTAAGCAAAACCATAGAATCTAAAGAGGGCGCACTTTCCTTTTCACATCACTGTACCTTGTGTATTTCGTGCTTAATATTGTTTTACAATAGTGTTATGCATGCTGATCTTGGATACACTGCAACCAGATAGAGGCTCGAGCAAAGAGAAAGGCCAGAAGGGCAACTGTGGCAGCAATGGTGTGGCCTATTCGTTTCAAAATGCCATACCATGTGTTGTCTTGGTGGCTGTGGACTTCAGAATGATAATCTACTACATTGCCAAACTTGTTAAAACCCCAAAATAACACACCGTTGCCAAGGTCAACCTGATTATTTTACTTTGCCTCCCTAGTTCGGTTCCTTTGAGAAGCTAGAAGTCCAGTCTCAAGAGACGATGGTGATACAAAGTAGCAACAGTATAGAATTAGCATAATTCACCTTTTACGCAGGTAATATACGGTTCTTTATCACCTGCTCCTGGAGCACAGAGACCATTGTACAGCCAACCTGATTATTTTACTTTGCCTCCCTAGTTCGGTTCCTTTGAGAAGTTAGAAGTCCAGTCTCAAGAGATGATGGTGATACAAAGTCGCAACAGTATTGAATTAGCATAATTCACCTTTTACGTAGGTAATATACGTTTGTTTCACCTGCTTCTGGAGCACAGAGACCATTGTACAGCCACTAGTCAGTTTGATTAAATTTCCCTTTAGCTACTTTAAATTCTGCTAATTCCTCAAACGTGATATTTTATGGTGCTGAACATGAACAGAAATTCATGCTGCTTAAGTGAATTTAGTGCTCATGAAAAATGCCACAATAAAAACCCTGGAAACCAAAGACTGCTGTATTTGATTAATTTACGGCTATGGGTAATAAAGTGGTTCTTAAAAATAATTAAATTGCTCTTTCCTATGAGTCTTGCTATTTAACGAACAGAAACAAAATGTTTCAGCCTTGCTTAGTAACAAATGTAAATTATGCAGTGTATTAATGCATCCAAAATGTTTCCCACCAGATCTATGACATCAGTCACCATTCTTCATTCTGTTACATCTTAACCAAGTGTAGCAAACAGCTACTTATGATTCGATTTGTTAACATAAAATAAACATAACCTTAGTTTGCACATTTGTGTACACTTTACTGTTTCCTGACCTTAGCTTATTTTGTGACATGTTCTTTTCTATTGGAGAAACTTTCTCATTCTGCTCTCAGCCTGCAACCGGGAGTCGCCCAGCAAAGTTTTTAGACAATGTGAGAGCGCATTTTTAAATGGTCATCATTGTTTATTCTGTTCAGATTACAGTGTTTACTCACAACCATGAGTCATTGTAATTACACCTAACATACAGTGAAATTTGAGAAAATAAAGGAAAGAAACATTGGATACATCATTAGGTCTCACCTACAGACAGCTTTAGCTGTATGGTAGGAGCTCAGATCATCACATAACATATGCATAGAGTTAGAGAAAGCGGCTTTTGGACAGCCCCTTTCAGCCATTGGTGACTGTGGCTCAGCAGCTTTTAGTCGTTGTCTGAAAGGATTGTCCATCCACGCTGGTATCAGCCCACGGAACCTCGAGGATATGGATTACATAAAAAACAGTCCACACTCTGTGAGATATATATATATATATATATATATATATATATATATATATATATATATATATATATATATATATATATATATATATATATATATATATATATATATATATCTATCAAGATAACCTTACTCATTTATGGGATGGCATAGGCAAAATAAGTTTCCAGGCCTTCATTGCACCACCTAATCCTTCCTCCCCCATCCTTGCACATGGAAGATCTGGAGCCTGGTCTGCATACAATAAAGGAATCCAACCTGAGCGACTTGTGGCCACACATTCGGACAAAAAATAAAAATATCCAAAGACAACACTACCTTTGTAATCAACCTGGTAGTATAGAAATTGGTAGTGATGATGGAACTTAACAGTAATAAGGGTCCATCATTGTCCCCTAACTGCAGAAAAGATTGGTGCTTGCCCTCTACCAAGTCAACGTGAATCTTTTAACCAGATAAAACAATGGATAATGAAATGTATAAATAAGCTGCTCATCACATCTTGAATGCTCATGGATACTGCAGAATCATGCAGGTGCAAAGATGGAGGCAAACAAGTAGAAAATATAATTGGCACTTAGTACAACGCTGACTTGGTTGCCCGATACCTCAAGCAAAAAAGGAGGATACATTAAGAAACCTGTCTCCTTATGTCAACTATTTACTGGCCACCTGCCCAGTGATTCACAGTCTAGTCTTTTCAACATTGATAATATGCTAGGTCATTATTTAAAAATAATGTATAGGTCCTTATTTAAGACTAGTTACACCATGGCCACTTCCAAACTTAACATGTAAGGTTTTGTCACTCACCTAGTGATCAATCTGCCTGTTTTATATATATTTCTGGTGTGTTTAATTTATTTTTTCTTCTTTTTAGGTCGAGGACCGTAGGCTGCGCTGGCGCAGTCTCGGTCAGATTTAATGTTTACCAGTATGGGGGCATGAACCCGCCCCTCTTCTCCATTAGATGGCTTCCTTAACGGAGGCCAGCCATTGGAGGAGAGGGGCATCACTCCGTTTAAGCCCCATCTTTTTCGGATTCGGGGGAGTGTTTTTTCATGTTCTTTCTCTCCTCTTCCCATTGGCTGGAATTTTACATTCCAGCCAATGGGAAGAGGAGAGAACGAAAACCACACCCCTGAATCCGAAAATGACGGGGCTTTCTCCGAGGCATTCTTGCTAATGCCTCAGCGAAAGATGGTGGTGTTTCTGGAGGGCCCTCCTACCTGGAGTGGTGCCAGTGCAGCTGTCCCGGTGAGTGGAGACCGCTGGGGGCCGCTCCTGGGGTTTGTGGTGCTCCCCCTTTGCCATTCCTCGCCTCTGTGGCCTGACCGGGCTGCCCTGCACTGAGTCTGCTGTGCACCGGTGCCTCATCCCGGGCCTCATGTGACTCGAGGCAGATCTGTGGACTTAAGTGGAGGGACTGTCCCCGGGTCACTAGAACTTTCTATCCCCACTCCAGATTCCTGCTTGGACCGTCTCTGGGGTGATATCTGCACCAGCTCACCCCCATATACCTCCGTGCTCACCGCTACTTCCGCTGAAGGAGGCGCCATTGCGGAGGTGGTGTGACCCTCCCCCACTGCGGCTGGCGGTACTGGGTGCTGCGGTATGTGGAGAGTGCTGCCCTGCGGCGCCGTATTCTTGGACCCCTGGCGACAGGGCGGAACATGCGCCGGGAAGAAAAGTAAACAATCGCAGGCGAGATCGGACCCAGGCGAACCCGACTGCTGTACATACTCCTATTTTTCTCTGCTTCCCTTCATCCTTCTCTCTCCGTCCTTTGTTTCCCTTCCCCTCTTCCCTCTAGTCTTTGCTCTGCCTTTTAACTGCTCCCAGTGAACGCACAGTCGCCCTTCCTGCTTTCCTTTCTTTTATGTCTCTCCTCCGATTAAATACTCTGTTCAAACCTCGCGCCACCCTCTGCTCCCCCTCAGATTGTCTTTCACCCTGTGTGCCCCCCCGGCTCATCCCTGCTCTTTTTCAGTCCCTCCACCTCTCTGCCCAGCCTCTCTTGTTCACCCCTCATCTTCACCCCTGCACCCCTCGACGCCCCCCTCCTCTGGCCCCCTCCTGGGCGCCCACCCACCCCCACCCACCCTCTCCATCTGCACCACCCACTATGCCCCATCTCACTTCCTCCTCGGTTCTTCCTCATCTCAGCTCCTCGTCCTCCCCCCTCTGCCCCCCCGCCACCCAGCGCTGCAATGGTTAAATTCCTTTCCAGCTCAGCTGGAAAAGTGATCCTGGGCAGAGCAGTCAGATGAGCGGGGAGGGGGGCAGAAAGCTATTCTCATGGGCACGGAGGGGAGGGGGGGCACAAACTTCATTATTTGCCTCCTTCAGAAGCAGCAGTGGGCACGAGGAGCAGCGTGGCAACGTACAACCTGGGTTGGGGCACTTGGGGTGGGGGTTGAGGGGAGGGTGCCTGGGGCGGGTCGCCTTTAAAGGGCAGACCCCTCCATCACACCACCCTCCGTGTGGAAGGCTGAACCTTTCATTGATGGGGCACTGGTCTGTCTACACCCTACTCATTTTTGCCCCCTTCCGAGCCTTCACCTCAATGAGCAGCTTCTGGGGAATAACATCAGGAGGCAAGAAAGTGCCCGGGACTGGCGGTGAACAACACAGACAAACACTCACAAATAAACCTTCATGTAACTTCCGTACGTTGAAGCGTTGACACTTTTATTTCTCGGTAAAAATCGTGTTGTTAGCCTGTGTATGTGTCGCTTGCGTTTCCTACATTGTCCACGTTACAAACTGCCCTCCTTCCTACTAATGCAACCTGCATAGCAGCTTGCTACTTACTCGTCCATCAAAAGCGTTTCGCCCCTCGTCAGGGCACTATATAATCACCCTTACGGTCCTCATGCCAAGGAAGGCGTCTCACTTTGCACTTCAGATCTCTTACTTCATCTTTCATCCCCAAGAATGTTGCTTTTCCAGATGTTGTGCTTCTGGTTTTTTATGCACCATATATGGGTATAGCTCATACTGTGAACTGACTGGCTTCTAGGAGTCTGATTGACTTTTTATTGTGAGTGGGTGTTGGTGACCGCCATGCATGAGAGCTCTGGTGTTGAAGCTCAAATAAATGCGAGTTCACTCACTGTCTGTCAATGTGCTGTCTACTTGCACATCCAATCCTTGGCCTCTCTGCAGGATGCAGAGCGATGGTCACCGATATACCAGTTGTAATTGTGTTTGTATGAAAAACTGTGTGAAGGAGGTATCCAGTTGTAGAACCACTGACAGCGCCAAAAGAGAAGAAAGCTCCGCGTTTACATGCGAGTGTGTGGGTTACATAAGTGTGGGGGGGTTAAGAGAAAGAAACGGTGAATTCAGGCTCTCGGGGTTTAAGAAAGGAGACATTTCCAATCCCAATATTCCAAAACAGAATCAATCCTGTTGCTAACTTATCAATTTCCGCTGACAGGCGTGTTGGTGTGTTGTATGTCTGGATACAATGACACAGAGGCACGCGAACACTGGTCATGTGGCATGTTGCGTGAAGCACATGGTGAATCTACATGCTTTAAACGCACCTTTAATTACATAGGCAACGCCTCTTGTAGCATCTGACGTGCTTCAGCGAGCTTGAAAGACAGAGTCGCAGTAGAGCGAACACTGGCCATTTCCTGTCCGTCTTGAGTATCTTTTTTAAGGAAGTTTTTATGGGCAAATTGTGAAATGGTCAGAACATGGTCAACATGATGTTTTCATGAAAGGTGATCACTGGGTTCTTCTAACCATTGTCCACTCAGGGCAAAGCTGTCACCAAGGGCAGGTGGGACCATGAAAGTGCTTCAGCCTCGAGTGGGGCAGGGTTTGGCACTTTTGCCGAGAGTTGTGTGCCCACATTCTATTCCATTAATCCTTACCTCATCCAGCCCTTGATATCTTGAAGCAATTGGCTGAGAATTGCGAATTGTAGCCCTATATATTTATTAACAATTAGTTAGTATAGTTGTGTCCTGCATGTAAGAATTTAGTTGCGTCCCGTGTTTGTGTATTCTGATTAGTAGAATGAGGGTCTTTAGGTTGCACCTAACGAAGAGAAAGCCGCAATAGGAACAGACTGTCTGAACATCTACACTCTGGTAGATATTGTTTTACGAACAATGTTGTGATGAAGAATGGTGCAGTGTTTCAACGCCACTCAAGGGATTCATTCAATTGGTGGATACAAAGCGTCAGTGCACATGTGAAGAACATGACGTCATCAGTCTTCAAGGCGGTATGAATTGTATCACTGATGTAACTGGGAAGACACAAGGATCTGGGAAATAACTGGATTGATGGTATGGTGTGACTTCTGGTGGAAGTTATCTGCACCCACATTGTCTCACCACAAGCAAGAAACCGAGAGGGTGGTAGACATTCTCCAAAAGTCAGACATCTGATTGTACCATAGTACCCAAGCAGTTCTTTGGTTTTGATGCCCCTGTTCCCTCGTTGTGCTTGCTTTTCTGCCCCCTGTTCCCTCGTTGTGCTTGCTTTTCTGCCCCTTGTTCCCTCGTTGTGCTTGCTTTTATATCCCCTGTTCCCTCGTTGTGCTTGCTTTTCTGCCCCCTCTTCCCTTGTTGTGCTTGCTTTTCTGGCCTCTGTTCCCTCGTTGTGAGCGTTTTTTCTGGCTTCTGTTCCCTCGTTGTGAGCATTTTTTCTGGCCTCTGTTCCCTCGTTGTGAGCGTTTTTTCTGGCCTCTGTTCCCTCGTTGTGAGCGTTTTTTCTGGCATCTGTTCCCTGTGTGTGTGTGGCTCTGTGTGTGTGTGTGTGGGGCTGTGTGTGCGTGTGTGGGGCTGTGTGTGCCTGTGTGGGGCTGTGCGTGTGGGGCTGTGCGTGTGTGTGGGTGTGTGTGTGTTGGGCTCTGTCTGTGTGTGTGGCTCTGTCTGTGTGTGTGGCTCTGTCTGTGTGTGTGGCTCTGTCTGTCTGTGTGTGTGGCTCTGTTTGTCTGTGTGTGTGGCTCTGTCTGTGTGTGGCTCTGTGGTTTCTTTTTTTGTAGGTGGCTCTATGTGTGGGTAGATCTGTCTGTGTGAGGGTGGCTCTGTGTGTGTGTGTGTAGGTGGCTCTGTGTGTGTAGGTGGCTCTGTGTGTGTGTGTGGGTGGCTTTGTGTGTGTGGCTCTGTGTGGGTGCAAATGCAATAGGTCTGGCATTTGCGAGCGATTAGCTATTGGCATTGTAAATGACAATGCCATTTATTTATGTTTTAAAAACCAAAACATAAATAAAAATGTCATGAGCAATGCCAATAGCTCTAACTTTAATAATGCCGAGACCATTGCATTGTAAATGCTTGTTTATTGTTGAGTCACGTTGTAGCTGAATGGACTGTGGGCTGTTTTTAAAGCTCGGTGACTGCTAGGCTTTTTTATTTTTCTTCGGAACTCTTCAGACAGTTTTCTGACTGAGTTGGCAAGCTGCTTCTGTGAATCCTTAGTTCTCATTTACCTACCACTTTAAAGTGGGGTCGTGATTCCACATAGGGCACACTGTATCTGGTTGATACATTGACTACTTAATGTCTAGTCTTTCCAACTTTGATAATGTGCTGGGCAGCTGGCCATTATTTAGGATCTGCTGCACTTCAATTGCCCAATGACCGCGCTGCCTGCAGCTAGCCCTTTTGTACCTGATTGCCATCAGTCTCTGGACATTATGGATCCTTCATCTCCCCAAGAGCATGATTACTAAACCATGGACCCTCCACTGGAGCTCACCACCTATAATTTAATGAATAGCCCAATGATGTAATAGTTCACATAGGAAAACAGGAGCAGTGTTCTACTCTTTTGAAATGTTCTTTTTAGTTTTTTCATCAAGTTGTATTTTGGATGCTGCCTTCATACACGCCCCTATGACAAAAATCTTATATCATGGCTTGCCACTAAATGGAGTATGGCCATCCCACTCTTTATACACAAATACCCTAATCGTCAGATCAAAGCAATGCTTCACAGTGTGAGATACCTCAGTCAAGCATAGATGCTGCAAGGCTGACCTGCTCACCAAAATCCGTCCCTGTAATATAACTTCTCCACCATGGGGTGATGTGGTAATCATTGCCCACAACTCCCTTCCTTTAACCACCAGTGATATCCATCAGAACTTGATATAGAAGCTCTCGCCCTCTTGTGTGGAATAGGGAAACAGATGCTTAGTTTCCTTCTCCTATATCGTCAGCTGCATGTTGCTCTTTCCAATCTACGGCCCTGATTGAGGAAATAGCCTATTTCTCCTCTTGGATGACTTCAGTTCCTGTATGGAATAGCCACATGGCCCACAGTTAATTTTCAACACAATCTGGAGTTGTTTAATATCAAAATAATAAATACTCTTTCCATTCACATGGCAGGCCTTATTGTTGACCCAATTTTCACTTCAACAGATAACATTACCAGTATCGAACCTATACAGTCTATTGAGGTCACCTAACTAGTAAGCCCTTTTCAACTCAGAGTCTTATCCCCTATCAAAAGACTGCAAATCTCTCTTACAACATAGGAACGAGAACAGGGTACGGTAGATCTGACCAGTTTATCTCTTCTCGAGCAGGCTTTTGCAGACTATTCCACCAACATAACCCTTGATCCAAGGTTAATTTTGAAACATTTATATGGCAAGCGTACTTGATTAGACTCTCTACACATACATTAGGTACAACATGGTTGGTGGGTCTAGATTCAATCCATGGAGGCCAAATGGAAATACATCTTGGACAGAATTAGTAAGGCACCAGTTCTTTCAAAGGAATGTTTCAGAATTGTCGTAGACCTAATGTTTCCCACTGTCTCATAAGCTACTATTGCATTCTTGCATAAGGGCAGAGAGAAGCTTATCTTCCTTCTTACTGAGATTCCCAATATCTGCCTGCCTGTAGAACAAGGACATATTATAGTTCCTAAGTCCATGGTTTTAACACTGCCCATAGATGTGTTCCTTAGTGCTTGAACAGTCATGGCCTTCTTTGACTACCCTCTACTTGAAACCTTTAGATGAAGGCATCTGTCGGGTTCACCTATGCCCAACACAATTTATAAAGCAAACAGTAGAGGAATGTTTGCTGTTGTTTAGTTAATCTATTCAGGCAGGAAAATGTCACCAGAATGGAAATCAGCACTAGTTCAACTATTTTGAAAAGAAACCATCTTTAAGCCAGAATGGCCCTAAAAATTTTGGGCAATTTTTCTACTTCCCTATTTGGGGAAACCTCTCTCAAGAAATTCATGTTCAGCTGCAAAACCATGTAGATGCAAATGTGCTTCTGAACGGATTTCAGACTTGGGTTGGCTTGGAAGGAGCACAAAACAGTTTTTTATATCAGTTCTTGATACCTTCAAAAATATGTTAACAAGAGTGGCATGGGTACGCTGATACTCTTGGACCTCTCAGCCACATTTGAGATTCTAGACCACATCTTCTTTGTTTAAAGACTCACTGAGGCTGGGGTGAGAGGGACTGCCTTAATGTGGACTAAGTCAACCCTGCCCAACAGGAATCACTTTGCTTTTTAACCATCATTCAGTTGAAACACCAAAAACATCTCCTGTGGTTTGCGGTGAGATCTATACTGCCCCTTCTTGTATTAATCCATTTGGTTTGCTGAGATCTATCTAGGTTTTAAGGTCAGACAGTCCGTTTCCAATCTTATGTTTTTCAGTGTACAATTCATCTCGGTTGTGTCTTGTCCCTCCTTCCGGGATAATCAATCAATCACAGCATTTGTATAGCGCACTACTCACCCGGAGGGTCTCAAGGCGCTAGGGGAGAGGGGGTCCGCTACTGCTCGAACAGCCAGGTCTTGAGCTGCTTCCTGAAGGCGAGGTGGTCCTGGGTCAGGCGTATGTGGGTCGGGAGGGAGTTCCAGGTCTTGGCGGCGAGGTAGGAGAAGGACCTTCCCCCTGTGGTGGCTCTTCGGATGCGGGGGACGGCGGCGAGGGCGTGGCTGGTCGATCGAAGCTGGCGTTTGGGAGCGTAGAAGTTGAGGCGGCTGTTGAGGTATCCTGGGCCTTGGTTGTGCAGGGCTTTGTGTGTGTGGGTGAGGAGACGGAAGGTGATTCGCTTGTTGCCCGGGAGCCAGTGCAGGTCTCTCAGGTGTCCGGAGATGTGGCTGCGGCGGGGGATGTCCAGGATGAGTCGTGCTGAGGCGTTCTGGATCCGCTGGAGTCTCTTCTGAAGTTTGGCGGTGGTTCCGGCGTAGAGGGCGTTGCCGTAGTCCAGGCGGCTGGTGACGAGGGCCTGGGTGACCGTCTTCCTGGTCTTGGTGGTGATCCACCGGAAGATCTTGAGTAGCATGCGTAGGATATTGAAGCACGATGAGGAGACGGCGTTGACTTGTCTGGTCATGGTGAGGGAGGAGTCCAGGATGAAGCCCAGGTTGCGTGCGTGGTCTGTTGGTTTGGGTGCGCTGCCTAGGGCGGGGGGCCACCAGGAGTCGTCCCAGGCGGAGGGTGAGGATCCCAGGATGAGGACTTCCGTCTTGTCAGAGTTCAGTTTCAGGCGGCTGTTCTTCATCCATTCGGCTACCTCTTTCATCCCTTTGTGTAGGTTGGCTCTGGCGGTGGCGGGGTCGTTGGTGAGGGAGAGGATCAGCTGGGTGTCGTCGGCGTAAGAGATGATGTTGAGGTTGTGCTGGCGTGCGATGGCTGCGAGGGGACTCATGTAGACGTTGAAGAGGGTTGGGCTGAGCGAGGAGCCTTGAGGGACGCCGCAGATGACTTCGGTGGCTTCTGATCTGAACGGGGGGAGGCGGATTCTCTGTGTCCTTCCGGCGAGGAAGGAGATGATCCACTCCAGTGCCTTCTCCTGGATTCCGACGTGGCTGAGGCGCTGTACTAGAGTGCGGTGGCAGACTGTGTCGAAGGCCGCGGAGAGGTCTAGGAGGAAGAGGGCCGCTGTTTCTCCGTTGTCGAGCAGGGCTCGGATGTCATCGGTTGCTGCGATCAGGGCTGTCTTGGTGCTGTGGTTGGCCCGGAAGCCAGACTGCGAGAGGTCGAGGGATCCGTTCGTCTCGAGGAAGGCGGCCAGCTGTTTGTTGACGGTCTTCTCGATGACTTTTGCGGGAAACGGGAGCAGCGAGATGGGTCGGTAGTTCTTGAGGTCGGTGGGGTCGGCTGATGGCTTCTTCAGCAGGGAGCTGAGTTCGGCGTGCTTCCAGCTCACCGGGAAGGTGGCGGTGTTGAAGGAGGTGTTGATGATGTCCCGCAGGTGGGGTGCGATGATAGCGTCAGCCTTGTTGAAGACGTGGTGGGGGCAGGGGTCGGTTGGAGATCCGGAGTGGATGGAGTTCATCGTGCGGATGGTGTCTTCGGTGCTGATCGGGGTCCAGGCGCGGAGGGTGGTGGTGGGGGGCGGTGGTTCGGTTGTGGCGTGCGTCGGTTGAGTACTGAAGCTGTTGTGTATGTCCGCGATCTTGTTGTGGAAGTAGGAGGCGAGGGAGTTGCAGAGGTCTTGCGAAGGGGTGATGTCGTTGTTTCCGGCGTTGGGGTTGGAGAGCTCTTTAACGATGTTGAAGAGTTCCTTGCTGTTGTGTGCGTTGTTGTCCAGTCGTTCTTTGAATGCAGTCTTCTTGGTGGTGCGAATCAGTTGGTGGTGTTTTCGGGTGGCGAGCTTGAGGGCAGTCATGTTGTCCGTGGTGGGGTCTCTGCGCCAGGCGTTCTCAAGGCCTCTGCAGTTCTTCTTGGAGTACTTGAGTTCGTCGGTGAACCAAGGGGCTTTGTTGCTGCCGGGTCTACTAGGCGGGGTCCTCAGAGGGGCGAGGTCGTCCGCGCAGTCGCTGATCCACTTCGTGAGGTTGGTGGCCGCTTGGCTGGGGTTCGTTGCGCTGGTGGGTGGGCTCTTGTTCAGGGAAGTTGCGAGCTGTTCGGCTGTGATCTTGTTCCAGCTTCTGCGTGCAATCTGTTGTTGGTGGTGGTGGATCGCGGTCCTTCTGAAGCTGAAGTGGACGCAGCTGTGGTCCGTCCAGTGGAGTCCGGTGGCGTGGCTGAAGGCGATGTCCTTGCTGGATGAGAAGACGGGGTCGAGTGTGTGTCCGGCGTAGTGGGTGGGGGTGGTCACCAGTTGCTTGAGACCGAGGTTGGCGAGGTTGTCCAGCAGGGTGGTGGTGTTGCGGTCGTTGTTGTTCTCCAGGTGGAAGTTGAGGTCCCCGAGGAGGATGTAGTCAGCGGAGGGGAGGGCATGCGGGGTGATGAAGTCGGCGATGTCCTCGCTGAATTGTGTGCGTGGTCCCGGGGGTCTGTAGATGAGGGTACCTCTGAGGGTGGTCTTGGGGTCGATGTGGATCTGGAAGTGCAGGTGCTCGGCGGGTGCGAGGGTGTCGTCGGTGTTGGTCGTGATGCGGATGGAGTTCTTGTGGATGATGGCGATGCCTCCTCCTGTCTGGTTGACGTGGTCCCTCCGGATGATCTTGAAGCCGTCCGGGATGGCGATGGCGATGTCGGGGGCTGAAGAGGCGTTCATCCAGGTTTCCGGGAGGAAGGCTACGTCTGGGGATGTGGTGTCGATCAGGTTCCAGAGCTCGACGGCGTGTCTGTGGACGGAGCGGGCGTTGAGCAGGATGCACTTCAGGTGGCTGCTGTTGTTGCTCGTCGGGGTCTTGGGCAATGCTGGAGTGGTGTAGGTCCGGATGCAGGTGAATTTGCAGGAGTTACAGCAGAAGGGTCCGTGGGTGCGTCTCGGGGTGGCTCGGTAGCAACCCGGGAGTCGGCCGGCGTTGAGTGCGATGAGTTCGGTGGCGTTGTAGGTCCGGCGGGTGGGCTGGTGTCTGCGGGAGCCAGGGGTCCTGGCACTGGGCGCGGTCCAGGCGCGGACGGGCGCAGACGGGTTTACCTTTGGCGTGCCTTCAGCGCACAATCGGCGCGCCCGCTGCGCGTCACCGCTGCGCGTGCGCACGGTCGCCATGTATGGCGAAGTGCCAGGGAGGGAGGGGCAGCTGGGAGGCAGGAGCGGGGAGGAAGGGGGCGTGTCAACACTCCCCGGCGGCGGGAATCGGCAGCGGGGAGCGGGTGCAGGGGGACAGCAGCTCAGGGGGGGAGAAGGGTACAGAGGGCAGCACGGGGAGAAACAAGAAACAGGGTACAGAATACAAAATAAACTACAGTACAAACGAGTACAGCTGGGCAGTGGCACACAGCGCTGCAAACTAACAGGCGGGGGGCGTGGCCTGAGGGCGGATCCGAGGGTGGGAAGGCTTCAGCGAGGCAGAAGTAGCGGCAGGCGGGGGCACACGCAGTAGCTGGTGGCCGTGCGGCGCGGGGGTGTCCTACAAGTAGGTCACACTCACCTGTGCCACACGGTCGCCATTTATGGCCAAGTGCAGGGAGGGAGGGGCAGCTGGGAGGCGGGAGCGGGGAGGAAGGGGGCGTGTCAACACTCCCCGGCGGCGGGAATCGGCAGCGGGGAGCGGGTGCAGGGGGACAGCAGCTCAGGGTAGGGTGACCAACCGTCCGTAAATTTCACGGACAGTCCGTAATTTTGGCCGTCTGTCCGTTGTCCGTGAAGGATTCTTTAACAGACGCCATTTGTCCGTAATTTTCACCAGACACAGCTTCCACCCACCTCCCTTCTTGACACCGATGCTGTTCCAAAGCTCAGAGACAGGCACAGCGGGATGGCAACCCTCACACCTTCAGCCCTTGACTTCAGCCCTTGATGAGCTGTTAAGAGGTGCTTGAAGGTGACCGAGAGGGAGGGGCGGCAGCTTCAGGAGCAGGGGCATCTATTCAGATGCAAACAGCCATGAATGCGGCATGTCTCTGCTATTTAGAGGGGGGCTCACACATTCCATTTCTACCCAGGGCCCCAGACATCCTAGACCCGGCCAGATTACACAGAGGCAGCACGTGGTTCTCTCTCGTCACAGAGCTTAATTACGGTCACTAAATTGTAAGCAAATCTCGGTTCTTCAAACATGCAGCCTATAATGTAATAAAATTAAGAAATCGCACAATCGCACCCACACTGATTAACAAAGGACAATCAGTTAAACCAGTTCTCTCCTGTAAGTACTGTACATCAAAGTGGGGGATGGCATTTTGGACAGAGAGCCTGTCATCTCGTTGTCTTGTACAGGAGGGGGCAAGGAGCCCAAGATGATACTAGAAAACTGCATGCCCACCCCTGTGTCCACCCTGGTGGATCCTGTTCCCCCTCTTGTGATGGCTCCTGTCCCCCTCCCTCCGCCTGTAATGGCTCCTGTCCCCCCCACTTGTGAATGCTTCTGTCCCCCCACTGTGGTGGATCCTGTCCCCCTCCCCCGCCCCTGCCTGTGATGGCTCCTGTCCCCCCTGTGGTGGATCCTGTCTCCGCCCTGGGTGGCTTCTGTCCCAGTCCTGGAACGGCTCCTGCAGCGAGGGTGAAGTTCCTGATGGGCCTCTTCTCAAAAGCGCTCAGCTCAAATTAATATGGAAAGGTGGGCGAGTAAGTAAGTGAAGGGATGGGTGGATGGCTGGATGAATTAGTGAAAGGGTGAATGGATGAATGAAAGTTTGAATAAATGGATAATGAGAGAGGATGGATGGATTGATGAGTGAGGAGAATGATGGATGAGAGAAAATGTAAATAGCTGGATGTATGGGTGGAAGGGTAGCTGGATGAGGAGAACGATGGATGAGGGGAAGGATGGATGGATGATGGGAAGGATGGATGGATGATGGGAAGGATGGATGGATGAGGGGATGGATGGATGGAGGGGAAGGATGGATGAGGGGAAGGAAGGATGGATGGATGAGGGGAAGGAAGGATGGATGGTTGAGGGGAAGGAAGGATGAGGGGAATGATGGATGGATGAGGGGATGGATGGATGGATGGATAGATGGGTGAGGGGAAGGATGGATTGATGGATGAGGGGAAGGATGGATGATGAATGAAAGGAAGGAAGGATAGATAAGGGGAAGGATGGATGGATGAGGGGAAGGAAGGATGGATGAAGGGAAGGAAGGATGGATGGATGAGGGGAAGGATGGATGAGGAGAAGGATGGATGGATGAGGGGATGGATGAGGGGATGGATGGAGGTGATGGATGGATGGATGGGTGGGTGGGTGGGTGAAAGGATGGATGGATGATGAGGGGAAGGATGGATGGATGATGAGGGGGGATGGATGGATGATGAGGGGATGAATGGATGATGAGGGGAAGGATGGATGGATGATGAGGGGATGGATGGATGATGAGGGGATGGATGGATGATGAGGTGGTGGGTGAAAGGATGGATGGATGGATGGATGGATGATGAGGGGGTGGGTGAAAGGATGGATGATGAGGGGAAGGATGGATGGATGGATGGATGATGAGGGGGTGGGTGAAAGGATGGATGGATGATGAGGGGATGGATGGATGGATGGATGATGAGGGGTGGGTGAAAGGATGGATGGATGGATGATGAGGGGGAGGATGGATGGATGGATGATGAGGGGAAGGAAGGATGGATGGATGGATGGATGATGAGGGGGGAGGATGGATGATGAGGGGAAGGATGGATGGATGATGAAGGGGGTGGGTGAAAGAATGGATGATGAGGAGAAGGGTGGATGGATGGATGATGAGGGGGGTGAAAGGATGGATGCTGAGGGGAAGGATGGATGGATGATGAGGGGAAGGATGGATGGATGATGAGGGGATGGATGGATGGATGGATGATGAGGGGGGTGAAAGGATGGATGCTGAGGGGAAGGATGGATGGATGGTGAGGGGATGGATGGATGATGAGGGAATGGATGGATGATGAGGGGGTGGGTGAAAGGATGGATGGAAGGATGATGAGGGGAAGGATGGATATGGATGATGAGGGGAAGGATGGATGGATGATGAGGGGAAGGATGGATGGATGGATGATGAGGGGGTGGGTTAAAGGATGGATGGATGGATGGATGGATGATGAGGGGGGAGGATGGATGATGAGGGGAAGGGTGGATGGATGGATGATGAGGGGGTGGGTGAAAGGATGGATGATGAGAAGGGTGGATGGATGATGAGGGGGTGGGTGAAAGGATGGATGATAAGGGGAAGGATGGATGGATGATGAGGGGGTGGGTGAAAGGATGGAAGGATGATGAGGGGAAGGATGGATGGATGATGAGGGGGAAGGATGGATGGATGATGAGGGGGTGGGTGAACGGATGGAAGGATGATGAGGGGAAGGATGGATGGATGATGAGGGGGAAGGATGGATGGATGATGAGTGGGTGGGTGGATGGATGGATGGAGAGTGGGTGAAAGGATGGATGGATGGATGATGAGTGGGTAGGTGAAAGGATGGATGGATGAGTGGGTGGGAGGATGGTGGGTGGGTGAAAGGATGGATGAGTGCATTGGATCGTGGGTGGGTGAAAGGATGGATGAGTGGGTGGGTGGGTGGATGGTTGGGTGGATGATGGGTGGGTGGGTGGATGAGTGAAATGATGGATGGATTGATGGATTGATAAGTGCAAGGGTAGATGAATGTACGTATGAGTGAAAGGGTGGATGTAAGGATGGATGAGTGAGTGAAAGGGAGGGTAGATGGACAAAAGGATGAATAGATGTGTGAAGGAGTGAAATGATAGATGGGTGAGTGATAGGGTCAATGGATGGATTCATGAGTGGATGAGTAGATGGATGGGTGGGTGGGTGGGTGGATGGATGGAAGGAATGATGGCTAAGTGAAAGGGTCGATGGAGAGAGAGAAAGGGAGGATGGATGGATGACTAAAAGAGTGGATGGGTGGAAGGATTAGTAAGTGAAAGGATGGCTGGATTGGTGAAAGGGTAAATGGCTGGATGGGTGGATGAGTGAATGGATGGATGGGATATAGAGTGGATGGATAAGTGTACAGATGTATAGGGTGAAAGGGTGGATGGATGGATAATGGATGGATGAGTGAAAGGATTGATGAAGGGATGGATGAGTGAAATGATAGATGGAAGGATACATGATGGATAGGTTTGCAAATGGTTGAATATGTTTGGAAATGGCTGGGCTTAATTATATACTATTGCGCGACCTCTGATGTGTCTGTAAAACTTACCTATTGTCCTGAAGTTTTGTCCTGAATTTTGACCTCCTGTCCTGAATTTGTGTCCTGAATTTTGACCCTTTGTCCTGAATTTTTACACTCACCGTCCTGAATTTGCACCAATGCCAGTTGTTCACCCTAGCTCAGGGGGGGAGAAGGGTACAGAGGGCAGCACGGGGAGAAACAAGAAACAGGGTACAGAATACAAAATAAACTACAGTACAAACGAGTACAGCTGGGCAGTGGCACACAGCGCTGCAAACTAACAGGCGGGGGGCGTGGCCTGAGGGCGGATCCGAGGGTGGGAAGGCTTCAGCGAGGCAGAAGTAGCGGCAGGCGGGGGCACACGCAGTAGCTGGTGGCCGTGCGGCGCGGGGGTATCCTACAAGTAGGGCATCCATACACCCTTGAGAGCATGGTACATATTTCAGAATTCCCATGCTCGAAGATACATTGAATGTGTTAGCTAGCCATTGTTCAGGAATTGAAGGCTCATATGGTAGCCTGTAACATATTTTCTCAGTGTTTTGCTTTGGGTAGTTGTGTAGAATTTAAAGCACGATACATAGTTTCATGCATTGGTGAACGCCGGGGCTGTACATAGTCATTCCACAAAGCGAGCAAAGGGGCGAGTGAAATGACCTGGCCGTCCTTTTTGCACGCCAAGTCCCGACTCTGTGCCCTAAGTAGGAGTCAAAGGGTGAAAATGCGCACATCTGTGGGTGTAGACTGAGCGCTGTTCATTTCAGCACCATTCCAGTCAGTCAATAAAACGCTGGAGTATGCTGGGGTCAGATGCTATGTTCTTTGTCTCCACGTTTTAATGAGGCTGTTTCCTTTGTGTATCTCTGGGAATTGAGAAATCAAGCATTTGAGTGGATTTGGGATTCCAGTCACTTGGGAGCTCCCTTGATGTATTGTACTTCTTGACATCTAGCCCGCGTGACAGAGAGAGAGTTGCGTGTAATCACCCTGCTTTAATCAATAGAATAATTGATAAACCAGATAAGATTTAAACTGATTACATCCCGGCAGAACTCCCTGTAGGCCTTGGACTCACTTAATTTTGACATGTGTGTAGCGTACCCTGCGGATGAAGTACAGCTTGAATTATCTGTTTTTATGTGCTTAATGATGGGGAGGGTGTTAAAGTCAAGTGTTTAATTAACCCAGCAATGGGCTGCTCTGTCACTTACACATACACGCAGCTGATTGAGATATCTTACTGAGATGACTGAATAGAAATGATAATGCGGCACTGAGACGGAAGATTGCCTTTTCAATCTATTTGCTGGGTCATCGCTTTGAATGCGTTATTGGACGAAAGGCACTCAGATCAGGAATAACACAGCTTTTAAGTAAGTTATTTCCTAGCCCAAGTTAACTAAAAGGGAAATATGTTTCACGATCGTAAACCTTTCTTGGTTTTGGAGGAGGTTACTTTTGTGGATCTTGCTTTCCATTTGATATGTGCCAGAATTATTTCTCATAGAGATGGAAGAGCTAGGATCATGGCCCTAAGTATTACTGTCCGTATGTCTTAATAAAGCGCCAAAATTCCCTAATTGTGTTTAGTACTATTAATTACACACATTTGATGTGAATTTCGCAAGTGTGTTATTTAAAATATTTTTATGTGGTGCATCATTTAGGAATATATATGTGTGTGTGTGTTTGTGTGTGTGTGTGTGTATATATATATGTGTGTGTATATATGTATGTGGGTGTGTGTTCAAAATAAAGGGCGGAGGACAGTTTCTTGTGTACGGTCAAAGTTATGTCTCTATGATAAGCTCTAATAAGAGCAAAACACGTGCCAGGGGCTGCTTTTATTTATTCCAGGGTGGCTTGGATGGTATTTACCCATCCAAAGCTGTAATACTGTCCCTGGAGTGGTAAAGGCTTTTGTAAATTTTTTTCAGCTCGGCAAGGATGGCACTAGCTAATCCCGTGTTTGAAGACTTCGGTGCAAAAATGGCAAATTACTTTATCACTTTTCTAGATCGGCTTGGAAAGTATGATGCTAATCCTGTGTTTAAAGACGTTGAAAAAATGTTTAAGGACTTTGCCACTTTTCTACATTGTCGTGAATGGCACTATGCTATTCCTATGCTTAAAAACTGTTAGGAAAAAATAAATTTGAGGTGAGGAGTTTTAGAGTGTTGGTGATGTTGTAGAGGGCTCAATATTAAGGAGCTGTTTTCCACCTAAAGTGTGGGAACTATTCATAGTTCCCTACTTCCTTTTTTGCATAACTTATGTACCACTCTAAGCCTGAAAGGGTATTGCTTTGACTTATACTGGGTGTTCCCTTGTGTCTGGACAAAGCTATATCTCTCTGACAAGCTGTAGTAAGAGCGAGCAGATGCCAAGGGTTGCTTTTATTCATTCCAGGTTGGCTTGGGTGGTATTTTACATGAGAAAATTTTGGTCCATAGTCCGTTCTGGTACCAAGGAAGGGCAAATTGTTTCTGCTCCTAATATTGCACCAGAGAGCTGGGTGGACCACTATCAAAACCTATATGCCGCCCCGGCCGAAGAAATCCTTCTAGTTGAACCTTCAGATCAGTTATCACCCCAAAACCTGCTCCCTATCAGGTATTGGGATCATTCCACCACCTATGAATCTTTAGAGTCCAAAATAAGTCTGAAGGAGATAGAGGTAGCTATAAACAGGCTCCCAGTAGGTAAGGCGCCTGGCCTCGATAAAATCTCCGGCGACCTCTATAAAGATCAAACTGAGATATGGGTCCCTTACCTCTATCTGCTATTTAATGCTATTTTACAGGGCGCCAAATTACCTGCCACATGGGTTGGAGCCGAGATTATACCAGTCTTCAAAAAAGGTTCCCCTCTTCTTCCGCTCAATTATTGTCCGATCAGTTTGATTGATGTGAGCCAAAAATTATTCTCACGTATCATTCTTGATCGGCTCCAGAATTGGATGGAAGAACGGCAGATTCTCAACACCTTTCAGGCGGGTTTTAGGGAAAAGACGTCCACGATCGACCAGCTATTAAGGCTCAAACTACTTTACTGGAAGACCGTGAGAGTGTAGGGTGGCAGCCTCTACTTAATTTTCATCAACCTCAAAACTGCCTTTGATCTGGTGCCCCGTAAAATCTTGTGGGATGTTTTGGAGGACATGGGGGTACCTATTGATCTCCTTAACATCCTTAGGAGACTCCATTCAGATAACTTTGCCCAAGTCAGGAGTGGTAAATGGGGCAGTCTTACATCTAAAATCCCAGTCAATAGAGGAGTCAGACAAGGTTGCGTACTGGCACCTACTTTATTTTGTCTCTTCATTAATGCTTTGATTGCCCACGTTAAAGGTGTAAAAGACATTGACGCCCCAAAAATTATAGGAGAACAGGTGGTGGCATTAATGTTTGCAGACGACACTCTTCTGTTGTCAAAATCTCCCATGGGAATTCAACGTGCCCTGGATAGCTTTGCAAACTTTTGTCATATAAGGGGGTTGGAGATCAATACTCAGAAAACCAAATTCATGGTCTGCAATCCAACTAAGACCCGCTGTCCCAATCCCTCTTTGAATGGCGTAGCTTTCGACAGGGTCACTGTTTTTGACTACCTGGGTATCACTCTTACGGACAAAATGAACTGGGCCCCTCAATTGGCAAAGGCTAAACTGAGACTAGCCCAGATTACGGCTGGTATTTTAAAATTACATCGAGAGTCCTCTTCTAAGCCAGTAGCATCGATTATTGAAATCCATAAAGCCCAAGCCAGGGGAGCAATCCTATATGGAGCTGAATTGTGGGGCCATTGCCAGGTGGGTGGTATTAGTAAGACTGAAAACCAATTCCTAAGATCTTTGATAGCCCTCCCATCTAGTACTCCCCTCACCCCATTGAGAATGAACCTGGGTATTAGACCTTTAGAAGAGGAAGTTGCTTTACGCCCCATTGTTTATTGGCGCAGGTTGTGGGTGACCCCTGAACTATTTCATTTTAGAACAGCTTTGGAAGAGTTATTGACTCTTCCTGGGTCAGAGAGAATACCTTGGCTTGTTTTTATAAAAAAGGAATATCTGAGATTAGACTTGCCTGGCCCCTGGTATAATCCTCTTGTTGTCTGCGCCCAGCTGTCTCGTCTTGAATTGATCAAGTTGGACTGCAATAAAAGACTAGAGGCCATCCTTGGTAATTCTTCTCTGGGCCCACTTACAGTTCAGTTTCTTAATCTTAAAGCTGCTTATATAGTGGAACCATTCTTAGATGAAATTTTCCCTCCTACAGCGAGGAAATATTATCTTCAATTTAGATATGGAACACTTCCGGTAAGGACCTTCGCCAACAAATGGTCGACTACCAAAACGATAGAATGTCCAGCTTGCGGGGCAAATGAAGAATCTGAGGCCCATGTTTTCTTTTTTTTGCCCGACTTACAAATCCATACGGCAACGTTGGCTTATCCAACTCTGTAAAAACTTGGGATTCAGACATTATAAAGAGGCCCTCAGAATACTTAAGAGTAATACTTCTACCCCAGTCGTATTCTCAGATTCACGCTTTATTGACGCCATGTAGCGAAGGAGAAGATCTTATCTGTAGAAGGAAATGATTTATGTACAGTACTAAACTCTTTTTAATGTTTTACAGTTTTTAAAATTTTTATATTTGTATTTATTATTAGTGCTCCTTGTACAGTGTTTTTAAGAAATGTTTAGGATGGTTGCTATGTATCTTTTATGATCTTTTGATCGAAATAAAGATTAATTGACTGACTGACTAGTATTTTAAAAACTCAATGCTTTAATGCTGTGCCTTAAGTGGTTAAAGGTTTTTGTCATTATTCAGTTTGGAATGGATGACACTAGCTAAATAATCCTATGTTTAAAGACTTTGTTGCAAAAATGCCAAAGGGCTTTGTCACTTTTCTAGCTTGGCTTAAATAGCACTGTGCTAATTCTACTCTAAAACACTTTACTAGAACAGACATTTGAGGAGAGCAGTTATAGGGTGCTGGTGGTCTTGTTGAGTGCATCATATCAATGAGCTGTTCTCAATGTAAAACTTCCTTTTTCATAATTTATGCGACCATGCTCAGCCTGAAAGGGTATTGCTTTCAGATATATATTACACAGTGTTGGTCCCTCCTGTGTAGTTATAGTTAGGACCTTGTTACCCTAGGAAAAAAGTTTTTTTGTTTGCTAATAACTTTAGCGCCATTTGAAGAATCTTCACACAAATTTCAACAAAAAAAAGCTCGTCCACCTCAGCTCCTGCCTCGAAAGTTTCTGGGTGATCAACCAGTAAGTGGGTGAGAAAAAAGGGGAGGTTTCCAAAACGCAATTACCCCATGCACTTTTCTATTGGAAATTGAACAGCGATACTGCAAAAATGGCTGAACAAAATTACACCAAATTTTGCAGAAAGGTAGATCTTGGTCCCTAAGGTGTGCTTTTTGTGGTTTTGTGTATATCAGTTCAGTCGGTTTTGAGAAATGAAGGTTAAAACACTTTGTATACCTGGACATGGATTTGTGGGAGGCTCACAAAGATTCATGCTCACGCAACTTCAAATAATAGAGTGATCTGAGTGGCCTTTTCCCCCCGTCAGCGGACTCGCTCCTGCAAGAACAAAAGTCTCCAGCAAACTCCCGGCCACATCATGATGAGGAGTGTTCCTGAAATTTTCTCTTAAAAAAAGGGTATAAGGGAGTAGGGTAGGGGTTTTAGTGGATATATACATATACATACATATATATATTTATATATATATATATATATATATATATATATATATATATATATATATATATATATATATATATATATATATATATATACCACAAATCTCCTTCCCGAAGAAAAAGAGCAGAGACCCAGGGGAAACAGTTGGAGGCATTTATTTTGCAGTGAATGGCGGATGCATTTCTGGCCGATGATAGCCTTCGTCAGCGCCCAAAGCCTCCTCGAGTGATGCAGCACTCTGCTAATGGGTCCCGCCCTTTTTGAACCTGTATTGACAAGTCTGCACCGCCCCTCAGTTCTTAATGCAGCTCACCTGTGTAGTACCCAGTTGGTGAAGGAAAACTACAAGTCCCAGAGTTCACGATGGTAGGTTCCTGGAGGCATTGCTGGGGGGATCTGAGTGATAATTTACTCCTTGTGCATACGTGCGGGAAGCAAAGTGTGCCCTCCAAAATAAAAAACCAAAATGTGATGATTCCTTAAAAAGCGGCTTTGCAGTCCACAAAACAGCGCCTCCTCTGCTCCCCTGTACCGCTTCAGCCACGAAGTCCAGGGATACATGTGGCAGGGACTGCAGTGAAATCACGCGCTGCCCAGAGCGAGGTTGAGATAACCTCGCAACTACCAAAATTCTTCCCGGGCTCCTTGGCGGACATATATATATATATCCGAAACCACCTCCAGTGTAAACTGAAAGAAGGAGCCACAAGCGAGGACTGGAGAGAGAGGTTCTTTATTAGCTAGCAGGTGAGGCGTGATGCATTTCGGCGTGAGCCTTCCTCAGACGCCCCTGCTTCACTGAATGTTCATGCGCCCAGCTAATTGAAGTCTCTGCAGCCCTCCCTAAATGACAGGAGCACGCCTCCCCCAACCATGTGATCATTGGTTGTAGTGTAAAGTGACGAACACTACAACTCCCAGCATGCTTCATATCTGGGTGAAAATGCGTGGGGAAAACCAAGGTGGAAATCTTGTGTTTTTGAGGCGCCTGCAGCGCTCGGCGTACTTGAAACAGTTTATGAATGCATGGGAACCCCTCAAGTCCCCGCGGTACCGTTTCAACCTGCAGGGTACAGGTCCGCCAGGTCGTGGGTAAGTGACAGTGCACCAAACACCATCCATGAAGTCACAGACTGCATATTGCGCAGCGTCCCATGCTTTCCTGCTTGCCTGTAGGTGAGCTGCCCTTGTGTCAATAACTTGGCGAGAAAAAAACTGCTTGCGCAGGTCCAGGGTTGGGCAGCCAACTTGACGAAACGGGAGCTCCTTAACGTGCCTCTGGTCTACACGAACAACATCCGAAACCACCTCCAGTGTAAACTGAAAGAAGGAGCCACAAGCGAGGACTGGAGAGAGAGGTTCTTTATTTGCTAGCAGGCGAGGCGTGATGCATTTCGGCGTGAGCCTTCCTCAGACGCCCCTGCTTCACTGAATGTTCATGCGCCCAGCTAATTGAAGTCTCTGCAGCCCTCCCTAAATGACAGGAGCACGCCTCCCCCAACCATGTGATCGTTGGTTGTAGTGTAAAGTGACGAACACTACAACTCCCAGCATGCTTCATATCTGGGTGAAAATGCGTGGGGAAAACCAAGGTGGAAATCTTGCGTTTTTGAGGCACCTGCAGCGCTCGGCGTACTTGAAACAGTTTATGAATGCATGGGAACCCCTCAAGTCCCCGCTGTACCGTTTCAACCTGCAGGGTACAGGTCCGCCAGGTCGTGGGTAAGTGACAGTGCACCAAACACCATCCATGAAGTCACAGACTGCATATTGCGCAGCGTCCCATGCTTTCCTGCTTGCCTGTAGGTGAGCTGCCCTTGTGTCAATAACTTGGCGAGAAAAAAACTGCTTGCGCAGGTCCAGGGTTGGGCAGCCAACTTGACGAAACGGGAGCTCCTTAACGTGCCTCTGGTCGACACGAACAACATCCGAAACCACCTCCAGTGTAAACTGAAAGAAGGAGCCACAAGCGAGGACTGGAGAGAGAGGTTCTTTATTTGCTAGCAGGTGAGGCGTGATGCATTTCGGCGTGAGCCTTCCTCAGACGCCCCTGCTTCACTGAATGTTCATGTGCCCAGCTAATTGAAGTCTCTGCAGCCCTCCCTAAATGACAGGAGCACGCCTCCCCCAACCATTTGATCGTTGGTTGTAGTGTAAAGTGACGAACACTACAACTCCCAGCATGCTTCATATCTGGGTGAAAATGCGTGGGGAAAACCAAGGTGGAAATCTTGCGTTTTTGAGGCGCCTGCAGCGCTCGGCGTACTTGAAACAGTTTATGAATGCATGGGAACGAACCCCTCAAGTCCCCGCTGTACCGTTCAACCTGCAGGGTACAGGTCCGCCAGGTCGTGGGTAAGTGACAGTGTACCAAACACCATCCATGAAGTCACAGACTGCATATTGCGCAGCGTCCCATGCTTTCTTGCTTGCCTGTAGGTGAGCTGCCCTTGTGTCAATAACTTGGCGAGAAAAAAACTGCTTGCGCAGGTCCAGGGTTGGGCAGCCAACTTGACGAAACGGGAGCTCCTTAACGTGCCTCTGGTCGACACGAACAACATCCGAAACCACCTCCAGTGTAAACTGAAAGAAGGAGCCACAAGCGAGGACTGGAGAGAGAGGTTCTTTATTTGCTAGCAGGTGAGGCGTGATGCATTTCGGCGTGAGCCTTCCTCAGACGCCCCTGCTTCACTGAATGTTCATGCGCCCAGCTAATTGAAGTCTCTGCAGCCCTCCCTAAATGACAGGAGCACGCTTCCCCCAACCATGTGATCGTTGGTTGTAGTGTAAAGTGACGAACACTACAACTCCCAGCATGCTTCATATCTGGGTGAAAATGCGTGGGGAAAACCAAGGTGGAAATCTTGCGTTTTTGAGGTGCCTGCAGCGCTCGGCGTACTTGAAACAGTTTATGAATGCATGGGAACCCCTCAAGTCCCCGCTGTACCGTTTCAACCTGCAGGGTACAGGTCCGCCAGGTCGTGGGTAAGTGACAGTGCACCAAACACCATCCATGAAGTCACAGACTGCATATTGCGCAGCGTCCCATGCTTTCCTGCTTGCCTGTAGGTGAGCTGCCCTTGTGTCAATAACTTGGCGAGAAAAAACTGCTTGCGCAGGTCCAGGGTTGGGCAGCCAACTTGACGAAACGGGAGCTCCTTAACGTGCCTCTGGTCGACACGAACAACATCCGAAACCACCTCCAGTGTAAACTGAAAGAAGGAGCCACAAGCGAGGACTGGAGAGAGAGGTTCTTTATTTGCTAGCAGGTGAGGGGTGATGCATTTCGGCGTGAGCCTTCCTCAGACGCCCCTGCTTCACTGAATGTTCATGCGCCCAGCTAATTGAAGTCTCTGCAGCCCTCCCTAAATGACAGGAGCACGCCTCCCCCAACCATGTGATCGTTGGTTGTAGTGTAAAGTGACGAACACTACAACTCCCAGCATGCTTCATATCTGGGTGAAAATGCGTGGGGAAAACCAAGGTGGAAATCTTGCGTTTTTGAGGCACCTGCAGCGCTCGGCGTACTTGAAACAGTTTATGAATGCATGGGAACCCCTCAAGTCCCCGCTGTACCGTTTCAACCTGCAGGGTACAGGTCCGCCAGGTCGTGGGTAAGTGACAGTGCACCAAACACCATCCATGAAGTCACAGACTGCATATTACGCATATATATATATGTGTGTGTGTGAAATGTTACATTTTAGCTGGCAATTACACCTAACTATAGCGTCACTTTAACCTTTGTTTTTTCTGTGAAAATATTATATATATTCTTTTCAGTGAAAATAGTATATATATATATATTCACAGAAAAAACCATAGGTTATAGACCATATATAGTTAGGAATTAGCATTTACAAAACCTTGAAAATTCACTGAAAAAACCATAGGTTATAGACCATATATAGTTAGGAAATAGCATTTAGAAAACCTTATTTTACTCACACAAAACCATTGAAATTCCATATATAGTTAGTTGCACTAACTATATATCGCGCACCTGCAATCCACTGCTGATGATGTCACATATTACATCATTCATGACATGGTCAGTGACATCACTGATGACATCACTGATGACATCTCAAATGACATCACTGATGACATCACTGATGACATCTCATTTGACATTACTGATCACATCACTGATGACATCATTCATGTGATGATACAATGAACCTCTTCAGACTCTAATATAACCTTAGATACACTCAGTGTAAACAGACACTCACAGACTGTCACTCATCCATGGAGTTACTCACACACCTAGTCAGTCTTGCAAAGAATCAATCACACCTCGATTTCCTCAACTATATAGTTATACACACCTTACTTATTGGAACATATAATAACACATATTTACTCTGTTATACAATCCCTGATACAAGTTCACAATAATCCATACAGCCACTCACACATTCACTGGCTCTTATGCACAGTTATTTATATATGTCAACTATCACATGTACTGTGTTTTACATATGTACTTACTTTGACATGTAGCACTGAGATATCCATTCACTCACCAATACACTCATGCACACAGTCAACCGCCCATACAGATGTTTCCACATGCACTTTTGAACCCATACATCTAGTGAATCAACTGCTCACACATCTATGCACAGAGTCATACACCTCCCAGACACCCACACACACACTCAGTCTCCCATACAAATACTTGGGCAACTAATCAATAACCCATATAGTTAGTCATATAGCTAATGATCAACACATGCATCAGATTACAAAACAACAGACACAATGATGCACAATTTAAAACAGTTTAGTCACTAACCCATGCACTCAGTGAGACACATTTAATCACTCACTTATACAGTCAGTCATGCACCTACTAAATCCTTCATCCAGACACTTATACATCCACTCATTCTTCAATATGTAAGACATATTTTAACTTTACAGAAGCATACAGTCACTGGATGTTGTCATCAGTGATGTCATCAGTGATGTCATTTGAGATGTCATCAGTGATGTCATCAGTGATGTCACTGACCATGTCATGAATGATGTAATATGTGACATCATCAGCAGTGGATTGCAGGTGCGCGATATATAGTTAGTGCAACTAACTATATATGGAATTTCAATGGTTTTGTGTGAGTAAAATAAGGTTTTCTAAATGCTATTTCCTAACTATATATGGTCTATAACCTATGGTTTTTTCAGTGAATTTTCAAGGTTTTGTAAATGCTAATTCCTAACTATATATGGTCTATAACCTATGGTTTTTTCTGTGAATTTCATTGGTTTTTTAACAGCTAATATCTGTAGCTGTAAAATGTATTCTTCTTTAAATCCAAAAATATATTTTATATGTTTATGAATAATTTTTTTTTTTAATATTTTTTTTTCTTCGTTCCCGCTTCGCGAATCGGGAAGCTTCCCGTTAGCTGACCTTGATGCCGCGAAATAGACCGCGAGCCGGTAAACGTTTCTTTACCGCAAGTGCCGCGTTAGAAAACAACATCGTGACGCCTCCCGTCCGCATGACGTTCCACGTTGTCGCTTGATACGTCATATGACGTGCTACGTTAGCGAACTGGTACGCGAAGCGAGTGCCAAAGCGCAGGTTTCTGGAAGCAAACAGGGAGGCCCTGCAAAGCGCTTAACGTAAACACAGCAAGTCATGTGACTTGGTAATAACACTTTTCATTGGTTCATTTCACTTTTGGTTTCCTAATGATGTAAGACTAGGTCATATAATCTAAAATGAACACTTTTGATTGGTTGAGAACTCTTGTTTTTCCCAAATGATGAAAATCCCTCCTTCTTTCCTCACTCTGACTTTCATCATTGTGAGAGAAAGACCCTTTGTGATCACTGAGCAATGGCTTCTTTAGTAGCTTCAGCTGGTGCTTCCCCACCACCTCCACCACATCCAAGGAAGAGTGGACCACCTGCTCAAGTTGTAATTCAACAAGAAGAAGAAGAAGAGGAACAGGAGGACGAGCACGAAGAGAGGCAGTTTTTGCCTGAGCAGCCCAAGACGTCTCACCGGAAAGAAAACTTCATTTGGCAATTTTTTAAAATTCCCAAAGGTCAGAAAAAAGTAAATGCAAGATACGTAACTTGCCTTATATGTCAAGATAGACTGTCCAGAGGGACCGACAAAAAATACAGTTTCGGAAACTACACAATGCATCGCCATATGACTAGGTGGCATCCTAACAACTACAGTGCTGCACAGTTTCGGAACGACCTAGATAATCTCCCTATTATGGCCAGAAGATCTGTTGTACCGGAAGTAACGGGACCAGAGGGCAGGGAGATGGTGCCAAATATACAAATGAGATTTGGTGAAGTAAAACACACCTGCGTATTTTGCGATGGATTCATTTCCTACGGAGAAAGAAGCATCACTCTGATCAACAGAGCTATTGACTATCATATGCAAGTTTGTCCGAAACGCCCAAAATAATAAATACTTCTTTTTTTTGTTTTGTTGCTCCTGTTGAGCCCTTTACAATGAATCGTTTTCATTGCCCCCTCCAAGAAAAACCCAAAAAAATATAAAACTGTTCCGAAAAATTCAAAAACAGTAAAAAAATGTTCAGAAAAATAAAAAAAAAAGTTCTTTTCAGAACTACCTCCCCGTTATTAAAAAATTGGAACAATATTTGGAACTGTGCCAACCTCTATTTCTCTTAGTTCGCTTCCTAGTTCGCTCGCTGGTACGCGAACTGGAAGCGAACCAAAAACAGTAAGTATAAGGGAAGGAAACACACACTTATGTTAAAAGAAAGACAGCTATAGGGGAGTAAACTAGAGATACTATTACCCATAATCCACTACTGATGATGTCACATATTACATCATTCATGACATGCTCAGTGACATCATCAGCAGAGGATTGCGGGTTTTTTGGCAACATGCCTTATCCACGGTTTAATAACGCTGCCTTTTGCTTTATATAAGTTTTCAAATTGTATGAAATATATACCAATAGGTCTTTATGAACCTTTAGGTAGTGCTTTTGTTCATGAGGTCTGGTCGCTTCCATACACATACAGATGTTTCAAAGATGATCAAGAAGTTTATCTGAATGGAGAGGAATGCACTGAGACGCCAGATCATTCACTAATGTGTAGGCACATAGTTACACGATTCATGCAACAAACACCGACCAAATATGGCTTGCGTGTTGCAAGGCACGCCAGTTCCTGCTATCATCCCCACGTTCAAGTTGTTGGAAAATGGTAGTTATTTGATGCTCAATAATGAAGATTGTTCTGAGTTAATTAAAAGTATTCCTTTTATCGTAACAGTAAGTGAACGGGTTATTTGCTGCAGAAATGTTCTATTTCCTCCCACACATGAACATAGGGAGTTTTCAATCTGGCCACAAATACCAACCTTGGGACACGTTTCAACGGCATGACAAGAATAAGAGCTCTTTTGTCTCAGAGAGAGGTGGCCTTGAGTTCGGCCCGTGAAACTTTCGTACTTCACATAGCGAACACCCGTACACAGGTTTGCCTTTCAATTTCAGCAACATGTTTCCGACTATCTTTAACGCATCCTCCACAAAATCCCTGGCACACTTTTTTAAAGTTGTTACCAGTGGTCTCGTGACTTCATTTGAGAAAATCTTTGGAGTCATCCCTGCTCCCTTTCATTCCATTTTCTCCACTCTGGTTCGTGGATTGCATTTTTACTTGCATTACCAGCGGACGCTCTTGTGCTTTTTTACATTTTTAAATATGGATGTCCCTCCTATGCAACCTCCGACCCTGCAGCTGCTGACACTGTTCCGCAATCGCATGCTAGAATATTATGGCACAATGCCGTTGGCGATATTAAGCACGGCATATGGATTATCTTTTCGGTTCTCCTACTTCACCTGTGTCCAGCCTGTATTTCACTGCCTGACCTGTGATTTCGATTGGGCCATTGATTTGTGTCTCTGCGGACCGGTTTCTCCTGACGTCGACTTTAATCAGCTGATGACTCCTATCATTACTCACGAGTTGATTTGTCCTGGCGAAAGGATTATGGCTGTGGCATTGATGCATGGACTACTTGGTCCCTGGAATTTACTGGCGGCAGCACAGTCTTTCTTGGAACACAGCTTTCTTGAAAACCCACCGAGCTGTCCTCTGATGGTGATAGAGGATCCGGTGCTGGGAGAGCACGTATGTTCTTTTCCGCTTTTAAATTGGATGGCTGAACTGTTTTCGGATGAAGACGGTGACTTCCTATTGGAGGCTGTTGCAGCTTATTTTGCATACACAGTTATGTCATAGACCTTTTTCATGTTTGATATGCTGAGTACTAGCATTTCATTGACAATTCATTGACTTATTTGTCAAGTTTTTATTATTTACCTTGCCTATTGGCTTAAGACTCGATAAAGTACTTGGCTGTTTTATTTTTCTTTAGCATTGAATTTTCCTAGTTTTTAATGCTTTACCTTGCGGACCGTCCACATATAAACTTGCAATCTGCTCTCATGAGATGGCACTTCTATTATCTTATTCAGTTCGTTTCCGGATCATGAGGAGGTGTCATCTAGGTCCTGGATATCTTTACACCGTGTTAAGTTAGCATGGGCTCATTACCGGTTTAAACGCCATTTTTCCTTTTTTGCAACTTCTGCACACGACACTTAGTTGTTGCTTTAGCTTTCCACCTAGTAGTTCATCGTGGTTTACATGAGAATAATATGTTATTGGTCTACTATCTGCTTTACTTGTTAAACTATATCTGTACAGCGAGTGCTAAAGTTTCAAGAACAACACGATACAGAATTGTTATGAGGTCTGATCTCCACGACTTCATACTCATAACATAAGTGCAACTTCTGCCAATTCTGGGCATGAGGCGGGTTTTATATTGCTTTGCCGAACACACATACACAACAGTTGATGCGGTTCACATGAAGAGAGAGCTGGTGTATGCTGATGTGATTCCTTCAAATCTAAGACACTAAAGTATGGACACGCCCTAAACCAACACAAAGAGACCTTCTTAGCAAATAATATAATATGTGTATTAGGGAGGGTGAGATATAAGCAGCCGCGGGCCGTGGCGGGAGTTACGATGGGGCAGGGAGGCGGGGAGGGGGAGAAGCAGGGTGGAGCCATCTCTACCTTGCCCCTCCCCCTCCCCGCCTCCCTGCCCCACCGTAACTCCCTCCACGGCCCGCGGCTGCTTATAAGTGTTGCTAACTCTTATTCATTTACAGCATGTTAACATACTGTCACCATTCGCTTTTTATGTACTAGTAACTATGCTGGTAATTTTGCTACTGATAATATGTGTACTTGTATTCTCCACCCTGCTTCTCCCCCTCCCCGCCTCCCTGCCTCACCGTAACTCCCTCCACGGCCCGCGGCTGCTTATAAGTGTTGCTAACTCTTATTCATTTACAGCATGTTAACATACTATCACCATTCACTTTTTATGTACTAGTAACTATGCTGGTAATTTTGCTACTGATAATATGTGTACTTTTATTATCTAAGGTACTACGCCTGAGAAGACGGCATTAGTAAATAAACATTTCAAATACACATGTGTTCTTCTTAACTCCATGTTCTGGTTTCTAAGAAATATATAACGACCGACTGTTCATGAGTTCCACGTATCCTGAGGTACTATAAGTTCATATTCTGGATTGTCTAAACATTGAGAGTTTGTTATATCCAATGTGACACTGTACCTAGCTTGCTAAATAGTTTTTGATTACTAACGTGAGTTTTGGGACACCCTAATTCGCCGAGGTTCCAATCCTCTGTCCACAGTTCTGTGTGAGAACAGAAACCCTGCGACAGGGGCACCCCCGACCCTTGCTGGAGCTTCATCACACTTGCGATACAACTCCAGCAATGCGCCACCTTTACGGCACAGATACATCACGCATCTGTGCTGTTTTTGCCCCATGATGCGCCGCATTGTAAATGCAGCACACCATAGGTGACGGAACAGCGGCACAGAATGACTAACACATCCCTGGTGATGCGCCAGTCATCATAAATCTATCCCTATGCTTCTTATCTTGTTAGAGATGAACCGCCATATGTATCATCAAAGTTATTTGCATTTCCTAAATAGCGAACTTTAAGGAATAAATAGCGATTCTTTACCATTCCTAGTTTGCGATGAGCTATTTGCTAATTAGCCGAATGTAGCCCAATGAAGCCCAATGTAGCCCAATGTAGCCCAAAGATGGCCGCCAGACACACAAAAAAACAAATGTAGCCCAAATATCAGCCAGATGTAGCCCAACTATAGCCCAGTGACAGAATGACCAATCAGCTTCGCAAACCTCCGTTACGCGAAGCGGAGCGCTGTTACAGATATATATCTTTTTTTGAACGTTAATTTCTCAAAATCCACTGGAGCACATATATTGAGACCTAGCAAAGGCACATCGGGCTACCAGTCCCTAATATTTTGCCAAGTTTCGTGCAAATCCATTCAGCCGTTCAATTATTATTTTTATTATTTTTTTTTGCCCCGCGGGGCCCTTTTAAAACCTCCACATCAAACCTAGGGGGTCAGCGAGGATCTACTATGCCCCCTTATAGTTATTTCCCCCTTTGTTTTGACCTCCTCTTGTCTCTCGATCCTACCGAGAGACAAGATGGCGGCCGCTACGGACTGTTTGGAATGTTGACAGACGCCGGAGAACCAATCAGCTTCGCTTCACAAAGCTCCGTTGCGCGAAAAGTCCGCGAACCAGAGCGCTAACCGGTCCGCTGTTACAGATATATATCTTTTTTTAAACGTTAATTTCTCAAAATCCACTGGAGCACATATATTGAGACCTACAAAAGGCACATCGGGCTACCAGTCCCTACAATTTTGCCAAGTTTCGTGCAAATCCATTCAGCCGTTCGGGCTAAAAGTGAGGCCAACCGCCCTATGGAAAACTCAATGTTAAAAACACGTTTTGGGACCCCCCTTTTTTCTCGGCCCCCACTGGACGAACCCCCCCCAAATTTTCAAGGGCTGCTCAGAAACAAAATGTGCCATTTTCCTGAAAATTTCAGCCAATTCCGTCCACAAACGCCAAAGTTATTAGACATAGAATTTTCAAAAAACCCATAGAGAAAAAATCCTAACTATATATACCTACTGGCGACCGCCAGTAGGTAATATATATATTTGAGTAAATTATTCTCTTAAATGTATTTAGAAAATGTTAAAATTGTATACACTTGAGATATTGCAGCTGAGTTTTATAATTTTATAATTCATTGAGAGATTAGGTATGCTCATTTGCACAATGCTGTGATAATTTGTGTGGGCAGATAGACTGCAAATGTCGCTTTTGTAGATACACTGTTGCACTCTCACTTTAACGTTGTATTAAAAACTTTATTGATAATGATGCACTGTCACTTTAAGATTTGCAATGATATAAATGGTGAAAAATTGGCGGCGACTTCAGGTATGAAAAAGACCGCTGGCACGGTCGAAACGAGTTACCTGAAAGTATGTGGCTGAAATAAATACTCTAAATAAGCGACCCGAGCGTGTTGGAGTCTGTTCCAAATTGTGTGAGCAGGCGTTGGAACTAATATATATATATATATATATATATATATATATATATATATATATATACTTACATACATACACTTCATTGGGCTCATAAACTGTTCAGCTTCTATGTAGGGACAACTTAGCTTTGTGATAGGATATCACGTGAAGAATAACTGCATGTTAATTGCTGCACCACTTTTTAAACAGAGAAAGTTCCTATATAGGAAATGTACCGTGCTGTATCTAAGATAACATGTGTTAAACTTATTGGTCAATGAAACATCGGGCGGACACTAACTGGTAACAACAAATAGAACAGATACAATAAAGCAGATGGTCTCGCAGTGGTACATGCCCTCGTAGGAGGTTTCTAACGAGGGCGCCTAGCCGATCCACGGCTTTATACCAAAGTTCCATATATTGGCGAATGTTATGTGACCTTATATTTGGATATATATTAAAATCTAGACTGGATGGGATAGCTACCCACCGGACTCTATGGCATTGGATTGACCAACGTTGCCAAACTTGGAACCGACTATTCACTTGGGAGACCAAACACCCCCGATATAACTTCCATCCGGGGTGACATGCCGATACACGGCATTATATACATAACTCTATTTGTATTATACTTAGGGAAGGCAAACATTAGTAAGCACATAATCTTACACTGTTTAATTGGGACATTTGCCCATTCAAAGATGGCCCCTGAGTATACTGTGAGGATGTTAGTCCGTTTTTTATGTTTAACACAGAACAAACACACAATATGTATGGCTGGTCTGCGTAGTGTAATTGACACCGAGGAAGGCTTGAAGCCGAAACACGTCTGTTTACTCTGTTCGAATAAAATACGAGTGCGAGCATCAGTTTGTTTACGAGTGCTGCTTTCCTGATAAATTACGAGGAATCGGAGCTATATATCAGCAGCCTGTCCCGACCTTGTCCGGGAGTTTTTCAGGCTTCCCCCTACCCCCGCCTGCCCCAACATTGCCCAACAGCCCCTGCCCGCCCCGTCTGCCGCCTGGCGCGACCCTCGCCTGGCCTGAGTCAATGGAGGTGTTAGTCCCCGCCCCGACATTGCCTTTTGAAACTCCCCGTCCCCCGCCTGGCCCGACACCCGCCTGCTTACCTCAGCCGCCGCTCCTGAGTTGACAGCTCCTCGCCGCTCTGCTCCTTACCGCCTGTCCGCCGCCGCTCCTCCCCCGTGCCATGTCCGCCTCTCCGCTGGTCGCACCGCCGCTGGCCTGTCCGCTGCTCCTCACGTGACATCTCCTCCCCCACGCCATGTCCGCCGCCGCTCCTCGACATGAGCACGCACGTCGCGGCCAACACTACTTTGGGGGGGGGACTACTTTTTTTTTTAAATACATTTTTTAAATAAGGTTTATTTTTAAACTTTATATAGCCTATAACCATCTACACACCCTGACGATTTCTACGGTGTATCGGGTGTGTAGATTGGCGCAGTGGTTCCCGAGTTTACCCGCCTCAAAGCCTGAAAGTTTCTCCTTTAATATAGTAGTATAGATAATATACATATACATACATACACACACTATTTTCACTGAAAAAACAAAGGTTAAAGTGACTCTATAGTTAGGTGAAAATGCTAGTTAAAACGTAACATTTAAAACTGAAATTCACCAGTTTTAGTTAACTGAAATAATTATAGCTATCTTCCTTGCCATCCATATTGTTATTAATGATGTTGTTTCAGATGTCATCAGTGTTTTTATCATTGATGTCATAGAACATATCATGAGGGATGTAGTATATGATGTCAAAATCAGTGCCTGTAAAGGGCATGAGTTCCAGATACTTCATTAAACTACTACTGGTGAATTTCGGCTGTTGTTTTAGTTTAAAGTGCTTCATTTTATCTGACATTTTCGCCTAATTATAATGCCACCTTAACCTTTGTGTTACTTCAGAGAATTTCTAGGGTGTTTTTAACATGAAGTAAGATTTTATTACCATACCGAACTATCCCAGCCTCCCACGGGCACCCAATCTAAGTTTGTGCGTGGTTGGGTGCCCAACCTCCCACCATGCACAGCCATCGGCTATGCATGGCATGGTGTTGGGTGCTGGACACCAGGTCCTGCGCACAATCCCTGCTGCGCATGGTCTTCAGCCGAGCTCTTTGTAGGACTAGGCGCAGGTTCTGGGATGTGGCCAGACCCTGTGTCAAACACCCCCCCCCCCCTTTTTTGCTGGACAACGGGCACAGTCAAGTAACACCCTATGGACATCCACACAATTTATTTTTGGTCCCACTGTAATTTCGCTGTAATAATGCACAAAGTTGGCCAAAAAATAATTCGCGCTTTGACCCTAGCCAGGCGGTCAGGATACCCCTACCCTGCCTCCTTATGCTTTATTTTTATTTGTTGTTTTAGAACACGAGTACAAAGTCCTAAAACTTTGGCAACAACATTTCTGTTCATGTTGCGGCCAACCAATCAGATTGTGTGCTTTATGTTGCTGTACTATGCGTAAGTACCTCGCAGGTACAGTGGCCTGAAATATTTATACATTTTTAACCTTAATTTCACAAAAACTACAAAATAGATTTACGCTAAATCACATAATGCATTCTTTTTATATCTTTCTATATCAACATGTCGTTTTCTGACAAATTTGGTGCAGTTCCGTTCAGCTGTTTTGGCTGTATTGCTGTTTAAAATTCCTATGGGGAATTGCATGGAGAAAATGCATTTTGCCCGTCCTTTTCTTTCGTCCCCACTTGACGGATCCCCCCAAATCTTTCCTGGAAGGCGTGCGGTAGATGCAAGTATATATATATATATATATATATATATATATATATAAGCTGACCTTTTGCACTGCTGCCTGCTCGCAAGCACTTCGCCTAAATAAAAGGAATTAATTCATCTGCCGGCTGGCTTCTCTCTTAGGGGCAACCTTCGTGAACATTTTAGCGGCTGAGCCCAGCCGCGAGAGGAGCTCACCACGGCTGTGTGGGCCTGGGATTGCGCCACCAGGTGTTATCCATGTTACAGGAGGCAGTTCTCCATGGCGATGGCTACAAAGCGGCAACAGACATTTGGTGCAAAACTATGATTCCACCCACCGGGGCAAGTACGAACATTTTATTTTATGGACAGACGAACGCATATGAGTTTATTCCAGCATGAACTACGAGATCCAGAAGGCCTGGTGCGCGGTCACGCCCACATGGGCTGGGACTCTTTAAAATAAATGGTGTGCAAAATCATTCGCCTGTCTGTAGCAAGCTGTCACAGAAGAAGGGGATTTCATTCCCCGAAACGCGTCTGACTTAAAGCTGGTGAAATATTGTTTGGGAAGCTGACCTTTTGCACTGCTGCCTGCTCGCAAGCACTTAGCCTAAATAAAAGGAATTAATTCATCTGCCGGCTGGCTTCTCTCTTAGGGGCAACCTTCGTGAACATATATATATATATATATACATATTTTTTCTCATAAATTATAGTAGAGCTCAGATTTCACTCATACAAAACCAGTGAAATTCAGCAGTTCTAGTAATCTGGGCTAATTAGAACTTATGCCCCCGCAGTACACCTCTTATGGCCTTACATATTGCATCACTCATGACATGTTCAGTGACATCCCTCATGACATCCTAAAACTAGTACTCTCGTTTGCAGAGTGGTGGAGAAAGGGGGCAGGGCTTCTGAGCAGCTCACAGCAATCCCGCTGTATGGGACTTACTGAAGGTAACAGGAGGGGTTCTTCACACCAAAGGATTCTCAGCTTCCAAGAGGACTTCATCCCCTAACTAGTAGTGCACCAAAAGGAGCATTTGCAGAGTGTTGGAGAAAGGGGGTGTGGCCTCTGAAGACCTCTCCGCTATGATGCTGTGTATGACTTACTGGAGATAACAGGAGGGGTTCCTGACCCCCAAGGACCCTTCGCATCCAAGGAGACTTAATCTCCCGACTAGTAGTGTGCCAAGAGGTGCATTTGCAGTGGTCCGGTGACTTCTCCTGGGCATGCCTTTTTTTTAAATGTTTTTTATTAGGGGCCGGGGACCACATGGCCCTCCTTCCCCTGGTCGATTTTGGCCCCTGGGTCCTCATCTCCCAGGGCCCAGCATTTTTTACATTTTTTTAATTTAGTGGGTGGGGGGCCACACAGCCCCCCTCACTGGGCTGATTTCAGTCCCGGGGATCCCATCCCCAAAGTCTGACTTAAAAAATAAAAATAAAATTGTAGTACCAGGGGAGGGGCTTGGCCATTTAGAGATCAGGGAGAGGGCTTCGCGGGCCGCCACTCCAGGCCAAATTTGGCCCAGAGGATCCTATCTGCTGGGACCTGCCCATTTGTTCTGCCCTCAGGGAAACCAGTCTCCCCTTGACTGCGGGGGTAGCCTGAATGCCCCGCGGTCCCTGTCGGCTCCCTGCCTCCTGCGGGGCCTGGCATTGCTTTCAGACATAGGGAGCTACTAAACATGCAGGTCTCTGTGTCTGAAAGTAACCCTGCTCTGCTTCCAGCAAGCTAGAGCATTTCTGAGCCTTCGCTTGCTGGAATCGGAGAGTTTGCTGTGACTGGGCGGGAGAGGGAAAATGCGTTTAGGGACCCCCCACCTTTTTCTCAGTCCCTGCTTGACATATCACCACAAAACCTTCAAGACAGCAGCTAGAGTGAGCGTCATACAAGTGTTTGAAAATTTCGCGAGGATTTGTGAAACAACACCACTGTTTTTGGCAAATGAAAAACCATTCTTCCTGTGGTTAAATTGACATTATAGGTGCTGAAAGAATACAAAACCGGACATTTAAAACCTAAAAAAACACTGAAATTTACCAGTTACAGTGTACTGAGCTAACTATAACTAGCACCCCCACCACACATTGCTTATGAGCTCACATATTACATAATTCATGACTTCAATTAGTCTGGTAAGACTCCTGGGAGACCAACCTTCTAGATGTACATATTTTTTTGAATTCCTCTTTGACCATGCCTAGCACCTCTTTCAAAAGTTCTTGGAAATTGATTAATGGATTTACACCAAATAATGAAAGCATGTATAACTTGCATTAAATTCATGCAGTGCTCATACACTCACATAATTCATAACTGAGGACATCGAAATCTATTATGGTGCAAGTTTTATTTGATTGGTATTACTGATGAATTTCAGAGTTTTTTAGTTTTTTAAATGGTAGTTTTTTATTATTAGAAGACCTTTGACTTTTGTTGTTTTTAAGGTAAAGTAAGATTTTATAACCGTAAGTCTGCAGAGAACCTCCTGTCCCGCACTGCCTAAGGCATTGTGCAGCTTGGATGATGGCCTTTTGTTAGGCCCTGCGCCCAACCTCCATTTGGCCATACAAGGTGAGGTGTTGGCTGCAGAGTCTGCACCCAACCCCTGTGGGTGGCCATCACCCTGCATTGTCCTTTTTTCATATTTGTTCCTCTTGTCTCACGGGACTCCATTGGAGCTCAGGGGCCCGGCTCTGGCTCTTCTGAGAGTTCCGCAGGACCACATAGGTAATGTATAGTCACAGGCATGAATACTTATTAGAAAATGACTTGCAAAGTCAATATTTTTCATTGTTTGCAGCTCTAAAAAATAACATTAATGCAGGTAGTCTTACTGAGAAGAGGCGCCTGCCTCTCTTTTGTCCCTTTCTTGCAACCGGCCTGGAAAATCTCTGGCAAATTCATGAATCCATCCAGGAGCAAGCGGATCATGCCCCATCAACATTTAGTCCAAATGAAGGTCTCCATCATCGGGCCCCCAACCCTGCAGGGTGGCTTTGGCCGACGAGGACGGAGATTCCCGTAATTCATTCCAACGAAAAAGAATGATGCCAAGAGCCCAAAAGCCAGACAAAATGAAGCAGCATTTATTCCCAATAATGACTATGCATTACCTGTTATCGCAGTAGGGAAACGCTATTCGTCAGGACTTGTATTGCACTGCAATGTATGGAGAATTTTGGGAGATGTAGTATTTTACTCTGAGCATGTGGCCAAGGACTTAAAAGCACCTGTGCCTTGTTGAGAAATGATGTACTTGTGATCAAGGGATTCTTGTGGAAACGCATCAGGTTTCGAGATTATTTGCATGCACCCTTCATTATCGTGAAAAAATGCTGTTTGGGGGTCTGGATCTGGGTTCTTGGCAACTTTCTTTTTCGTTGAATTGAATTACGGGACTCTCTGTCCCCGCACGCCAAAGCCGCGCTGCATGGTTGAGGGCCTGACGATGGAATATATATATATATATATATATATATATATATATATATATATATATATATATATATATATATAACATACATACATACATACATACATACATATATATATATATATATATATAACATACATACATACATACATATCCATCCTATGTCCTTGGGGGGCCAACTACCCCTCCTGTTACCTCCAGTAAGTCCAACACAGTGGGATTGCTAGGAGGTCTTCGGAGGCCATGCACCCCCTTTCTCCACCAATCTGCAAATGCAACTCCTGGCACACTACTGGTTAGGGGATGAAGTCCACTTTACTGCTGAGGGACTTTGGGGCCAAATCCCTCCTGATACTTTCTGTAAGTGCTATGTAGTGGAATTCCTAAGCGCTGGTCAGAGGCCCAGTCCCCTTTTTCCACCATTTTCCAAATACGCCTACTAGTTAACTAATCTATTTTGGAGTGCAATGGATGTACGTTGTGTGTAGTGGAATTATGTGGTATGTTTTGCAGTGGAATTATGTGGATAGAAAGAATGTGGTAATTAGTGTATAGGAATTATGTAGAGTGGGATTATGTGTTATGGAGATTAATTATGTGGTATGGTAATCTGTGTTGTGGAGGGGTAACCTCATGTTTAGTCTTCCTCGTGTCCCTAGAAGCTAAACTATAAACTCAGTGAGACAAAAAAAAGAAGGAACCACTGAGTAGCCAGCTGGACCTAGTCGGCGGTATGAGCAGGGCCATTGGAATTATGCGACTGTTCGGCTGCACCCATTTTCGCATAATTAGACATTTTCCGCATTTGCCACATAATCCATCATCTGCTGCATAATTTGCAGATTTGAACCAAAAAAAACTTGTTTCTAGCTCAAAGGGCTCATTCGTTACCAAAAATGCAGCGACAAGCGTTGCAGCATGGTGGAAGGCCATTGCAAACCTGGAATGGTCACCTGTTACTTATTTGTCAATGTGGGTGTTAAATATTGCTAATGGTGCGCAAACCACTCTTGCTTCTTTCTGTGCCTCTCTTCTTTCTCTACCTCTTGCTTCTTTCTTCACCCCTCTTGCTTCTTTCTTCTGCACCTCTCGTGCCTCTTTCTGAACTTCTGTTGCTTCTTTCTGTACTTCTCTTACCTCTTCCTGCACCCTCTTCCCTCTTTCTGTACTTCTCTTACCTCTTTCTGCACCTCACTTGCTTCTTTCTGCACTTCTCTTGCCTCTTTCTGCTCCTCTGTTGCTTCTTTCTGCACTTCTCTTGCTTCTTTCTGCACCTCTCTTGCTTCTTTCTGTACTCCTCTTCTCGCTTTCTGCACCCCTCTTCCCCCTTTTTGCACCCTTCTCCCCTCTTTCTGCACCTCTGTTGCCTGATTCTGCACCTCTTGCCTCTTTCCGCACTTCTCTTGCCTCTTTCTGTACTTCTCTTGCCTCTTTCTGCATTTCTGTTGCTTCTTTCTGCACTTCTCTAGCCTCTGTCTGCAGCCCTCTTGCCTCTTTCTGCACCTTTGTTGCTTCTTTCTGCGCCTCTGTGGCTTCTTTCTGCACCTCTATTGCCTCTTTCTGCACCACTCGTGCTTCTTTCTGCACCACTTGTGCCTATTCCTGCACCACTCTTGCCTCTTTCTGCACCCTTCTTGCCTCATTCTGCACCCCTTTTCCCTCTTTTTGTATCTCGCTTGCCTCTTTCTGCACCTCTCCTACCTGTTTCTGCACCTCTGTTGCCTCTTACTGCACTTCTCTTTGCTCTTTCTGCATCTCTGTTGCTTCTTTATGCACTTCTCTTGTCTCTATTTGCTCCTCTTTCCTCTTTCTGCACCTCTGTTGCTTCTTTCCGCACTGCTCTTGCTCTTTCTGCACCTCTCTTGCAAATTTCTTCACTGCTCTTGCCTCTTTCTGACCCCTCTTCACTCTTTTTGACCCTCTCTTGCTTCTTTCTTCTTTCTGCAGTTCTCTTGCCTCTTTCCACACCTCTGTTGCTTCTTTCTGTTGCCGTCTTGCCTCTTTCTGCACCCCTCTTTCCTTATTCTGCAACCTCTGTTGCCTCTTTCTGCACTTCTTGTACCTCTTCTGCATCCCTCTTGCCTATTTCTGCACCTCACTTGCCTTTTTTTTAATCTTTTTATTGTCAACATGACGAAATAGCAATAAACAATAAGAAATTACATAACATCAATATACCCAAAAAGAAATGCAGTTGTCTAGGACTCAATAAATGAGAAAAAAAGAATAATTTAACAGAAAAGAAAAAGAAGAAAGAGGGGCACATTTTTACATAAATGATCCCCAGATTTTTTCCAGTTTACACAATGATCGGGTCCCCCTCATTTTAGCAAGTGTGAGTTCCATATCGTATGTTTCTTTAACCAAGCACCACCACTTCAGAGCCAAAGGTGGGCTCCGCGAGATCCAGACCCGGGCTATTGTTAGTCCAGCACAAGCCAGTAAAATCGTTATTAGGTCTTTCTGGCGAGAGTCCCTGTTCTGCCGCCCCAACATCACATCCAATACTGTCAATGATATAGAGCTACCAAGTTTCTGGGACAGAATTTGAATGATCCTTCACCAGAACTCTGTTAGTGCCGGACATTGGAAGAACATATGTTGCAAACCAGCTGCGAATAGATCGCACTTTGGGCACTTAGTCCGATCACTAGTAGAAGTGTTTGATGACCATTTTGCTATCCTTTCAGGAGTGTAATATAATGAACAGATAGTTCTGTACTGCTGTAATCTCAGGTTAGAAGAATGTACCGACTTAAAAATACCACTAAGTACTGACGAGATAGTATTAGCAGTGATATTGGTCCCCATTTTCTGACTCCATTCCTCAGCTAATCTCACACAATCATCTTCTTTATAAGAGTTAAGACTTTATATCCAGTACTAATCAGTAAATTATCCTTAGCCATATCAATGCAGTCCCATATATCAGAGTCTAGGACGGCTGTAAGTTTCATACTTCGTGTAAAATAATCACAGATTTGATAATACTTAAGCTGCATATTCTCCGAGAGATTATGTGAGATCTTTAATCTGTCAAATGTCAAGAACCCATTAAAATCATACAAATCCCCCAGACTTTTAATACCCAAATTAAACCATTGCTCCCCCCCCATCATGAAAAATTCCCGGGAAAGCTGGATTATCCCACAAGGAAGTTTGGGATGATAAAGCGATGTTTTACATTTATTAAGGATAGCCCGCCAAATGATTACACTATCCGGTGCAGTCTTAAATTTGACCCGTTTATAATAATTTGGGTCGTTAGTTCTGTACAAGAACATCTTAGATTCTTCTCCCAACATAAATACATGATAAAAAAAATTGTTACTAGAGCTAAGTAAACTGCGCATACGTCCTAAAGAAGCTGACCAAAAATATAATTTAAAATCTGGAAAATCGAGGCCTTCTGATTAAATGGAAGTTTTAATAGCTCAATTGCGCGACGCACTTTTTTGTATCCCCCGATAAAACAGCTAAATATACCATCCAGGCGTTTAAAAAATAAGTTATTAATACGCAAGGGTATGGACCGAAACAAATAAAGAAATTTAGGAAGAATCTTCATTTTTATTACATTTATCCGCCCACTTATACCTAAAGGAACCATGTGCTACTTTTTTTAATGAGATAACTGTTTCTTTCAGTAATGGTTCATAGTTTAGCGCAACTATCTCATCTAATTTGGCAGAGACTCTGATCCCTAAATAAGTGGCGGTATTACAAACTCCTTGTATTGAAGTCGGAGATTTATAATTCATCACTATTTGAGTTTTATTAGTGTTCAATCCGTAGCCTGAAATAGCCCCAAATCTCCTTGCCTCCAGAATTATCCCCTTCATTGCTTCCTCCATGTCTAATGAATATACTGCGATGTCATCTGCATATACCGTAATTTTAAGGGAATTCGAGCCAGAGATAAAGGTAATTATTTGGGATTGATTGTGCAAGGCCACCAAAAATGGCTCCATTGAGAGGGCAAATAAAAAAGGTTACAGAGGGCACCATTGACGGGTACCCGGCAATATTAAAAACTTTGACGATTGCAACCCAGCATAACTGATTTTGGCGCTAGGATGGTCATACAAAGCTTGTATCCATTGTAAAAACTGAACTTTAATCCCAAATGTTGATAATGTAGCCCAGAGAAAGTCCCACCCCACTCGGTCAAAAGCTTTCTCAGCATCTAATAGTATCATACCGAGTGGGGTTGACTTAACCCTGGCGACATCAAATGCTGTCACAGCCGTATTTACGTGGGCCATTTTGTCCCTTCCTAAGATGAGCCCATGTTGTTGTGGGGACACCAGGCCAGGCATTATCGGTGCCAGACAAGTCGCCAAAATTTTTGCAAATATTTTCGCGTCAGTTATTTATAATTGATGTGGGTCTATATGACCCGCATTCATCAGCTGGTTTATTTATTTTTTTAAGAATGACGATCTGTGTGATATTCCATGATTTAGGGACTTTTGTTCCAGTTCCAATGTACCTAGCTACCAGACTGAACGGTGGGGCTAGCTCGTCCATGCATACCTTATATAGCTCCAGAGAAATTGAATCCTCTCTCGATGCTTTACCTGAAGGTAGAGCAGAGATTACCAGTTTAATTTCTGCTAATGTAATGTCTCCAGTTAACGAGTCAGATTGTTCATCCTCAATATGATTCAAGAGACTAGTTTGCAAATATGTGTGGATGTCATCAGGCACCGGCCGATTCTCCGGGGTATAAAGTTCTCTATAAAAATTAGAAAATTGTTCGAGTATCTGCTGGGGACATTCATGAACCATGTTGTTAGGCCCTTTGATGACCTTGATAAGAGTTTTAGCTTTATTGTCTGCCACTTTATATGCTAACATTTTCCCTATTTTCTCCCTTCTCTCATACTGGGATAAATGATATTTATTCAGCTTGGTAAGGCTTTTTTCCCTGAGTGTATTTTTTAGAGCAGATTTAAGATCAACTAAAGTATATCCCAGATCCTCTACCTCTGTCGAACCCTGTAATAGAGCCTCAGCCATTTAATTCTCTGCTATAAGTATACTTGCAATAGTTTTATCCATCTCCTTCTTACATTCTTAATTCTTTCTCAATATAAATTGTTGAGTAAAACACCTAATACTGGCCTTACAGGAATCCCATACCACAATATGTGGGGCTGAATCAATATTAATTTCCAAAAATTCTTTTAAATGTGCCTTGAGTTGTAATATAAAGCCTGTATTTGGGAATAGATGCCTAGGGAACGAAAAGAGCCGATGTCTCTGCCTCTCTGCTGCAATTTTAAAAGAGAGAAGGATAGGATTGTGGTCAGAGGTGACCCTTGGGCATATCTCCATATTGCTCGTTTCTAGGATCTTATCTGATACCCAGGCCATGTCTATACGTGAGCAGAGTGTGTGCGCAGCTAAATAATAAGTATAGCCAGCCACGTCAGGATATAATACCCGCCAAGCATCTTTTATGGCATGTATTCGACCCATTTCTCTGATTGCAGCCTGTATTTTACGCATCCTCTGAAAGGCCCCTCATCTAGTAGTATCGATATTGTAATTCATGATGCAATTAAAATCACCCATTACCACCCGTTCACCCTCCCAACCCAGCAGCTCAATTTTTACCCTATCAAGGACAGTAGGGTCATCTTTGTTTGGTCCATACAAAACACAAAACGTATATTTACAGCCTTCCACTATTATCTGAGCTTTAGCCCATCTGCCACTTTTGTCTGAAGCTATTTTACTAATCTCGGCTCTGAATTGTTTGTTTTAAAATTGCAACACCACGTATTGAGGCATTTATATCTGAGCTAACAACATCATAGCCTAATTGTCTTAATAAACTCTGATCTTTATAAGAGATGTGCGTTTCTGAAAGTAGGGCTAAGTGCGGGTTGTACATCCTTAAATCTTCAAAAACTAGCCTCCGCTTATTTCTACTATTCAGTCCCGCCACATTCCAGGTTAAACATCTCATTCGATCCATCCTAGTGATTTTTTTCTTTCTTCTTTATTCATAATAACCAAAATAATCTTGCCATTAATGTTTTTAATGCACATTTTCCTCATGATGTTTTTACTAGAATTTTCCCCCCCTCATGAACCCACCCAACCCCAACTGCCTCAACCCCACCGCTTCCCACCCTACTCCCCCTGTTCCATAAAGTAGGACTCCACTATTTACTCAGCTGCCGTTAGTCTGGGCAGCCATACAGAGTCACAGCCGTGGTGGTCTACCCCCATACTTTTTCTTTCAACATAGCGCTTAATACTTCTCTGTAGCTTCTCCTTGCCACTTGGCCACTGACTGTTCAGCTTCCTTTTCATCTGTGAAAAAATGTGTGTAGCCATTCTTAAATACTTTTAGCCGCACTGGTTCTTGCAGAAAAGCTTGGCCACCAAGAGCTTTAATTCGGTCTATAAACTGTCGCAGTTTCCAGCGCTTTTCCATTGTAATTTTGCTTAAATCTAACCTGACAAAAAAGTAAGATTCTATTGAGACTGGAGTATTCGGCTGAGCCTTCAATGAAACAGCCTGTCTCAGTAAGAAATTTCCCAAATAAATCAGGAATGGCCGAGGATATTGACCTCCCTTATTCCTCTGGACTAACGGTAGTCTGTTGGTCCTTTGCAGTCCCAGGCGAGAGAGATTGAGGAATGCCTTTTGGAATAATTGGACTATATAAGCCCTTGGATCTACCCCTTCCAAAAAGTCGGAGATTTTGTCGCCGCTGCCGATTTTCCATGTCTTCCAACTTGGCCTGCATACTTATGATCTGAGCCTCATGCTTATTCGCGAGATCCTCTGTACGAGCCAACAATTCTTCAGTGCCCACAACCCTTTGTTGCAGCTCTGAAATCTCCTGAGTCAGCCCCCCTAGTTTGCCCGCCATCTCTTGCAGAGAACATTGCATTCTGCTATTATCTTCTTGCACCTGTAGATAGTGCTGTTGTGCTTCATGTCTTTGCTCATTAAGCATTTGTAATATCAGGCCAAGTGATGATGGAGTGTCTTCCTGGTTAGCCATAGCCCCATCTTTTAACTGAGTATCCGCTTGAGTCAAATTAGAACTTTCTATGGTATGAACCAATCTGGAGGCAGAAGCTGCAGCTGAAAGTGTGGCTTGATTCCCATCCGGGGAATCCAGCTTGGAGCTATTGAGTGCAGTTGTAATAGACGGATGAGCTTTCATAAGATTTCCATCCATGGGGCTAGTACCTGAGAGCCGCAGTGCCATAATCTTGACACCGCCCTTTGCCTGCACACATTTCTGTAAAGGGCTGTTATTAGCGATGGCTTTCCCTCTTGGGGTTATAGTACTCTGCCCACCAGTTTTTTTTTTTATTTTTAAACTTCCCCCTTCCTTTCTTGCCCCCAGTTCCTTTGCTTATATCCATAGGGGTTCTAGTTACAGTCTCTGTTAGCTCCTCAAAATCTTTGTTGGAGCCCGAATCCTCGCATACGCCTGTATCATCAGCCATGCTATCTATGGCCGCGCTCACTTTTGCCCCCAGTTCTGCCACAGCGTCAGCACTCGAAGTATTGATAGAATATGCCCCAGGATCTGACGTATTTGACAGACTTACATAGTTCGGTGCATTAGCTATGCCAGAAGAATCAAGTAAATTAATGGGCTCTTTGTCCAATACTCCAGTCACGCCCGGCGGCTGGGCTATTGTAGAGCTAAAAGTCTCTGACAATTTAGTAACCTTCCCATCCCCTGGGTCTACATTTGAAATCTCAGCCGCCCCATCTGCGCCGGCATCTGACACCATATTACCTCTGGGAGCACTGACAGTCTCATTATCATTAGCAACTATGTTGCAAGGTGAGATTGCTATTGGCGGAACCACAGTCGCTTTGTTACCAGTAGTCTCTTTCTCCAGATTGTTAACAATAAGCTCCGCTGCTTTTAAAAACTGTGGAATTCTTATTAATGGCTTGCTGACAGTCTTACCTGTTTTCTCCACCGCCGCCGCCTCTCCACCAGCATTGGCTGTTTCTCCTGTAGCGGCATTCCTGCCGTTGCGAGTGGCTCTCGGGGGTTCTTTGGTGGCGCCTTTCCGCTCTGCACTGCAGCTTCTGTTCCAGCCTCAGACGACAAAGCTATGGTAGGAGCAACCGCTAGCAGCAGGCGCGACCAGACGAACGCCGACCGGCCCACCGTTCTCTGGACGGGAAGCCGCGTCTACAGCAACCACCTGATCCGAGTCCCACAGGGACGCCACATCCGCCTCTTCACTCATGTGCACCCAGACCCAGGCTCGCTTTTCACGCCGTCTACCCTCAGCTCTCCCGCCCGCCAACTCCACAGATCCCCAACAGCTCCAGTAGCCGAGGGTACATTGAAAGCGCTATTTTTAATCTTCTACCATGTGTGCGGGAGAGACCACCGCTCTGCTGCACTCCGTGGCGGCTTCAGTCCGCCATCTTGTTCCTCCTCCCCTTTCTGCACCTATCTTCCTCTTTCTGCACATCTTTTGCCTCTTTCTGCACCTCTCATCCCTCTTCCTGCACTTCTCCTGCTTCTTTCTGCACCTTTCTTCCTCTTTCTGTCCATGTGTTGCCTATCTAGGCATAGTTATAAATTAGCATTTAAAAAACCTTGGAAATTCTCTTAAAAAACCACAGGTTTCAGGGAGGTTTTAGTTAGTAATTAGCATTTAAAAAAACCTTAGAAATTCACTGAAAAAACCACAGGTTTCAGGGACTTTATAGTTAGGAATCAGCATTGAAAAAACCTTGATTATTCACTGAAAAAACTACAGGTTTCAGGAATGTTATAGTTAGGCTGACATTCAACTCGTACAAAACCAGAAAAATTCATCCGTTATAGTTAGCTGAGCTAACTATAACTTGCGCCCCGCAATGCACTGCTGATGACATCACATATTGCATCACTCAAGTTCAAATACCTTTATTCGGCACTTCAAAAGATACCATAAAAGAGCATAAAAGATAAACAAACATTATTTAAAAAACATTGTTTAAAATAAGCAAGTTAAAAAGAGATTTGATAGGAAAGTCTTAAAATAAGGCGACACGTTCATTAATGAGATTTACTAGAGTCTGGTGCTAGGTTACAGATAGAGTCCACTGCTTATCGTGTGTTCCTTAGCCTCATTGCCATCTTAATGAAGCTTATTATGCATATTAAAGTGTGGGGATCCGAGGCTTCTTGCAAAAATAGTAGGGCTGCTTTCGCCTGTCCCAGCTTCTTTTTTTTTTTTCAGAATCCCTACTAAAAACTTGCGCCTGGGACTGAATAAAAGGAGCACAACAGAACAAAGTGAAGGGTATCCTGCGGAGACCTAGTGTCGCAGCCGCAGGTACCCTTCAACTCCACTGATCGTGTGAAGCCCGAGGGGACGGCAAGTAGGTGATGTATAAGATTTAGTCTGAAGCGAGTCATGTAAAATCTTTCCTGCGCATTATACATCACCGCCAAGTATGGTTCCATTCTAAATGATTTTTTCAGCAAGCAATGCGCCAAGACGGACGGTTTACCATTTTCCATGAGAGCCCTTTTCGAGGACATCCAGTCATTAAAAAGTTTTTTGACCTGGGTCCTGTTCTGATTGGTCATGGACTCAGGATCCGAGAAAGAGTTTTTACAGCCAATTATTTCCAAGGAGTCTTTTACATACTTTATCCACGGGATCTTTCCCCCTCTGTCCCGGCTCATGCAGTCTTTATTAATTTGTCTGCTGAGGCTAGCCTCTGGGTTGATCCAGGCCAGAGCGGTCTAATCATTATTCTGTCTTCAATGTGTGGTTCCCCCAGTTCGTTATGTGTAATGTACAAAGGGGTGCTCTGAGGAACCTTTACTAACCTTTTGAAGAACTTATTTTCCTCTGCTTGGATCTGACACACATGGTTGGTCTTAAAGCCCCATACTTCTGCCCCGTAGGATGCTTTGGAGCAGGAGATTGCTCGATACAGGTTAATTATCTGCTCCGGCGACCATCTGCCAAGTCTCCTCCCATAGGCCATTATAGCGCCCGATGATGCCACCAATTTAGCAGCATGTTTTTCAATCAGGCCTTTAAATTCCAATTTCTCATCGAAAAGGACTCCCAAGTAGGAGAATGATTTCACCCTTCCTAGCCTATGGGATCCTATCTTGTGTACAAATTCCCTTTTGGTGTTTGTGCTTATTGACATGACGTAGGATTTTTCCAAATTGGCTGCAAGGTCGAGCGAGTTCATGAAATTAACAAAACCATCAATCAACTTTTGGAGTCCCAGTGAGGTGCGGGCCAACAACACTGCGTCGTCCACATATAAGAGAACAGGTACCGGGCGCGGGCCTATTTGGGGGGAGTCCACGCTCAGCTTCACTAACTCTTTGTCCAAATTGTTGATATATATTGAGAATAGGAATGGGGCTAGTATACAGCCCTGGCGCACTCCGCTTGTACAAGAGAATGGCTCTGTCTTCATTCCTTCTTGTGTATATCGTACTGATGCTGTGGTCTCCCAATGTAGGGCCTTTAATGTGTCAACTAGCCTTTGATCCACCCCCAGGCTTGTCTTCAGGGCCCATAGTTTTTTCCTGTTGACGCGATCAAAGGCCGCCGAAAGGTCCATAAATCCCATGTGGATGACCCCTTTGCTGGCAATGGTGTACTTAGCCATCAAAAGGTATAAGTTTAGACATTGATCTGTTGTTGATCTGCCTTCTCTAAACCCATATTGCACGTCTGTTAATATTTGGTTGTCCTCTGCCCAAGTTTGTAGCCGGTTTAAGATGACACGCCCCAGGACCTTGGCCGTCACGTCAATTAACGATATGGGACAATAACATTGTGGGTCATCCCAATTCCCCTTTTTGTAAATTGGCACGATGGTTGCCGAGGACCAGGAGCGGGGCAGTCCTGCCACTACTGCCTCGTTCTGGACCCTCGTGAGGATGGGGCCCCACAAATCAGTGTTGCTCAAGTAGAGATCCGGTGGTATGCCATCGGGGCCTGGCGCTTTGTTTTTTGATGGCCCTAAAATTGCAAGTTTCACTTCTGTCAGGGAGAGGTCTAGTCTTACGGATACTGGTGGTCTTACATCTTCCTCCGGCTGGAGTGACCCAGTATGAATGTAGAGGCTTTGATAGTGGGTGTACCATTGTTCAGGTAGTATCGTATTCACGGTCAGTGACATCACTGATGACATCTCAAATGACATCACTGATGACATCATCCACTTAATATCTGATGCACCTCCTCACACCCTAATATAACCTTTCATACACCCACTCTAAAATACAGACTACCAATTTCGAAACCATAGACACACCAATACCAATTTAGTACATACCCACTCACTGATTCATAGGTCTACACGCACATCCACTCACTAACCCATACAGTCACTCATACACGCAGTCACTCATCAGTACAGTCGCTGATATATACGCTATTAAACGCATACAGACACTCACACGCCACCACTCACCCATAGAGTTTCTCACACACCTAGTCAGTCACCCAGAGACTCAATCACACTGCCATTTACATACCTATACAGTTATACACAAACCACCTCACTTATTCATACTTATACTAACATATACTTACTCTCTTCTACAATCACTGACACAAGCACACACTCATCCATACAGCCACTCTCAAAATCACTCTTTCACATATAGTCACTTATATACCCCAACACTGACATATTCTGCCTTTCACATATGGAGTTACTCACACATATATCACTGAGCCATCATTCACGCACCAGCATAACCATATGCACACTCACTCACCCATACAGCCCCTCGCAGATGCACTAATGAACCCATACACCCAGGGAATCACCCACTCAAACATCCATGCAGGGAGTCACACACACCCACACAGACACCCATACATGTGCTCTGACAACCAATCATTAACCCATCTAGACACTCATGTAGCTACTCACCAACCCATGCAGCCATTTACACACCAACTGTAGACTGAAACAGACATTCACACAGATTAGTCATTCACCAAGACATGTTTAATCACTCACCTACACAATCAGTCACGCACCCACTAAATCATCCATTCAAACACTCATACAACCACTCATTCTTCAATATACCTTGGCATATATATATATATATATAACATTCTTAAACTTTTTAAAAACACTAATTCACTGGATGATGTCATCAGTGATGTCATTTGAGATGTCATCAGTGATGTCCCTGACCATGTCATACTTGATGCAATATGTGACGCCATCCACAGTGCATTGAGGGGGCGCAAGTTATAGTTCGCTCAGCTAACTATAACAGATGAATTTCTCTGATTTTGTACGGGTGGAATGTCAGCCTAACTATAACGTCCCTGAAACCTGTAGTTTTTTCAGTGAATATCATATCTAAGGTTTTTAAAATGCTAATTCTTAGCTATAATGTCCCTGAAACCTGTGTTCTTTTCAGTGAATATATATATATATATATATATATATATATATATATATATATCCATTGGCAGTCACCACTGCGTAGTTATAGTTAGGATCGTGTTTCCATTGGAAATTCCTTTTTCTGTTGCTAATAACTTTGGCGCCATCTGACGAATCAGCACAAAATGTTTTAAAAGTTCGTTACATTTTGACTAGTTTGTGTATGGAAAGTTTCAGGGTGATCCATCTAGCAGGGCTGAGAAAAAAGGGGGTGGGGGTCCCAAAGCACATTTTCCCCATTCATTTTTCAATAGGAACTTTGCACACAGCTACAGCCCAAAATGCCCAATGGATTTACATCAAATTTGGCAGAAAGCTAGATCTTGGTCGAGAAAGGGTGCTCTTTGTATTTTTGTGTAAATCTGTTAAGTCATTTTTGAGCAATTAATGCTCAAAAATATTGAATATCTAGAGACGCACAACAAAGCAAACACAAGGAGATGATGGATGGAGCATTAAAACTTTTCAGACACTCACCCAAGTCACAGATCTGGATTGAACCCAACATCGTTTGGTCTGGACTGTTCCCATGAGGCACAGGGTCAAGACTGATTTGCATATGGCTGGGTCTAAACTGGGGTGGCATGTTGAGCAAAAGTATGATGGATTTAACCCAGATCCATTGACTGCGGGTGAATGTTTGATTTGCTCTGCATTCTGTCCATCATCTGTGTGTCTTTTGCTTGTATATGGGCAAGGCAGTTGAGTCTTGCACACATTTCAGTCTGTTAATGAAAACCTGTAGCTGGTGAATGGCACCGACTGACTGAAGGAGTTATTTAACTCTACAAACCCTAGAATCAACCCCACTTGCCTGCTCTTTCTAGAGCATAACATCTGACTTCTTGGGTTAGTCGAATCTAGTAGACTGGTGGTCTGTAAGAAGTTGGCCATGTATTGATTCCTTAAACTAGCTTTTCTGGGGCATAACTAGACTATATCAATACTGTGAAACCATCAGATGCTCCCAACAGCTACACTACCTCTTTAGTTTCGGACTACAATATAGATTGAGTACTAAATAATGTACTTCTTGAATTACATTTCGATCAGGCATGCATACTTTCTCAGAAATGAAACCATTGTTAACAAGGATGGTTTCCTTCAAGCTGTAGGTAATACAGACAAGTGTACTATGCAACAGACTTCCAAATACTCATTCTGCTCCTAAACACGGCATTGATGTTCACTATCTAATTGTAGACTGCAGTTCAGACATCGGTGCTGTTCAAAATGATGTTACACGTGTAACTTTACACTTATACTTTTGAGTAAATTTACCAATTTTTATGAACTTTTAAATTAAAAAAGCCAATAAAATATTTTCTGATTAAATAAATGTTTTATTTGTATTTATTTTTTTACATTTGGCTTCAAACTCATCAGGGGTAGTAAGCACAATATAAATGCAATTAAAATTATTACAGTTGCAATGTATTCATATTGTTAACTATTTTAAATAATTTCATTTAATATAACATTATTTGTTATGAGATTTTAAGCCCATAGGTCCATTATTTTCTATGGGAGGATGTTGCAGTACCAGTGTGTGGTGATTGTTACTTCAGCACTTAGATGGAGTAATTTACTACATTTTGGCTGTATTCACTTGAAGTTCAGGTTGTGAAGAACATTGGACCTACTCTTTAGTGGGTGGGTGTACTTTCCTCCATCAACCACTTCCTAAATATTTCTAAACCTCTCAGTCCTCCCTAATCCTCTCCTCTTTAGTAAGTAAGTATTCCCTATTTTCCAGCCATTTCCCTCCATCCCGCCCACATTTATTACTAAAATGAATGCGAACATATGCAGAGACTATGCAGTCAGGTGGAGATCTCCGCAAAGATAAGGATGGGAAAGACAGAAGAGTAACCTCCACACGTAAGTCTGTGAATAGCATTTTGTAATATGCTTGTAGTACTACTGTAGTACTATACAACATACTACAAAATGCAGTTTGTGAATAGGCCCCATGTAATTAACTAAAACGTTGTTAGATGAATGCTGTGAGCCTACTTTAAATGATATAGTGCTCGCACTCAATAAATATATACAAAAACACCAGCCAGTAAAAAAGAAAAGTAGGCAAGTAATTCTTGTCAGAGACACCTTCATTTTGAGAAGGTATAACAGCTGTTCATGCAGATAACAATATCTAAGAGATGATTTGAACATTTCTTTCTAATCTATTGCCCTTCAGGCAAGAATGCAAATTTTAATGGTACTTGTGCAGACCTTTATATACTCAGGGCCCGATTCCGATCTTGTTCGGAAAGCATGCCGACCGAATCGGTTCCGGAATGCTTTCTGTACGACTCTGATGGGGGGAGTCAGACCGAACGAGTACGATGCATCCGGATACGATTTGGTCGGACTCCCAATAACTTCAATGGTAGCCTGGGTTCGGAACGTGAACACCGGCTCCCATTAAAGAAAGGGGTGGGTTGGGAAAAGTGCCTGCCACACTGTGCATGGTTGGGAAGAGGGGACCCATGGGCACCCCCGGGTGAATTGAACCTGGTGGGGCAAAGACTGATTCCGGCAGCCTTTTTGTTCCAGGTAAACCGAATCGGAAAGGCAGTTGTTTTTAAATAACATTTCAGCTGTACATATGTGTCAAAGAGTAAGCAGGCAAATCCACCATGCATGGCATACAGTTGACATGGCTTTCTTCCAGTTACCATGCCATTGACCTAACCAAGTGGCAGTCACTTGGTGGGATGACTATCTGAATGCATTTAGCTGGGCTTATGAGACTCATAAAAGCTTGAAAAAGAAGCCATCATGGTTGATGAAATGTAATCGGAAAAAGTTGAACCTAGAAACATTTTAGAAGGGCCTACAAGATAAGCTAAGGCATGATCTAAAGATTCAAAAAGTTGTACCCTCTTTAAAGAAAATTTGTTCCAATGCCAAAATTGAAATCGGCTGTCCCAGACTCTCGAATTCCTGAAATCTGTTGTAAAAGTAGGCCACAAAATAATGGCAACCCAAGGTTTTCAGTAAGAGTGGCTTAATCTGAAACATTAAAAGATTAGAACATAAATGGCCCCAATGTTCTGAATCTACAGAAATTCTATACTTGGTTAAGCTTTGGAGAGTGCATAGACCCCTTGTCAAAAAAAAGAGAAATATAGAATCATACATCGAGAACAGTGACTAAGGGGATCTGAATGGCATCAGTAGTCAACAAGAGCTAAATGATGTTGTCTATGATTTCCCTCAGAATCCTGATGTCAAATATATCCCTGTAATTCGCTGTTACCCGTCTATAATTTTATGTTATGTATGGCCCACCCAAATCATCTGAGAAAAACAATACCTGGCCTTCTGCCTTCTGCCTTCCACCTCCACTACCCTCTGTGCCTTTCCACCTAACTCCCTTCCCAAAGCTAAGCTAGAGGTGGCACTGCACTGAAAAGACTCTCTCATAGAGCCCTGTCAAGCCAGCCTGGAATTATTTGATGATGTAGCAACAGTAGGAAACGACTTTTATTTCCCATTGTTGCTAGGTCATAGCAGTGAGTAACCAAATGTAGAATCTGGTATACTTGACAGTGGCATTCAATGAGAGCCATACATAACAAAACATCATTCAGCTAGCTCAATCATCCCACAGAAAGAGGCATGAAAAAGCATCAACAAAATGCATGTTACTGAGTCTGGGAAAATAACTATTCCGCCTCAAATATTTTTAAACCCCCTATTTCCCAGCAAGTAGAGTGTCTGTCGGACTAAACAAAGGTTAGCCTGACAGACACTCTTCGTGTGCAGCCAGGAGCTAGACCAGTGGCATAGTTAGACCTACTGCCACCCGGGGCGGACCCTAAGTTTGCCGCCTGGTGCAGGTAAGAGCTGGGGGGGGGAGGTGATGGACGACTTGTTCCGGGGAGGGGGCTGACGGATAACTTGTTCTCTGGGCGGGGCTTGATGGTAGTCGATAGACATGACTTGCTCACCTCCACCACCCCCAAAAACCGGACCGCCCCCAGCTACGGCACTGAGTTAGACATGAACTAAATGTTCATGCTCCCACTGCGTGAGCTGAACTTTACCAGGCTGAGGATTTAACAGCCCTGTGGAACTGACCTCCTCAGCCTGGCAAGAGTGTCTCAAGGCCCTCTCTCTCGTGATGAGGGGAAGCATCACCAAATTGCCTTGGACTTGAGTGCTTCAGTTTTAAGGCCTGAAGTGCCCAGGGTCGAGTGTCAATCAGTGACATCTTGTTACACAGTGGGGTGGGGTCAGCAGTCTCACTGACCCCCTCCCACTCTGTGACAAGCGAGGGACTGCTGCCTCCATCATTGGCTGACCTTAGTTCAGCCAGTGAGGGAAGGCAGCATTCCCAAACCCCCTGGAACCTCTGAGGCTTCTTTCTCTGCAGTGAAGGTACGTTTTATGTTTTTTTTGTATGCTATGTGTATTTGTTAATTAGTGTTATGAATGGGTGACTGTGCATGTGTCAATGTATGGGTGTGAGTGAGTGTGCTTATGTGCGTGTGTGGCCCTCACCACCCTCCCTGATAAAATTGCCAGCCATCACTGCTTAAACCAGTAATGCCAACTGGATCACCCCCTCCTTCACTGTAGCTATTTAAAGGAGATGTCCCTTCCATAAAATGTTAGTGCATGCTTTCCCATAGCTCAGGAGGCTCCTGTTTCAGTATAACAAGCATGCGTCCTTCAGAGAGCTATGATGGGTGGATGTGTGTTGATCTTTCTTCACCTGGCAAGACACTGTTTGGCTAAGAGTTCTTACAAATGTATTTGCTTGAGTGAAGGGCCTCTTGGTGTTGCTTTTTTAAATTCCTCCTTATATTATTATGTAGGAGGATTTACACACCAGTATGGCTAGAGGGAGGATGTTACTGTTGAATAAAGTCACCTTCATGGCAACGCCTTTGACCTTGGGGTGTGGATAGACTCTGGTTCCTAAAATCTGCCCATGTTCTTCTCTGCCACTACCACTGGTAAGAAGTATCACAGGACAAGCTCCTTATCACATGCATCTGTGGTATTTGACTCTCAAGGAGTTTTAAGGATATCTTCTTGAAAAACAATTTGCAGTCCCAAAGGTAATGCTATTCTGCAACTAAAGTTTTGCCTGGCCATACTTATTAAAAAAGCATAAGAACCCCTATCTATCTTCCGTTTCTCACACTTTGGCCTTGTTTACAATTTGCGGGATGAATTTAGATCTAATTGGTTTGGAAGAGTTGGTTCATAATGTTAACCATCACAGTTTTCCACAGATAAATTCCAGCTGGTTAAACCTGCTGAAATTTGTTGTGGAAAAGGGCCTGAAAAAAAGGCAAAACAGGCAGAATGTGTTGTGTTGAATACAGATTCTGCATGTTACGCCTCAATTGTGAGAGGATTTTTTTGTGTGTGGGGGGGGGGGGGGTTGCAGTTGTATATAGACAGAACTCGACCCAAAGGTATTGGAGTACTTTACATGAGCATCAGTTACATTTCTCAAGGACACATTCATTTTTTGTAAGCACGGGGAGAGCATCTCAGGATGTTGAGCTGACACAGAGACTCAAACCTGAATCCCAAGTTGGCAGCTCTGACCATTACGCCACATCCTCTCTCCAAATTTGAAGCTTGGAATAAGAGGTATTTACCACAACCAGTAATTACTTCCTTTAGAGATCGTATTTACCAGGGCTCAAACTATGCGTTATGGTCTTACTTCAATCCCTAAAGAATTATTACACCCTTACAGATTTCCTCTGATTAATTCTGACAGGTCAAAACTGATGATATTTATCAAGCTGAAAGGTCCAGAAAAATGGCAAAATATGCGGAAAGGGGTGTTTTAGAAATTGAGTCTGCATTTTATGTTTCATTTTCTTGTTGAGAACTCAGAATGGAAGATATTTTTTACATATGGTAAATACCTCACTCTGATGTAATGGCGTTTACAAAGTGTGTTAGAAGGGGCGATCTCAGAGGGCCAGGTTATGCTCACCCGGCCACCCCGGGACCCACCTCTCCCACAATTAATGCCGAGTCTTAACGTGAGGTCCTCGCCGGGGAGGACGTCGGGGCTGGGATCGTACACACTAAGCTCACACCACACTTACAAACAGACACCACACCGTAGGTTTTCAGTAGCAAGTTCTTTATGAACGGTAAAAAGGAATCAGCACTCTTATTTACAAGCGATCGAGGGATCGTAAAGTCTCAGGAATTCGGGAAGAGGGAAGCGGGACAGTCTCAGTCTTTAGGCCAGTACGAAGCGTACCCTGCGCACAGCTCTCAATCCTCGAGCCGGGGGATACGGAAGATGATGGTCGTACTGGCTGCTTCACTCACTTCGAGTTGACTCAGGTCGTGTTGGTAGCGTCGATGGTCCAGCCGGACCCGAGTACTCCTCGAGCCGCGACGAGGTCTGCAGGGCTCGATCCGGAGGTGTTCTTGAGGAGCCGCAACAGCGTCAGCAGGGCTCAGGAGGTTTCACGAAGATCTCTTTAGAGTTCAGCTCGAGCCGCGACGAGGTCAGCAGGGCTCCGAGGTTATAGTTCTGTCTTTACGAGGACGAGCCGCGACAGCGTCAGCAGGGCTCCGATGTTCCAGTTCCGTCTTTACGAGGACGAGCCGCGACAGCGTCAGCAGGGCTCCAATGTTCCAGTTCCGTGTTACGAGAAGGAGCCGCGACAGCAGGGCTCGAAGGGTTCAGAGGTTCAGTTCTCCCCAAGGTTCAGCCGCGATCAGATCAGCAGGGCTTTCTTGTCCAGGATACAACTGCCCGCTAGTTGTTGGGCGGGCCTTGATATAGTCCAGTGGCCCTTTGATGTCCGGACCCTCGCAGGCGGAGGTCTCAGGCCTTGGGGGCTGGTCGTTGGAGAGGTCCGTCGGTTGGCCCTTTGATCCTTTTGAAGATGCGTCCGGGAATTCCCAGACGCCCAGCAGGGTCTGGAGCCAGCTCTCGGGGAGGCCAGAGGTGCGATCGAAACCGGCCCACAGGGGAGGCCAGAGGTGTGAGAGAAACCAGTCTCTCAGGGGAGGCCGGAGGTGCAATCGAAACTCCGTCTTATCTCACTCAGGGAGCCCTTTACCCCCCAGCCGGGCCTGGTGCGCCTTGGAGTCTAAGTTTCGCTGGGGCCGGGGTCATGCTAGGCCCAGGGAGTCAGGGACCTCGGGAAGGGAAAATGGCTGCCGGGGGCCCTGTGGGGTGATGCAAGTTCGGGGCGCTCGGAGCCGGGAAGGAGGCCAGGGGCATGCGGGGCTGGTCGTCGGCTGGCGGGGTCGTGCAGGGAGTTTGGGCGTACAGGGGGCAGGACGACCAGGGGCTTCTGGGTCTAGGGCTAGGCTAACAGGGTGCTGAGGAACGGGGGGAACCACACCACGAGGCCAGGTCCAACAAAGTGCAATAAATATCCCCTCCCTATTTTAACCTACTTGTAATGAGGGCCTATGTTTGGTAAATACTCGTCTCTGTTCTGCTCAACACGTCAACCGGGGTTTTGCCCTAGCAGCATACTCTTACCCTTACATGTAGTGGCAATTTACCGGTTCTTTAAGGGCATTGCGGAACAGAACAGTAACATGTTACAGTTTATTAGAAAATGTATAAACAAATTAATGTTCCCTCAATTAGAGAAAGCTATTAACAAATCTTAAAACCCCGAAAGCAGAGTTTGGAGAATCCATCCATCTACCATCTTGAGAGAGCATATGTACCTCAAAACCCAAGCCATACTCGAGATAGTGAACTATGGAGACCTTTCGTTCTTCTTGTCCGCTTGTTGCCCTGTTGCCTGCTGGTTTCTGCAGGAATCCCTGGAGGGACGAGGGCCTCGGGGTTGCGCGCCATTCATCCCAGTTTCACCGTCATCACCCTGTGAGAGGACTGCAACTCCCAGGGTGCAACTTTGCCACCACAGCTGCCGCGAGTGTGAAGGAGGCGTGGTGATCGCGCATAAAGCGCTGCCTCTCCCAGCGCAGCGCGGGAGACCTTTCCTTCTTCTTGTCCGCTTGTTCCCCTGTTGCCTGCTGGTTTGTGCAGCAATCCATGGAGGGACGAGAGCCTCGGGGTTGCGTGCCATTCACCCCAGTATCGCCGTCATCACCCTGGGAGAGGACTGCAACTCCCAGGGTGCAACTCTGCCACCACAGCTGCCGCGAGTGTGAGGGAGGTGCGGTGATCGCGCATAAAGCGCTGCCTCTCCCACCGTGGCGCGGGACGCAGCCCGGACAAAGCCCAGACCAGGGGCGAGCCCATCTGAGCCCGTCAGAGACTGGAAGAGGCTGGGTTGGGCCACCCCCCTGTGACCCATGTATCCAGGTGGAAATTGGGTACTAAACAAGGTAATCATTGACTCTGTGCATTCTGAGGATCAGTCAGTAATTATTTAACAATTAGGCAAAAGAACAAGTAAGCGCAAGGTCACGGGTTTATTGGCAGGGGTGGCGGGTCGTGGGGACCCTGGACGCTTTTTTGACAGAAGCGGAGTCGGTTTTGACTCACCAAATTCAGCTCACAGAAAAAAGACTTTCGCTGGATACCTTTGTGGCCCAAAAAACGTTGTCGTTGAGAGGCATAGTTATGGTCAAATCCCCCAAAGGTGTGCAGCAATTTGTGGACCACTCATGCTCTGCCACCGCAGGCCCTAACAATAACGGAGAAATAGTTGGTCGCCCAGCCTCATCATCAATGGCATCGGAGGTGATTACAGTTACACAGATAAACTCCACCAATTCTGCCCAAGATCCTGTGGGGGACCGAGATCTTTATTTTCCAGCCATTTTGCCCACACCGACTGAAGAAACACCGGTTCCCTCCATTGCTCACATTGCAACTACGCCGGGCTTGTGCCGGGGTGAGGTTATGACCAGATCTAAAAAGGCCACCAGCGAAAGCACTATAAGTCTATCGAAGTCTTTGACAACAATCAGCGGAGAGCCAATTGCAAAAGGCACGAGAGGAGGAGTCTCACAAAGGCAGAAGCAAAAACCTAGATCCAAACTCCAAGCAACTAGGCAACCAGAGAAACTTGTCTCGGAATCAAACAGAGGATTGGCCCTGAACCAAATTCCCAACAGTGGCGATCATACCATGGTGGACCTTGGGGATGGCCCTGGCCAATGGAAAAGACTTGAGACTATAATGACTGTTCTTTTGGGGCCCCTTCTATGCAAATTAGGGTCAATTGAAGATAAATTGTTGCAACTCGTTAACCCTAGTAGCGCATCAGTTAATCAAGGGGCATGTAGGTGTTTTTGTGTTGTTCAGGGGGAACTTGAAGCTTCCAAGGCTCCAGCCCCATCGGCAGTGAATGAGAATGAGGGGAGAAATAATGGGGATAGGGAACACGCAATAGGGAAGGAGATTATGGGCAATAGGGTCCCACATGTACATCCCAGAGCAACCAGACCCAATGTAAGGACTGCCAACAGGGGGCTGTGGGAATCTAGGACAGGGGCTGCAGGTAATCCCTTAACACAGCAGGTGGACTCTGCAAGGATAGAAAGGGGAGACAATGCGCAACAGAAATTAAATTAAATGCCCTCATTTACTGCGGAGAGCACTCCAGGACTACCAGTTTTAGATTTACCCGAGCCACATGCCCCTATTCAGTTGTATTAACTGGTGTCCAAGCATATATAAATCAAAAAGAGGAATCCACGACACAACTGATTAATAAGGTGGCGCATTGGATGTGTAGGAATGCAGGGTTTAATATCAGAGATCACAGACACATTCTGATGGCAAGGAGGGTGTCCTGGATCGGTAGAAGCAGGAAAGCCTTTTCAGGGGATTGCATGATTGTGACACTCTGACCTTGTGTGAAAGATTCTTTCCCAGAGCAGCGGGTTCTATCCAGCTGAAGTGGATTCAGGGATTAAACTGCTCCCGCTGGGTTTCTTTTATAGACCATTGGCCAACCCTAGTCAACGATTTGGCTATTTGGGTCAACAGCAGGGTGTATTTTGGTGGGCTCATACAGTGTCGACAAAAACCCTTACGGCTAGGGCGGTCAACCTTGAATCTGGGGAACTGGGTTTGAGTCTCGACAATTACACTGAACATCCTGTGATTCTGGGCAAATCACTTAATCTCCCCCTGCCTAACAAAAATGAATGTGTGTCCTCATGTAACGTAACTGGTGCTATGTAAATAAGGCAGAAAACTCCTCTAAAGAACTACATCAAAATTTAAAGAAATTCACTACTCCTAGCAATCAGCCATTAATACCTGCCACCCAAGACTGGACTGATTGTCTATCAAGATTCTTTGAGGAAAAAATCACAGCTATTCATCACTCTCTCATATCTCAACACAATAGCACCAATCCTGAAGATCCTTCCGGCCCTTTACCCGACTTTCTTATTTTCTAAATGATTTTGCAAAATGTGACTGCAAGTCAGTCGCCTCTGTCTTGCAGGAGATAAAATCGGGCTCCCCCACTGACCCTATTCCGCCATTATTTCTGTCCAATATTGCCCCGGCATTATTGGAAAGATTAACTGGCTAATTTAACAAGTCACTTTCGGAGGCGGACTTTCCTATAATATGGAAAGCTGCCAGAGTAAGACCGACTTTAAAAAAAACGACGAAACCAAGCAGCATTTTAAACATTATTTAACACATGTTGATAAGTAGATGAGGGCCAACCACCTTCAATTGAATGTAGCAAATCGGAGATCATGCTCTTTGGCTAGGCCACTGAGCATTGGACTCATGATTCGTGGCCATCCAACCTAGGCCCTTGTCCGACACCCAAGGAAATGGTCCGTAATCTCGGAGTATACATGGATAACCAACTGCCCATGAAGAACCAAATCATGTAACCGGCATCTGCTTTGGCATAATGCGCAGTCTGCGGAAGGTTTTCAAATGGATCCCTATTGAAGGCCGAAAACCATTAAAACAGGGTCTTATTATAAACAGAATGGATTATGGTAATGCCCTATTGCTCTCAATCAATGAAAGCTTTCTGAACAGGCTTCAGGGTCCTTCAGAACACCGCAGCCAGGCTGGTTCTCGACCTTCCGCAAAGATCTTCCTCTGCTCCCAGTCTAAAAGCTATCCACTGGCTTCCAGTGAAAAAACGAATTCTCTTCAAAATGCTGTGCCTGACCCATAAGCAAATGTATGGTAATGGTCCTAAAAACTGGTCGCAGAAGTTACGCTGGTATGCCAGGCAGACTGCTCAGATCCAGTAATGAGACACTGCTTACTCCTCTCAGAATTCATACTGCCAGGAAAGGGGGTCATTCTTTCTCTTTTCTTGCTCCGGCATCTTGAAATAAAAAGCCTTTACACCTACACATCACCCCCGAACACAGCTGCTTCCGTAAAAAGCTGAAGACATGGCTTTTTAAAAACTAAGCCATTACCTCACCATCTCTTTGTCAGAGCCATCTGCAAGTGCCATGAGACTCCTGGGAATGCTGTGTGTGCGTGATACAAATATCCATGACTTGACTTAAGCTCTGATACCCGATTCAGGTCAAGTTCGCGCTATATAAAACTGCAAAAAAAAAAAAAGAGACCTAAATGACATTGACTGACTAGGTCCAATGGGGGAAGTAGATAGAGCATGTGATACCCCCTTGATCAATATAGATATAAGGGGAAGGGGAGATGAGATCATCCGGGGGATAGTTTAAGGCCATTCCACCTGCGAGCACAAGGATGTAATTGACCACACAGAAAGTTGTATAAGTAACGTAATCATTAGAACCAGTAGTTCTCAGGTAACAGCTAGTGCAGAAAGGCTCTACGGGAGAGAAATAAAAATAGTCTCTTGGAACATAGCAAGCTTATCCACTAAATTTGAGAATGAACAATGGCTACTTTATATATAGGAATTCCAGATAATTTATTTACAAGAAACATGGGAACCAGCAAACAACAAGTTTTTCTTAGAGGGATATAAAACCTTTTTTTGCCCAGCACGTAAGGCAGTGTCAGGGAGAGCGAGGGAAGGGTTGATTATATTCATAGACCTTACATTACAGGGAAGATGGTCAGTTTTGGCTTGGGGTTCAGAAGTTGCTCAGGGGCTCACATTTTTTAATAAAGTTTACAGGTTACTTCTCACAAATTTTTATAATGCAACATCACATGGACAGGGTTCTGCTGGCTTGCACAAATTGAACACCAGACTCACCCAGACACGGAAGCGAGGGCTGATGGCGCTACGGCTGGTTTTAGCGGGTGATTTTAATTGTCATATGTGCCCAAATCTGAGGGCATCCCATGGGGACTGGTCATCTTGTACGCTCAATGACGGCCTGCATTTGGAGCACACAAAGTAGGGAAGGGAACTCAGTGGCCTATTAAATACGCATGCGCTAACTCACGATGGATCTAATAGTTGTTAAGCAGGATAAAACGGTTCATCCCACCTTTAAGGGAAGAGGATGTGCCTCATTTATTGATTACATCTTTGTCTCTGCATCACTTAAAAACTGTGTATTCGGTTTCAGTATTGTTTACAGCGCTTTTAATCTTCTGGCCTTATCCCTTGTTGACGCATGCCGCCACAGGTACCCCATAGTGCAGGGGGGTGGTTAGGGCTACGGACCAAGGCAGGAGGTTGCGGTGGACACAGGTCAATGGTGAGGCCTTTTATAAATCCCTTCTTAAAGAAGGCAAGCAGGTTGTCCTAAGGTGTTTAGCTCGAGAAGTGGAAGGGGCAGAATTAGTTGAGGCTTTCAGGGGCGTAGCGCAAATAGTTGACAGTTTGCTGAGAGCCCCAGCTCATAAGTTCAAAACGGACAACCCAAGATGGTTTGATCCACAATGCTCACGCGCTCTAAGAGAGCTGAAAGCTGCCATACAAATCTCGCCAAGAGACAGGGACCGGGTGACCTTTGCCGAAAAAAAATACAAGGTAGCTGTCAAGGGACGCAAGGGTCAATTACAACTACAAGCTTGGGAAGATCTGACAGATGCAATGGTATTAAATGACTCTACTGCCTTTTGGAGAGTCATAAATAAGCCCTGTTTTCAAGATGCTAACAAACCCGGGCTAAGCAATAACATACTGCCTGCGCAATTGCATGAACACTTGAAAGGGCTCTATAATTATCACCCAAGTACAGGCGAGGTAAAAATAGGAATTGAAGGTTTAACCAGGAACAAGGCCTCGGGCCCAGATTGGATCCCTCCCGACCTCTTTATAAGCAACGTGGATTTATGGGCGTCCATCCTGACTAGGGTCATAAATGCAGCAGTGGACACAGTAATGCCAGCATCCTGGTCCACAGACACGATTGTCCACATCTTTAAACAAGCATTTACAATGCAATGGTTTCGCTTTTGGAAAAGTTAGAGCTATTGGCATTGCTCATGACATTTCGTTTTTTTTTTTTTACTTATAAATAAATGGCATTGTTATTTACATTGCCAACAGCTCTCTCAGCCCACACAGCTAAACTTTTTTTAGTTCACAGATATAGATGCTATCTTGTGATGAGTGACACATTGAGAGGCAGGACTGAAATTACAAGCTGTCCTTTTAAAGCCTGGTTTCCATTGTTACCTCAGGCCCTTCTTATGACCTCATGTGGTCTGCTGCTTAGTGGCTCAAGAACATAACGTGACAAGGGACTTTACAGCCTTCTGGCAATATTCTTCCTTCTTCCGCCGCTCATGCAAAGAGTTAAAGAACGGACACACACGGACAGCGGGAGGGGGGCGGGCGGGCACACGGACAGCGGGAGGGGGGGCGGGCGGCTACACGGACAGCGGGAGGGGGCGGGCGGCTACACGGACAGCGGGAGGCAGAAGGCGTTGTGACTCTTGCATACCTGTTGTATGCAAAATGTATTAAAGCTTCATGGAAATAAATGTAGCAAACGCAAGACTACAACAGCTAAAACTAGTGTTGTGAAATGTAGATGGTGAAGAAATTCCAGAAGTAAGGAATGATTTTTAGAAACTTTATTTGTCAAGTGAAAGAGCTTGCGATGAGCGGTGACTGAACATAGTCACCGTGTGTGTCCCAAGACCAAGGTCCGTGACGTCAGTTATATACGCAGACACTGACAGCTGTCCGCGCGCCCAACGCCCAATAGGAACAGATTGCCATATTTAACAACTAGACCCATAACATCTCCCTTTTTATGGGAGAAATAATTAAACAATTTCCTACTCATACATACAACAGTTGAAAGGAGTTATAGCAAACATGGTAAATTCCTTGGACCCCTATAAGCACTTATGAAAAACTACACATTAAATGGCAATGAGTAATTGTTAATATAAAATTCCCCAGGTACTATTCAGCTAGGCTTGGTAAGGGGGGGTCCTAAAGGTATGAAAAACTAAAAACTATGTTATACTAAAAGTGCCTGGATGAATAGAGGAGTAATATAAATTAATCTATAAGTGGAAGACTGACAGACCTATCCCTCCCTTAATGATCACAACAGACAATTGTTAGAGTAACTGTCTTTGAATAATGGCATAGGAGCCACAACCAGTGAAATACTGTCCGATAATAGTTCTATGAACTGCCAAAAAGTTCTTAGTTTTTGAAAGTTATATGGAGGGGTCTCTGGGCAATACGAGAATTCTTGGTGCAGCAACCTCGCACAAGAAGATCTTGTCTACAGCAAGCCATCCTTATGAACAACAGCTTCCTGTTCCACGTGCAAGATGATTTCAAACAGAAGATCCTTTGAACTGTAGAACAGGTTGTGTTGTGTAATGTAGATGGTGAAGAAATTCCAGAAGTAAGGAATGATTTTTAGAAACTTTATTTGTCAAGTGAAAGAGCTTGCGATGAGCGGTGACTGAACATAGTCACTGTGTGTGTCCCAAGACCAAGGTCCGTGACGTCAGTTATATACGCAGACACTGACAGCTGTCCGCGCGCCCAACGCCCAATAGGAACAGACTGCCATATTTAACAACTAGACCCATAACAACTAGGTGTGCTAAGGCCAGATACACTGGGACATGGACGCTGGGACCGGAGCCGCCTGCACGGACACACACGGACAGCGGGAGGGAGGCGGGCGGCTACACGGACAGCGGGAGGGAGGCGGGCGGCTACACGGACAGCGGGAGGGGGGGCGGGCGGCTACACGGACAGCGGGAGTGGGGGCGGGCGGCTACACGGGAGGTTCTGGATGCAGACATCGGATCGGGGAAGCAGGCGGCCTGTGCTATGATCTACGGGTTGGTTTCCCTGTCCCGACCCCACCCCGCCATCAGCGTGTGAACCAGGGAAGTGGATAAAGAGCAATTACGGACGGTGCAGAGCAGCTTTCCCTCGCGTACGTGTTTAAAACAGGCGCGTGGGAAGATCTCGGAAAGCACAGATTGGGCGCCTCCCCTACCTCTCTAAAGAAATAAGCATAACCAAAAAACAAACACCTACGGGCACACGGACAGCGGGAGGGGGGGCGGACACGGACAGCGGGAACGGGCACTCACCTGCAATTCTTCCGGCGGCCGTGGTCGGCATAATGACAAAAACAAACACCAAAAAAAAACGAAACTCCGCCCGATGACGATGCAAAAAGGGTGGAGAGGGAAAAAAATGCAGGAACGCCCACGAATCTGGTCCGGCCATGACGGACAGATCTCTGTTCCAATGGCTAGCCTCCATTTATGGAGCTAGCCAATGGAACAGAGGGCGGGACTAAGCAGTACACTGTAGAGACATAAGATTTCTCCTGGGTGCGGAGCTAGGAGCTCCGTGCCCCAGGCGAAACCTAAAAAGGTAACAAGGATAGTCCACAATGTTATCGTCGATCTCTCTTATTGATGTGTCGGCGAAGGTTTTAGGGCAGGTGGTTTTAAGCCAGTTGACAGATTGGGCTGAGGGGCATCAAGCCATAACTGATGTCCAATTTGGCTTCACGCCAGGGAAATCTAGCCCCCGATCAATGCCTCAACCTATATCTTATTTCAGCCAAATACACAGTGGTCAATCCAAGGACGATGTATCTGGCATTTATGGATCTGACTGCGGCCTTTGATAGAGTAAATTGTGGAAAATTATGGGCGGGCTCGGGTGGACCCGGGGCTCGTTAACATCTTAAAGTCCCTACAGCTGAATACTACGGCTGCGGTCAGATATAGCCAGGATGGAAAAATCACAGAACCCTTCACTTGTTCCTGCGGGGTCAGACAGTGTTGTATATTAGCTCCCTTTTTGTTCATGCTATATATAAATGGTCTTGATCGTGCACTAAGCACTTTACAGGCAAACACCCCTAGGATAGGTACCCATGGGATTCCTGTTCTGCTCTACGCAGACGATGCGGTACAAAAGAGGGTGGTGATGGACGGAGCATCTGAACCAATCAAACACTCACACCCAGTCCAAAGATCTGGGTCTGATCCATCACCGTTCTTTAGCCCACTCTGCCACCCCAGTTCAGACATGGCTATATGCAAATCAGTCTGACCCTGTGCCTCATGGGAACAGTCCAGCCCGAACTGCCAAGCCATGCCTTCCCTGGACCGGAAACAAGCTTCCGAGGACCGGTTTCTGGCATTCCAGCCGTCTTCAGCCCGGCTTGCTTGAATCCAGTGGCAAAGTGAGCAAGGGACTCACGTCTGAGCATACCCTGCCACACTTATGGCGGCCAAAAGTGGTAGAAAAGGGGGTGGTGATGGACGGAGCATCTGAACCAATCAAACACTCACTCCCAGTCAAAAGATCTGGGTTTGATCCATCACCGTTCTTTAGCCCACTCTGCCACCCCAGTTCAGATATGGCTATATGCAAATCAGTCTGACCCTGTGCCTCATGGGAACAGTCCAGCCCGAAGTGCCAGGCAGACGATGCGGTACTCCTCGCTTGTACCCCCCAAAGGTCTACATCTCCTAATATATGGTTTTGTCATTCATGGAGAACCTGGACTTGTCCCCCAATCTTGCAAAATCCTATGTTATGGATGTGGGGAAGAAGCCAGGTAAATTCTATAACCACACAATTGGATCGCACGGTCTAGGAAAGGTACAGTCCTTTTCATATCTGGTGATTTTATTTGATGGCCAATTAAATGTTAAATATGTATTAGAAGAGAAATGCCTAGCTATGACCAGATGTACAGGACCAATAATGAATTTTGCACATAGGTTAGGACGCTGGTCCCCAGAGCAGATTTTGAGATTATATAGCTCCATGTGCTGTGCTAAAGTGCTATATGGAAGTGAAGTGTGGGGATTTACTGAGGGTAACAAACTGCAAATCGAAGAGAACATGTACTTCAGGTGCCTGTTAAGAGTCCCCCAGAGCATGCCAGCTCATATTATCCATGAAGAATTGGGTGTTGGATACATCACGGATAGGATGGCAGTCAAACCCCTAGTTTGTTGGGTAAAGATTTGGGCTAATGAAGAGGGCGCTCTAAGCAGGTAGGTTATAGAAGACTGTCTTTCCCTTGACCATGGGCTAAACATCCCCTGGCTAAAATATGTTAAGGCGTCCTTTGAGAAAATGGGATGTGTAGACTTATTCAGTAATCCTTCTAAAATGAGCATGCAGGATAAGGCCTTGGTCAAGGATTGGTTCCTCAAGTATGCTTTGATGCTTAGGGAAAACAGAGAGTTAGACAAACAGTCGGTGAGAGAACACCTAGTAGTTAAGTCTTCGGAGGGCATTGAACCATACCTGTCTTGCTTAAGCAGTGCCCATGATAGATTCTTGATGACCTGGTTCAGGTTAAACCTCTTGCATCATGTACTAGCAGAGCCGGCAGGGTTCACATCGTCAATAGCAATGAAGGGGCCCTGTGGCTGCGACCACAGGTCTCCACAGGACACCCTTCATTTCGTTTTATTATGCCCAATTTATTCATACCCCAGAAGTCTTTTTCTGAGGGGTATTTTAAAGAAAGCCAGATTTAGATAAGCGCGTGTGGCCTTGTTATTTTTAAAATTGGTGACAGATGTTTTTACACTTTTTTGTACCACTAACTTTTTAAGGGCTGCATCTAGATTAAGGACCACAAGGGGCAAACGGAAGTCCATAGATTTCCCGCTTGCCATCTACATACACTGAACTTTTTTAAAAATGTTTTCCTTTCTATCTGTTACGTTTAAATTATGGTGTGCTATAGCCCCAAACCAAGTTTGAAGATGAATTAGAGGGGTGAGGGATAGGTCATATGTGATGTGTAAACGCATTACTTAATGGTTGAAGTTGTATTATGCAGAACCCAGATTGATTAACTGTTTTTTTAAAGTCTGTACCTGTAACCTTTCTACTTTTGATATATTGTATCTTTTATGGTATTTCTGTATGCCGAATAAAGATTGTATTATTATTATTGCTATAATAAACTGATGTCAGATACCATCTCAGTCTTTTAAGTTTGATGTCATAGAAAGGGTGTCCTGTGCACCCTGTTAGAAAATAGGAGTAAGAGGTTCCAAGGACAACAAGCTCCATGGTTATGGTTTTGTTAGATATTTTTCATACATTTTCAGTGTTTTTCATATTGTTATGAATCATTTAAGGTTTCTGTCCTCGTGTGGAAATTGTTTTCCATTAAAGCATTTTCCATAAGTACAAATCATCTATAAGCTTTTCTAACATACATCAGTCTAATTTCTTCTGTGGTTGACCATTCGTTATAATCTCTCAACCATTTATCGCTTCACCATCATTAGTGCCAGATTTTAAATCCTCTTTTTATTTTGGTTTTGGTTTAGAACATGATAACTACCAATAGGTACATTTTAGGACTACTTTTCATCTCAAACCCCATCCTCACCAATCCTATTGCAGACATCTCTATTCAATACTAAGAAATATGTGGACTACTCCATACCTTTTAAAAGAACGTGTAATTGCATTTGAGGAAGTTACTTTGTCTGGCTCTATAATTTTTTCAAAGCACGATAGTTGTTGTAGAGGCATAATTGGGATACTTTGAAAGTAGCATTAGTGGACGTTTGCATAACCAATTGGACACCTTGATTCCTTTAAATACTACTTTAAAGTACAAACATTTTGGGACTCTGGTATCTAGCTGTAAGAAAACCTATGCTTATAACGTTGAGCTTCTCTTTTCTTTAATCTCACATTAAAAAATATTAATTCTCTCGAGTTTCTCAAAAATATGTCAATCACTTAAAGTTTAAAGAAATAAAAAAAGTTTGTTTGCAAATTGATTTTCCACATGACAGACATTAGAGCTCCCTGTTTTTTTGTTCTCTACATTGAAAGTCAAAATGAAATTGATGAACTTAAATAGATTTATTGAAATATATCTTGCCCTTCATGGCTACATAAAGAACAGACGTTCAAGCTCTGGAAACAACACAGTTTTTTTAATAACTATGATGGGCTTTTTTTCATTTTGGAGTCCTAATGGTTTCATATTTTATTTTTGTGTCTCCGTTTTAGTGAATCATCCTGTTTGTTCTCAATGTTTAATTTGTCACTTTCTTTTAAAAAACCATAGGCTAGTAAAAACACTCACCTACTAATTTTGCTGCAATAGCATCTCAATCCAAATGTAAGCACAGGCATTTTTCTTTTGAAAATGATTTGGTCAATGTTGCTTTTTGTGGATGAGACACAGATAATTGCAAATCGTTTCTAATGGATCCATTATTTTCACTGGATAATTTTTTTATCTCGATTTTACATTAGAAATGTTTTTAAAAAAAGAATAATACCTACATTACCACAGCCACTTCACATCAACAGGAGAGGTTGGTAGACAAAGCAGGGGATTTAACACATCCTTTTTAATTGTACCTCAATAAAATAATTGTTAGCATGGAAGTAAAGAAACGTACCTGTAGGAGTTGGCAAATTACTTCTCTGTTTGCGTTACAGTGGTTTTTCATTGGTGCATTTGGGTGCCTCGTGTTTTAAATTTAAAGCCGTAATTCTATGAACTGAAATGTACTGATGCTTCGTAAGCCACGAGTAGCCCTGTGTTCGTTGTCTCTGGTCATGAAATTGCCACACAGGGTTGTGTTTTAATGTATAGCTCTCTGAGTGCGGTCAAACTATGCTTTCAAAGTCTCCAATGCTATCATCATATTGATGTCTGTTGCACCATATCATGTAGAATATTCGACATTAAAAATGACACAATGAAATGGGCATAATATTTTAATTTGAAGGTTTGTGCCCTTGCTCAGTGGGATGTTAAATGTCTAGTCTGATTGGCTACATACCTCCCTTGTGACATGGCTACCAAGTGAATTAACTGTCAGGAAAATGCTGCTACTCTTGTGGCAGGGGAGTTCAGGTCTGCTAACAGCCTTTACAATGCACTGCTATTTGGCTTTCTTTTATAGCTGGCTTGCCTTCTGCTTTAGACGTTTTCTTTAATGCCCTAGTGAGTCAAGGGCACTTGCCTCAGGCAGTCAACTTCCACCAGGGTATTAACTATCAGCAAATGCGCTCCCCATTAGTCATTATAGCTTCAATAAACATGTAGGCAAAAGCATAATTGAATGTATGCGGTCTCTGGAAAAAAAATAGGGAATACATATAAAGCTTGGGAGTATTATTGCTTTGTAATTGGTACCGGTTAAAACATAACTTATGGAGTAAAAGACTGCAATTTGTGAATCATAATTGTAATTTCCACCCTGGGCCACGTGCTTCCTATTTAAATTCAGGAGTATTGGAAGAAGATGTTGTAGACCTGGCGTTTTGTGTTATGTGGGTGTTTCAATGCCTTCTATTTGATGGATGCAGTACAGCTCACTTTCCAAGGTAAGAACAACTCTGCATGCCTGCGTCTGATATGAGTCCAGTACTGCTCACAGAGAAGAAAAAAACAAATAATTGAGGATTGTTTTACCTTTTACTTGCTCATTGCACCTACAGCTATGCCCAGCCAAGTGTGTCAAATGTGTATTTTGACACAATTTGGCTTCTTAAATAAATAAACACACGATCACTCATACTCGCTCTCACACACACACACATCTATCTATCTATCTATCTATCTATCTATCTATATATATATATTGGGATGAATTTAAATTCCTTAAAAATGAACATCCTGTCACACCTGTGATCTATTTCATTCCCAAGATTCACAAGAATCAACAGCAACCCCCAGGGAGGCCGATTATTTCGGCTAAGAGAAGTCTCCTGGAGAATACCAGCAAATACATTGACTTCTTTCTACAAGAGTATGTCAGGGCACTTCCATCTTTCATTCTGGACACAGGGGACCTGATAAACAAACTTTCCAACTTTGTATGGCAACCTAATTACCTCCTGATCTCTTTAGACGTCACATCCCTCTATACTAGTATCCATCATAGGGATGGAATAAGAGCAGTCAAACACTACCTTGCTAAAAGAATGAGTAATTGTACAGAACACTCCAATATGTTGATAGAAATGATTTCATCGTGTTTAGAAAATAATGTATTTTTGTTTTCCAATCAACATTTTTTACAAACTAGAGGTGTGGCAATGGGGGCCTGCTTCTCTCCGAGTTATGCCTGCTTGCATATGGGCTATTGGGAGGAGCAGGTCCTCATGGTGGACTTTTTAGCCACCATGGAACTCAAGGTCAAAGGTTGGTGGCGTTACATTGATGATCTGTTTATGATCTGGGAGGGTTCTGAAGCAGATGCTGAGGCATTTATTGAACAGTTGAATGTAAATAACTTGAATTTGCATTTCACTAGTACAATAAGTTCAAAATTGATTGTATTCCTGGATGTGGAGGTGTACATTGATCATGACAAAATGCACACCAGATTACATAGGAAGCCCACAGCAGGTAATACCTTATTACATGCCCACAGTCACCACCCTCTCCACCTGATAAAGAGCATCCCCTATGGGGAGATGCTCCGCATCAGACGGATTTGTAGCAATGAATTTGACTGTCTCAAAGCACAAGATGAGTGCAGATCTAGATTTCTGGCCAGAGGCTATGATCTGCTTACCATCAACTCTGCTCAAAAGAGGGCCAACTCTGTTGAGAGAGAGCTTCTGTTGCCTACAACGGAAGCCAAGGGCAAAATCAGTCACGCTGAGGCTGAGAATGAAACAAGACTGATAATGACTTTCAGTAATCAGCATAAAACCATTCGCAATATAGTAAAAAACAATTGGTTTCTCATCAGAAGTGACCCTGTAATTGGTAATTTGGTGACAGTCAGGCCCAATATTACTTATAGAAAAGCTAGGTCTATGGAGACGAGTTTGGTCTCCAGCAGCCCCGAAGTACCCACTGGCACATGGCTTGCAGGAAGCAAGGGGTTTTTAAAATGTGCAACTTGCAAGGCCTGTAAAAATGGCAGCAGCAGATCTGAGTATACAATACCTTTCTCGCCAGTCCCACTTAAGATCAGAGAGAAGCTCAACTGCAAAACAGAATTTGCTGTCTATGTCTTGCAATGTCCTTGCGGGCTCAGGTATGTAGGCAGCACTAGGCCCCAGGTTCACAAAAGAATATTGCAACATCTGAGGGCCATCATCAATGCTGATCCCACATACCCCGTGGCAAGACATTTCGAACTGGTCCACGATAAGAATCCACAGGGCCTTACTTATTATGTCATTGATTGGGTGCCACCACAACGCAGGGGAGGCGATAGGGAAGGCCTGCTTCGTAAGCTTGAGACCCGCTACATCATCTTACTGGACAGTAAGATGCCTAATGGGCTCAACAAGAGTGAAGACTGCCACACATACCTCTAACCGTGTCACTTTATGGGGTTCCTGTCTCTAAGTCCTATACTGAACAATGCTTACCATCTTTTTTTCTATTAGATTAACCTAATTCCCTTATCTTCCACATTTTCCATCAGGTAGATCATTATGATCACATTTTTAATCACCTTTCTTTTTCTTTAGCACAACTGTTTTTGTTTAACCAATGTTACTTGCACTTCAATGCGTGAAGATGCACATTCAACCAATTTGCACTGAAACCATTAGCTACTTTGCACAGAGGACGGTCTTGCCCACATGGGCATTATTAACCAAAACCATATATTTATATAGTGTTTTTAACATTTAACCAGCTTATTTTTTTACGGCATATTGAGAATATATATAGATATATTTTTATACGTGTTTTATAATTATCTTATTGTTGTTTTTATTAAACAAACGGTTGATAATAATATGAGGTATGCCCACAGTTGGCAAAAGTTATACTCGTCTATGCAAAATGAGTTTAAGTTGGCTATTGATATAGGTGCATGAACAAAAACTGGGGTATTAGCATGGTTATGTATATGGTGACCCCCTACATGCAGACTAGTCGTTTTTTAGTGTTCAGTAACTGCACCAATGGTTCCTCTATACCAAGAAATGTGCTTTATGTTATGTATTCATACAGTAATTGCAAAGTGAACTATTTTTTAACAACATGAGTACTGAATTGCATTGAATTTATTCTATTTACTTTCTTGTCACAGTGCTGCTAAATGTTTGAATTGTGTTAATATCAGATTGTGCACTCACGCATAAAGTATGTCTTCTATGTCTATTAAGCACTCGTGCACTTTAAAAATGGTGATTTGGCCGTTGTACTGCGTCATGTGATCAAGGCTCCACGAGAGCCGAAACGCGTCGTGGCAAACTGGTGTTGGGCAAAATAAATTTCTAAGAAACACCAAGAATTGGGTCTCGTCTCGTCTTTGACAGAAATTAGCTGTTGGCGTCACATACCGTATGTATATCCAGGTTTGCTTCCCTGGAGCCGACGAGACCCCTCCACGCTTGGGCTAGAGCGGCTTGAAGCTACGACTCCATTGGTTTTTGGAGCACTTCTGCAACTCCGTGTAGGAGACGCCGCCGGAGCCCCAGGAGAGGCGGAGACTGTCCGGTGACGACGACGGGAAGAACGGAAGCGGAATCCAGGTCGGAGTTCGGCGTTGGTCGACTGGGAGCTGGAGCTGCACCGGGAGTACTATCGCTCTCGCCGGAGTCCCCCAGCAAGTCCTGTGTGGAGTGGAGCAAGGGGTCGACTGCCCAGCATTGACGGGTAGGATTCAGAGAGTTCTGTACCCCTGTTTGCAACAAATTGACTTTGCCCTGTATTCTATACACCATGTCTGCCGACGCGGTACGAGGCCGTGTGGAGGCTTCTAAGGGAATGTTTACGGACTCCTCGGCTGGGGGGTCCGCTTTAGTGGTTAATACAGTTTCGACACCAGAAGCGGGTCAAACTGTTAAAGATTTGTTCAAGGCATTAGAAAAGTGCTATAAAAACGAACAGGCGAAGTGGTGGGAGCACAGCTCCCTTTCTGGCTATTTGGAGGTAGGACGAGTACCTCGGGGACTGCGACTAATGCTAGCGCCATCATATGAAGATCCGGATCCCCAAATGCTAACGGACTGGGCGCTCTGTAATTTAGATTCTTCCAAACGCTTAATGCAGATTTTGGTGCAATATGCCGAAAGTGACAGGGATAAGCTGATGATTAAAATTGAGAAATTGGAAGCTGAGTTAGCGAAAATCCCAGGCACACCAATAATCATGAAATACCGAGAAGAAATGGAAGCACGTTTAAAACGTGAAGAGGAAATTATCAAACGGCGCAAAGCATACAAATTTCAGCGAGACAGGCTTGACTATGAACACGGGCAGATTTTTACCTTTTCTCGAGCCTTTGATAATCTGAAATTACAACAGCAACCTAATGGCACCGAGAACACCCCGACAGCATCCTCAAGCCAGCCCAATACTAGTAGTATGATGGAGATGTCATCTATATCTGGCAACAGCTCACAAGTTGATAGCGAATCGGATAATGAAGCTACACGAGTGAGAAGAGTGGGGTTTCGCAAGTTTACCCCTGCGGAGGAAATGGCAGCGGTGCAACAAAATCGCAGGCAAACGCTTCGCTCAGGTACTCGAGCAGCAGGCGCAAACAACTCAATGCAAAACGTGCAGAAAGGAGGAAATGCTCAAAGAGGAAGAGGCAATGGAGGGCGACAGAGGAGGCAGAGATCCAAGTGGCAACAAAATCAATCCACCAACTAAGTGACTCTAGAACTGTGGTCAATTTAAGTAACACCAAACTAACCGACAGTGAAACAGCCATACTATCGCTGGGTTTATCTTTTAGTCCAAGAAGTGATTTTGATTATGCCAGCACGCGGATTGATCTGTTTAAGTATGTTCGCAAGCTAAAGCTTAAAAAGTATTATAGCACTCGCAGAACAAACGCGGGCACCTCTCTAACTATTCAGCAAACTCCGTCTGCCAGTCAACCGCAATTTGGGGTTTCTCTAACACAGGAGTTCCTCGATATCCAACAAGAGGAAGATGATATCTCTCAGCAATCTCTGGGAGGTGAACCCGAAGTGGCGCATTCCTCCTTTCTGACCGCATTCAAACCGAAATCCAAATTTTGCCCTTTATTACTGAAAGACAATCTTGATATTTTTCATGACAGAGTCTCCAGTGAATTGAAGGAATTACGAATAAAAAATACAAAAGCAACAAAAAAGAAAAAGTATAACAATCGTGACATTCAATATCACAGACTGATTAAGAAATTGCGAGGACAAAAACAACTGATTATCAGACAATCTGACAAAGGAGGAAACGTTGTCCTTTGGCCCAGAACAATGTACATGGAAGAGGCTTTAAAACAATTGAACGATAGGGAGTGCTACAGGAGAACTAATGCACAGGAAATACAGGCAGCAAGGAATGACTACTACACCAAATTGATGGCCTGGAGAAGTAAGGGTCTCCTCTCTTGGGATGAATTTAAATTCCTTAAAAATGAACATCCTGTCACACCTGTGATCTATTTCATTCCCAAGATTCACAAGAATCAACAGCAACCCCCAGGGAGGCCGATTATTTCGGCTAAGAGAAGTCTCCTGGAGAATACCAGCAAATACATTGACTTCTTTCTACAAGAGTATGTCAGGGCACTTCCATCTTTCATTCTGGACACAGGGGACCTGATAAACAAACTTTCCAACTTTGTATGGCAACCTAATTACCTCCTGATCTCTTTAGACGTCACATCCCTCTATACTAGTATCCATCATAGGGATGGAATAAGAGCAGTCAAACACTACCTTGCTAAAAGAATGAGTAATTGTACAGAACACTCCAATATGTTGATAGAAATGATTTCATCGTGTTTAGAAAATAATGTATTTTTGTTTTCCAATCAACATTTTTTACAAACTAGAGGTGTGGCAATGGGGGCCTGCTTCTCTCCGAGTTATGCCTGCTTGCATATGGGCTATTGGGAGGAGCAGGTCCTCATGGTGGACTTTTTAGCCACCATGGAACTCAAGGTCAAAGGTTGGTGGCGTTAAAATTGATGATCTGTTTATGATCTGGGAGGGTTCTGAAGCAGATGCTGAGGCATTTATTGAACAGTTGAATGTAAATAACTTGAATTTGCATTTCACTAGTACAATAAGTTCAAAATTGATTGTATTCCTGGATGTGGAGGTGTACATTGATCATGACAAAATGCACACCAGATTACATAGGAAGCCCACAGCAGGTAATACCTTATTACATGCCCACAGTCACCACCCTCTCCACCTGATAAAGAGCATCCCCTATGGGGAGATGCTCCGCATCAGACGGATTTGTAGCAATGAATTTGACTGTCTCAAAGCACAAGATGAGTGCAGATCTAGATTTCTGGCCAGAGGCTATGATCTGCTTACCATCAACTCTGCTCAAAAGAGGGCCAACTCTGTTGAGAGAGAGCTTCTGTTGCCTACAACGGAAGCCAAGGGCAAAATCAGTCACGCTGAGGCTGAGAATGAAACAAGACTGATAATGACTTTCAGTAATCAGCATAAAACCATTCGCAATATAGTAAAAAACAATTGGTTTCTCATCAGAAGTGACCCTGTAATTGGTAATTTGGTGACAGTCAGGCCCAATATTACTTATAGAAAAGCTAGGTCTATGGAGACGAGTTTGGTCTCCAGCAGCCCCGAAGTACCCACTGGCACATGGCTTGCAGGAAGCAAGGGGTTTTTAAAATGTGCAACTTGCAAGGCCTGTAAAAATGGCAGCAGCAGATCTGAGTATACAATACCTTTCTCGCCAGTCCCACTTAAGATCAGAGAGAAGCTCAACTGCAAAACAGAATTTGCTGTCTATGTCTTGCAATGTCCTTGCGGGCTCAGGTATGTAGGCAGCACTAGGCCCCAGGTTCACAAAAGAATATTGCAACATCTGAGGGCCATCATCAATGCTGATCCCACATACCCCGTGGCAAGACATTTCGAACTGGTCCACGATAAGAATCCACAGGGCCTTACTTATTATGTCATTGATTGGGTGCCACCACAACGCAGGGGAGGCGATAGGGAAGGCCTGCTTCGTAAGCTTGAGACCCGCTACATCATCTTACTGGACAGTAAGATGCCTAATGGGCTCAACAAGAGTGAAGACTGCCACACATACCTCTAACCGTGTCACTTTATGGGGTTCCTGTCTCTAAGTCCTATACTGAACAATGCTTACCATCTTTTTTTCTATTAGATTAACCTAATTCCCTTATCTTCCACATTTTCCATCAGGTAGATCATTATGATCACATTTTTAATCACCTTTCTTTTTCTTTAGCACAACTGTTTTTGTTTAACTAATGTTACTTGCACTTCAATGCGTGAAGATGCACATTCAACCAATTTGCACTGAAACCATTAGCTACTTTGCACAGAGGACGGTCTTGCCCACATGGGCATTATTAACCAAAACCATATATTTATATAGTGTTTTTAACATTTAACCAGCTTATTTTTTTACGGCATATTGAGAATATATATAGATATATTTTTATACGTGTTTTATAATTATCTTATTGTTGTTTTTATTAAACAAACGGTTGATAATAATATGAGGTATGCCCACAGTTGGCAAAAGTTATACTCGTCTATGCAAAATGAGTTTAAGTTGGCTATTGATATAGGTGCATGAACAAAAACTGGGGTATTAGCATGGTTATGTATATGGTGACCCCCTACATGCAGACTAGTCGTTTTTTAGTGTTCAGTAACTGCACCAATGGTTCCTCTATACCAAGAAATGTGCTTTATGTTATGTATTCATACAGTAATTGCAAAGTGAACTATTTTTTAACAACATGAGTACTGAATTGCATTGAATTTATTCTATTTACTTTCTTGTCACAGTGCTGCTAAATGTTTGAATTGTGTTAATATCAGATTGTGCACTCACGCATAAAGTATGTCTTCTATGTCTATTAAGCACTCGTGCACTTTAAAAATGGTGATTTGGCCGTTGTACTGCGTCATGTGATCAAGGCTCCACGAGAGCCGAAACGCGTCGTGGCAAACTGGTGTTGGGCAAAATAAATTTCTAAGAAACACCAAGAATTGGGTCTCGTCTCGTCTTTGACAGAAATTAGCTGTTGGCGTCACATACCGTATATATATATATATATACACACACACACTCTTGGATATATTGCTGTGTGACCCTTGTCAGCAAATGTATAGACAGTTTGAGCATAGTAAGGTAAATGACTGCCAAACTTTTTTAGTTCACTTTGAAAAATGATTAGGTATTTCGTCACTACCCTACACAAGCCATTAGTGATGGCAAATTACATTAAAATTGAACTGTTCTTTTACTGTAAGTATGAGTTAGAGATTGCTGTTTTACACATCACTCTCTTTCCAATATCTGGGTTTGAATCCCTCGCTAGCATCTAACTAATTTTATGAAACCCACTGTACCATCAACATGGTTATTGAACACCTTAGGTGACACTTTTTATCTTTCCCTGCCCCCTTGGACCCTCTTGCATGTGCATTATTCTGGACTAAACTGTTTCCTCTGCAAAAAATACCTGCCAAGTTTATGAACTATTGTTACATAAAAAATTAATTGGTATGAAAATTTGCATGGCCCAGGCCACCGATTGTTGGCTTGTCACATTGCGATATTCGTCCCAGCAAATTGCTCTTCTACCAACCTCTTTTACGCTCGACACTACCTCTTCCAGCAGTGCCTACTCTCCATGACTGTGTTCATAATTTCTTCTTCTTGATTGGTCACCCTTGACCAATCAAGAAGAGACCCTCCCTACCTTCTCCATCTATTCTACACATTGTTTTGTTGCATGTGCTGCATTTTCTTTGAAGCTGCAAATTACCGAATAAATACATACAGTGCTTCATAATTATAGACAACTTGGTGTTCATTAAATTTTGAAAAGCACTTAAAATAGACCTGTCTCATTGTAATATAATTCATTAGCAGCCATAAACACAGGGAGACGTTTTACAGGTGGAAGATGAGACTGAGAAATTTACATGTAAATGTACTTTCACAATTACATGATTTGCTCCTTCGGTTGCTAATTGCGTTGTTGATTTTTTTTAGCTTATGGTTAGGAAGTCAGAAAGCAAAATATGTGTGGGTGGTGCCTTATATTTAGGTTTGTCTGAATTAAAAGGCACGGGACTAGCATGTAATTTCCGTTGTGTCTACTTTGTGCTGCTAACAGGGCTTACTGAATTAACCGGCAATTCTACATATTTATGAATGCGTGTAATTAAAAATGTGCAAACTTTGTGATCTAATTTGGGTCAGAGAATATACCATCCCAGTACACTGGTCCTTCTTTCCCAGGACGCCGGATATTACCCCCACCCCGACCTCGTATCCCCGCCATGCGTCGAACTCACCAATTCTTGCCATTTCAGGAGCCTGAAGAAAACGATTCTGTCCAGACCTGAATATTTACATACGACACTTACTAAAATGCTTAACGTGATAAAACGGGGTATAATAAAACAACATACCGGGGTTATTTAGAATAGTAATCAGTTGCTAGAATTGTTCAAGGATAGAGAGTGATCGCATAAGGCCTGCCTGCGTCGAAAGTCGAATTATCTGTGAGGACCGACGTCGCGCAGGCTCTGGAAAGCCCTACTGATGGCAGGACGCGTTCCCGTGGCGGGGGGCGTTTCTAGATATTTTTCCGAGGTCCGCATACCTAGTTTCCCTTGAGCTCATCATCTCTGTCAGGTTAATCAATAGGCGCCGTATGGCAGAGGGTCAGTAATCAGTGTCATGGCGCCTTTAAAGCGTGTTGGAAATTTGCTTAAAGCCTGGGCCAATTAACATCGAGATGATGAATGGACGGGTGGATGCGAAGAGCGCGGCGCTCTGGGGCTTTGTGAGAGGGAGACGCTCAGCTGTTGAGCAGCAGACACCAGCGAATAAAATCAGCCATTCATGCGCGCGCCGTCCACCCACTCTTAATGATAATGTCAATCGAGCAAAATATACACACATTGGACTTGTCACGAGTTCATAAATCAAAGGAGTTTGTCAAAGGCATTCAGATAGATTAACGAGGCAGCGGCAATAACAAGTCAAATTTGCATAGAGAATTGCCCGAATCTCAGTAAATTATGATCCTGTTTTTCATTTGATTATTTGCTAATGTCTCGAGAGGGAGAATGATTATATTAGCATGCAAAATCTACAACAGCAGTGGAAATGTGAGGGGTAGAGGGCCCGACACACCAGGGCAATCAATCAGCTTTTCATACAAGCATAAAAGAAGGCGCGGAAATGAACTTTTTTATGATGTCTCCCCCTATGCTAGGGAGCGGAATGGTTCGGCTCAACGGAGATGTTATATTGAACTCAGCTCTGCCCAGAGGCAAGTTATAGTTATGCTGTTTTAACAAACCTATCCATCTGCCAACCAGATTGGAATTCTCCGATCTGAGGCTCCCATTAACCCTCACTGACAATACCAAAAAGAATTAAGGATTTTGCAGCATTAACTTTGTAGTGCATGATGTCTTCTCTGCCTCTTCACTCGGTACAGCTTTTGTTACGACCACACAGTACACTACACTGCATTGTATTGTATTGTAATTGCATTTATAGTGCTTGCTTGCTTCCCCTGATGAGGGGTGAAGCACTGTAAGCGAGTAGCACACTGGTTCGTGATGTAGACAGTATTCATTGGTCATGGGCTTGGTCTGGAGCTCTCAGGGAAGCCAGTGCTGTGTGTTTACATCTGTTTCTTTGTGGCATATTAGATTAATAGAAGGTAGGTGTAATCACGAGTGGGAGCTATGTCAGTTCACTCAAATCGTTGGGATGAGATTAGAATTGTTCGGATGCAGGAAATAGTTTCAAAGAGGGGGTTGTGGTCTATTAAATGAGGAGTGGGTAGTTCTGCTGAAATAAAATACTAGACAATAAAGCAGACAGTCATGCGGCTTAGAGGAGGCACCACTCAGAGAGAGGCATGCAGAGGATGGAGGGAAGGAGAGGGTAATTCGATAATGAGAAGGGAGAGGGAAGGACTCGTGACCCTTCACACCTCCACTTTAAGAGTATCCTACATTCGTAAATGTTGCATTTCAGGAATATTGATCCCAGTTCTGATGAAATATTTTTTCCAAGGTCGAGATTTTTTTTCGAGGAACATTTTTAGTAATAGATGTTTTTAAATAAATTACTGTCGAATAGTTCATACAACATTTTTATGTTAAAGAAAGTTTTCATGAATTAATTTTATTATTAAAAATATGACTTTAGGGCTACTTGTCGGGGTATGTGGCCAAACCATCTATTACACACATGTAAGCTGAATTTTACAAGCATTCAGTTAGGCCGTCCCATCCGACTCCTCCACTTTCTGGTACTGAGATCTAAGTGCTGCAAGAGGCTGTGAGGGTGCCACTATTGTGAAGCAGCAAATTATAGAGTTATATGATTAATGCGAAACAGGCCTCTGCAACTTCAGTCTAGAAGCCATTTAAAATAATCTCTACTTTTTGATACTAAATTGGCAAAACGTTCTTTAATTTAGCAGTCTCTGCTGCGGGAATATTTTTCTTGCAAGGAAGAAACTCCCCATTCTGCTTCCATTTCTGTCATGAATGTACTGAATGTGAATGCTCCGAAATGAATCATGTGCTGAATATATTTAAGTCGAACACATTGTTAAGCAGTTCAGTTTCACATTGGCTAGTGAATTTTTATAGCTAAGTAACAAAGGTCTGGGATTTAATAGCAACAATGACTTCCAGATAAACCATTTGCTAACAGTGGGGCATGTGCAGGATACCTTGTAATAGCATGCTATTGACGCTGTTGTTGGTGCTATATTGGTTTCCCTCAAGCTGTGTGAGAAAATATGCACTTTGCATTTTTTAAATGTGATCCTTGTACCGCTTTTTTCCTTCACCACTTCACCTGCCCTCCCTCCTTTTTCTCAGAAAGTAGAAGTACTTCTGTGAGGTAAGTGTTCTAACCGTCAGATATATTTAGTGGCTACAACAATCTTTGTTTCTAACGAGCGTATTGTGTTGATCAAGCTCTCATAGGATTTGTCCAAGAGGATGTGGCCACCACTGAAAACTCCTGATATTAATGAGAAAAATGAAATGCGGATTCCTTTCCTTCTACAGAATTCCTCGGAGAGAGAAGACTGTACTAACGATGAGCCCCCTAGGAAAATCGTGCCAGAAAAAAGTACCATCAGAAAGGTACGCTATGCATGCAACGAGTTTTCCTTCAGAGAAATGATTCTGGATGTTATGAAAATGAGCTTACCCAAAATGACTCTGCAGTTGTTTTTTGGTATTGGAGTTCACTGAAAAAGGGGATTGCTCCTTAGGCTATAAGAGGTTGTTGACAACGTTTGTCTATCCACTCATCTTGCCATTACATTGAGTTACTCCTACTATCCAGTTGCAAGGTGCAGAGGCAGTGTTAACCATGCCTTATTAAATAAAAGGAGTTATGTGATGTTGTATGGTATTGTGCTAAAAGCCATTTTAAACTTCTAGTGGATTAAAATCAAAAGTCTTCGGTGCGCAAAACGAAGTGGGTGCTGGAGAATCTGTCATTTGCTGCACGTCACTCTGCTATGCTGTAGTACAGTAATGGTGACCCAGTTCCAGATTTGCTAAGCGCTGTGCGTCGCCTCGTAGCCTACCAAAAAGAAATTTAGCAGCAGGCTCATTTGTTTTACCTGTTGTTGGAAAATTAGTGTTTTTTATTTGGCCAAAAAGGTCCAAGGAAGGAAGCGGTGTCAGAATTAGTGACAATGCGCTAGAGTCGAGATAGATAATAAATATCTCAGGAAGCGATAAGAAATATGAACAGCGTAATGGGCTGGCCCCACGTGTTCAGGAGACATAGTAGACGTAGCCGAGTTGAGTTTGTTGTGATTTATTAAGTTCATAGGTAGAAGTTACAGCAAGCCCCACCAGGAGCAGCCTACTAGCTGCTCAGCCCATCTCCCAACTGACAACACTCACACCAGACACCCAAGCAGTCCACTCATGTCAATCACACTAACATTCTACACGGAACACTCACACTGAGCAGCTAGTTGGAAGGTGAAAGGGAACATAACAGAATAACATCCTCTCCCTTTTATATTGAAAAATAAATAGAACCACAATAAAATGAAAAAACTATACACAGCAATGTACAAATGACGAACACAGTCCATAAACCCTGGGATGAGTGGTAAAACCACATCACAAGAGGGAAAACAGACAAAGGAGGAAAGGAGAATGAAATGATAAAACACACTAACACCATCCTCCTCCTTTAACATAGAATAAAAAGTGTAAAAGTAAGTAGTGTAAGACCAGCTCACAGATACAAAGTGAGCAACAACCACAATGAAAGTAAAGAGGAGACGTACCCCAAGACTAAAACTCTATGTGTGAACTGCACCCCAAAGAAGTACTCTTCAATTAAGTAGACTGTGGCCAAAACACCACCCCTCATGTAAGGGACCATGCAAAGATCAGACTAACCCATAGGCTAAGCAGGGTAAAGACTAATGTTGCATGGGACAGGCACCCAAGAACATGTGCAGCACAAGAAAACGCAGATGCAGCACAGTGTGCCACATGCACACATAACGTCAACGTGAAGCACAGGGTGACTTACACAGAACAGGTTGACGCAAAAGCACAGGGTGAAGCGCAGGGCGACTTATACACAACATGAGAAGGTGACAAGGTGAGGCGCGGGGCGGCTTACACACTGGACACAAAACAAAGTGGAGGGACTGACACCCAAAACACACCCAAAAACATAGAAGTGTCCAACACACATAAATGGGGAAAACACCCCATAACCCAAAAGCAAGAGGGTGAACAGCAAAGCTGTGAAGACTAATAACATGGATATGGGGCTGACACCCATACCAAACGTAGCAAAGGTAAACACCCCTTAATCAATGACAATAACATGAAGAAGAGACATGGACGAAGACGCACACCCATCCCATAAGCAGGTATGACATCTGAAAACTCATTAGCACCCTCAAGTGCGGACGTCAGTCACAGTTGGAATAGCTCCACACTTTCAAGTCCAAGTTACAGGAATTCATGCCCCGTGTGGCATTCTGCTTATTGTCTCGCTACCTTTCTCCCCAACACTGCTCGGTTTTGAATTCAGTTTGCTCACAATTGCTATGTCCTGAAGATGATCTCGAATAGCTGAGATCGAAACGTCGTCGAACCCCTACAACAAGAACTTTGTACACTTTGTATAGTTTATTCTTGAGGAGTTCTCCTATGTGTTGTCAATGCGATGTTTATATTTTAAAGTCACCCCCACATAGCACGTCACACGTGTTGTCACTTTACTATGTGAGCACCTGAATTTTTTCTTGCATAATTTCATAAAATAAATAACAAACGATATTTTGACTTACATGTCCCTGTTCACATTACTTATCGCTCCCTGAGATGTTTATTATCTATCTCGACTCTAGCGCATTGTTACTAATTCTGACACCCCTTCCTTCCTTGGACCTTTTTGGCCACATAAGAACCATTGTTTTACCAAAAACATTAGTCTACCCCAGGTTCACTTATTTGGGTCCCCTTGTTTTCCTTACTACATTTGTTGTACCTCGCGTATATAGCAAAAGAATGCTGGTCTGGCCTGGTTAGTTGCCTAATAATATGATCCAATACAGTGTGCTGCAAATTGCTCTTTGAACCCATTTTCTCTACTTAGCATAATATTTTCATAATAAGCATGTGCTAATTAGGAATACACTAATGAAGATTGGAACCTTCATTCTGAATATTTCGCTTTACAGGATTTGAGGGTAAAAATGGATCAGAGATAAACCACTGCCCTTTCACTTCTGGAAGAGGGTGCTTGAGCTGACGAGTAGCATCTCGCTGCAGTCCTTCCAATCCACCGCTCATCCTCCCATCATCTCTGTTTTGATAGGCAGCAACAAAAACACGTTTTCCTAGTGATCAAGAGGGCCTGTGGCTCTACTGGCATGCGTTCTGATCTGTCTTTGACAAAGGTATCTCTTTAACAGCAATACATCATGATCCTGGATCTCAGTGGCGTCATTCACAGCTGCTCAGTAATGACCCATGCACCACAGGCCTCTGCTGACACCGCTCACATCACACTCCGACATAGGATGCCCAATTAATATTTAATACACAGGCACTGTCCCTTTAGTAGCATTGTGCGTGCCAACTTAAAGCTAACCCTTTTTATTTCGCAAAAAAGTGCTTAGCTGGTGTTTGCTCATGACGCAATGTGCCATTCAAGTACAGTTCACTTTCATCATACGGGCTACAGCACCTGCTCCTCCAAGATTTGGAGTGGAATGGACAGACGGTCCCCACCAGGGTGGATGCAGTCCTACGGTGCACTCACCCTGATCGGAGCCCGCCTTTCCTCTGGCGGAGGGCGCAGGGTTCCTCATTTGTGAGTAGGCTGCTCGCCCCTGGATTTGCTTGGATGTGGGTAACTGACAGGAATTGCCCATTGGTTGAGGCTTTGTCTGAATGCTTTTGGGAGAATTGCAGTTTCAGGAGGTAAACAGGTGGTGTACTTGGGATCCATGTTACCCTCCATGCGCCATCGCAAGCCACCTGGGATGCGCAGAATGTACACTAACAACTTAATGGTCTAAATTCTCCATCCCCATGCAAAGGTGCCTGGGCTCTGGGCATGTGAATGTGAGCCAGACCAGATAGGATTCCCATTCTTAATGAGGCCACTCACTGATGTAAATGAGGGATTTGTTTCAGGTAACATACATGTCTGCTTGTTTAATAAGTCTATTAAGGCAATAGACGCCAAGTGCCCTTTCTGTAATACGAATGTTCTCTGGAATGCAAGATATGTCCCCATCAAACATCTACTCCTTCAGTGCATATGGCCACTAGGAGCAATATGTTTCCTGGGGGCCATTTAACGAAAGCTAAACACGTCACTGGCATTAACTTCCCTGTCTGAAGTTTTTACACCTTCGTGGGTAGTCAACTGATTTTGTATAGGTCTTTCTTGACATTGCAACTGTATCTGTACCTTATGTGCTTAAAAGAAAAAAAGATTTCAGAAGTACTTTTCAGATAGGGGCTTTGGTGCCAGCCATCTGTTGGTTTCCTTGAGTATATCATTTAATTGGGCAGATGCGTGCTTCCACTGAAAAAAGGGCTTGCACTGCACCTTTTGCCTTGTGTGAAAACACATGCTACAGCAGCACAACTGAGTTTGGTATGACGTCAAGCCACTCAAGTCAAAGATGAACACTTTAGTCTGATCTGTTTATTATGAAAAGTTATAAAGGCAGAAGGCTGTAGTGTGTATTATGAAACTCACATGTTAGAATCAATATTCATTGAAGGCTTGATTGCTATTACTCTTTATTAAAGCCTGCAGGGAAGTATTTTGTTGCATGGAATCTCACACATTACCGAAGAAGGTAAGAGCTTTAGTGTTGATTTCCCTCTCTGACGAGCTGTAGGAATAGAAGATTTTTGCATTGTGAAAATCCTTGTTAGGCCATTTTAGGAGAGGTAGTATTTTGCTTTGCCAACTGTAATTGTATCTGCATTTGTAATTTCATGGCTTTTTGCGTGATGGTTGCCTTTTGGGACAGCCTACACATATAGAGCTTACACTTATACATATATACCTTCCATGTACTTATGTATCGTTGAATTTATTACTTTACTCCGAATTCAGAGTATCCAATTCACTACCCTATATCTCACCCTATACTTCTCTCAGTTTATCCTCTACCTCCACTCTCTACCTCATCCCAGACCTCATTCTACTAATTTCTCAAATGCACTACCCTATTTTTCATTCTATATCTGTCTCAATATATCCTCTACCCTCACTGTCTGACTCGGAGAGCCAAACCCACGTGCTGCTACTATGATACCCAAAATACCGCTTTCTAGACTCTTCCCTCCTCTACCCCTCCTTGCATAATCTCAAACCTCTTTTACTGTTCAGATCTCCCAAATAAGCTTTTCTAAACCCTTACCTCTGACTCTTCCCCCTCCACCTCCACTTTACTCATCCCAAACCTCCTCCTTCTGCTACGATCTCCAAGTAAATACTTTCTAGACCCTGCCCTCTTCTATACCTCCTCTATCCTTTTCAATCCAGCTAACAGACTCACATGTCCACCGCTCAAATTAATTTCATATTTCCCTGTATTAATTCACCACTAATTCTGTTTGGGTTCTAGAGTAGCATGCTACTTACCAAAAAGCACTTCGACGCTTCAGCAGGGGTGGCAAGCGCTATATAAATGCAAGACCTTCCCTCTTCTATGCCTCAACTATCCTTTTTCAATCCAAATAACAGACTCACATGTCCACCGCTCAAAATAATTTCATATTTCCCCATACTAATTCAGCACTAATCCTTTTTGGGTTCCGGAGTTGCGTTCTACTCGCCGAAAAGTACTTCACGCCTTGTCCTGGGTAGTAAGCGCTATATAAATGCAATTACAATTACAATATTAGTCCTGAGTTTGTTATGGTGAGAAGTCAATGATAAAGACTGTAGGCCTGATTAACTCACTATAAAAAGTTCTTCCGGATGACAAAGGTCTGATCTGTTTACTATGAAAAGTTCTGATAAAAGCTGGAGGTCTGGCTTATTTTTTGTGAAAAACATTGGTAAAACAAATAGGCTTTTAGTGTTGCATTGTTCTCACACTTTGTTACAGACTGTAGATTGGTACTTTGTTACACAAAATCTCGGATTATTTTAGTAGGAAAATAATTTGGTGTTAGTCTCTCCCTATGAAAAGCCCTGAGTGTAGGACATTTTCACTGTGATCATCTTTGTTACAGCATTTTGCGGGAGTTGTAAACTGTTTTGCCAACTGTAATTTCGTATATGTTTGTAATTAGAGAACTGTATCCATAATGGTTGGCAATTTATGCACACTTGATTAGACTTGTGTTTATTATAGTCTGAAGCCAGTGGTAAATGCTGTAGGCCGTTCATTGGGTAAAGTTATGTCAGATTCCAGACTTCAGGCCTGATTATGAATTTGGCCGTGTGGGAGTAGGCCACCTCTCCAGCGCCCTGCACCCACACTGCCATACTCGACTGCCCGACAGATTAGGAGTTTTCTCCTGGTCAAGCGGGCAGTGGTATGGCGGCCCCAGGCAGTAAGCCATATAAAGGCACTGCAATGGGAACGCTAAAGTCCATTTCTGCAGGGCATGGAATGGTGCAGTCCATGCCGTGCAGGAACTTGGGTGCATGCACACAGGGGGGCACACCATGTGCCCCCGCCTGCACCCCATGCTGAGGGGCACCAGGGGGCCCTGTAAGGCCACCTTACTTTCCTGACCGCCATGAAAAATGTCGAGGTCAGTAAAGTTGTAATATTCTTGGTGGTACCTCAGTTTTACTGCCTGCATATTGCTGGCCCAGACCGCTGCACCACTGCCGATGGATGGCGGTCCTTTGGCAGTCTGACTGCCGAAGTTGTAATACAGCGGTCCAACTGCCGGTGTGGCGGTAGCCGCTACGTCACCACGAGTTTAGCGGTCCTATGGACTGCCAAACTCATAATTAGGCCCTAAATCTGTTTATTATGAAACGCTATGACAAAGCTAGTAGGCCTGGCTTGCTTGTTGTGAAAAGCATGTGTTAAAGGAAGTAAGCTTTTAAGGGTGGATTGTTATTGTAGGTAGGTATTTTGTTACATTGAATGCCACAGATTACCATAGTAGTCAAGGGTTGTTGTGTTGGTGACTCACTCGAACAAACTGTTGGATAGAGAATTTGCGCTATGATAAAACTTTCATGGCCCTTTCAGGTGGAATTTTATCATTTTAAATGTTACTGTTGTATACCTGATGGTTGCCTTGCTGGGAAAAACTTAAGATCAATAAAGGGGAGGTGTGAGTTGCTTATGGTGACAAGCTAACAGTAAAGGCTATAGGTCTATTTGGGTCATTGGACAAAAATGTATGTCACATGCCACAGGTGTGATCCTTTTATTGTGAAAAGTTGCAACAAAGGCAGTAAGGCCTGCTTTATTTATTATGTAACGCATATGTTAAAGACAATAGGCCTTTAAGGGTGGATTGGTACTGCATGGTGTTAAAGCCTGAAGACATATTTTGTTATATTAAATCTCACAGATTAGCTTTGTAGGCAATAATCTAGGTGCTAACTAGCCCTTTGACACATTCTAGGGTAAGACGTTTTGAACTGTGATAAATCATGCAAGATTCTCTTCAGAAGACATGACAAGTTTAGTTGTCTGTCAATAAATGTATCATTCAATAATATATATGAATATATGTGCATAAATGTACTTAGAGGGGCTTTGGGTCAGTCCCCTGCTACCATTGGTCTGTATGAGTGTCATATATACTCTGCTTCTATCCATGACAGCATACAGCTTTGGGTAATGGCTCACCCCACTTCAGGCATTCTTTCTTGGCCTCGGAGCGACAAAATTAGTCTGACCTATGTGCACAAATGCCTGAAATTTAGGTACTTCAGTGCCATGACTGTTGGCCTGTTCTTTAGTTTTTGATTTCCATTTTTTACACGTCCCATTTATTTATTTTCTTCTACACTTTTTATTTTCATTTTTATGGCATACTACAGCTGCCCAGAGAGTGCTAATGGGTCATTTGCTTACTGCTCATTTTATTTGCACGTGTGTCATATCACAGGTGACCACTGCCTCTAAACCAGATGACCTCCATGGAATGGTATTGTCCATAGTGCATCATTGTTTTACCATGCCAAGATAGCCAACATGTTGGTTTTAAATGTTGTGACCATCCAGGAGCTTTAAAACAATACACTATTTACTATACCAGAGCAAGAAGTCCGTCTGCAGTTATGGTTAATGTAATATGGTATTGCAAGCACATGCCTCCATGCATATGTTGTTCAGTTTGTGTATATACTTTTGTTATGGTTGTGTAAGTGGGGAATGCAAGAATGAATCAGCGGGCTGATGAATAACTGCATGAGTGCAATGATGATTGACAAAGTGCATATATGATGATTTATTGAGCATCTAAACCTTCAATGGCAGAGCAGGCACTTTCATTTGTAAGCCAGGCCTATTGGTACTGCCAATGCTAGCTTGTGTTTGTAAGTTCCTGGCTATTTAAAGTGCTCATTAGTTAACAATAAAATATTTCCAACAGGACAGGATATCACTTTGAGGTGTAACTTGGGTAGTTTATGCTTAATTTACTTACCCCCCCCCCACCCCCCCAAAAAATGGCTGAGCAATTGACTAAAACCAATGTAATTCAAGGGCCGTGTAGTAGGGCCTGTACCTTGTTGAGATGTAGACTATGAAGGTGGCAGAAGTAAACAAGTAAGTACGTTGTCTACTTATGTGGAAGTCTTTTACAGTTTCCATATGTGTATTCCCAGACAAATGTGAGGTCGCCCTCTTCTCTAGGTGCAGGGCACACCCTTTTAGTTATATCTATAGTAAGTAACCTCCCATTCCCTCCAGGACATACATAATCATTAACTGGCGCCTTTTCCTATTGCAAAGTGAGCTTTATTTTTCTTTCTATTTATTCTAATGTGGTACTGTTTAACAAAGTTCATGTTTTTATTTGTCCAACTACAGCATCCTCCACCCCTGACTTTTCTACACTGTATTAACCTCGTTTATCTAGCAGACTCCGAAATGTCACTCATTAGTAGACTAGGGAGGAAATCAACAGCAGGAACAGATCAAGCGGATCACTAGAACTCCATATAGATATATATCTAAAAAAGAGCTTCTCACCACTCCAAAGGAAACTGAAGGGACACAACAGGGGACCAGGAAAAACACCTTTAATCCCACACAGCAGGCATGACGCGTTTCAACAAAATGTCTTCTTCCGATGCCCATACACTGTAAACTGTCACCGCCGCACTTTTAAATGATCCATTTGGCTTCCATTGGTGGAAAGCCAGCAAGGCAATTGATGATTGGAACGCCCTCGCGTAGTTTCCATCGGCAGACTACGGCTCCCAGAAAGTACCATCCCGGCCCTCAGGTAAGCGTTTCTTGTTGCCTCATGAAAGCTCGTAGTGAGTACTGGTGATCGGTAAAAAGGCGTGTGTGGCGCAGTTTTTGAATAGCCCAGTGTCCATGTAGTCAGAGGTTTCTCTCCCTGGCCCCCATCGACGTCTCACCGCAAATGCCAGGATGTTGCAGGATCAGGGATTAGACTGCAGTGAGCCTTTTCCTTCAGTGCAGTCACGGACTACACATTGTAGTGAAATTTAGCAGTTCCTGGAAGCGGGGGCCCCAGCATACCAATACCTTGGTTGAACACCACACTGACTGCACGAAAGCACAGCCTTTACCCTTGATGCTGAGGCCACAAGCGAGACGGGTTCCTCCAGCACGCCCAGGGCTGGCATGCAAAATATCCAAACAAGCATTGGCCTAGCCAATAGGTCTCGCAGTTGTTAGAGTTTGAGCCATTGGCATTGTAAATGGTACTGCCTTTTATTTGTGTTGGTTTTTAAAACGTAAATAAAAGGCATTGTCAATTACAATACCAATAGGTTTAACTCTCGCAAATGCAAGACCTATTGCATTAGTAAGTTGTTGGATGCAAAGTTACCAGACAGAAACCGCCACAACATTTCCAACAAATAATGCACTGCTAACCATGCCTCAGAAACGGTGATGCACACTTACAACGCAACTTTTACGTCGTAATGCTGTTACAACGCAGCTATTACAACGCAGGATCCATTACATCGGATGCCATTACAACGCATGGCATTACATCGCATATGCTATTACAACGCATACCATTACATCGTAAGTATTGGTAAGTATATACATTTTTTTTATTTTATTTAATATTATATAATTGATTTAATTATTATTAATTATAAATAAAAATAAATAAAAATATTTATTTATGTTTTTAAATATTATAAATTAAATTTATTAATTTAAGTAATTTTTTAAATAAGTATGAGTATAGGAGTATATGTTTTGGTGTACTGAGGTATATGTTTTGGGGTGTTTGGGTATTTTTTGGGTTTTGGGTTTTTGGGTTTTGGGGTACAGGGGTGTTTTTAGGTTTCAGGGCTAGGTTTGGGTTTTGGGGTACAGGGGTGTTTTTAGGTTACAGGGTTGGGTTTGGGTTTTGGGGTACAAGGGTGTTTTTAGGTTTCAGGGTAGGGTTTGGGTTTTGAGGTACAGGGGTGTTTTTAGGTTTCAGGGTAGGGTTTGGGTTTTGGGGTACAGGGGTGTTTTTAGGTTTCAGTAATTTAATTTCATTACAATTTTAAACATATTTAAATTAAAATAATTTCATTATATTAATTAATTAAAATTAATTACAATTTTTATTAAAATTAAATTAAATAAATAGATTTAAATTTATTAAATTAAATTAACTACTATTTTAAAATGTATTTTAATTAAATTAAATAAATTAAATTAATTAAATTAAATTAATTACATTTTTTTAAAAAAGTATACTTACCTATACTTACGATGTAATGCCATGCGTTGTAATAGCATCTGCGATGTAATGCCATGCGTTGTAATGGCATCCGATGTAATAGATCCTGTGTTGTAAAAATTCCGATGTAACGGAATGCGTTGTAATAATCCGCGATATAGTGACACCAATCCCTCAGAAACAATCCTGCAAACCTACATTCAGAACATGCGCCGTTGTATGCATAATAACGTAAGAAGGAAAAGTGGCCGGTGGATATTGGGAGTGCATTCTCTGCTTTGGGGGTAGTTGGGTTTGGCGTCTGCATGCGGTCAGGTCGCGGTGTGCTCATGCTCGAGGGCTGCCTTCCAGTGGTGCGCATTGAAATGCAGTGCGTGCATCTGCCATCGACCGGGTGGCCCTGGGAATGAAGTCATCGCTGAGTGCAATGGGTGCACGCCCCGGGATTATTAATGGCCTCCACTCACACTGCAGGCAGGCGAGCTGGGTGCATCCGTGCAGTCCGTGCATGCCACCGAGTGGGGAGAAACATGCAGGCTCCCGACAGAGAACACTTGGGACACAGGGGTGCCACCCTAGCCCCCCCAGCACTGATAGGGGAAACATACCATGTTGTAAACATGAGGAGAGGAGAAAAGAAATGCGACACGGCGGGCAGGGGAGGGGGCTGGAGGGGGAGGTGTGCTGGGAGAGAGAGTGGGGAGGGGGCGGGTACAGGGGGAGCGGCAAAGAGGAGAAAAGAAATGCGACACGGCGGGCAGGGGAGGGGGCTTGAGGGGGGGTGTGCTGGGAGAGAGAGTGGGGAGGGGGCAGCAAGAAGAGAGGAAGGCAAACACTGAAGTCGTGCAAATGTTTAAAATAAACAAGACGGAGGTAAGGAAGAGAAGGGGAGGGGGGAGGAGAAATGCGACACGACGGGCAGAGGAGGGGGCCGAGTTAGAGAGGCCTGAGGCAGAGCGCACCATATGGAGAGTACTACCCTTCTACGTCCAATAGTAAAGTCGACCACAGGGATATTTTTGTAAAATATTCAGGCTGCAGATTGTATTTGCTTAAAACAGAATTTAATTTTGAGACAATACGTGCATCGGCCTCAAAGTTTGTTACATTAACTCTTGGTCACTGACATTTGCTTATTTTAGAGTAATTTTATCAACATTGGTAGAGTGCAGTATGGCCTCCTGCTGGGTGGCCTGGAGTACTGTGTGGGCTATTGGGGATGTGTGCTCTTGCGTGGCTCTTTCAATATGAGTCGTTTCCGGCACTGTATTGTGAGTCATCCCTAAGACGGCTATGTCCAGTGTCTGGTGTACAGGTTGAAGCAGGGTGGTAGAACCTTAATGATGGAGTCGTGGGTTTTGGGTTGTAGCTTGGGAGTGGTGTAGGCAGAGTGCTGACCTATATGTCTTAGGTCGACAAAGGCCAGTTTCCCAGCGGTTAGCCCTTGCTTGGAGTGTGGCATGTCCGATCGGTACTGGAAATGTCCAATTTGTTCGTAGCATGGCTGTATTAGTTCTGTTGATATCGATGCATCTCTTGAATGCGTGGCACGTCTGTGCCGTATTGGTGTGGGTGAGATGTTCTGTCCAGTGGGTATTGCCATCTTTCCAAGGCTGCTTTTGTTCATACTGGTCAGCAGATGGTCTAACATGAGGAGAGGAGAAAAGAAATGCGACACGGCGGGCAGGGGAGGGGGCTGGAGGGGGAGGTGTGCTGGGAGAGAGAGTGGGGAGGGGGCGGGTACAGGGGGCGGAGCAGGGAGAGCGGCAAAGAGGAGAAAAGAAATGCGACACGGCGGGCAGGGGAGGGGGCTTGAGGGGGGGTGTGCTGGGAGAGAGAGTGGGGAGGGGGCAGCAAGAAGAGAGGAAGGCAAACACTGAAGTCGTGCAAATGTTTAAAATAAACAAGACGGAGGTAAGGAAGAGAAGGGGAGGGGGGAGGAGAAATGCGACACGACGGGCAGAGGAGGGGGCCGAGTTAGAGAGGCCTGAGGCAGAGCGCACCATATGGAGAGGGAGGGGGGTGGCAGTGGGATGGTGATTGATGGGTGGGGCAGTGCTGGGGAAGCCTTTGATGTGGCCTGGCGGCCGTGGAGAAAGTGCCCTGAAGAAATGCGACACGGCAGACAGGGGAGGGGGCGGAGCGGGGGTGTGGGAGGAGTGCGGCTGAGGGAAAAGACATCCAGGCGGCTGGGGGCATGTGCACGCGCTTTTAAGCTCAATGCACATGCGCATTGAGCTTAAAAGTCACGGGCACTGCAAGGAATCGCCACGATTCCTTGCTTCTTAGTTAAAGCTTGTTTAAGCCGCAATAGGCTCGCAAGCTCGATGCGCATGCGCATCGACAGGCGAGACCTAAAAAGGGCTTCTCACCACTCCAAAAGAAACCAAAGGGACACAACAGGGGACCAGGAAAAACACCTTTAATTCCACACAGCAGGCATGATGCGTTTCAACAAAATGTCTTCTTCAGATGCCCATACACTGTAAACTGTCACCGCCGCACTTTTAAATGATCCATTTGGCTTCCATTGGTGGAAACCCAGCAGGGCACCTGATGATTGGAACGCCCTCTCGTAGTCGGCAGACTACGGCTCCCAGATGGCACCATCCCGTCCCTCAGGTAAGCATACATATATATATTTATTCAGGCCTGACTCACTCTAAATACAGTAGTTCTTAGCACAACGTGGTTTAGTAGTTGTGGCGGATTAAACAGTCATTCATGGTCTGCATTGCAAAATAAAACATGTTGTGGCATAATGTGTAAAGTAATAACAGGATAGGGTGCTGTGTCTGTGGATTTCATACACAAAATGCACCATTTTGACAAATGTCTTCAAATTAATTAAGAAATAATTAAATGCTGTAAACAGACAGGAGTAAATAGTCTTTTGCACTAAGAAACTCTAATTTTTGCAGCACCTGTAAACATATTTCTGGCTTGGCACCACACACAGTTCCAGCTTTTGTGCATGTTGTGCTTATTAGAAGTGAAAAAAAGGCGAATAAACACTCCCGCAGAGATGGCATGTTTCTAAACCCTGTGCAAGATTTGGCAACTTTAGGCTAACAAACGCGTTTATGTTATATTAGATTATAGATGAATTTTAAACGGTTTTTCCAGATGGTTCCTTTGGAAAATGGATAGGTGGCGCTGTTCAAAATTAAACTAAATTTATCACTCCAATACTTCAAACTGAGGCTAGAGAGAGAGACGTGCGCATTAAGTCCAGCACATACAGATGGACCAGCAGGTCACAATGGGACTAATTGGATTCCATTTTTACAGAAATTCCTGCGTTACTGGATCAGCTTCAAGTTTCAGGCCCTGTTGTGAGTACATTTTTAATTCTATCATATAAATACTAAACCAAGTTGTTTCTCCTTTTTTAATTCAATTACATTTTTTACTAGCCAGATCACAGCTCTCTGTTTTTAATCTCCTCCCATCAGAGGCCATACTTACAGAAGGAGAACAAACATGGCTTTGAGGGAATTTGCCCGCTATAGTTTTATTTCAATAGATGCAGTGGCGAGCATTTGTAGTTCATGTTTCGGAGCTCACGTCGAGTTTTCTATTTTTTGATTTGATTAAGAACTGAATATGAAAGCGCTTTACCATGGAAAGGGAGATCTCCTGGGGTCACGAGACCTTTCAACTTGTGCTCCGAAATCTCAATACAGATTTGTAAATGTGCTGACCTGCCATCTGTTTTTTGCTTCAGAGACAGAATTCCAGTTGGTTTGTCTTTGGCTATTGTGGATGTCACTCCCTGGGAGCTTGAAGAACACATCAACAGGAAGGTCATGAATAGCCTGCTCAACTTGAACAGGTCACGGGGGCGGGGCAGCTGTTCCAGCAGCCCTGAGCTTCATTATTTTCCTGCTTTTAAAAAGGTAGGCACTATGAAGTTTTCTTTAAAACTGCCCCTCCTCCTAAATGGTGCAGTAGTGAAGTGCTTATTCATGTTGTGGTTGGTGCTTCTGAAAACATACCAAGAGGAAGCGTCTAAGCTTCCTGTGTGATGGTGCTAATGTCATTAAAGTGCGTCCATTAATGTAAGGCTTGCTCCATGATTGTTCCTGGTCAGGGTCGGGGCTTTTATGAGTCTCAGAGTAGAAGGGGATGCTACTATTGGTGCACGTGCACTGTTAGGTTCTAGAAAGGGTATACAGTCTTTACATTGCAGAGCGTTAACACGCAGGTAACTACCATGCAGGCCTAGTTTTGGTACTTTACCACGCAGTTATAATTATTATATCATTTAAAAAGGGGGGGGGCGGAGCTTAGGGTTATGTGATGGGTAGGGATTCAGAGTGGTAAGGGATTTTACGTTTCAAGTATGGGGTGGGCAAAGTGCTCGGCCGCCCCCTCCCCAGGGGGGTTGTGGGCACTGCCGAGCTCTTTGCCAGGGCCGGTTTTCGGCCGATTTTGTTACAGGGCCGATTTTGCAGCTATGCTGGAGCCCCAAAACGGCCCCCTACCCATGCGGCGCACCAGGGGGATTGTCCTGTGCCCGCTACGGCCTGTCTGGCCCTGGGTATGGCTATGAGTACGGGATAGAACTACTTTTTTATGATTCAGGGGTGGGTAAGGGTACAGTGGTAGTAAGGGTTTCAAAGAGGTTTTTAGGTCCTAGGCATGGGTAAGAGTGAAGGGTAGTAAGTGTTTTTTAGTGTTTATGGGTGGGTAAGCATACAGGGTAGTAAGAGTTTTAAGGTACAGAGATGGTTAAGGTTACAGGGTATTAGGATATTTTTAGGGTTTAGGGTTATGTAAGGAAACCGAGTAGTAAGGTATTTTTAGGGTTCAAGGATGGGTATGTTTACAGGGTAGTAAGGAGGTTTAGGGTTTAGTGTGGGTAAGCGCACAGGGTGTTAAGGGTTTTTGAATGGTTTAGGGATAGGTAAGGGCACAAGATAGAAAGTTGATTATTGGGTTCAGGGAAGGGTCAGAGTACTATATAAATACAATTACAAGTAAGTATTTTTTTTTAGAGTTTGGAGATGGTAAGGTTACAGGGTAGGAAGGACTAAATTTAAAAGGGTATTGGAGAGTAAAAAAGGGAATGTGTCAGTGAAACCCTCCTTAACCCCTTCCATGCTTATGACAGAACGGTTCCGTCATGAGCGACGGTTGAGCTGTGCTCATGACAGAACCGTTCCGTCATCGTTCCATTGGCTCAATGGAACGTTCAGCACAGCGCAGGAATCTGCGCCGCGCTAAAGCGGTTAAAAACAGTACTTGGTATTTTACTTAGGTCTGTGTTTGCATAGGAAGAGCATTTTTTGGTTCGCTAATAACTTTCACGCTGTTCTTCACGAATCTTCATGAAACTTTCCCCCAAAAAATCATCCATCTCAGCTCCCTGTTTCTTCGTGTAAAGTTTTGGGGCGGTCCATGAAGTGGCGTTCGGGAGGAAAAAAGGCAGGTCCCATAATCAAATTTCCCTATGCATTTTCCATAGGCTTTTTTGGACTGTGATACCGCAAAAACTGCTGAATGAACTTACATTGAATGTGGCTGGAAGCTGGTTCTTGGCAGTTTTGGAAAATATAAAGTACAAAAATATTTGTATAGCTGGGTCGTTGGATTTGAGGGACTCTTGCAGGGGTCCCCCCAGCTCAACTACAAAAATTAAAGTGTTCTAATTGGCCTAAAGTGTTTTTTTTCCCCTTGAGCCTCTTCGCTCCCTTGGGAGTAAAGTTCCTGCAGAAGCGAGCGCTCTGACTGGCTGGCCGTAACATGAACAAAAATCTTGCGGCACACATTAAAAGACTAAGGACTCTTTTTTTTTACTCCGTAGGATTGCGAGAATAAAATCCCAAAATGATTACCAGGGCCGGCGCTAGGCATGGGCAGTGTGGGCAGCTGCCCAAGGCCACGCGCTCAGCCCACCAGCATGGGGCCCCGCACTGGTGGTGTGTCCTGTTGTTTCTCTGGCGATCCATTTTAAAGAAAGGTGTTGACTTGAAATTAGGGTCCATGGGAGTGGCCCCCTCCCTTGGCCTCTCAGGGATGGTGTCCGGAGGCCTAGGGAAGGGAGACGCTACCTCTTGTCCCAATTGCAAGAAGACCCATTCAGAGCACTGCAGGATGCCCGTTGTCCAGCATTTTAGCACCCCCACAGTTTTAATTTGTAGCCCACAAGCAATTCTCACATCTGTCAGACTGAAGGTGTGAGAATTGCTTGTGGGCTAAAAGTTAAAACTGTGGGTCGCAAAAATGCTGGACAATGGGCGACCCGCAGTGTCTCTGAATGGTCTTCTTGCAAGGGGCCACTTATCTAAATTAGAGAGGCCTCGCTTATTTCCTTTTAGCCCAGGCCCACACAAACCCTAGAACCGGCCCTGCTGATTACAGCCATGAGAACCACATTCCTTGGGGATCGACATATTAATTGAAGGGTGGGGGGGTGCAAGCCCATCCTTCCAGAACCTCTACGAGGCCCCGGGGGCCCCATCCCATGTGGCTGGGTAACAAATAAAGTGAAGGAAACTGTCTAAGAGGGAGAGTATGAGTTGCATGACGACGGTGTAGGAGAGGATGTTGATGTATGCCCGAATGACATTGGCCGGAGCGATCATGTGTGTGTTGAAGAGGGGAGGGGATGAGAGATGAACCTTGAGGCACTCCATAGATGAGTTTATGGGATTCCAAAGAGTGAGGTGCCAGGCTTACAGCTTGTGTTGTATCTGTTAAGAAGGGTCAGATCCAACAGAAAGCAGGTCCTTGGATGGAAATCTCATGCAGGGGCCTGATGAGGCTGGGGTGTGAGACTTTGTCAAATGCTGCAGAGAGGTCTAGGAGAATGAGGGCTGCCATGTCTCCTCTGTGAAGAATCATCCAGATATTGTCTGTGGTAGCGATAAGTGTTGTTTCTGTACTGTGGTCGGGCTTCAATTTAGACTACGTGGCTACGTGGCATCGAGAAGCTGGTGGTTGATGAGATGGTTGCTAAGGCTCATTTGATTAGCCTCTCTAAGAACTTTGCTAGGTATGGTAGGAGAATGATGGGTCTGTGGATCGAAAGCATAGCAGGGACAGTGGATGGCCTTCATGATAGCAGTGATTTCAACTGTGGTGACTGTGGGCCACAAAGTCATGGGTACCTTCTTCACCCGAGATGGGAAGTTGAGTTGAGGACTAAATTGCTGTATATGGAGGTGATTTTGTTACAGAAGAATTCCAAGAGATTTTTGCACAGGTCATCTGAGGGGGTGATGTTGCTGGAGGCGGCAGGAGGCTCCATGAAATCTTTGATTATGGCAAAGATTTCCTTGCTGCTGTTAGTGCCGGCGTCAATGCGATCTGCAAAGCTGTGTGCTTGATGTCAGCATCTCAGGGCTGATTTGAAGATGTTTTTTTTGTGGTGTCTTGACTTGTTCTCAATTTGCACTTCATTTGCTGACTGTGGTAATTCATCACCCTGAGTTCCTCTTTGTACCAACTGGCCTGTGTTCGGGCTCTTGTTGTTGGTTTGCTTTTGAGGGGAACCAGGCCAGGGTGTCGGCACATGCAATGATCCAGCTGTTGAGGGTTTGATGGCTTTCTGCAAGTTGTTGGTGTGCTCAGGCCAGTGCGTGGAGTGGGTGAAAGCCCACTCCTCTTCGGTGATGCTTTTCCAGCTATGCCAGGCAGTTCTGGTGGTGGCTGGTCTGTGGTGATGTGGGATGGGTATGTTGAAACTGACATGGTGGTGGCCTGTCTAGGTTATGGTTGCTTGCTTGTTGATTGCGATTTTGCTGATTAAGAAAAAACTCCGGTCCAGTATATGTCCAGCGGTGTGAGTGTGTTCTGTAACATGCTGGGTGAAGCCAAGGTTTTTGTGTTTTTCTATAAGGGTCAGTGCGGTCTTATAAGTGAAAGCTAAGGTCTCCTGAGGATGAAGGTGCTGGAATTGATGATGGGGTGTGCAACAACGTCTGTGCTGTCACTGGTGAAATTGGTGCAGTGGCCTGGTGGTCTATATGCAAGGGTTCCGCCCAATGGGAAGTTGGCTGTTATGCATATCTTGAACATGAGATGTTCCATGTAGCTGGTGGGGTGTCTGTGTAGGTAATGCAGCTGATGGTATCTTTGAATATGATAGCAACTCCACGTCCAACCTTGTATTCTCGGGCTTGACTGGTGATCTTGTTACTGCCCAGGGGTGGCTGTAGCGATGTCCTGTGCAGATGTTGGGTTTAGTCATGTTTCTGTGAGGGACAGCAGGTCTGGAGCATGGTCGTGCAGTAGGTCCCATATCTCTGTGGCATATTTGGTGAACGAGCGGGGTTTTTACGAATATGCATGTGAGCGTGGTCTGTTGTGTGGGTGGTGTTTGCCCTGTATGAGCAGGTGGGTGGTTTGTGTGAGTGAGTGGAGTGCAATTGGTGTAGGAGCAGTGGGTGTAGGGTGTGGGAGAGTGCATGAGAACTTGAAGGAGGTGCACAGGAACACTACTTCCATGTGTGGGAGCAGTGCAGTGTGCAGAGGCTGGGGTTGAGAGCACGGAGGAGCAGGGGAGCAGGGTAGCGGTGGGTAGGGAGAGAACAAGGATTCCTGGCACTGGGCACTATCTAGATGAAGATGGTAGGGAGGAGGTCAGGGTGCCATGAGTGCTAAACCAGCGTTGTCACTTTCTTTTTGGATGGATGGTGGGAAATCAAGTGATGTCACTTTCTGTGCAGATTGGTGATGGGAAATCTTGTGGTGTCACTTTCTTTGTAGATGGGTCTTGGGAAGTGAAGTCTTCTTGTTTGCCTTCTTCTTTTCAAGACAGTTTTGTCAGGAACCTAGAAATGCCACTTTCTGCGCCGATGGACAATGGGAAATCCAGTGATGTCACATCCTGTGCTGATGGATAATGGGAAATTAAGCCCATTTGTTTGACATTTTCTTTTAAAGAAGATTTTGGTGGGAAACCAGAGGTGTCCCTTCCTGTGCACATGGATAGTAGGAAATCCATTGATGTCATTTCCTGTGTAGATGGGTCATGGGAAATGAAGTCTTCTTGCTTGGCTTCTGGTTTTAAAGACGGTTTTGGCAGGAAACCAGAGATATCACTTCCTGTGCAGATGGATTAGGGGAAATCCAGTTTACATCTGTGGAAAGTATCGGCTCCCAACACCCTGCGTTCAGGATACTAGCTGGATCTGCTCACAAGAAAACTGTTTTAATAATTCAGAATTACATATCTGGCGTTACACAACAAGTACTGGGCACACGTATAATAAATGGTTCTGTTATCACAGCAGTAAAGAAACAAGATAGATTGACACCGGTAATATCGTGAAAACAACACGTTAGCTTTATGTAGATTTTTTCTTTTTTCAGATTTTACAGCGCCAGCCAACACATGTTTCGTCAACAGGGGGATACCTGTGACTCATCAGGGCTGTGAAAATACATCATGTTATTAAATTGTCATTATGGGGTATACAGTCAAAAGATGTATACTTTAGATAAAAAGGGAACAGCTACCCCGAGGGAAAAGTGGAAATTAATTGAAGTACATCCTGGGTGTGATGACCAAACTAGACACACGCGTGAGGGGAGAAAATCAACAAGGTTTAGGGTGGGGGAGTGACGGAATTGGTAGGTGAGGGAAGAAGTTCAAGAGTGTGATCTGACAAGGCTAGGAGACCTGTCGGGTGAAAAAGAGAGAGGCGTGGGCAGGATGGAGAAATACCATATCGTGACAGTTGTGTGTCGACACGTGTGTTCAGGGTGTGGTTACAGCATGCAGTGTTAACATAAACCAGTGTGCATGATACAGATATTATGGAAGCACAGAAATGTCTTAATCATACTGTTGAAGGTGGGAACATTGCATGTGACCGGTGTCGTGATAGTTTAAAAGACGCCACATGTGCCACGGAAAGTTCACGGTGAAGTATCGGGTCTGTGACGGGAATATAATGGGACTGAAAAAAGTGCCTGCAAGCAGAATCTTAATGTTATCTGACACTAATTTTTTGACACTTTGGTAGTAATGTTAACTCGCAAAATGCTAAAAACATTAACTTGTAATAGTTTCCAGCACGGTCAGGCAGATCTAAAACAAAAGTTTGGCAGAAGTGCATTGTGCACTGTAACGACAACTGGTATTACAATGCATGATTGTTAACAAACAAAGGAAAAAGGCAAGAAGTGCCTTGGGCTAAAACATGATCCCCATGGAGAAACTAATAAAAAGAGAGCGGTTACCAAGGGGTGGTCGCAGTATGGGGTAGGACAGAAAGTGAAGTGGGTGGGTGATGGTAAAGGCATGTGATTTGAGTGCCTGGGCCAGAACCAGCTATAGAATAATTACCTGAGATTGGCGTGGTTGAGAATCTGCGAAAATAGTAATGGTAAAAAAACTAATCAGCCAAGAGTCATGGGCAGGAAGATACAAGCACAATAAGTAGGGGGGGATTGTGTCTCACCAAGTCAAAAGGGGGTAGAGGACGGTGTGGAACACTCACCAGTAGACCGGTGATACTTCCAACCCAGTCGAGGGTGGTAGGGGGCTCGTAAGTATAGGGCAAGCAGGAATCAAGTGGGAGAGGCAGTCGGATACGTCTGCGTAGCGGCGACCTGTGGGAGACAAAGGAGGTGCGTAGGCGATGTCAGAGACATCAACCATGCAGGTAGGGGGAGAAATAACGTGGATGCGGGAGCTCGGGTGGAGACCGCATAACTGTTATGATGGGCATCTTACCTCGGAGTAACGGGTCACGGCGGAGCTGCTGGTGCAGATTGTTCTGGGAACTAGGTGTAGGTGTACTGGTTTAAATAGTGGCTTGGTCATGTGCACGCATGTGCGTGCAGACATAATCGGAAATTGGCTGGTTGGGTTCGGCCGAAGGCTAGAGCGCTGACCTAGAACGTCGTGGCAAAAAGTGGAGGTGAGGTGATCGAGGAATCATGTTTGTACAATGAGCAGTTCTAGCCGTACAAAGCATATTTGTGGATTGTAACAAAACATAAGTGGAAAGAACAAATTTAGATTTGGTTAGAGAACCTGAGCGCTGAGAAGCAAATCTACGGCTTAGATTGACATGATAGTGTGCTAAATTACGGTACACAACATAATGAGCAAGCGCAGAGAGATATAAATGTCAAACTACTTTGAAGGATGGTACCCATGGACTAGGCCTGGGTAAAAATGAACTAAGAGACAGAAAGAACAGACAGCATGAAGGACAAGGACAGGTACTCAAGGGTCTAGAAAGTATTAAAGCTTGGGGTCAATGTTTTGGCCGTACTTGATCGTCTGGAGACGCATTATCCAGGTGGCCTCCAATCTTCGCAGCCGGAGTTCCCGATTGCCTCCTCGTACGTTAGGTTTGGCTACATCTATTCCATAGAATTCTAGTTTTTTGTGCGTGCCTTGGCTTTTGCATGTGGCTACATGTAGGGCCATCGGATAGCGGGGATCTTGCTGGTGCATCGCTCTGGCATGTTCGCTGATGCGATCTTTGAGATGTCGGATTGTGCTACCCACATACTGGCTGTGGCATGTACATTCCAACACATATACCACAAACTTGGTATTACAGTTTATGTTGCAGTTGATCTCATGTCTCTGTTTGGGGTGGCCTTGAAAATGCTGGGTGTTGTTCCTTGCCCATTTACAGACTCCGCAACAGCCACATTTGTGGAAACCCCTCATATGTGGGGTGAGCCAGTTGGTCTGATTAGTAGTAGGGAGTACAGTGGGGCTCAATCCGGTGCGTAGCGTTTTCCCTCGTCTGTACATGATCTGAGGTTTCGGGCTGATATTTGGAGACAGGGTTTTGTCTGCTAGTAGTACATTCCAATGTCTATTGATGCTTCTTCTGACCACTGGGCTGAGGTCATTGTAATCCATGATTAGTCTGGTTTGGGGGGTATTGGACACAGGCTTGTTTTTGGGTAGTAGAGTATTCTTGCGGTCAAGGCGTTTGGCTTTTTTTATTGCTTTGTTGATGACTGCATTGTCATATCCACGTTTGCCGAACCTGTCCCGCATGTCTCCGATGCATTTGTTGAATTCTTTGTCGTCGCTGCAGTTCCTCCATGCCCTGACTAGTTCTCCATAGGGTATGGTATCTAGCTGATGTTTGGGGTGTGAACTGTCTGCTCGGAGAATGGAATTACATGATGTTTCCTTGCGGTAGAATCTGGTGTGCATAGTGTTGTCCATTATGTATATTTCCAAATCCAGAAAAGTGATTATATTGGTACTGTAATTGCACGTAAGCCTCATGTCCATGTCATTAGTATTCAGTTGATTGAAAAAGGCATCGAGTTCAGAATGTGTGCCGGTCCAGATGGGTAAGCAGTCGTTGATATATCGACCCCAGTAGACTATTGAGTTTTACCCAAGCTGCTCCTTTGGTGCCCCAAATCCAAATGTTTCCAATGCACCCATGTATAGATTGGCAAAAGAGGGGGGAAATCTTGAGCCCATCGCTACCCCCTTGGTCTCTTTGTACCACTTCTGTTCGAACATGATAAAGTTATTCTTTAGGATGGTATTCATCATGGTGATGACTATATTGGTGTGTTGCCACAAGGTGGCTGGTCTTGCGTTCAAATACTTGGATACCGCCTCTAAACCTCTGTCTGGATTGATTGAGGTGTATAGGGACACCACATCTAGCGTTGCCATTGTCATTCCAGGTTGCCACTGTATATCGTTAAGAATACTCAGGATGTGCTTGGTGTCCTGTATATACGATGGGAGGTTCTTGACAAGAGGATTCAGAAAAAGATCGACGTACAAATCTGGCATTAAACAGGATGGGATTATGCCTAACCCTACCTGCATTAGTATTTTATCAGGTCTTGTTTCTGACATTGATGTTAGTTTTTCTGCAGCTTTTTGCACTACATATGTGTCTGATAGCCAGTCACCCGAGTCCCAGTGTCTGAATAATGTGGGTCCTGTTCTTTGACCACCACTTTCCAGACCCTTTTATATGTGTCACTGTAGCATCCTTGCACTCCTGCATATCTACGCTGTTTATTAATTTTAACATTAAGATTGCTGTGGTGGTGGGAGCCATTACTAATGTGTAGGGAAGAGAGTACGTTAAGGTCTCTTACTACTGTTGGTAAATGATGACAATAACAAAACTATAATTTCTTAACATGAAGGTTCCTATCTTCTTCCGCGGCAAGTGAGTCTTCAAAGGACATAGACCAGGTGGGACTCAATATGAGCCTGGTGGTTGTTGGTTGGGGGGCGCCAGCACTCATTTTTGGGGACAGGCACTTACTATTGCGCATCAGATGTTAATCGAGACAGGATATTGAAAAACAATCAAAGCAGAAAGATGGAGGAAGAGAAAGGGAGAAAACAGTGTCGGAAAGAGTGAGATCAACGGTAAGGGGTGTCTGGTAGTAAAATAAAACGCATAAACGAAATTTAATTTTGCTCAGCCTTAGTAGTCAGCGTGACACATTTGAACTGCACTGGGCTGTGGGCTTCTAAGCAGCGTTTTGGCCACTGACACTCATTCTTTTACAAATTAAGTACTGCACTCAGCCATTTGTCCTTTTGCTCTGTGGAGAATTTCAGCAAGGGCAAATCATAAGGCTTGAATCATCCTCTGCTGCTGACACCATTGACAATTCAGTGATACTATGGCCCCTGTCACCATCATCAACAGAACTATTACTATGTGACCCTTATTTTTCCGTTGAATTGGCCTTGCCTCTTCCTTGGTAGAGAGCCGAAATTCTTTGTTAGCTGGTAGAGCTTTTTCCTTCACAGAATAATGTATACTTCTCAGAATATAAAGGACCCGGTCATACACTTTTGCAAAGGCTTAAAAATAGCTCCTAACTCACAGCATTATTTTTCCGTATCAGTTGTTCCACTCCCACCCCAGATTTCTGAAAGACTGGCCTGTAATGTATAAATGAATGCACGGCAGCGAATAGCCTGCAGTTTACAGTGAGAGCAATTGTGCCCTCTCCAGCCAGCCTCCTGTGTTGACCTCATTATATGGGACAGAGTTGCCCAGCACCAACTGAAAGTAAAGCCTGTATGACACCGGAGGGTTTGTCAAACTGACTTGAAAAGGCAACAGGCAGAAAGGGCCATGTAGAGCAGATCTGGAGCTCAGGACTTTGAGAGACATTTTCAGGACAGCCAAAGGCAGCGTAGCTTGTAGAAAGCTGTGTTCCCCGCACACTGTGAATGCACACTAGGAATAATCCATTAGTATGTGGTCTGCTGTGTACTTGCAGTTATTTCTGTTCTACATGCATGCTCAGCAAATACTGAATAGCACCTCTTTTGTTTTAACAAAGCCCTAGTATCCAGTCGTTTGGTTGCACTGTGGTGTGCATAACAGGTGCCCTAGTCACCCATTATATTGGTGATGTTTTCATTCGCCTCGGAAGGATAACATACTGAGTCAGCACACTAGAAAGTAAACCTATGAGTCACGTCCGCATTGCCGCAGTAGTAGCTATCATCTGTGGAACGTTTCTTTCATGCAGCAAAGCTGACACTGCTCAGATTTTTATACTTTTATCGGAAGGAGAGAAGAACAGTTATTGTTTGGTTTCAGAAGCAGGGAGCACAAGCCGAAGGACTAATGTATGCCACCGATAATGTGGCTTTCCATGCTTGTGCATGGTTGAGGTCTTTATCTGTGCCTTAATAATCAAGTACCATTCAATGCAGTTAACCCTTTACATACATATCACCGAATAAAGCTGCAATGTGCGAGTACAGTAAAATGCCAGAGCATTTCCGAATGTCTCAAATCTGAATGGACATTTATTGCTAGATCCTCCCAACTCAGTGACTTGTGAAGAACTGCTGACTATGGCATTCGACACGGGGATGGTAACATCTTACCTCTTATGAGTGCCCTAACTTCAGTCATCTCGTTCTGGCATCTCATCGATGTCAAACATCACATTAGCCGACCTTGCCGTAAAAACAACATGCTGTCCAAAGATGAATCCTCAGACTCCCTTTATGGATGAAAGGAGTTTAGAAGAAAACAGCCTAAGCAAAAATCTGTCCCCAAGGGGATCTCCTAGTTCAGCAGAACAAGACACTCATGAGGTATGAAACTGTTGGGCAACCTTTGGGCGAGCTAGAGTGGGATTAAGTAATTGAATACGTGAAATAAAATGTTTGAGCATTTGAATAAACTTCTAACCTGGGGATTTCTTATTTGTAGCAATCTCATTTTGGAAACGGACATCCGCTACAGGGGTGATGCAACATTCAAGAGGAGAAGTGTAAAATAGGATCTTATATCCAGTATTCCATTGGACTGACTAGGAAATGAAAATCTGATCCAGATAACAGGCCACATTTCATTAAAGAGGCAATTAAAATGTAGGAGCTTTCCAGACTCTGGCTATTAGCTAGGAGCCCAGTAACTAGGAAATACTAAGAAGAGGTTCTTCAAGAAATAGAGTAATATGTCATCACGCCAATAATCATTTGTGAATCAGGTTTACAGACATCTTCAGATAGCTAAAGTAACTAGATAAACAACCGGCATTATGCAACTCATTTGTAGCAATGTATACACTGTTTGAAGCTGAAAAGCCAAAATATATTCTTTGATTACTACCATTCATATAGAATGAATGTGTTAGATGTTGGCTTCTATAGGGATCTTCTCAAGCCCTTCCAGACATAGTACATCTTCAAGACTTTCACAGAAGATTTATGAATAAGTTGGAGGGTTATTGGAGGAAAAAGGGTAGCATAGTGTTGGAGTTTAAGTAGGTGACGGACCCAGAGGAGAGTCAGTGAATTTATTCTTCGCTGTGGGGCCTTAGATTCATGCCAAAGACACCCAGTGAAGTTACAATGGGAGCTAAAATGGGGTTGCCAGTGGCAGATGTGCTGGAATGATGTAATTGGTGCCTGGCAGTCATGGAAAATCGGAGTCATTTTCTCTGTTTTGGTAATAAAGAGACATTTAAGTCATCCCATAGTGACTGTTAGATGGTGGCAGTGGGGATATGATTGCCCAGATATGGTAGAGCATTAGACATGCCAATTTGGAGAAGGGCTAATGCTCTTTTGTTCAACCATTTTCTTTTTTTCCCCAGTTTTTATTTTCCAATAGGTGACCTTTTGTTAAGGGTGGTGTATTTTAGGGCTGAGGTTTGCCAAGACTTTTTGCTTTTGCAAACAAATATACATATAGCCTGCTTTGAGTCAGACTCCTTCAGCTACTGGCTTCATAGGCACAAGACTGTTCAGCCACTGGCTTGAGGTATTTTCATTCACATTTTGGATGAGCCTATAGGAGTATGTTAGTCTTACCGTCTCTTAGCTGTTTCTGTGTATCTTTGGCCCCTCCATTGGGATGAATGAGGTACTATTTTTCATGTCAAAAATACAGTCAATCATCATACTTTTTATAACATTCGGTTAGTTGTTTCAGGCATGCATGTTCTTAAATAACTTATTTTTCTTATGTTTTTGACTGTAACATCCATTTTCAGATTTCAGCATTTATGAGGTCATTGCTGTGCTTCTCTGGGGTCATGGCTGTGCATCTCCTCTCTGTCTCACCAGCTAATTCTAAATGTGATGCCATATTGGCATGTTGTTGTATATAATGCATTATTATTTTATCATTTCATGATGGACATCACTCTTAGAATCAACATAATATCTGTCTTGTTTTGCCATATAACACAAACGTCGGCAAAGCTAGCAAAACTTGGCTTAAACATGCTAATCTGTGCAAACAGAGCTATGCCCAAATGCACATTTTTGCATGCATGTGTTTGCATGCATTAGCTAGTTCAAGCCGGGCATACTGGCTCTTCCAGTGCTTGTTATAGTAGCTGGTCCTGAAGTTTTAGGTCTTTCTTCCGTCTGGCCTTGACTATATAGATTTCCCCTATCACAGCATTAAGAGATGCAATGAATTATGGGACACTGTGGATATGCCTTCTTGCATTCTGCAGGAGCCTACATATCACAATATGTTGATGAGTGTGAGGTCAAGCTTACATTGCTGAATCCAGATGTTGGATACCACTCCCAAAAGAGGAACTCAGATGAAGGCAGAACTCCACAGGTATTGTGAAATGAGAACATTGGATGACCAGAAAGATTTAGCTCCTGATATCAAAAGATAGTTGCAAGTCTAAACCTGTGTTTGGAGTGCATTTTTGACTTATTTTGGAATTTAATAAGAGATCCAGGAGTGCTGCTAGTGCTTAACTTGTAAAAGAATGAGTGATGGTGCCCAGGACTCTGCTCAGAAGCCTGCAGCCAGTGCAATTAAATGTCGGCATGCCAAATACCAAGTCTACATAGTCCCAAAGCCACCTCATGCCTCTTTAATCTACTACCGAACCCTCCCTGCCTCATTATCTCCCTCTTCCTTGTTCCTACTTTCTCCTTTTGTGATGGTTTTTCAATCTTACCATTCCATCTTACTTTTCCTCTCTCTTTCCAATTTGCTTAAAATGCTAATGCTAAAATATACGAAGCCCAACTCTACATTATTTTCAAACATCCAGTGGATAACACCTGTTGCCTTGCTGTATGCCACTGGTTTGACATGCCTGCCAAATGTGTGCATTATTTTCCCTGATAGGACACATCTCAGACTTCTCAAAACGATATTGGGATCGTTTTTAGGGGAAAGCCCATCAGACAGCACGGCTCTCTGGATTCAAAGACATATTGGGGACATTCTGAAAGTTACCCTAAAAATGCATTCCACCCTTGATTACCATTGGCTTTGTGTTTTGTAGCTCACATTTGTTTGCTTTCTGTTGGCTGGCTTCATTTGTTTTAGACTGTCCGACATGTCTTTGCCCCTCCTTTGGAGCGTAGCCTGTTTCCTACCTCTCTGACTGGCTTCTTTTATTCTTCCACTAGTTTTCGCTTTTTGGGAACTCCTTTTTTTCGTGAGACACTGCAAAACTACAAATGTTTTCAGTTGTCTCCCTTGTAAGCTAGTTCATAGCAGTAAAGGTGCTGTAGTTCTTTGAAAAGTTTTCCTGCATCCTATCTTTCTGTTTTACTGATTCTATTTAATCTCTGTCACTACTAGCTCATCAATCTTGCATGCCTGTGAGAAATAATGTTCTGTCTCCAAGCTTGTTTATTTTGGTCAGTGCTCCTTACTAATAGCATATCTTAAACAATCCTCTTCCTCAACTTCACGCCAGTGCCTTAGGTGTTGGAAGTAGAGAAGTGGGGGTGATTATGCACCCCCAAAATAACGATGCTGGAGTTAAGAAGTGTATGAGCAATACACAGGCCTTTACATTTCGAGTTAATCTGGTCACATGTCGTCTAATTCTGAAGTGTGGTTGTTAGATATGACAGCATTAGGGTTATCTTATCCCCAACTTTTTACCTTCCACCTCCATATTTCTGACCTTGTTTTTGCTGGTATAGGACTCTGCGCACTTTACCACTGCTAACCTGTGCTCGCTCCCCTAAGCGTGGTAATATTGACTCATACCCATTTGGCATATTTAATTTACGTATAAACCCCTAGTAAAGTGCACTACATGTGCCCCAGGAGTGTAAATTAAATTCTACTAGTGGCCTGCAGCACTGCTTTTGCCACTCACTTAAGTAGACTAACCATGTCTCAGGCCTGCCATTTCAGAGCCTTACCACTAATTCAGCGATATAGAAGTGCACAAGTCCCTGCTTGGAGTTAGAAGTTAGTTTCTCTGGACCTTTGTACAGTGGAGGAAAAATAAAGAATGCTTTGTAAAGAAATCTGAGTGCAGCAGTATTAAAAGTTGCAACCTGTAGTACACTGCGACAACTACTTGACACATTCTATTTTAGGTTTACAAATATTCCGCATGAGTAATGGATGTCTTAACAACATTCCAATCCCAGGCGAGTTTCAAACTCCCGTCCGCCCTGGGCTTATCAACTACATTTCCCCAGCACCCTTGGGCTGAGCATTCCCGCAGGTGCATGCCATCAACATTATGGTCACACCCCCACGTACCATCCGTAATTGCCTACACCATTTCGACTGCACCATGCACTGCGAAGAGTGTTTGAGCTGCCCCCTAGCCAGAGTACCTGTGGACAAACTGGCAGAGAGTGGACAAACTTAGGTGCACCGGTGTGGTGAGCCTTCTGACGAAGTAAGGAGGGGGGGGTGGGCTTTGGGACCCAGCACTGATGTGCTTTGCACAGAACAGCCTCGAGATGTCCCCATGCAGCGATGTGTGAATACAGGGGACAATAGTACTGTTGTATGTGGTCTTGAATGTAAATGGTGACGCATAGATCTGAGCAGCAACCATGATTCTGTTTGACAAACTCTGTGTTTTTGGCCGCTGACCAATTAATGGCATTTGAGATCACTGACCGGATTGTGCATATACAATTTGTGAACCTGCACAGGATTGCTGGGGGTATACGTACAATGTGTGAATTACCACAATGAAGCGAGCGGTGATTGAGAGAGTGCATGCCTGATGATTGGTATCATTTGTAAATTATGTGGTAATACTCACTAAATGTAACATTGTTTTTTTTTTTTAAAAACAGCAGAGGGCTAATGCAGTATATGCCTTGCGTTGAATTCTGGCCTGTAATAAGATACTCTTACAATGCCCTATCTGGGCCAGTAGGAGAAACTAACAATAACTATGATCAATAACTGGATATTCTCCATTATTGTATTTTTATAGATTCACATGGTTCAATCTTCCCCGTCGTCATGGTGGGAATCCCATGGTAACAGTAAAATAGCAGTGTAAAACTTTAACATTCAAATGCCCATAAGAATTCACTAGCTTTTAGCAACCTATTACCATTCTTATAAAACATCCAAACTCTAGCCAATCAAAGCACAGACCATAGAGTCTCCTTCCCCTGCAGGACCATCATACCTCAGATTTCTTACCGCACGTGGTGTGTAGAGAGTCTCCCTGAGCTCTGCTCAGTCACAGTGTTTCTACTGTTGCCCTTTTGAACTCCGGCTAGCTGTTCATTTCTACACTTCATTTTTCTTCTGAGGTACTGAGTACCTATTTTTTCTTCATAATGTCAGAGTCTAAAAAGGGTTGTTTAGGCCCTGTAAGACTTGTGGAAAGTCCAGACTTTATTCTGAGGACCCACATAAGGAGTGTCTTTACTGTCTATATCCAGAACATAAGCCCAGAGAATGCAAGTACTGTCTCTTCAAAAACTCTCAAGGACAGTGAGGGTAGGCTGCTTCTCTGGCTCCAAAGAAAAAAGCAGCAAAGGACTCAGACTCTGAGGAGAAGCCCCATACCTCCTCTAGGAAGAGAAAGGAAGAAGGGTCTTCCTCATTGCTTAAAGACTCTAAAAAGTCCAGCTCTCTGAGGAAGGAGAGGATTGAGGAGAAAAGAGTGAAGAAAGACCAGCCCGGTTCCTCTTCTTATCACCAGAGGTCGGGTTCTGCTCCTCCGTCGATGCCCCCTTACTCCTTCCAGCGATTCTTCAGCTGACAGAAAACACTTGTCGACAAAGAAATCTTCATCTACGACTTCCGGCTCCACTTGAGTGGGCGCTCCGTCAACGGTTTAGTCAGCGACGTCAACTACTTCGACGGTCAAGACGGTGACTGCAGTGATGGTGTCACCGTCGTCGGCTGCGGTTAGGCCAGCTCAGTCGGCAAGGGTTTAACCGTCGGCAGTTCAGCAAGTTTGTTCACCGTTGACGACTGCTCAAGTACCACTGTCTGCTGAGCCGTCCACGTTGGCGATTCCATTGCCGATCCCGTTGATGACCCCGTCGACACTGTTAATGAGGGAAAAAGTCAGTCTACGTTTAACACAGACGCATTCTCTTCTGCAAGACTTAAAAAAATTCTCCTTTACTACCTGCTTGTCTTCTGGATTTTCAGGAATCTGAAGATGATGGGCTTTTGGTCCTGCTTACAGTCCTTCACAACTCAGAGTTTAGTACCAGGACCTGGAGGAAGAGGAAATAATGGATGATCTGTCTACATATTCAGAAGGGGACTATTCTTTTTCGGATAGGGGGCGTGCCAGTTCCCAACGCCTGGACGCTTTTCAGGAGCATTACCCTTATGAGGAGCAGGAAGATCAAGCTCAAGAACCCTCCATAAATATCCCTGTGTCATTGGTAACTGATCTTCGGTTAATGCTGAATGACTATTATAAGAGATTTCCTGAAGCGAATTCTGCTCCACAGCCACCTCCTGTTCAGGAGGCCCTCACTCCTGTATTGCTGTCTGCACCCCTGTTGCATAAGAGAAAGACCGTTCTGCCTCCTGTGAAAATTCCTGTGCAAGGTCAGGATGACTACAACCAGCAGCTAGAAGAGGGGGAGGTGCAATTGGACCAGGATGTCCATGATGAGTGGGAGGACTATGTGGCTCCTACTCCACCTTCTGCTCCTCCAACAAACTCACTGCCTGCAGACATCGGCAAGCTTGACGAACTCCTAGAACGCGCTTCTAGGCGCTTTGACCATCCTGAGCCTGTCAAGCAGATGGAGTGCTTTTTGTATGATTTTAAACCTGCTATGCAGCGCTCCTTTCGATCCATTCCCATTGTAGACTTCTTACTGCAAGCAGGCCTGAAACTGATGAAAACGCCAGCTTCTATTTCTGCAGTAGTGCCGAAGTTGGCCAAAAAAGTACAAGGTGCACGACTCTCCTGTGTGCTTGATTGGACAACCCCGGCCTGATTCAGTCATTATGCAGGCGGCTCAAAGAAGGTCAAAGAATCCTTCCTCACTGTGTATGGCTCCACCTGACAAAGAAGGGCGCAGATTGGACAACATCGGCAAAATGTTCTCCACCTTGGCAGCCACTGCTGCTAGAGCCTCCAATGCCATGGCTATCTTGCGAAGGTATGACCGCCAGATGTGGTCTGACATCTCTGCCTTGCTGGAGTTCCTTCATGAGGATGAGATGAAGGAGGCAAAGGAGGTGCTGTCAGAAGGAGAGAGAGCCTCTTCCGAGATGATTGATGTGTCTCTGGACATTTCTGCAACGGCCTTCAGGCAGAGGGTTGGGGCAGCTTTATTGAGACGGCAAGGGTGGCTAAAAGCTACAAAGTTTCTTACTGAGGTTCACGTCAAAGTTTTAGATATGCCGTTCAACGGCGAGTTTCTGTTTGGGAAACATGTGAATGAAGCGCAGTCGATCAAATCCGATACAGACACGGCACTGCTAATCTGCAGCAGTAAAGGTTTTACTTCCTTCCAAGGTAGAGGCAGAGGTCATATCTCTCTCGTCCTCCGCGTCAGCAGTTTTTCAGCCTTATTATCAACAGAGCTTTCATATCCAATACTCTTCACAGCCCTTTTGGCAAACCTCGCCTACTCTAGAACTGGAACACGTCGATGCCCACCATCAGGAGGAAGAGCTCATGACTCTAGCAAAAGACAATGAGGATCAACAGGCCCCTGCTACTATAGTGCCGCTTGCTCCAAATTCATCTGTCAATGGAAGCTTATATCTTCCCAAAATGGGTGTAAGACATTTTTCGCCACAGCCTCACCCTAGAATTTGTTCAACATCCCCCGAATTTGCCTCCGCGAAGAACCTCCCATCGTCATCTCCAAATTCTAAAGAAGGAAATCCGATTCAATCATCTTTATTCGGCTGCAAATCAACCATGAAAGATTACATATTAAAAACATTTCATACAATTTAAAACAATCAAGTTTATGTCAAAAAATATGATGTTGAGCAATATAAAATCATTTACCATCCATGTTCCGAAGCCGAACATGGTTGGTAAATGGAAATGTATTTATAAATCATTAAACAAATAAACTCATCTTTCAAGAGGAGCAAATATTGTTACGCAGCCCTGCGCTTTCTTATATTTAAAATCTTAACAGTGGTTTTTAAAAAGCGCGTCTAGGAGTAGTATAGAGCCCGCAAAAAAACATAAAATGTAAAGTGCTCTCTGCTGATTCTGAGGCACAAGGACACAAATCCAGTTTTGCGTCACTATGGGCGTCACGCGGATAAGAAACCAATAAATGGGCGATGCCCATCCTGAATCTTATAAGATAAAACATCTTAAGGTGATTAAAATAGAAAGAGAGATAGGGTTCAGTACCTAAAGCACAAACCAACAATGAGTGTTCGACAACTCTTTTCTTACTATATTCTAAGCGATCTCTGACTTCATAGCTAAATGTTATAAACATTCTTTTCAATTTAACTCTTGGAATTTTGGCTATGTTATCGGGAGTGTCATTACAGTCTGAGAGCCCCAGCTTCCCCAGTAACTCGTGTATATACATAATCCAGGGAATTTCTTGACACAGTCCAATTTTAAACAGTCAGTGATTATAGCACGATTTAGAGCAGTCTCTTCTTTCACTCAAATGCTACGCTATAACAGAAGTGGTGATAACTGGAGACGAAAAGTGAATGGGATTACACCTAATTCATTATGACAAATAGTGACAGCAGTACTTTTAGGCACTGTTAACAACGTTTCAAAAAACATATTTTCAACTTTCTGTAAACCTGCAGTGTTACAAAACCACCGAACACCAGCGCAATAGGTGATGGCGCATGTGCAAGCCTTGTATATATCTGTAATGACTGTTCTAGGCCGGGAGCCTAATTTTTTTGTGAACCTAAACATAGCCTTGACGTCACGATTGAAGCCTCCAATTCTTGCCTCCACTAAGTGGGACCATTAATTTTTTTGATTAAAAAGAATGCCCAAGTAGGAAAAGGTGGGTACACAAAGTCATTTTTCATTATTAATAATAAAACATGTTTTTGTTTTCTTGGGAGATTTGCCCACCACCATAACATGGGATTTAGCAACATTTGTTTTCAGGCCAAGATCAATCATAAAACCATTAAAAGAAGGAAATCCGATTGCTCCTCGCCAAACAGGCAACCGAAGAGGTACCACCCGATCAGCGAAATCTGAGACTCTATTATCACTTCTTCTTGATAAAGAAGACAGGAAAATGGAGGCAAATAATGGATCTGATGTCATTGAACAAGTTCATCAGATCTCAACCCTTCAGAATCTTGTCCCTCCAGGAAATTCTGCTTCTAATGGATGCGGGGGACTATATGTCCTCTCTGGATCGTCTGGATGCGAACTTTCATATTCCCATTCATCCAAAACATTTATGTTTTCTCAGGTTCGAGGTGGCAGGGTGCCATTATCAATTCAGAGTGCTGCCCCTGAGGTTAAAGTCGGCTCCAAGAGTCTTCACCAAGTGTTTGACTCCAGTGACGGCTTCCCTGCGGAAAGACTGTCACCAGGTATTTCCTTATCTGGACGACTGGTTAGTCAAGGCCCTATCGCTACAGGCTGCCAGAAGATCGACAGGTGTTTGTGTTCAGCTATTCCACTCCCCAGGGCTCAGAATTAATTGGGAAAAATCCTCTCCAGCTCCGTCCAGGTCAATAGTATTCCTAGAAGCAACTCTGGACACTACGCTTTTAAAGACGTTTCCCTCAAAAGAAAGGCTATTAAGACAGTACAGGGTTTAGCCGCAGAAAAGTTTGTTTCAGTAAGGACATACAAGTCAAAGTTTGTGATGATGTCATCCTGTATCCCACTGATTCCGCACTGTCGTCTATGAGACCTCTCCAAGAGGAGCTCAACGCTCCACTTGTGATCATTCGAGGACATCATTTCAATCACTCCGGTGATGGTTTCAGCAATGTCTTGGTGGAAAGTCAGAGACAATCTCTCTCGATGTCTCTTTTTCCTCGCGAAAAAGCCAAAGTTGGTTATGAAGTCCGACGCTTCCATGGATGGGTGGGGTGCACACCTGCAAGACTTGCAGATCCACGGAAGGTGGTCGTCTCAGCAATGACAGTGTCACATAAACTTCTTGGAACTGAAAGTGTTTTTTCTGGTCCTCCAAGCATTCATGCAAAGAATCAGGAAGTCATCCATCCTGATTCCCATGGACAACACCACCACCATGTTCTATCTGCTGAAGCAAGGCGGGACAAAATTCAGAACCTCTCAACCCTGGCTCAGCAGATCTGGGAATGGCTGATAATCCACAGAATATCGATACAGGCTCAACAGGTGACAGGGGTTGAGAACGATTGGGCCGATTCCCTAAGCAGAGACACAAAACTGTGTCACGAGATGGAGTTTGACGAACAGCTGCAAAGGGTTTTTTGCTGTTGGGGATTTCCAACCCTAGATCTCTTTGCTACATCTCTCAACAAAAAATGCAGATTCTACGCCAGCAGATTTCCAAAAAGGGGGTGGTGATGGACAGAGTATCTGAGTTAATCAGAACACTCCTACCCAGTCAACAGATCAGGGCTTGATCCATCACCGTTTTTTAGCTCACTGCACCATCCCAGTTCAGAACCTGGCTATATGCAAATTAGTCTGTCCCTGGCCCAGTGCATCATGGGAACAGGGCAGACCAAACTACCAAGCCAATTCTTCACTGGAAAGGAAACAAGCTTCCGGGGACCGGTTTCTGGCATTACAGCCGTCTTCGGCCCGGCTTGCTTGAATCCTGATGGTGCAATGAGCAAGGGACTTATGTCTGAGCATACCCTTCCACACTCATGGTGGCCAAAATAATTACAAAAAGGGGGGGAACAGACTAATTTGCATACAGCCAGGTTCTGAAACTGGGATGGTGCAATGAACTAAAAAACGGTGTTGGATCTAGCCCTGATCTCTTGACTGGGTGAGAGTACTCTGCTTAATTCAGAGACTCTGTCCATCACCACCCCTTGTTGTAAATAATTTTGTCCACCCTAAGCGTGGAAGGGTATACTCAGATGTGAGTCCCTTGCTCATTGCACCATCAGGATTCAAGCAAGCCGGGCCGAAGACGGCTGGAATGCCAGAAACCGGTCCCCGGAAGCTTGTTTCCTTCCCAGTGTAAGAATTGGCTTTTGTAGTCTGGTCTGCCCTGTTCCCATGATGCACTGGGCCAGGGACAGACTAATTTGCATACAGCCAGGTTCTGAAACTGGGATGGTGCAATGAGCTAAAAAACGGTGTTGGATCTAGCCCTGATCTCTTGACTGGGTGAGAGTACTCTGCTTAATTCAGAGACTCTGTCCATCACCACCCCTTGTTGTAAATAATTTTGTCCACCCTAAGCGTGGAAGGGTATACTCAGATGTGAGTCCCTTGCTCATTGCACCATCAGGATTCAAGCAAGCCGGGCCGAAGACGGCTGGAATGCCAGAAACCGGTCCCCGGAAGCTTGTTTCCTTCCCAGTGTAAGAATTGGCTTTTGTAGTCTGGTCTGCCCTGTTCCCATGATGCACTGGGCCAGGGACAGACTAATTTGCATACAGCCAGGTTCTGAAACTGGGATGGTGCAATGAGCTAAAAAAACGGTGTTGGATCTAGCCCTGATCTCTTGACTGGGTGAGAGTACTCTGCTTAATTCAGAGACTCTGTCCATCACCACCCCTTGTTGTAAATAGCAGATTTCCTCAGCCATGCTCTCTAGGGAATGCCTTACACTTCTCTTGGGAAGGAACTTTTGCCTACACATTCCCTCCATTTCCTCTCATTCCAAATGTTCTGCAAAAGATCATCTGGGAGCCTTGTTGTGTCATTTTTCTGTTTCACAGAGCTGTATCACCTATCAAGGTTTTCTCCAATTCTGTTCCAGCCAAAAGGAAATCTTCTGTCCATGAACCAGGGTCAGGTGCTTTATCATCAAATCAGTAAGCTACACTTTTCGGCTTGGCTCCTCATCACACAGAATTCAGACAGCTAACGATTTCTGAGGAATGTCAAGCAATACTACAGTAAGCCTGAGCTCCTTCTACGATCAAAGACTACTCGGCCAAGTGGAAAAGATTCTGCATTTGGTGTGCCACACATTCTTGCGAGCCTCTTTCATCGCCGCCTAAGGATGTTTTGCCCTACCTCTTATCTCTCACCAAGGCTGGTCTGGCACATGCCTCCATAAATGTGCATTTAGAGGCAATTTCCAGATGCAGACGTTGGTCTGGTTGTTTGTCTTTGTGGTCTAATAGACTAACAAAAGAGTTCATGAACGGACTTTTCAGGGTCTACCCTCCAGTAAGACCTCCTCCAGTGCTGTGGCATTTAAATACTGTCCTATCGCAGCATAGGAAATCACTGTTTGAGCTAATTCACAAGTGCAAATTCAAGTACCTCTCCTGGAAAGAGTTGCCTTTCTGTAGGCTATAACTTCTGCTCAGCGCAGTAGTGAAATTCAGGCCTTCACTACAACACAACCTTACCTTCATTTTTTTCCAGATAAAGTGATTGTTAGAACTGGGGGTCTCTAGTTGGCTGAGGTAGGTACCTTAGGCCAAATAGGCACCCTTGCTTCTAAGTCAGGAAAAGGAAGGACACCTTCTCAGATAGCCCCTGATCACCCCCTTGGTAGGTAGGCACAAGCAGCCAGGCTTATCCCCAAGGCAAATGTGTAAAGTATTTGCAACCCCGCTCTCAGTAACTCAATGATGACACCACAAATGGACTCCACACGTGTTTCATAAAAACAAGTATATGTTTATATAAAAAGATATACGATGAGATCACACGATTCACCTGGCCGGTTATTAGGCCAGCAAGCCCTTGTAGGTTACTGCAGTGTTAATGAGCAATCCTAGATGATCCAATGCAGTCCTAATGCAATGCTATGCAGTTCATAATGCAAGAATCAGGCACTTCGTAATGTAAAAATAATGCAGTTCGTTATGCAACAATCAGGCAGTTCGTAATGCCAAAATAATGCAATTCGGAATGCAACAATCAGGCAGTTTGTTATGCAAAAATAATGCAATGTGTATTGCAACAATCAGGCCGTCCATTATGCAGAAATAATGCAATGCGTAATGCAACAATCAGGCAGTTTGTTATACCAAAATGATGTAATTCAACAATCAGGTAGTTTGTTATGCAGAAATAATGCAATGTGTAATGCAACAATCAGGCAGTTCGTAATACTAAAATGATGTAATGCGTAATGCAACAAACAGGCAGTTCGTAATGCCAAAATAATGTACTACGGCACCGATCACGGTGCTCGGGACGGTCTCTTTGCCACTCCTACTGACTCACGGTCAGCTACTGCCAAAATATGCCCCCAACACGGGTATTGTGTAAAACAAAGTGTAGATCCACACTCCGGTCCCGGTACTGCCACTCCTCGGTAAGTACGGGCTGCAATATGGAATTCAGCGGAGGTTCACGCTGCAAAGTGAGGGAGGGCCGAGAGCCTTTCTCTCGTAGCCCGCACCCTGCCCCAGGCACGACACATGCACGCTCGCTGAGCGTTACATGGGGGGGGGGGGTACAAACTCACTCTCCTCTCCTAGTGACTTGGGCCTCCAATGCGGCTTCGTTGATCTTGGGCAGTGGAACACGGGCCCCGCCCACACGGGGATGGGTCGCGGTCCCTCCTTGGCAAAGACAGGCTCGGACCGGTGGCACAGCTCCTCTGGGGATGCAAGTCCAGGCCGATGGCAATGACGAAGGTCTCAGGCTGCAACAGGGCACACACAGCGTTGCTAAGACTCACTTGAGCTTCGGTTGTACACGATCACAGGGCAATCCTGTGGAAGGCCTCAGGCTGCACTAATCACACGCACACAGCGTTGCTAAGACACACTTGAGCTTCGGTTGTACACAATCACAGGGCAATCCTCTGGAAGGCCTCAGGCTGCACGAATCACACGCACACAGTGTCGCTGAGACTCACTTGGATCCAGGTGCCCACGATCACAGGACAATCCTCACGAAGGTCTCAGGTTGCACAAAGGACACGCACACAGCGTCGATGAGACTCACTTGGATTCCAGGTGGCCACGATCACAGGACAATCCTCACGAAGGTCTCAGCTTCACAAAGCTCACGACATACGGCATCGCTGAGACTCATTTGGACTCTGGGTACACATGATCACAGGGCAATCCTCACGATGGTCTCAGGCTGCACGAAGCACACACACACAGCGTCGCTGTGACTCACTTGAGCTTTGGGTGTACACGATCACAGGGCAATCCTCACGAAGGTCTCAGGCTGCACAAAGCACAGGCACACAGCGTCACTTGGACTCCGGGTTCACATGATCACAAAGCAATCTTCACGAAGGTCTCAGGCCGCACGAAGCACACGCACACAGCGTCGCTGGGAGTCACTTGGATTCCGGGTGCAGACGATCACAGGGCAATCCTCACGAAGGTCTCAGGCTACACGAAGCACACGCACACAGCGTCGCTGAGACTCACTTGGACTCCGGGTGCCCATGATCACAGGGCAATCCTCACAAAGGTCTCAGGCTCCACGAAGCACACGCACACATCGTCGCTGAGACTCACTTGAATATCGGGGGCACACAATCACAGGTCAATCCTCACGAAGGTCTCAGGCTACACGAAGCACACTGCGTCGCTGAGACTCACTTGGATTCCAGGTGCCCACGATCACAAGATAATCCTCACGAAGGTCTCAGGCTGCACGAAGCACATGCACATAGCATTGCTGAGACTCACTTGAGCTTCGAGTGTACACGATCACAGGGCAATCCTCAAAAAGGTCTCAGGCTTCACGAAGCACGCGTACACAGCGTCGCTGAGACTCACTTAAGCTCCGGGTGCACACGATCACAGGGCAATCCTCACGAAGGTCTCAGGCTGCATGAAGTAAACACAGACAGCGTCCCTGAGACACCTCTGGAAGCTTTTATGTTCCTGTGTTTCCACAACAGGGAGCCAACTCTCCTCGGGCCCTTGGCGACAAGTTACTTCAGGACACAGCACACAGCAAAGTCCTTTCAAGCAGGGGGACACAGCACTCAGCAAAGTCCTTTAGCCTCTCCTTGGTTAAATCAGCAAACAGCAGGCCAGCTCCAGAACACACAGCAAGGGTCAGTCCTTTCCTTCAGTCTCTTCAGCTGTTTCTTCCTTGGCAGAGGTTCCTCTTGACCACGAAGTAGTTGCAATCCTTTTCAGTCTTGAGCAGTCCAAAGTCCAGGGGTTTCGGCTCTCATAGTTATACCCCTAAATGTCTTTGAAGTCTTTGTGGTGTTCAGGGGGGCACTGACCCCTGTCCAAACCAGTACTGAGTGTCTCCCTGCCAGTGACACCTTCTTCCTTTGATAGTGGGGGTCTGGATCCTTAATCACTCAGCAGAGGAGTTTGAGTCATTGTTTTATGGCGGCAGCCCAGGCCTCTTCACTTACAGGGTCTACTCCTCCCCCCTACACTCCAGATGCAGGTCAGCCTGTTGCTGTCTCGCCTCCTCCCCTGGGTCAAGACATTCCCCAGATCCTATCACATTCAAATCCAGACCGTCAATCCACAACCAGGCAAAGACGCACAGAAATGCTAGAACACAAAAAAACAGCCACTTCTAAAAGTGTGGTTTCTAAACACACAATGCAAAAACCACCTTCACAAAAAGATGTGTTATTAAATTGTGAGTTCAGGCATACTAAACTTCACCTCTCCATCCTAAGCTTATGGGAAGATAGGCTGAAAACGTATTACACAGGCTTCCCATTCGGTTTTATGGGCAGGATGGCCTTTCAACAGTGAAAAACAAAATGGAGAGTATTTCACTGTCAGGACATGGTACACACCTCAGTACATGTCCTACCTTCCACATACACTGCACCCTGCCCAGGGGGCACCCTGGACCTACCATAGGGGTGCCTGATGTGCATAAAAAGGGAAGGGTAAGACCTGGCAAGTGGGTGCACTTGTCAGGACAACAAGGCAGTTTAACAAACTGTGTGCAGGCACTGCAGTGGCAGGCCTGAGGTCTCTCTTTAAGGCTACTGGTGTGGGTGGCACAATTAGTGCTGCAGGCCCACTAGCAGCATTTGCATTACCAGCCCTGGCACACGTAGTGCACTTTACTAGGAACTTAACTAGTAAGGCAAACATACGAATCATGGACAACCAATTTCCATTACACTTTACACAGGGAGCACTTGCACTTTGACCCTGATCAGCAGTGGCAAAGTGCCCACAGCATCTAAGTTGGCAACACCATGTCAGAAAAAAGGTCTAGGGAAACACAAAAAGTTTAGAGAACTTTAGCCAAAAGGGGCCAAGTCCAACAGTGATCCTTAACACCAATCCATCTTTTATTCCGAAGGTACCTTCTGCATTTCATCTAAATGAACCAGTGGTTTTGCCCTCCTTCTTTTCAGCTCCAAATCTGCCAGCTGAGAGGGCACTCCATTCTCTGGACATTAAACGATGTTTAACGTTCTACTTGCAAAGGACTGAGTCTTTCTGAAAATACTACCCAGTTACTCATCGCCTTCTCTGCCCCTAGGAAGGTTGATGTTTTGACAAAGGTGTCTATCGCTTGCTGGGTATCATTGACTAGCCTCTTCTGTCATGAACAGGCTGGCCGCCCTCTGGTTTCCAAGGTTGCAGCGCATTCAACACGCAAGATGGCAGCTTCCTCTGCCCTATTCACAGGAATGTCTTTGCCTGATATCTGCAGGGAGGCGACATGGGCAAACCTCCATACCTTCACAAAGCATTACTGCCTGGACGTCTGGCAGCAGGCATATGTAGCAGTTGGTCAAGCTTCTCTGGGACGTCTATTGGCATAAGGTATGATCTCCTGAGAGTTTGTTTCTCCTACGTAAGTGTGCTATAATTGTGATAGGCATTAAATACGCTTTTTTGAATATTTTTCTATATACGTTTTGATATATGTGTACATTGTTGTGAGCTAATATTATATGCTTTTTAGGATTATAATTCGTATTTTGGTTTCTGGGTCGCATGGTGGGATGATTCGCTTTACCCGCCACCTCCGACCCTTTGATACTGCTTGCTATTCTGATTCAAGCATGTGAATCTATAATAGATCCAATACTGTAGAAAAATCAAGTTACTCACCTGTGCACTGTGGTTCTCCAGTATTCATATCTGTTATAGATTCTCATGCGACCCTCCCTCCTACCCTTTTCAGGTTCACCTTCCATACCTCTCTTGTTGCCTTAAGGTGCTTGTACTCGAAATCTGAGGTATGATGGTCCTGCAGGGGAAGGAGACTCTATAGTATATATTCTGATTGGCTAGAGTTTGGATGTTTTATAACAATGATCATAGGTTGCTAAAAGCTAGTGAATTCTTATGGGCATTTGAATGTTAAAGTTTTATACTGCTATTTTACTGTTCCCGTGGGACTCCCAACATGACGACCAGGAAGAGATTCAAGCATGTTCTATTTATTTATTTATTTATTTATTTGCTTTTATGGCGCTGGACTCGACCCCCAAAGGGGTATCTCCGCGCTTCGCTCGCTGTAGATGTCAAAAACAATGCCTTTAGGATGTAAAATATAGGAGGCTAAACCTCCCGAAAAAAATAGTTTTAAGTGCTTTCCTGAAGGAGAGAAGATTGATGTTATGTCGCATGTCAATAGGGAGTTTGGTCAAGAGGGAAGGCCCTACATAGGAGAGTGCTCGGCCACCCTGCCTAGCCTTGTTAATGAGGGTTTTTTTTAATAGAAATTGACTGCTGGAGCGCAAAAGGCGTTCCAATGTGTGAATTTGAAATTTCTGAGTCAGATAATGAGGGCCTGATCCGAAAAGGCTCTTATGTATGATACAGCAGATCTTGAACTTAATTCGCTGGCGTACAGGCAGCCAGTGAAGCTCTTCCAAGAGGGGCCTAGATGGTGTTCTCAAGGGGACATTAAGAACCAGTCTGGCCGCGGTGTTTTGGGCCACTTGGAGTCAGTTGAGTACATGTTCATTCGCAGAGATAAGGAGGCCATTACAGTAATCCAGCCGACGTATTACAAGTGCCTGGACTAAGGTATTTCTATAAACGTCTGATAGGAAGGGAAGAACCCTTCTTAGGAGACCAATTGTTCGAAAACAGGATCCAGTCACCAGGTTCACATGTTCTTTTAAAACCAGGTTCTGGTCCAATCGCACTCCCAAATTCTTGACTGATTGTTTTGGGCAAGGGATGGGTCCTAACTCCAGAGGCCACCAGTCTGGTGACCATAGGAGATTGGCTTTCCCAAAGAGCATGACTTCTGTCTTGCCCACATTACACTGGAGGCAGTTGGAAGCCATCCAGTTAGATACCGCTCTCATGCCCTCAGCAAAGGAGTTCTTAATTTCTGGGGGAAGAGTCTGGAAAGGAAACAAGAGCTGGGTGTCGTCGGCATACAAGACTGGGGTAAACCCATATGCTCTCACAATGTCAGCAAGGGGGGCCACATACACATTAAATAATGTGGGGCTTAGACATGAGCCCTGTGGAACCCCCTTGGTGAGCTCCCTAGAGATGGAACGATAGGAGCCCAAGCGGACACTTTGTGAGCGGCCAGTGAGGAAACTCTCCAGCCAGGACAGAGCTACACCTCCAATCCCCACTTTCTGCAAACGGCCGAGAAGAATCTCATGTGACACAGTGTCGAAGGCTGCAGACAGGTCTAACAGCACCAGAATCATAGAGCCTCCTCTATCCTGTGTCATTTTGATGTTATATGCCACGGAGAGGAGCGCGGATTCGGTGCTGTAGTTGGGCCTGAACCCAGATTGAGAATGGTCCAGACCCCCTGTTGCCTCGATGAATTTTGACACATGAGTGTTCACATGCTTCTCGGCCAGTTTGCTTAAAAATGGTTGTAGGGAAATGGGGTGTAGGTTGGACACTTATGTCCATGGCAGGGCCGTGTTTTTACGGATGGGATTTACTACCGCCTTTTTCCAGTCTTAAGGAATTTGTCCCTCTTTAAGAGATAGATTGATGATCGTCTGTATCATAGGGCACAGTAGGTTGCTTATTAAGGCCGTTGTTTTTGCTGGAATGAGGTCTAGCGGGGAGCCAGTTTTGATGTTACTTATCAGGGACAGGATTTCTGTTTGACTGGTTTCAGGAAAATCCGTCAACCTAGATTGATTGTTATCAAAAGGTATCAGAGTGCTTTTAGTGCTAACCCCAGAGCTCTTGGCCATTGTGATCTTTTGGTAAATGGCGTCTATTTTATTCTCAAAGAAGAGGGAGATTTCATTACATAGGGATTGGGAGAACTCATCAGGACTCTCACAGGCCAAGGGCTTTACAAAGGTCTGTATGTGAATTTATAAAAGATATCAATACTGTAGAACTGCAGTCTACCGGTAGATAACTTGTTTTTGTGTTACATTATGGCATTGATTGATCTATGAACCTCTGAAGCTGCGCCACCCACATACTGCTGTAACATCATGTCATTTAGGGTGTCTCATTTGAGCTTATAGCTCACGCCCCTTCCTTATAGGTATTGGTGGCTTACACTGCCACTATACATGTAACCGTCTGCAACTTGTATTTAGAACCACTATAGGGCTTGGACATTATCTCAGCCGACTTAAGTAAAACCAGTATTAGAATAACAGAAACAACTGTTCTTTGGCGTCTGTTCCACCTTCCTCATGTCTACCGTTATTCATTTCATGTTGTCCATCTTTTTTATGTACTCTTTCTTGTTAGTGTGTGACTACGAAGGCTACCACCCCTACTCGCACCGAGCGTCTGGCATCCCCTAAAGTCAAGGGTAGGGAGTAGGTGTATGTTTGGCCTTTATTCACTGGTAATCTTAGTGAACAGAGCTCACATGGCGGATCATAGAATCCTAATATAATGGTTCTATAGCTAAATAGACACTTATTAGATTTGATGTGTTTTCACATCACTGTTGATAACACTTCTTGTCACCATCCCCCTTCTTTTGTTCCTAAGAAGGGGATCCGCATTTAATTACCCACTCACATTTCCGAGATATTGTTTATCCACTGCACGTGTTGGGTGATGAATGCAAGGATGCCTGTGACTATAATCGTGCTGTCCACTATGGTGTGCGTTAAAATTAGCATGTGATACACACTGAGATAGTTGTTCTGACTTGTCCTTTTGGATTACTCTTTCCCTTTTGCAGATGCATGATGATGTGCGTTTAAGAGTATCCAGGTAGGATTCACTTGGGCACACCTTAGGTGTACTCCCCCACTGTAGTATGTATGAGCTATAGCGGACACCCGATAGCGCTTCTGTAGGGATCCAACAGCCCCGACGAATGCCCCAGACCACTATGGCTCTGTGCGTGGGCAGAAACATGTTGGCTTAATGAATGATGGACTAAGAAACATTATGCTCATTGGCTTCCGTCATCGCTATTGCTTTTAATGTACCTCAGGTCCTCACAAATAAAGGTGATAACTGAGGAACCTGAAGGATATTTTTAATTGAACTGGATCCCGATTTAGTCATGTAAGTTTTATGTAAGAACTCCCTTCTTTCGCCAAGTCTTTGTGGAGGTTGAGTCCGCCGTGGGAGCACAATCTTACCAGAGTGTGGAGAGGATGCCTATGATGAAGCATGACACAATATTGTGTGTGAGGCATTCTCTTCGTTAAGGATGGAATCTCTCTTGAATACATGTGACTTACAGCTTTGGAATATCTATATCTAACCACGGTTTCCTTGCTCTTTTTATTGGTGTAGGCAACCAGCTTCTTTCGTATTTGTTGTATGATACTTGTGGACAGTTGGTTTGCCCTATTCTTCCCCTGACTCTCTCATTAGTGGTTTAGGTGATTAGCACAATCAGTTGATTGCGAGAGTTTGCTTCAGACAATGGAGATTTTAGGCCTACCTATGATCACACACAACATGGAAGGACTAACATTTGATGATGAGTAAGTAACTGCTACGTTGGCAGTGGAGCTGCAGTTAGTGAACCTTTTCTGTATCCACGGTGTTCGCATGCCCAAATCCAGTTTCTTTGTCCTTTTTATAAAACAGCACACACTGCGGAACCCACATGGGGAGTCGCCCAAAGGTGGAGGAAGATTCTACAGCAAGGGCTGTTGGGAAGTGGGAACTTTGGCTTTCGGTCTTGTCACTATTGCTTTTAATGTACCTCAGGTCCTCACAAATAAAGGTAATAACTGAGGAACCTGAAGGTATTTTTAATTGAACTGGATCCCGATTTAGTCCTGTAAGTTTTTTTGGTAAGAACTCCCTCCTCTCGCCAAGTCTTTTGTGGCGGTTGATTCCACCCTGTGCAGTTTATGCTGCCATTTCGACCTGGAAAATAAACCTTTTGCCAAGCCCAAACATTCCCTTTTTATACATATAAGTCACCCCTAAAGTAGGTCCTGGACAACTCAGAGGGCAGGGTGCAATGCGTTTAAAAGGCAGATCATGTACCTGTAGGTTTGACATATCCTGGCAGTGAAAAACTCTTAAAGTAGATTTTCACTACTGCAAGGCCTATCTCTCCCTTAGGATAGCATTGGGATTACCGTATTACATTTAATAAGTATAATTTTCAATTGGGAAGAGATATACACTTCTTGTCTGATGTCTTTGGAATCACAATTTAAAATCCAAATGTATGGTGAAGTCGGATTTTTAAGAGTAATTCTCAACATGCCACTTTTAGAAAATGTATTTAAGGAACAGGGGTTCGGCCAATACTACGTCAGCAAGGCCTGAAGCCAAACTGGAAATGCCAATGCTGGTGAACCCTTTGAAACATAAAATGTTATCCTTCATGGTCATGCAAATGAATTCCTGTGACCACCGTTTATTCACTTTATAGTCTAGAACCTTGAAATCATTTTAGCACAACAAAATCATAGACAGTTGACCAACACACATTACAAGGGTTACATGAAGTCCATCAGTCCTGGTAACCCTCAATACATTTGACACTGATTAACTTTATGTAACGTCTGTTATGTGTGTTGGTCAATGATTTTGTTGTGCTAAAATGATTTACAGGTTCTAGAATATAAAGTGAATAAACAGTGGTCACATTAATTCATTTGCTTGACCCATATGTTGAAATTGTGTGTTAAAGGATCATCAGCATTGGCAATTACAGTTCAGTTCCACTTTTAGGAAGTTGGCATTTTTTTGCTTTAGCCATTAGGTACCTGTAGCATGTCTCTGATCCCATGACTGGGTGTTGTGTTGTTGGCAGCTGGGCTTTGTGTATTCCTCTTATACAGCCGCAAACAATAGGAGCTTAGGTTTGCCCTCTGGGCCATCTCTGGCAGGATAGGAGGGAGAAGCTGGGTACAGCCCTACTTGCACCTGAATAGGCTGTGTCCTGTCAACACACAAGGAGCTGCATACCCCCTGTAGTCAATTTGGAGCCAGGGCAAGAAGGAAGGACCTCTGCACTTGTAAGGCATGTCTTTGAAGTCTCCCCCCTTCAAATGCAACACTAGTTATAAGAACTGGGCTTCAGACACCACCAAGACAGTACATTTCTGGACCTGTGTATAACAGGTTGCCAGGAAGACGGACTGCTGTGCTGCTGAAGAACTGCCATTCTGGTGAATTGCTGCTCTGCTAGACTCATGCTTTGCAATGCTGACCTGCTGACCCCTGCCTGGGTGAGAAGGACTGGACCTGCTTGACTTGAACCCAGAGTGACTCCAATGGCTAGTTGGCTGGCATCCCGATCTGAAGCATCAGAGACATAACAGGCTTCCACCCCGTGCACCTGGACTCTGTCTTCGGTGAGTCTACCCTGCCAAGTGGTGCCACCCCATTCCTGAACCCTTGGAAGTGGGCCTGAGGTGCTTGCCAGTGGAACCAATGCATCTTCTCTGATGAGCGGTGCATCCCTGAGCAGAGTCGACACATCGCTGCTGCTGCATGGATTGGACCAGTTGCTAAGGACTTGCATTGCCATCGCCTCATGCATCTTGGGGCCAAGGGATCACCTTTTTTTTTTAACAACATATTTTATTGTGTTTATACCATCAAGTGGGCGAAACCCAGTATGCAGTATATAAACAAATGACAGTATGTATTATCATGAAATACTGGAGAGATCGTCACCAGGAGGTCTGCAAAACATTCGCTACACCATCCCACCCCTCCCCCAACCCCTGCACCACACATCCCATAAGGAACAATAAGTACATGCACGATAAAAAGAATAGCTCCACAGCTACAACCAATTAACACATTAGATTGGGGAGTCATTGATGACCAGTCGTTCAATACGGTCCGGGTTTGCTGGCTGTAAAAGGAAGAAAACGTCGATACCCCTGTATGTAGCCCACCTACATTTATCTAAGGCTGTTTTCCATGCTGCCACCCCAGGGGGAGAGGAAGATTTCCAATGTTGCATGATGTCGCGCTTGGCTAGGGTGAGGCCTAGGAACAGGAGGTGTCTGTTATATCTGTTCCCCCCAATGTCCTCCGTGCTGTGAAGAAGTGTCAGTTGAGGGTCCGCCGGGATGTCCCACCCCAATACCCGCCCCAGACAGGACAGAACACCCGACCAAAAGTGTTGTAGTGCACAGCAGCTCCAGACTGTATGAAAAAACCACCCTTCCTCAGAGTTACAGCGGAGACATGTAGGGGACTGAATAGCCCCCATCTTCCAAAGGCGAAGGCGAGTGTAATATACTCTGTGGAGGTATTTAAACTGAATCAGCCGGTACCTAGAGGAGACAGCAGCATACCTGAGGCTGGAAAGGACCTCTGTCCAATCATCATCTGTCAGGGCCGGTAAGTCCGCCTCCCACGCCGCCCTGGTCCGATGTATGTTCTTCTTAGCGTGTATTGGTCAATGTTTGATAGATCTGGCAGATTATATGCCTACCTTGATCCCCCATTAACAGTCTGCCCTCCAGAGGGTGTAGTTCAGGTAAGGACTTGAGGTGCTTAAGCAGGGGTGACAGGGCATGGCGAAGCTGTAAATACTTCGGAACTGAGATTTGTGTAGGTCAAATTCCTCCTACAGCCTCTGAAAGGATTTAAGCGTGGGCCCACGCATCACATCGCCTAGTGTAGATATTCCTATAGTATCCCATCTGCGAAATCCAGGCAGGGTGGACAAGGGATCACCTTTGGTACCACCGCTGTGCAGCGCTTTTCCCAGCTCAAGCTGCTTGCATCCTTCATGGATGACAGCCTCAGCGCCGCCGACAAACCTCTGCATCGCATTTTCACCGCTCATCGGAAGTGACTCCTTACCTCTGTTGTGCATCGCATTCTCGACACCGAACTTTGCATCACAAGCCCCATCAACAGGATCCTCATCGTCGACACAACAGGACCACTTGGTGCAGTCTTGTCCCATCTAATCTCCTTGGCTGTGTGACTCATCTTCAACGCAGATCCTTGCAACCCTCGGCAACCAGGATTTAAGGTACTCTGTTCAGCGGGCCTGTGTCCCTCTAGCCGGCTTGCACTCCATCCTGGTTGGCCTAAACTTGTGACTTTGTCCTGGTCCTGCGTTACCAGATAACCCCCAATAGCGCTTTGTGCGTTCTGGTGCAATTTTTCACTATACAATTTAAAAATCAGTATCTCTGGTTCTACTAATTGGATTTTTGTCATTTTTTGTCTTGTTTTATTTATTATAGTCAGTTCCATTTTTCTAAACTGGTGTGGGGTTTTTTATGTGGTGGTTTCACTGTTTTACTGCTTGAAGTGTTGCACATATACTTTACACACTGCCTTTAAGTTAAACCTACCTGCTCTGTGCCAAGCTACCAAAGGGTAAGTACAGGTTAAATTAGGGTTTGCCTGCCTCTTACCCTCACTAGGTTTGTGGTTGCTGTTTGAAATATGTTCACATCACAGTCAGCCAGTAACCTTATTTCTTGCAATGGTGATAACAAATATTGTAATACAATCAAAATAAATCTGTGCAGTAGGAGATGCCAATTACCACATTATCCTTCGTGCACTGTAAAGTTTTTTCAGTAAAACTGTATGTCTTTGCAAATGTAATTGGAATTTCAATTGAAAAGTGTTGTCTGTAATAGCAGTGCACTACCACACAATGCATTCTACCTCTCTACACCAATCGATTCTATGATACTCTGTTCCACTCTATGCCACTCCACTCTACGACACTCCACTCTACACCACACCATCATACTTGACTGTAATCTGTGCCACTTCACTCTTCTACACTCCACAACACTTCATCCCAATCCACTCTACTCTTCAACACTATACTCAGGGCCACTGGAATTATGTGATTGTGTGGCCGCAGTGATTTTTGCATAATTATAGATTTGCTACATTTGCCACATAATCCCTCGTCTGCTGTATAATCTACAGATTTTAACATTAAAAAAATGTGTTTCTAGCTCAAACGGTTCAAAAGGTACTAAACATGTGATGACACGTATTGTCACACAGTGGAAGGCCATTTGAAAAGCTGACCTGCACACCTTTCTGTTGCTTATTGCTATATTTGAATGTTAAACTGGTACTAATAAGGTGCAACCAGGTTTAAAAATGTTGAAATAAAGAAGTAATACTATTAAAAAATGTGCTGCATAATTAACTTTTTCCTGTTGCATAGATGAGACCTATTGGCTTGCTTTGCCAATGCTTATTTAAAAGGGAAACACCCATTTCAGCCATTACACCAGATATATGGATTATATTCAGAAGATTAGGGCAGGAAAAACACTAGCTACCAAGGGCTGTGAATGTTTTGAGTTACTGTCTATTTAAGGTCAAAGGCCCAGTAAGTGCTTAATTTGTGTCGGAATTTTTTTAATTTTTTTTTGTTTTATATAGCTCGAACTTGACCCAAAGGTATCGGGTATCAGAGCGCTTTACATGAGCACCAGTTTCATTACAGATGGGCACATTCATTTTTGTTAGGCACGGGGAGATTAAGTGAATTGCTCAGAATCACAGGATATTGAGTGTCCCTGCCGAGACTTGAACCCGGTTCCCCAGCGTCGAGGTCGACCCCTCTAGCCATAGGCTACATCCTCTCCCCAGTTTTGCTGGTGCTCGGCACCAGCATTTATTTGTGAACACATGCACATATTTAGGAGAATCCACCACATGGTGACACTATGAGTTTTTTTTGCCAGAATTTATTTGTGGAGCATATTTAACTATTTAATATAGCTTAAACACATTGTAAAACTAGGATTTACACCTACACTTTAACGTGATATGTGGGCCGGGCCAGTTGCAGTTGACCAGAGTGAAATACTTTTGGTTCCGGCACTTCATTTTTTTTTTTTTTTTTTACAAATTAAGCACGTGCCCAGCTGCCCACCCACCTACCATCAGTCACGATTCCGAGATGTCTTTTATTTTCGCTGTGGCGACCTCGCCTTCAGAAAGAGTGTCATTAGATATAGTAAGTAAATAGTGGCATAAATAAATAAGAAACACCAGTGGGGATGGTTCATTGTTCCCTGGTTAGGTATGTAAAAGGAAAACATTTCCTCTAGAAAGTGGAAAGGGTAACACTCGAGCCAGTGATATTTTTGTATTAAGTGCGGGTGGGGAAGTGCCGTATTAGCGCTGGGGCACGTTGGGCAGTTGCTCAGGGGCCCCACGAGTATAGGGGCTCCATGCAGACCAGAATTTAAAACTAATTTTCCGTTAAACATTTTTATCCCTGTAAGTGGTTGTGTAGGCAGGGCCCAGTGCACATCTTTGTCTGGGGGCCTTTAATGCTCTTAAGGCGGCCCCGTTGGGGGCAGAGTCTACATTCAGCCCCACATACCCTGCTGCTACCTCTTCTGACAGATGCCCAAGTATCCAGTGGGCCTAACATCACCTTGAGGCCAGGTTCTCAGACCAGCTCAGAGTCCACACTTGTACATTTTGTATCACATTTGATTTGCCTGTAGTTACACAACTGTGGAACCTCGCCCTCCATGGAAATCTAGTAACGAAATGTGATTTCGAAAGAAGACAGAGTGTGGACTCCTTGGATTTTTGCCTTGTATTGGCCATTTCAGGCTGCTTACCGTGTACATGTAGTTTGGAAAGATGTGTCTGTGTAGTATTTTTTTTCAGAATAAAACCACCTTGAACCTGTACAGAATTGTCAAAACCAGAAGGTCACTAATAATAAAACAATGACATTAATGTGTAGGTTTCATCTTTGATAGGCGTATGGGTGCTTGACAAATGTATAAGGCATCCGATAGTTTTACCTGAGTAATTGAACAAAATACTAGGGGTGGGCGGAACCTGCGTAGTCGCGTTACGCAAAGTTCAGCGAAATGATAAAAGATCTCAGCGAACACGCAGAAATTCTGCGAACACGCGGAATTGCTTGTTCGCAGTGTTTTTTTCCTATTCACGAACGCTGTTTTCGTGCTTGGGGAGAAATATCTCGCGAACGCGCATTTTGAGAAGGCGAACAAGTTAAAAGTTCTGCGAAGCCGCGGAACGTAGAATTTTGGGCAATTTCACGTTCTCCGCGGAACGCAAAATTACCCAAATTCCGTGAGCAGAAAGGAATTTACTGCCCTGGCCTACAAAATACCCGGTTTTTAGCTGCCCCATTCTAACATTTTGAGTTCTATGTTATGGAGAAAGCGTATTGTGAAACTCCTAGAACCAATATTGCTGTACAAAACTGCACTGCATACGATGGCGGAGTAGTTTTAAGTACGAAGTCCTTTAACACTAGAAATGACTTTGGCAGAATAGTCCTTTGCACTTACACATCTCCAGGGCAGTGCTAACAGTCGCTGCCATTCCCGGCGATTATTTGCTTTTCCTTTTAAATGAAGAGGACTTTTGTTTTCTCCTTGTCCTCGTGTGTTTGTCCACTTGCCACCCAAACAATGCGGACTCAGGGCAAGAAAAGCATTGAAAGGGCTTGTCTGCGGCCATCTAAGCAGCAGGGCGCATCCCCCGTAATTACACTGCTATGCTTATTGTACGTTTTCTCGGCATTCTTTCTCTTGTGTGACTGTGTCTCTGCTGACCATTCAAACGGACGAGAGAGTCCTTCACGCTAACAGCGCACTCTCTTTGTTGGCTTTTCACGTTATTCATTAAACGGGATGAAAACCATCTGGCTGGGCTCTTTCTCGCCCATGCACCTCGAAAGACTTGGTTCACCTGCAGCGAGAGCGTTTCATTGCTTTGAGAGGGAGCTGTAATTCAGCTTCCACCCTGACTTGTTACATGGCATTGTTTAAATGCGGTTGACCTATCGAGTTAAGCAGTCTGGGAGATCAAAAACAGCTACTTCCTCCCGGGGGGGGTAACAGCTGCCAGATTTTCAGCACCTTGTGAACTGCTGGAGAAATGTCACCAATTGTCAGTCTAAGAAAAATGGCTTTTTTCAAGGGATTTTTTTTCCCTTTTTGTCTTCTTTTTTATCTTATTTTTTTAACTGAAGGCCGAAAAAAGACCATCAGCAAAATCACTCCCCGGTGCCAGTCACAATGCACCCAGTGGGGCACTAAACTAGCCTGGGGGTGTTTGTTGGAAGGGTGTAAACAGGTCCCAAAATCAAAGGTGAGATTAAAGCAGCATATTTAGTATTCCGAAGCCTATCGTTTTAAGCATTTCAACATTCATTTTTGTTTCTGCTCGGTTTCTTCATTACAAACATGCTAAATATTTTATAGTCGAATTAAAGGTTTTCTTTTTTTGACTCAAGAAACTAGCATAACAATCATGTCACCCAACACAGAAACAGAATAGAAGCTGTTTGTTATTGTCGACATACCGACAACGCGACTTTTCATGTACTTTCGAGAGGCTTGTTAGTTTTACTGAAAAGAGGCCCTCCACAGCAACTGAAAAGTTACACTTTCCGGTGATTCTCAAACCATTCTTGCAATAACCCTGGGGAAAAGCAAAAGTCATAGTTTTCCAGGAGTATGTGCAGCGTTTAATTTACGCATGCAAGTGGATAATTCTATATACTATTTTCTCCATGGAAGAAACCTTGTCCTATACCCAGGTAAATATGGAGTGTTCCCAGCATGACCATGCTCTTACTTCACTCAGCCCCTGGCAGGATAACATCTACCAGCTTTTCCACGGTGAGAAAATAAACGTAAGGATTCCCAGAATCCCTGCACTCTTAAGAGTTTGTGGGTGTTCCCCTATGTGTGCAGGAAGAAACCTTGAGAAACTTCCTCAAATACAGCCCTGAACCCTTAATTTGCAAACACAGAGAATTCATCATAGTGCCAGTTTTTGTATCCACACACGCCATTTGTAAAACGAAAATTCCTCAAATCTTACCCTCGCAAATGATATATTTTGCATCTATGTTGAACGTAGTTACACAAACACCTGTGTGAAAAGGGCCAATAGTGAGTAGCGTATATAGACGTTACCACATATTTCTTTTAAAAGGGGAAGACGACCACAAAATTCCATTGTTAACCGCATTTTTTGCTTGTAAAGCTGATTGCTTTCTTTAGTGGTGTTATTGTCATTATTGTCGTTCTGATTTACTGTGCCTATTTTTCTATCGACTTTTAATTGTACTAGATCTACAGCTTTATCTGTGTGTTCCAGTTATTAATGCTCCCTGTTACTACTTGGCCACGTAGCTTACGTAACAGCTGCAGTGCAGTGTAATGTTTTACTCTCAACACCGTTTGAGTTGTGCATCATATTATAGGCGATGGACATCCAAGGCTGGATGATGTGCAGGCTGTGTTTGAGGCATTGGATGTGTGAAGGAGAGGAGACTTTCACGTAGAGGTTTGTATCATTGGTATATTGGTGAATCTTGATGCTGTTAGCTGTGAGTAGAACACACAAGATGATGGACGGAATGTTGCACAATGGCTAAACATTCACCCCCAGTCACAGATCTGGGTTTAATCCATCATTATTTTGCTCACCAAGCCACCCCAGTTCAGACATGGCCATATGCAAATCAGTCTTGAACCTGTGCCTCATGGGAACAGTCCAGACCGAACTGCCAAGCCATGTCTTCCCTGGACCTGAATCAAGCATCCTAGGACCGGTTTCTGGCTATCAGCCGTCTTCAGCCAGGCTAGCTTGACTCCAGTGGCGTAGTGAGCATGGGACCCACTTCTGGGCATACCCTTGCCACATAGGGTGAACAGCAAAACACACAAGATGATGGACGGAATGTTGCACAATGGCTAAACATTCACCCCCAGTCACAGATCTGGCTTAAATCCATCGTTATTTTGCTCACCAAGCCACCCCAGTTCAGACATGGCCGGGTATGTTCAGACGTGAGTCCTGTGCTCTCCATGCCACTGGAATCAAGCTATCCAGGCTGATGAGGGCTGAAAGCCTAAAACCAGTCCTTGGATGCTTGTTTCCAGTCCAGGGAGGACCTAGCTTGGCATTTCGGGCTGGACTGTTCTCATGGGGCACAGGGTCAAGACTGATTTGCATATGGCTGGGTTCAAACTGGAATGGCATGGTGAGCAAAAAAACGATGGATTTAGGCCCAGATCTCTGTAATGGGGTGAATGTATGACATAGTTCTGCATTCTGTCCATCACCTGTTGTTTTTGCAGTTAGCTGTGAGTAGAGCACCAAGTGGCTCAATGTAGAAGTTGAAGATGTCAGGACAGTATAGAATCCTGGTGGACTTTGCATGTGATAGGGATCATTTGGAACCTAAAGGTGCCCATGTGAACACATTGGTGTAAGTTGGAAAAGTAGAAGGCAAATCAGTGAAGAACATCGCAGATGAATCCCATTTGAAACAAGGGTGCATATGAGGGTTTTATGGGTGACTGTGTCAAAGGCAGATGAGAGGTCCCACAACATCAGGATGTACGGGTCATCTTCATCTGTGGTCAGGAATGCATAGTCCGCAATTTGTAAGTTAGCGGTATCCATGCTGCAGCATGATTTGAAGCCAGACTGGTGGTTTACAGGAGATGGTGAGCAATGTGTTCATTGAGTTGAACATGAACAGTTTTTTTTCCAATGGTATTGCTGTGAATGGCAGGTCAGTGATGGGCTTGTAGTTGGCGGGGTCATCAGGGCCTAGTATAGGTTTCTTTAGGGGTGGTAGGATCTGGCCTGTCTTGATATTCTGACATAATGTGGCTATGAATGACTTTAACTCCTAGGCATCTGATAAAGAGATCTGAACTAGGTGACCTTACAGTAGATTGCCCGGATGAGACCCTTTCATAGTCAGAAAGCAGCCTTTAAGACTTTAATATGATATAGGCATAGGCAGTACAATATCCCTGACCAAGTCAGGAAATGTTTTGTCATGATTCAACCTGCAGAAAAATAGGCATCACCCCAGAGAAAACGAAGAGAATGTCACTTAGAATTTGCCTCCAGATTCTTCCTTCTGTAAGATTTTGTATGGACGAAGAAATAAACCTTTACATTTTCTACTTCTAACAAATGTCAGCTTTGCACTTTTTGAGGTCTCGCCTACTAGACAGCGCATGTGCTGTATGTTGCAAGACATGTTCTGGGCTTACCTAGAACATTCAAGAGCTTACCATTGGTTGGCTTTCCTGTCACTCTCATTCGCCTGCTTCTTGTTTATGTGCCAGCTTGTCCATGGAGCAGAGGCTTTTTAGAATTATTTTGATTTGCTGTCTTCTATGCTTCCACTACTTTTTTTTTAAGCACTACTTTTTTCTTTTGGATTAAACGCTCAATGAAAGTGCTTTTTTTATCAGCCATCTCCCTTGTGTATGTCTTTTCTGCTGCACTCTGTTATGCTCTCTGTCTTCCATGTACTTCTCACCGCCCTATCCATATTGTGCTCACCCTCATGCATTTCCCCCATTGCTTTCTCACATTTGTGCTTCTCCACCACATGCTCCATGGTGCTCTCTTGCTTCTCCTCCCCACCTCTGCTCTTCGTGTTGCTTCCCACATCCTATCTCGCCCATTGCTTCTCCACCCCCAACCCGCACCATTGGTGTTGCTGCCGCTCCTGTTGCTTCTGCCCTCGTGTTGCTTCTGCCACCCCATGTTGCTTGCACCCTGTGTTGCTTTCTCCCCCTGTTTTACTTTAACCCTGCATGCTCTCCTTTTTAAAAACAACAAAAATGCTTTTGATTGCTTTTTTAGGTCGAGGCTACCGTCCCTCAGCGAAGCTGGGGGCGGAGCCGAAGATTTAATGATTTCAACAGTGGGGCTTTATTTCACCTCTCTCTTCCATTGGCTAGCTTCGTAAATAGAGGCTAGCCATTGGAAGAGATGTGTGTCAATTACTATTTTCCCCGCCTTGATGCGATCCGTGGGCGTTTCTGACTCTTTTTTTAAGTCCCGCCCCTTTTTCGTCGTCATTCGGAGGTGGGCGTTTACTTCTTTTTTGCCGGCGCTTTTGTTTTGCCATTTCCCCCGACCGCCGCTGGAGAAAGGTTGTGTTGCCCGCCCGCCCCCCGCCCCCCCCTTCTCGTTGTGCTTGTTTAGGTTAGGTAATGTCCCAGCTGATAAATACAAGACCATAAACACGGAGGCAAGGTCTGCAAACATGAAGTCAGCGACGACGTCTACCGGGCAGCCATTTAGCGGCTATCCAGGGGCTATATGGTGTCTGCTGGGGAAACTTCAGGACAACATGATTGTGTGCTGGGCTCAGGGGGAGTTAATTGTCTGCTAAACGCCCTCCCTCCATTCAAGGTTTTGTTTACCGAACATGAAAAAAACACACCGAGGACTCTCAGCTCGGCTGCCTAGGGCATGAAACTTCAATTTTCTTTTTTTTCCGAAAAAAAAAAAAAAGATACTGAATTTCAGGTCGCGGGATTAGGAAGAAGACTTCTAGAGGGCTGCTTTCTCGAAATAAAAGGAAGCCAAGGCAGCTGGCAGGGATTAGGGTGAGCTGGTGTCTGCCCTTTCAAACGGATTCAATTTTATTCTTACAAGACATTGTATCTGCGCCTTTCTGGGGATGGCCGTCCAGCCTTCGAAGTGTTCATTTGACCGATTATCAAGTGATGGCGGGCGGGTCCCGAAGTTCGAGGGACGTCTGAGCTCTGACTCCAGATGGCCTGAGCGGGTGCCGCTCGGAGCTCGCGTCAAAACAACAACGACAATATAGCAAGCAATGTACGAAGTGGTTTGGGGTCAGAGCTCTGCAGCCACTAGTTTGTCTTTTTGATGTTTCACTTTAGAATAATTAAACACAATATCATCGACGTGCCTTCCCCATTCGTATGTACAATTAAAGCATTTTTCACGTCAAGTGATTGTTGCTTTGTTTACATAGATAAGAAATGGTTGACAGAATGTTAATTGACAATATTTCTGTATTTATAATTGTTTCCAAAAATGCGATTTGAGGAAGTTGTGATGCAAGAATAATTCAATGGTAAAACAAATAATTTTAAAATGTTCCTTTTTACTTTATTTGTATTAGGGGTTCCGTGCGTGGAACTGTGTTTTCCCTTTCACAATGTAAAGTATGATTTAGTACAATGTATCTAATAGCATGGCGTCACGCCAGCCTTTTAAAATTACAAATATAAATGAGCTAAACAAAACGTTACGCACTTTTTATCGTCTCTTTTTCAGTGCAGTGCCGTCTGAGCAGTCAAAATGCAGTAAGTACCGAGAACACAAGCACACTTTACAAGCAGGCAGCAGTTCAGAAGGGCGTTGTCAACTGAACCTTACCTGTGAGTGGCAGCAGGCGTTTCTGCTATTTGTAGCGCCTCATGAATGTGAACGCTATTTGAGGAGCTGGAGTATGTAAACATTTCGGCTTGTTAGAGCTTGCTTTGTGGCTCTTGTCGAGACCTTTGAGTTTGCAGTATGGCCTCACACTTCTGCGTCAAGCAGTGTGGGGCGGCCCTGCTCTCTGCAGAGCCTCCCTTGGTGCCCTGCTCTCTTTGGCAGGTTTGCTTTGCCCCCCCAGCGGTGCTTTCACAGCAGAGGTGGGAAGGGGGCGTGGCGTCTGCTCGATGGCTTCGGCTTTTCGTACCAAGGCCACAGCTCTGCTGCTGGCAGCTGGCTTGCATCTGACCGAATCCACTCTAACCCAGTGGAAAGCATTTCAGGCCCAGCAATTAAACGGCAAAGAGGTTAAACAAGCAAACTCTGGAGTCAATCGAACCCACATGCATGGCGGAGCGAACCCGAAGTTCGGAGATTCATTACTTTGCTTCATAAAACTGAGAGTCGTCGGTCCCCACGAGGCTAGGTCAGGCGTCGGCGGGAGGGACACCTGCACAGCTTGCACCAGGAGAGGTTGTGTGACAAGGCCAGGCAGTTCAAGCACGCGCTCTATATACACCTGGACTGAACCCAGCGGTGCGGCCAGCGGTCTGTGGAAAGAAAATATTCTCGTCTCACCAAAGACTTACTGAGAGACCCCCATCTATAGCATAAACAGCAGGAGAATTAACGCGAGGCGCTACGTGAAGGTGCATGCAAAACATTCAATGTACAGGGTTCTTCTACCTGTGATTGAATTGTACATTTCGACACACACGCAGTACTCCTGAACTATCTTCCTTGTCAGTCATATGTGCTCTTTGTATCTGCTTCTGCGCACTCACGCTGGAGTCTGCAATGCCCTCTTGGTATTCGGAGAGCTGTAAAAACTTTAAGCAGCAACAAAACCTTGCAAACATGTTCGATACGCATGCCTGCTAAGTGGCCCCATGTCATGCGTCACATCTTAAGCTACTTCCAACTGCTTAGCCAACAGCACTTTTAGTGCTGTGATTTTTAAACCCAAGTTAGGAATGAAAAAATGCAAATCCTTGAGCCTCAGAATGAGAAGTCGTTTTGGCTAAAGACATGGGGCCGTGTGGCAGTTATTACCATATAACTGCAGGGAGCCCTGTTCGGACTATTTACCCTTATTGTTACATTTGTATGAGTTCAAAATATGCATTGTTGCAAAATGAATATTTCGAATAAAAGAGCCTTGTAAATATACGGTAACTTTTTTTTTCTCAAACCAGTTCTAAGCATTAGCAACGCCATAAAGTCTCGCTTCACAAATCTTTTGGATTTGCAATTTTTTTAACTCAGCTGTGAAGCATCGGCAACAAATAAAAATCAAAGTTAACTAAAAAAAAAAAGGAAAAAGTATGGAAGCTTGGCTGCTGCTGGTATACGCATCCTTTTCTATGGGCCCAAACTGGATGAGGTATGCACGCGGGCCTAGTGCATGACGCAGGCCCAATTTTATTTATTTACCAGTCCAAGATTACAACGCCACCTCAATCGCAAAATAAAAAAATAAAAAAACATTGTGTAGCCCTTCCTTAATTTTTATCTTCTTTACTCTGCTGTCCATTCAGTGCTCTTCCTTTACTCTCACAGTCTTGCCTCAGCCCTTCATCCCTGATTTCTAGTCCTTTCACAGACTGTAGTTTAACTTTTGGCTTCAACATTAGCAAAGCCAATAGACCTGCCTAAACACTTATAAGGTCCCAAAGGCGAGACCTGTTGGCAATGGCAATGCTTGTTCTTATTAGTTACTAATTCAACTTGGAACGGTAACTAAACAGGAAAAAAAATTGATAGTGTAATTTTGTAGGTGCCTGAACCACGCATGCACACGCCTACAAAATGCGGTGGGCTACAGCGTCAAAGGCTATATCTTTTTTTATTCTTCAGCCATCCTGCACAGAATCTGGTATGCTGCTCAACAGGACTAACAACAATTGGTCTAGCCAATAGGTCCCCAATGCAAGACCTTTTGCCTTTGCCAGTGGTTGTTAAAATAGTTTTTATTTTTCATGGCATCTGTGCTATTTTCTGTTAGACTTCTCTGCAAACCTATAGGTTTTCTTGTGGCATTTTAGAGCAAGGGTGAATCAGAGTGCAATATAAGATTGTTACTGGAAATATTTATTAGGAGTTTAACAAGCCAGAGTTACGGGCCAACATCGTGATCTAAACTTCATCAGTTTTCAATGTTGATTTGCTAGTCCTTTTGCTCTTTTCTGTAAACGCCTGTTTTATATAGACCATAAATAGAATTATAAATGGTTAACTGTGGATTATGGGGATAATTTCCACCAAGGTGTTATGAGTGACCTCAGACAGACAAAAGAGAGGCTTGAGCTGCCTAGGACAACACTCAGAACCCAGTGTCACTCTGTCCCGATCTGTCACATCAGTTAGGTGGGTCTTACAGATTGTTCAAAGAAGCTTTGCACTGCCTTTCATTTCTTCATTACTAGGTCTTCCTCCCATGCCAGAGGAGCATTTGGAGGAGCACTCAACAATGCTGATGCAGGGAATAATTATTACGTTGTTCAAAGGTGCCATTTAGCTGTGCCAGATTCCAAGGGTGGCGAATGATGTTATTAGTGCTACTTCCTCATTCTAAAGAAGAACAAAGGACTCAAACTCATCTTGGATATCTTCCAATTAAGCACTTTGTGAGGAAGAAAGTATTTAGAACGCTCACCTTGCCTCAGGTCTTTCAGCTCGGGAGTTAAGAGACTGGATAGTGTCCCTGGCTTTGCAGGATGCGTATTTTCATATACCATCTTGCAGTCACACTCACATAATCTGCAGTTCAAGGAGAGCCAGGAACAGTTTAAATTACAGGTGCTAACTTTTGACTCTACCTCATGCACTCCAGTATTCACAAAAGTTATGGCAGTTGTCACTGCCTATTTTCATAGGTCGGTGTTACATGTTTTCCTGTACGTCAATGACTCACTTTTCAACGACGGCTGAACTACTGACATCTGTAGGGCTTTCCTTCAATGAATCTAAACCCCATGCAGAGGATTCCCTTATCTGGGTCTATTCTGGACACAGTGGTGTTCAGAATCTTGCCATTGCATCTGGGACATACAGTTTCGGGCCAATCTCTGAGGTATCTTGGTCTGCTGGCCTCCTGTATCCTCCTCATCCAAAACGCCAGATGGCTTATGGAGGCCCAGAAGTGGGCCCTCAGGTTTTAGTATGTTCTGCATCAGGACTTCCTCTACGACTCCATTCAGATCTCACAAGAGATGGCAAAGGATCTTCTGTGGTGGGAGATGGACAACAACCTAACATGGGGCAGGCCACTCTCACTTTGTAACCCAGATTTCAACGTTGTGACCGATGAATCACTGCTGTGGTGGGGTGGGCACCATGGGAAGGTGAAGATCAAAGGCCAGCCATCTCTGACAGATTTAGCTCCATATCAGTTGTTTAGCACTTCAGCCTGTCTATCTGGCCCTATCTTCTTATGGGCAAAACATTTGCAATGTGGCATTGCAACAAACAGGTCAAAATGTAGTCCTGAATCTCTTTCTAGGAGGCTCTACATCTCTGGAGAATGCTGGATTAGCAGGGTATCTTCAAAGCAATCAATAACTTAGAGGGTCCCTTAATGCAAGAGCTAATAAGAGACTGAGCAGACATCATGTGATAGGACTACAAAAGGCATCTCTATTCCCTAGACTGCACAAGACATCTTTGACAAGTGAGAATTCAAGCTGTCTAGATATAGTCACCACCATTGAGAACATGCAACTATTTTGCACATGTGAGTTTTCTCCAAGATATTCACTTAGAGACTTATTTCAGCAGAAGTGGAAATTCGTCCAAGACTTGGTCAGGACGGTCTTGTACCCAGAGCTCCCAAGCCTGGCTATCACTTTAGGAGAGCCTCCTGTCCCAGCACAAGTCGGGGTCCTGCGTCTCAGTCTGTACAACCTCTACCTCCAAGCATCAAGAGTGAAGGGCAGTACTTGAATACTTTTTGTTTTGTATTTATTTTTATTTTTTATTTTGAAAGTTTTATATAGCACGAACATGACCACCGAGGGTATCTGAGCGCTTTACAGTTTATACATCTAGAAGAGTACAAGCAAACAGAGCAGTTTCAACAAAAATGACAGATTAACAGTCTAAAAATTGTCCGAGCATTCTCGTGAGCCCGGCAGCTGGGCAACAAATCGACATCTCTGGCACCCGAATCAGATGGAGAGGCCAGACTGAGGCAAAAATGTCTTCATCAGGAGCCCTTTCACTTCTTTTTTGAAGAGGACCGTGGAGGAGTTCACCCTGACTTCGGGGGGAAAGGAGTTCCAGATCCTCAGTGCCATACCTGAGAAGGCTCGATTGTAGGTCTTTTTTTTTCTTGAATTTTAGTGGCTTGAGCAAAAGGGCGCTGGTGCTTCTGGAGGCTCTGGAACCACATGAGAGCTCCAGTTTCTGTGCGAGGTACATCAGGGTCTTGTAGTGTATGGCTTTGTGTGCCATGCATGCAATTTTTAACTGTATCCAAGCTTCATATGGAAGCCAGTTCAGGGCCAGCAAGCCCGGAGAAATATGGTTGAATCTTTTAGTGCCAGTTAATGAGCCTAGCAGCAGAATTGAGGGCAACCCTAAGAGGAGCTGTCTTTACTCTAGGCAATCCGCAAAGCGTTGCACTACCATAGTGGAGAAGTGTGGCTCAGGGGTTAGAGGCAGCAGACCCGGAAGCTGAGATCGGTCCTGGACCAGGGTTCAATTCCCCGCCTCGGCGGGGTCTTGGGCTAAAAATTCCACGGACTCGATAATTCTCGCCCCGGTGCCTCCTCGACTCACGGGTTCACACTCTGCGGCTCTGGGCAATAGCTTGCTTAATCTCCACAACGGCCCCTCGTGGCGGGATGCCTGACTTTCACCTTGTGGATACCCTGCTATCTCACAGGGGAATACCAGGAAGGGTTCCCTAAGCAAGCGCCGGGAAACCCACTGCGGGTAGCTGTGCGCTATATAAGCTTAACTACATTTACATTTACATAGTCCAGCTTTGAGATCACTAGTGCTTGCACAGCCACTTTAGGTCATGAGCAGGTAGATAGGGTTTGAGTTTTCTCAGGATACTGAGTTGGTAGTTAGCTCCTTTGGTGAGGGAGCTGATGTGCTTCTGCATGTTCAGGCTTTTGTCTAAAATGATACCCAGAGAGGATGCTGAATCCACGAGGAGAGGTCTGCAGTTTAGAGCAGTAAGTTGATTCAACCATTGTTCCATTACCGGGGAATGCTTGCGGGGTGAGTTTAGGAGGAATTCCATTTCTAAAGCATTTAGTTTCAGGTGGTTATGTGTCAGCCAGCTTTGTGTTTCCAGCAGGATTGATTTGAGGGATTGAATGTCCTTAGGGGAGGCAATCTTCAGGTATAGTTGGGTATCATCTGCGTACATGTGATAGTGAATGCTGGATGATTTCAGCATTTCTGTTAGAAGCTCCATGAACAGGTTAAAAAGCATAGGAGACAGTGCTGAACCTTGTAGAACACTCAGCGTGACCACTGCTGGATGGGAAAGGGATTGGTTCACCTTGAAGCTTTTGGATCTATTCTGAAGGAACGAAGAGAACTTTTGACTTGCTGATTAAGGTGGTTGATGCCATCCTTGTTCCCTTCCACAAAGTCCATCTTTGCTGGAGCCTGTACAGATTTGTTGCCTGGGCAGGGCCCGAAACACTGACCTCTTACAAGACAGATACTCAGATGTTTGTTTGTTAATTCTTACATTCGCATAGCAAGGACTTGCATCAGCTACATTGAAAGATTTTTGTCAGCTGTTTCTACCTTTCTGTGTTTGCCTGATCAGCCATTTTGTTTAAGCAAGTTGTCATTCTTTTCATAAAAATAGAGTGAACTGCAGGCACATTCAGTGCAACTGTCATATACCACCTTCTTTCCAGACAATTTGGTGATTAGGATTGGGTGGCTTTCATACTTTAGGGAAGGCTGTGCAAAAGAGAACCCTCCTAACGTAGACAGTCCTGTGTATCTGAATCTGCTGTGCAATGGCCAAGAAATAAACCCTTAAAGGACTGCAACTCAACTCCACCACTTCCAAAGCCATCACAACAGCATTGGACCGAGGACGACCTGCTTTAGACATTTAAACATATACAACATGGACGTCAGTGCATACATTTACAAGGCACTACTGCCTTGATTGTTAGGTCTGACAGGAAGGCCACTTCACCCGCTTGGTTCTTCAGGTCTTTTTGGTTTGAGTCCATTCCCCAGAGCCACCACAATGGGAGGTACTGTCATGCGATCTATTCTAAAGGAGAGAAATCTGTGATTAGAAGTATCCATCAGAAGAGTAAGTTACTTATCTGCAGTTGTGCCATTTCTAGTAGATTTCGCACTGCCCTCCCAACTCCCCGTGTTGTTGTTTGACCTCCTTTGAATATAAAAAGATCCCAAGTTAGAATGCCGCATCTGTCCCTCCTACTGTTCGCCTCTTCATATCTGAGGGCATAAAAGGAGAAGTTTCATGAAATTGACATCAGTGTAAAGGGATAGCGCTTATAGGTGACTCCAGCACATCACTTCCTGGACAGTGTGTAGCCACTGTGCAGCCGTATAACACCATATACTAGTGCGTGGAAGTGCAGCGGCAAAAATCTCTGGATCCAGTCTGATGCCTGTAAATATTCTAATGGTGAGAAATCTGTGGGTAGATAGAGTATCCACCAGAAAGAGCTTTGCCAAAGGTAAGTAACTTGTTCTAGCATTTAGTGAAGAAAGGTTTATTATTTTTATATCTACTTTCGTATCTCTTGATTGTATGTTCTTATTGAATTGTGAATCCACTGGCATATAACAAAGAACAGCTCTGTGATTTATGACTGGTTTAAGCAGGTATCTCTAGAGATGCAATTTTCATCAAATTTATATGACATACCTGGTAAAGTCTTAGTTGTCTCCTGTTTCCTAATTCATTTAATAAAAACATCGACAATACTTCATTTTAACTTGGTAAGCAGTGTCTTGGTTGATGTGATTCTTTTTTAATCATATGTTTTGTTTTTACTGGCAGGTTTTAACATGTAAAATATTTCAGTGCTTAATTTTCTTTTCTTCAATAAATCTTAAGTAAGTGCATAACATGCTAAATACAATTATGTCTTGGAGGTTTGGCAAGTAAATCTATGTATGGGCCTTTCTGCTATCAGAAGTGTCGTCTTTGGCAGTTTCTAAGACCGGTTTTAAAATTGAGCCTTTCTTTATTATTAAGCCTTGCAGTAAAGCAAAACATTTCCTGAGATGTACTAAATTGACCGATGACTCATTCTAGTCTGGGTCAAGCTACGAAGTCCCAAGATAGTGGATAAAATGCCCTTTTTAGAGTCATTGTGAACAACCACCAAAGTGTTTATTCTGGGGCAAACAAGATCTCAAGAATTGACATCGCATTTAAAACATGCTTAGCTAATAGCCATTGAGGAATAAGCCCTATGGCCTTTTTGTACTACTCAAGTGATCAGCTGTAGTCATGTTTAAATTAAAATTTATGAACATATTCTAGGATCATAATTTGGTAGAGAGGCCAGTCTGTACACTTTACAACACTTTGTTGTCTTAAGTATTTATTTTAGAATCATTTCGAGTGCAAATTGTCATTTAAGAACAAATGGATGGTAAGGCTAAGATACCCCATTTTACAATTGTATTAGAAGTCATTCCACACTTAAGATATTCATTGTTAAAATCAGCAACTAACTTTATAATCACTCAGTAGTATACATTTTTGTGGACAAATATGTATTTATTATTACTGAAGAATAGCTTGTATGACAGTCTGGACTTATAATGTATTTCGTCTGTATTCAAATTGTGTACAGAGTCTTCCCATAAACGCTGGGACAGGGGAAAAGACATTGGGTGCACTATAGACTAGGGAATGTGCAACACACAACGAAAGGGCCATATCCATAGAATCCAGACATATAGGACCTGCCTAAAGAGAGGCAACCTTCGACCAAACCGTCTGACACTATCAAAAGCACTGGTAGTAGCAGAATCCCTACAGGTACACAGCAAGCAGCCAGAAGAGCCCAACAGGGGTAACATGCCTAAAAGCCTGAGAAGGGTGGAAATGGCAAACAACCTACATCATACTAAGGGCAGCTGCCATTTATTGCAAGTGTAGGAGGACGAACGAAGACACCAAGGCCAGGTAAATGTGCTCCTATTTTTGGACCTTTTACCTGTATACGTTGGAAGCAGAATACATATTGGAACATAATTGCAATCCTTGCATATCTGTTGAAAATTAGCATTATCCCAACAGGCATCATCCGTCAGGAGGACATAAATATTGAGACATTTCCCAAAGTCCAGCCACCACACACGGACAAGCACTGGACAGAAAGGACTTTTGGGTGATATGAGACAATTAGTGTTGTTTATGGGACAAAGTATAAACACTGTACTTAATGCACGAACTATAAAACTTGCTGGATCACTAAAACCAGCAGCCCAGCACAGAAAGAGCCTAGTTGCACTGAAAATTGCAAGTGCACGTCGCCTGATGTAATAGTGAAAAAAGGTATCAACAGAGCCAAGCAAAATCATGTAAACATCACTGCCACTGGTGAACTGTGCCCGTTCCATAGTTCTTATAAAAATGTAACCATGTTGCGTTTGCCCGATGATTTAAACAATATTGAATTGATTGATCTATACTATTTACTGTATCTGAACTGATCGTTCAAGAAACAGCTGGCCTAATAGGGTATTAGTTTGGTCAACTTTCATGAAATACGGTGCAAGTGAAGTATCTAAATCTTCCAAAATTCGCTGCAATCCCAAGGAGAACACTGGATTTTTAAATTTTGTTATAGAGAGCCATCTCCTGGACGAAGCTGCATCATATCTGAATACCAAACACTAATTGTGTTCTATTAACAACTGCTAAAGTCTTCAAGATAGCAATCAGAACCACGAGCAAAGAGTGACAGCAGATTGTTAAGAATGAAAGACAAACCCCATGTTGTTAACTTGAAAAACACGACATGAGGTGGGCTAGGTAGTGATTGTGTGCATTCAATCAATCAATCAGGGAAATTGTAAGCGCACTACTCACCCGTGAGGGTCTCACGGCACTGGGTGGGGGGGAGGTCCGTATCATTCAAAGAGCCAGGTCTTCAGAGCCTTCCTAAAGGTGTTCAGGGAGGGTGCACGTCTGATGTCGGTGGGGAGCTCGTTCCAGGTCTTGGCCGCGATGTAGGAGAAGGAACTTCCCCCCTGGTCTGGCTCTGCAGATGCGTGGGATTTTGGCGAGGAGGAGGTTGGTGGATTGGAGGTTTTGTTTGGGTACGTGGAGGGTGATTCTGTCGTTGAGGTATTGGGGTCAGGTGTTGTGTAGGCATTTGTAGGCATAGGTGAGTATCTTGAAGGTGACTCTTTTCTCCACTGGGAGCCAGTGGAGCTTGTGCAGGTGTTGGCTGAGGTGTTTGTGTCGGGGGATCCCGAGGACGAGTTCAGCTGCAGTGTTCTGCATTGTCTGGAGCTTGCGGAGTAGGGACTTGTTGATGCCGGCGTACAGGGCGTTTCCGTAGTTCAGCCTGCTGGTGATGAGTGCGTGGGTGACGGTCTTCCTAGCCTCGGGGGGATCCATTTGAAGGTCTTACAGAGGATGTGGTGGTATTTGCAGCAGCTGGAGGTGACGGCGTTGACCTGTGGATTCATGGAGCGGGAGGAGTAGAGTACGATGTCAAGGTTCTTGGCATGGTCTGTGGGGGTCAGTGGGCTGCCAAGGGCGGTTGGTCACCAGGTGTTGTTCCAAGCTGAGGGGGTGGTTCAGAGAACGAGAACTTCTGTCTTCTCCGAGTTGAGTTTTAAAGGCAGCTATTGCTCATTCAGGCTGCAACGTCCTGCATTCCTTCCTGGAACTTGAGTCTGGTGGTGGTGGGGTCCTTGGTGAGGGAGAGGATAAGCTGGGTGTTGTCAGCATAGGAGACTATGCTGAGGCCATGCTGTTGGACGATGGTGGCGAGGGGAGCCATGAAGAGGGTTGGGCTCAGTGATGATCCCTGTGGGACTCCGCAGTTGATTTCCGTGGGTTCAGAGAGGAATGGTGGCAGTTTGATCCTTTGGTTCCTGTCGGTGAGAAACGATCTGATCCAGTTGAAGGCGGTGCCTTGTATGCCGGCATCGTGTAGTCTGGCTGCGAGTGTGCGGTGGGAGACAGTGTTGAAAGCTGCTGACAGGTCGAGTAGAATCAGGGCTGCGGTGTGGCCTTGGTCGAGGAGGGAGTGGACGTCATCGGTGGCTGCGAGTAGGGCGGACTCTGTGCTGTGGTTGCTTCAGAACCCTGATTGAGAAGGGACGAGGATAGCATTGTCTTTGATGAACCTCATCAGTTCTGCGTTGTCTGTCTTCTTGGTGACTTTTGCTGCAAACGGGAGGATAGAGAGGGACCAGTAGTTTTTGAGGTTCGTCCGGTCTGCTGAGGGCTTCTTGAGCAGGGGCCTGACTTCTGCTTGTTTCCAGTGGTCAGGGAAGGAGCTGGTCTCGAAGGTGCTATTGATGGTGCGTTGTAACATGGGTGCGATGGTGGTGGTGGCTTTGTGGTATATATGGGGAGGGCATGGGTCTGTGGGGGACCCGGAGTGGATACCCCCACAGATTAAGCAACAAAAAACTGTGCAGAGTAGGTGTGGGTGAGGGAGCCAAAACAGATTTTAATGACCTTTGTTTGGTGGGTAGTTTGTGGTGACAGGAGGGACATTTTCAGTGTAATTTGACATGAGGGGAGCTGGGATGAGCAGAAGTATGTGAGGTTCTGGAAGAGGCAGATAAGGCAACAGCCAAGTATAGTGTACATTTGTGTGTGTTCTGTGTGAGCAGGAGGTGCAGGCCTAGAGTATCGTAAGCTTCCTAGTGGGTTGGGAATTCGTATATGTTCAGGGGACTTTGATGTGCAGGGAGCTGGGTGAATGGGTAGGGCCATGACCAGGCGAGTTTGCCTGAGAGTCTAGTAGAGCCTGAAGGAAAGGTTGAGCCGGACGGGCATGCCCAGAGTGCTGTGCGTTCCTGTGAGAGCTTCTAGGGGAGCACAAAGGCTTGTCGAAATGTTTGTGAGGTTCTGGGAGTGTGACATTGTGGGTGGAATGGCCATGCCGAGGGGACTGTGAGTTTCTGGGAAATTAATTGGGTAAACTGAAGGGCATGCACAGGGGAATGTGAAATGATGAGGCAGAAGACGTGATAAAAGGCGTTGCCGTCTCAGAGAGCTGAGAGGTTCTAACAGGAGGGCTGGTTGAGGAGGTGGGGTCATGCCCATTGAAATAGAGGGTCTTGGAAATGGTCTGACTGGGAGAAGAAGATCACTGGCTATGGACAATATATGATTAGGACAGAGGTGCTGGGATGGTTGGCGGGGGTATGCTGAGGAGAGGAAGATGAAAAGAACAAGGTTGTGTAAGCTGAGGCACATGGCAATGGGGATGAGAGGCGAGCAGCAGCTTAGTTTACTTCACGGCACAAATAATTTTTCATCCTGCACCATCTCCCTTGCCCTTTATAGAACATTGTTAGACCATCACCATTTCCTTAGTAGCACACACAAAATGCCACCCTTCACCAGCAAAGCAGTTATCCACTCTGCACAGTCTTTGTAGTCTGAATGTTGTTCCCCTTCCCTGCATTACCTCTTGTGTTGTGTTATTTGTACTCCTTTTATCTATCCCCAGAAGGGGGAAATACCGAGCCGGCCACCAATGGAATTGGAACAAGTGTTTCCATTAACACACTGTTCTCCTTAAAAGACGCAAACCTCTCTAAGCTATCTTTTCACCTCGTGCCTGTGTACATATGCGCCCTTACAGTGTGGTCTGTAATCCTGATTGATAAAACCACCTTAGTTAAGCTACTGGCATGATCACGCTTCTGTTTTTGTCCTCATCCTGTTTACTCTCATTTCTGTTGCACTTCCTGCCATCACTAGTCTTAATAATTGTAATGTGCTAATGCATGCAAGCACGGGAATGCACAGATGCTCTTTGAATGCGTTTGCAAATTAAATTCAGACCTATTAACTTTACAAATGCTTGTTTGTGTTAGGAACAAGAGACGACGCTTAGCTGAATGAGGTTTAATATTGCTTTAAAGTGTACTAAATTGTTCACAATTCACCAATGTTTGTTTTTCTGTAAATATCGCTTATACTGTTGAACAATTTTAACTTGAATTAAAGGACTAACTTTCAAATTATGCGTATCAGTTTTTATTCTATATAACTGTAAACATCAAAGCACAGTGTGTGAGTTTCTTCTACATGTAAGTTAGGAGAAGCTTATTTTACTCTTTGTCTTTATTTGTGTAGCTTTGTGATTAAAATCCATCGTTCAGAATGTGGTGATTGTATAAGGAATAACACATTTCACCTAAAGAAAAATGTACCATATCGCCTTACTTTCGACCGCTTGACATGATTTGATGTCGACAGGACTGTTGAATTTTCAAACGCTGTTTAGCTGCAGGGCTACTTAGCACTCTATTCCAAGTGACTTTTGCGCAGTTAAACGAATGCAGCGTGGTAACAAGTTTATGTCATTTTAAATATATACCTCCGAGTAAATAAGTGGAAATCAAGCTATCAATCGCTTTAATTGTGTTATACGTTTCATCTGACAGCTCAGCCCTTTATTGATTAGCCATTACTTTGGTAGATAATCTTGTGTCATTGAATCCATTGTTAAAATTAAACTCTTTAAAATGTTTTACCCTAGCAGCAGAGCAGAAATTGAAAACCTGTTCAGAATTATTGCCAGCTTTCAGTGAAGTCATTGTTTTAAACACGCAGGCAGTCTTTGGCTTGTGTTCTTATATTTTGCATTAGTAACTTTGATTTCACTTCCTTCTGTATTGGAGGGTTACAACGTTTGTAAATATGTTAACTGTTCCGGAAAGCCTATATATAAACTGATAAATATATATAGGTGGAGAGAAAGGTATATATCACTATGTGAATTCCTTGGAATTTTGCTTGGTAATAACTTTGCCACCGTTTGAGGACTCTACCCGAAACTATGCAGACCTATTGCTTTTTCTGCATCGACTGACGATGCAGAGTTGTGTGGTGAATACTTAAGGGAGTGCAAAGAAAACAAGCATTTGCAATGCAATAGGTCTCGCAGTAGGAAAGTTTGAGCTATTGGTACTGTAAATGGCAATATTTCTATGTATGTTTTTAGTTTTGGAAATAGGTAAGTTTCCCTCAATGAAGCATTATCACCCTCACAATACAACCACCAACACGTAAATCCATTATCTCCTTCCACCACGTAAATCCATTATCTCCTTCCACCACCATGCTTCCATTTCTCGCAGTACTGTTAAACCAATCAATAGCCCCACACTAGCATCCCAAAGGGTTTGCACTACACTACTATGTAATAGTGTCTCTGCAATTTGCACGCATGCATAAAACATTTTATTAATGGCACAAAAAAGACGGAGACCTATTGCCATTGTCCGTACTTGTTCATTTAGACATTCATTGAGATAAGGGAAGTAACTCACGGCAAGGCTCTACTACTTAATAATGGGTTTCGTGCCTACGGTCTTTACAGACGAAGCTGACACTGAACAGGTAATTTTTGCATCCCGAGGTAGAAAGGGAACTTGATTAGCTCACTATCATTAGCGCTTGTAAATTAATGACATATAGCAAGTGTTTTTATAGCTGAAATCTTGTTAAAATAAAAAAATAAAGGGGAAAATATTTTGGCACGGCTTTTCTTAGACTTTGACGGTTGCTGTTTTTCAAATATATGAATCTATTTTCCGATATTTATAGGCTTGTGTGAGAAAGGGGTCCTTACACAGGTTTGCCCAACTTGCGGTGAGGACTGCTTGCAGAGGTGTTAATAACGCTTCACTGTGGGAGAGAATAGTGCGTTCACGGCCCGGGCATGTGAGCAACGAGGCATAAGGAGCATGGAGCTCAGAGCCGTGTTTGGGCTCCACCGAGCAGAGGAGTATTGCTGCAAGGCAGACTACTGTATTGCTGTTGTGACTGGGTGTGAGGGCGGCATGCCTAGGCCCCGTGGCACACCGTGATACATCGAGGTACATTGCATATCTCGCCTGGCACGCCCAGCTCATCCCTGCTTGTCCTGGACCCAGACTTTGGTGTAGCATCGGCGGGGCGACTGAACCTACCTTAGCTTCCAGGCCTTCAGTGGCCCTTACTGGACTCCTCTGCCATCCCGCCCTCCTTCCAGCGGAGCGAGGTGAACCAGGTGCAGCCAGGCATGGAGAGGAGGAAGGGTGAGACGGGATCAGGAAGGCGTGAGAGCGAGGCAGGGGACAAGCATTAGGTTGTTGTAACCCCTGTTTTTTTTGTGGCGCGACTGAGGAATGGGCCACGTTGAACTACAAACGTTACGTTGGTCACGTCATTTTGTAGTTCAAAGCGGCCCGCCTCTCATCGGCCGCGAATGAAAACAAGTGTGCCAACGCGGGACCAGCACCAGGCTCCTTCCCCCTCCTCCCAGCAAAACCAGCTCCGACAGCGAAACATGTATGCGGCGGCGGGGGGGGGCTCTTCTATGTATGCGGTGGGGGGGGGCTCTTCTAAGTATGCGGCGGCGGGGGGGGCTCTTCTATATATGCGGCGGGGGGGGCGGGGGTGTATGAGCGCTTCGATGTATGCGGCGGCGACGGGGGGGTGGGGGGAGGCTCTGTATGTGTGTGTGTAGGTGCGCTCCTGTGTGTGTGCGGCGGGGGGTGCCGGTGAGTGCGGGGAAGTAGGGGGGGTGCGCACGTGTGTGTGCCTTCCTGCCTGCGTGTGCATGTGTGTGTTCAGGGAATCTGTGCCAGGGGACGTGCACGGCGCCGTGCTGGGCGTGCGCGCCCACGAGGTCAAATCTCGGCCAGAAAAAGCTCGTGACAGTCTGCTGTCCACATTTCCCCAAAAGTAACTACATAAGTTGTCTCGCATAGACAGCAAAAGCTTCGCTTTTGCTTTCGTCTAGCGAGACCTAAAAAGGGGGGTCCTAAAACATGTTTATCCAGCAAGGCATTTGCCATCGATTTAGGGGCAAAATAGCTAAACGGATTTATATGAAATTTGTAGAAATGTAGATTATGGTGTGGAAAGCGTCCTTTTTGAAATTTGATATGAATTGGTTCAGTTGTTTTGAAGTTATAAAGGACAAAAGCTTATTGCTATATTGGGCTGTGGTATACAGCTGCACTTTCGTGGTATACAGCAGGGCATGGTGATGACAAAATACCATCCTATTGATTAATGTAAGCCCTAACAAAATAAAAAGGCAGCATTATTGTTTACACCACACTTTCAGTTTGTTGTGGGATTTCAAATGGATATAAACGCAAAGGGGCTGATTGCGATGTCGTTAGGAAGGGATCCGGATGGGATTCTGTATTGTCGAATCCGATTCAGAACCCTTGTTTCCTCCCAAATCGGTCACCTTTTCGGACGACGAAGTACAATGCAAGGAAGCTGTCCGGGCTGTCTGAATCGGTTCTGACTGTTATTTTGTCAGCCCGAGTCATTCGGAGTTGAATCGTACAGCCCAATGGAGACGTTTTCCGAACGAGTGAGTACGATGACTGATTCGGTCAGCCGTTCCGAATTGGTTTGACCGAGATGAAACAGCTTTTGGAATCCGTCTTGGGGGGCTCGTTGCGGTGCCCCCTTCACCTGGAGGTGACGGGTTGTGGCCCGTGGTTGTACCCAAGGGACTCCTCTTTCCAACCATGCACAATGTGGCAGAAGCTTTTGCCCACTCACCCCTTTTTCCAATGGGAGCCTGTGTTCTCGTTTGGGACACAGGCTCCCATTGAAGTCACTGTGAGTCCGACCAAACCGAGTCCGTAAGCATTTCGTTTCATAAGGAAGATACACAGACTCCTACAGAAGCAAAATGTTGAACATATGTCAAAAAGATTTCCTGTCCAAAGAAAACTCTTCATTTTCAAAAGGAATCCCGTCAAAAGCCTTAACAATTTAAGTTCAACCTATATAATACATACACTATTGAATGAGCAACTAACGACTGAACGTCTGTAAGATTTGTGAGGGAACCTGGATATATACGTCAAGCAGTGAACCATACTTTAGTGTAGATGATTACCATCAACAGAATAATTGTGTGCTTTCAGTCACACAGGAAGGCTGATGCTATGAAGTCTTACATGGAAATGTTTTAAGGAAAGAATAAAAGTGAAAGAAAAAGCAATTGCTAGTGAAGATTTCCAGGAAAATAAACTGAACCCAGTACATGAATGGACTTGCACTTCTATTTGTAATATCAGAGAGATATCCTTTTGAAAGCTATGGACATTTATAATGACATAAAAGGTCATCATTATGTAAAAAAACACATTTTACTAAAACATTGACGTCTGCCCATTTCAGAACATTACTAACCTCCAAGGACATTCTTTAGGTTGTTTAAGAAATGACATGTGTGATACACATATTCCATCATATCAAAATGTTTTTCAAACCTCATCGACCAGTAAGAAAACTTGTGCGGACATTATACTTGGTGAAAGCACATCATAGCAATTAGAAAGACTTAATTGTGCTTACTTCACTTTAATCCAGCACAGGTCAACAAAATTACAGAGTATATCTAAACTAAACACTTTGCTTCAAGTTTGAGAGCAATAATTGTCCACACATTACCTTTACTGAGAATGAATCAGAAATCCATTAATGGGTTTAGACAATTACAAAATGGATATTCTAGATTTCAAAGAAACGATTTCTGAAATTTCTAATCAGATTTCCATTTGTTGCAGAAAGCATTATGAGAAGCAAGCAAAAGAATTGATCTACGTGGAAAAAAAGGAAATGAGGATTAATTGGTGTGAAGAAGTCTAACTATTTCTATTTTGGGAAGAAAGATATGGTCTCTGCAATTACTGCCTTGGAAAACTAGTTCATAACTATATGCCTTCACCTGCAATTAAAACCAATTTGGAAATATGTCCAATCCCTTCAGAACTATTGCAACTGAATTTAAATGAAAGCATTTAAATTCAAGCAGTGCATTCTGTTCAAACCATAGTCAGATTGCAACACAAATGTGGAAAATTTCAGGTGTGGGAATTAGTACATGCATGGAAAGGAAAAGTTAATTTTCTCCCATTAGATTTCAATAAAAACATTACCACATAAAAACATAACCATTGTTTGATTTGAACGCAAACTAGCGTAACCGTTAGTGATTTTAGTCAATGCAGTAGAGACAAAAGAAACAACGTTTGTCAACAATTAATTATCATAGAAAAAGTTACCTTCACAAAAACAACATATATTATGCAGAATTTGACATTGCAAATGACATCTCATCTACATACTTATCATTTAGAAAACAAAATCAGGACTATTTGAACAGATTACTGAAGACAAGCTGAACAAATATATGAACATTTCAGTATACACCCACTACACACAAAAGTCATAGGATCCACGCTTTCAACAAGATATTCCTTATATTTTCTCACTACTGCAAGTGAACTTTTTGCCACTTCTTATGCTGTTGCATTTTATGCAAACTGGAACTGGTTTTACTAATATTACAGGATTACAGCACATGATTTTGTTTAAAAGGTGCACGAGAAAGATGAAAATCTAGAATATTTCTTATGTCAAAGAGGGACAAATGAATATTTATTTCGAAGATACAGAAAATTGAATTGAATGCTGAGAAATTTAGGACTATCTACTTGGTTTATTACTTTAAGCTATGCTGAGCACACAAGGGACGATTTATATCAATTCCTTTTTTAAGCTAATGCAAACATTACAGACATTAACTGCAAAACAGCTGCAGAAATGTTTTATCTGAATTATTCCAATGTTTGCAGATATTTCAACTACAATATCCAACTATGCTTCACTACTTAACCAGCAAAAAGGAAAAATTCAGTTAGAGAAGTACTTAATTAGTTTTGCCAAAATGAATATCAATCAAGTAGTGCACCATATATTCATATGCTTCTGTGGATCAAAAATACACCTAAGTTTAGATACGACTCTGATGAATCTGTTATCAACTTTATTGAATGTTATGTGACTTGTGACATCCCAAAAAAAAGAGCTGAACACAAACTGTTTGACAAAGTTTTATGGTTTTAAGCACATGAGAGCGGTAAATACTGCTCAGGAAAATATTGGTGCAGATATAAATATTATTCAAAATGTGGCTTTGGATTCACAAGACCAGTTCTACAGAAAAGAAGAGTCAACAATTTATTGCCATCTGTATGACATGCATTTACTAAAAAATGCTTGCAATCTTAAAAGACCACAAGCATTACAGCGGACCAGTGACTACAACCCTTTATTTCTATATATGTGGGATGCTCCCTTGGCAATACACTTTGTTGCAGATAACTCAAAACAGTTGTATATTATGTTACTTCTTACATTACAAAGGCAGAAAAAAACAGATATGTAGGAAATATAGGAAGCAATCTGCCGAGCAATCCCTAAGTTAAAGATAATACAGATTTTGCCTACAGGTGCTATCTCACCGTGAGGTCAGTAGCTATGAAGCGTGTGACCGCTTAAGTTCCTCAAGCTTATATGATAAATAAAGGGCAATTATGTGGCTTAGTTTAGGCTTGTCGTTATCATGCCCACGAGTTCTGAAAAGCCTAGTTGAAATTGAATACCTTGTACATTTTGATCCGACAAACAAAGACATTTTAAAGACAAATATGTTGGACACATACTATCCAAAAGAAGTCAATTGCTGAAAAACTATCCCTGTATGACGTTGCTCAGTTGTACACATATAGAAACAATGAGGCAGAAGATATAAACAGTGGATAATTTTGAGTTGAAGTTACCAATGGTTGTGTAATACGCCATAGTAAACCAACTCTTATTAAACATCGTAAACTAAGTTGTGACACAGGAGAAAAGAAATGATTCTACTATTTAGCACTTCTAAAACTATTTAAACTATTGCACAAAGAAGAAGAACTTAAGGGTCTCTTTGAATGCTATGAACATACATTTAATGTTCATAAAAAAGACATTGCATTACTTATGAATATTGGCTCAAGAATTAGAAAAAGAGAACAATATTAATGCAGAAATTCAGCGCAATACTGCATCTACTAATAATGCTTCAGACTGGTGACCCACTTGGACAACCAATTATTGGTACTGAAACTGTGGTTGCCATGGACATGGTTGAACATGCAATGGACCAAGTGAAAAATTACTTAGAAAATTTAGATTACTTAGTATCTCCAATAAATAGCGAGCCACTAGAAATATACACTCACATAAAAGACTCAATACATCATGGACTTCAACATGAAAATGGAATATGTCAATGTAGTAGTTTTGAACCTACAATACAATATGTGAGCAACCAAGTAGGAACTGGGAAAAGCTTTCTTATTAAAGTAATTACAGCTGAAGTGCAAAAAGTTACTAGCTCTAACTTATATCAAAGAAATTAGTTTACATCATCTTCTCTTACTACCTGTGGAACATGATAACAAACTGGAATAGTTCAAATGAAATACTCATATGTGCCAAGAACATGGAAGAGTCCTTAAAAATGTAAAGTTTGAATCTTAGATGAAGTGAGTATGGTTTCAAAATTTATGTTGGTGTTCGTTCATCTATGTATGCAAGAAGTATTCAGAATGCCTTGTGATATGCTGTTTGGAAAGAAACATGTTAGTGTATTTGAAGACTTATTACAGCAAATACCTGTAATAGGCAAACCGATGTTCAACAAGCCCGAAATTCTTTGGGAATTATAGGTAATGTGAACATTTAATTTCATTTCAGATATACAGAATTAATACAAAATATGAGTCAAGCTAACAATAAAGAAAATGCCAAGATATTCAGAGACATCCTTAGTAACAAAAGTAGCAAAGATGATGCTATAGGAGCAAAATATAAGTACATTATTTCCTAACCTTCATTCACCTGCTGAAGTTATGCATTACCTTTCACAATCGCATGTCGTTGTTTAATGCCAGCTGAATAATGTGCTCGATTAACTATGAAATGGTACATCTGGAAAAACAAACAATTGTACATCTTCCTTGCAAAGATAAACTGGAGAATCACAGACTAAACCTATCTATAATCAAAAATGTAGCTACAAAAATAGACAAGATGGAAAAATGTGTTTCACGTACTGCAGTATTGGAGAAATATTTACAGCTATGTAAAAATGTTTGAGTCATTTTACAAACAACGAAAAAGGAGATACCCTCTGAACCAATAAGGGACAGGGTGAATAAGATTAAAAAGAAATAAAGTCCCTGAGCAAAAGGATGCTTACTACGTCGTACTACCGCCTGACTACATTAATACCATAGGAGGCAGTATCCGACCTGCAAATAGCCTTGAGACCAAATTAAAATTACCCTCACTCTGTGAGTTTAAGGGTTATAAGTAACGTCAGTTTTGAACCTCTGTGTAAATCCCACAAGTTTTTAAAAAAAACAATATAAAAACAATATACTGTAAAAAACAGTTAAAACCATCAGTTTATTAAAAAAAGTTTTTAACTGATCAAGACATAATCTTGAAGTCAATACATAATACATTCATTACAACAAAAACAATTTGCAAATTACACATATATTGTTTTTATATTGTTTTTTTTAAAAACTTGTTGTGGGATTTACACAGAGGTTCAAAACTGATGTTACTTATAACCCTTAAACTCGCAGAGTGAGGGTAATTTTAATTTGGTCTCAAGGCTATTTGCAGGTCGGATACTGCCTCCTATGGTATTACTGTAGTCCGGCGGTAGTACGACGTAGTAAGCATCCTTTTGCTCAGGGACTTTATTTCTTTTTAATCTGAGTCATTTTACATACATTTACATGTAGAGGATTTGTGGTCAACTTTGTGATGTCTGGTAAAAAAATAGACATTGAATTTACTGTGGCAAAATTTGACCACATTATACCGCAAAAACAGGTCTGCCGCTATGCAGCAATATTCTTACTTATGAAAGATTTATATATTCTTAGAGAACAGTTTCGTCTTTATTTGACTTATGCAGTTTACAATTCACAAATCAGGAGGACTAAGCTTAAATTATGCACTGATCAACATTGGTTCCACTGTATTCAAAGAGGGAACTTACAGGACTATATATTACTGATTTCGATGAGACAAGAACTAATGCAGACATTAGCTGTGCCACAGAGTACAATTGTTTGCCAAAAACATACAATCCTCATGGAACATGATGTTCTTATCAAATTTTACTTAATTGTTTTTGATATTGTATTATGATGGTTTTTATTCCTGTAAAATTATCAATTTCTTCTTGATCGAATAATATTGCTTGCTTGCTTGCTTGCATACAATCCTCATCTTGGTGACTATTCCATTGTGTTGCATCCTAAAATGTATTTTAAAAGAAACATTTAAACCAACTACAAAACAGAAGAAAAACACACAGAAATAATAGGATACAAGTTTCAAAACATGAATGGGATAAACTGTACAGCAATGTAATTGTTAATCTTCTTTTCTAACTACCGTATGTGAATAAAATAATCCATAATCATGTACATCAACTCTTAAAGAACATATCAGTAAGTCTTTCTGTACAGATGTTGTCATAAATCTAAACATGCCACTGTACAAATCCCATAGGAGAGATGGTAGTTGTCTGTAGAGGTGTCATTCAATTTGTGATAAATAAGCAGTAAGATGCTCAAGAATCCTGTATGGCTCTTCTAGGAATAGCTACCGAAATTGACCTGAGTACTGACCTGTTTAGTATAAGCTACTCTTGAGGACTTGGGTACTTCAACTGTCTGCATTCAAGCTCCACTCTTACATACTCTGAAAGGTTTGTATATCTACTAATATCAGATTGCAAATCAGTACAATTTCAGAATTTAATATCCAAAGTTGTGCAAAATAACTTATGTCCAAACTGGAATTCAGAAATTGTTTCCATACTTAATTTAACTATGGTAACCAAATCTCATTTTTTTATTCAAAGATCCACTGTCAATAATAGAAACATAAATACCCCTATTTCTAACTTTACTGCTACACACGTTTTTATTTCAGGACATACCTATACTACTTCTGCTATTATTTTTCATCACAGAGAGACTGCAACATCTGGACAATATACAAACTACTTAAAGAACTCAGGTTGGACTAAATGTGATGATACTACTCTTACTTTTAAGCAGAGACTGCCTAAACATTTACAAGACAGTTTTCTTTTTATTTTATAATCAAACGTTCTAAGTTTCAATATTACCGTTGTTATAAAGTTAGTTGAGAGTTCTACTTCTATAATTCAGTAGATATGTCATTATCTGGCCAGGCAAGGTAGATGACATTTGTAAAAATCTGTGGTAAGTGTTGGTGTCTTCTACGCTTTTGTATATATTTTATTACTTAGTTAGATATTTCAACAGTTGGACATGCGCAGCATCATTATTATTTATTTTTTTACAATCCAATTGAATGATCCCCATTTTTTTATGATGACTACTACCATATTATCATCTTGAACTGTAAATGTTCTAAATGATGACATACTAGTGTAACAAAAATGTTACTTATGTCAGAGAAACACATAAAAGGGAAAACGGTAATGTATTTATTTGTGTTATATTAATTACGGACAATTACATATCACCGTTCTACTGCATGAAAAATTAACCATGTTCAACCAGATGCAAGGTGGCTTTATATTAAAAAAAGTGTTCTTCTAAGTTCCACAAAATTGTCCTTTCAAATGATATAATTAATTAGGGATAAGCGGTTTATACTTCTTATTTATCACAGTTGGGAGAGTAAAAGCCAAGCAGATGCTGTTGTACAAATGTCAAAGTACCATCATAATAAAAGCAAAAGCAACTATTGAGCTCTACTCTGCGTCATTGTACTCCACTTTACGACAGATAACTCCTTTATATGAGATGCCACTAGACTCTATGTACAACACTACACTTCGCACAGCTCCACTGTAAGACACTTTCTACACAACTTTCTATAAAACACTTTACACTTTACTACACTGTACTCCACTGGACAATATTGTAGTACACTGTATGCCACTCTATAATACTGTACACCACTCCACTGTACACCACTGTGTAGCACTGTAGAACTGTGTAATACACTCTACTCTCACACTACACACTCATCCATTTAACAGCACTCTAATTCACAATACACCACTGTGAAATGCTGTACTACAGCTAGATACACTGTACACTGTGAATATGTACTCCACTGAACGACACTCTACACTGCTCCAGTATACAACATTGTATTCCACTCCATCCCACTCTACCACAGTATACTTGATTGTATGCCTCTGTATGACACTCAATGACCTTCTACTCCACTCTACTACAATCTGCAAAACTCCAGTATACAATACTCCATTGTATGACACTCCACTGTACAGCACTCTACTGGACTACACTCTCCTCCACTGTTCTGTATGCCACTTCACTCTATGCTTCTCCACTCTTCAATACTCAGTCACTCTGTGCCAGTGTATGACAATACACTCAACAACACTCCACTTGATGAAAAATCAATCAGCAAAGCTCCAGTGTAACACACTGCCCTATATGACACTCCATTGCACAACACTCCACTCTACAACTCTCCACTCCACTTTGACACTCCACTATACAACAGTGTATTCCACTTTAAGTACAGTTAGATCTCACTGTACTACAGTATTATAAAGTTACTATGTAGTATGGAGGCACCATAAGTCACATGTTTAACTTACCTTACACTTACCTTTTATCTGTTTATTAATTACAATGTAGTATTTTTGATACCTGGGAAAAAAATGATTGCTATTAGCACAAGCTCTTTATTTTTTTAATTATTTGGTTCTGAAAATAATTGTTTTACTTTTTTTTTTTCTGGAAGTTTCTTTTTTTTCTGGCAGATCAACATGGCCAACGAACAAAAAACAAGATGAACAAGATTCAGAAGGAAAAAAGAAAGTAGAATAAAACTACAGATGTTGGGGAGGGTGCTGATGAGCTATAACAAGCTCCCTGTGTATGTTAAGGTCTTTCTCTTCTGCAGCAATTACTGTGTAACACAGCAGACAGTATGAAGCTGTACTGGCATTCTGGTCCACAATATGCCTATCCTGCCTCAACAAGAATCCTGGCACCGCAGTACCAGGAACAGGTACGGATGGCATAATAGATGGAGTGGCTGGTGGTGGAGGTACTGCTGATGCTGAAGATGTTGAAAGTGTTAGAAGAAGTGGCTGTTGCCAATGCTGCTGGTGCAGCCTCTTGCGACTCTCTTTCCTTCCTCATTTCAGCCCTTGACAACCTCTTTGAGTGGATAGCCTGTAGGTGCTTCCACATTTCCATTGTCTCAAATGAGTACTGCTGTGCTCCAAGAAATAAAATTATGTCAAAGGTTGCAAGTCACAAGTTTTGTGGTGATTTTGTTTCTCAGGGTGGCATTGACAAACTGCCAGACATCAGACTTTTTGATCTTTTTTCCAGCACTCCACCTACTATCATCTGCTCCTCCAGATTATCTTCCTCTCATTTTTGTGGGACAGTATCTTGCTGGTCAGCCTTTCTAAAGTGAAAATACTTTCAAAGCTGATTGAAATTAACAAAATTTCCCAAGAGAAAAATAAGGCAACCGTCAGCTTTGAAGCTCAAGGAAGGAATTGTGAAAAGGGGTGTCAACTTCCTATTTTGTTATAACGGAGAGTGTTATGAGCCAATGAAATGCTATTTACCAACTGCGTCGTATTGGTGTACTATCGCAGTAGTCTATAGGTGGAACGGTGTTACTAATAAAATACAAGCAAAATCTCAAAACTCACTAAATAAGCATGTACGTAATATTGTCTGCCTGTAATAATAGGCTTGTATTATAAAAGTAAATGGTTTGTAGAACCGAAAAAGAAAAGAGGTAAGCCTTTATCAGATTGATTCCTCACAACAATTGGGCAATAATACTACTAAATACCAGCAACAAATATAGATGTTGTGCTGGCTGTAACTATAAGTTGCACCTTCTCCATGCACTGCTTATACACTTTTAAATTAAGTGAATTAAAACATTTAAATAATAGCATTCATAACAAAACTTATAAAATGTTTAATGAAATAATTTATTTCCCCATTGTGCATGGTAGAGTGCCAAGTTATAGTTAATGTAGTGTGCCTAGCAAGTTGAGAACCCTCTTTAAGAAGGTATGCGAGTTATAGGATGTCTTGGACTATGCAAAAGAAAGATGTGTGTGTGGGTGTGTGTGTGTGTGTGTGTGTGTGTGTATATATATATATATATGTATATATATATATATATATATATATATATATAGATATATATATATAGATAGGTCCAGTTGAAGGCAATCGCCGAAATGCGTTGACCGTCCTCCTTGTTTGCACAAAATGGTTTTGTAAAAAATAAAAATTACCTTTACCTGAAGAAATGACATTTTTGGATTCCGTTTCTGCTGTGGTGTATCCGGACTGCTTGGCTACGAACTGGAGCTCGGCTGGGTCCGTTCTTTGTCTGAGATATATATATATATATATATATATATATATATATATATATATATATATATATATATATATATATATATATATATATATATATATATATATATATATATATATATATATATATATATATATATATATATATATATATATATATATATATATATATATGTATATATATATGTTTTTTCCTGTATCTTCACCACTTCCTTTTGGAGACCAGCAGCAACAAATAACTGTCATGCAAGCATCCATCGTACCATAAAAATTAGGAATATCACATAGTTCAAACGTTTTTCATTTATTTAATTGCAGTCCATAAAAAAATGGGTCGACAATGCGTTTCAGCAACCGCCTCCCACTGGGCCCATGCCAGAAAAATATGTCATATTACATATATAGTCCTCCCTCCATATGCATCACCACTAGAATGTTAACCTCGTACTTCATTGATTATCCATAAGTAAATTTTTGTTTTTCATAAGTGTCCTTTGTTTTATCTTATTTCACCCTGATGTAGCACATATGTTAATTCTATAAAATTCACCCTGTTACCTTTTGTCATTATTCTAAATGTTGAAGCACTTTATAAACAAAACGCAACAATTGCAGTTGTGCCATTCTAACATGTATTCTATTTATTTCATGCAGACCTCATATTTCGTTATGTGCTGTGGACACCATTTTGTTCTATACCATTTCAAGGTCTTAAAAAGCTAACATTAAAACAATCACAGTGATAGATTTGCATCATATACTTAGGAAATTTGCATCATATACTTAGGTAATTGTAGTTGTTGACATTTACTCTAAATACAAAGTTACATTGTTCTGCTTACTTGTGTCATTCTTCATTTCTACACATTAAGGATCAATTATCCCAAATGAGTGATAGCTATATATGCATATGAATTATCATTCAGGATTTGAAATCATTATTCTTCAAAAGTGCAAAAGTGCTATATGCAAATATATCCAAAGTGCCAAATACTTGAAACTGCTCCATTTAAAGTGCACTTTATTTTGTAAATATTATGTTACTCCTAGGAAAAAGATTTTGTTGCCCATCCTAAAAAGCTAGATCTTAAAGCAATGTAAAATTGCTTTTTTAAAACTACAAAGGCTGGAAAATGCATATACAATCCTGGCTGTGTCTGCCTTTTTAAAGTTTGTCATAAGGTTTTGTAACACCATGTGATACTATTGTGAAGATGTGGTGTCTTTGTATTTGTATAAATACATAGTCTTTTAAAATAATGTACCGTTGCTTGTTCACATGAATTGCTTTCTTTGTATCTTATGCTACCTTTGAAGCTGGAAAAACGTATTCTTTTTATAAAAAAAATGTATTATTGTGCTTTTATGACTTAAAATCGAATAAAGCTAATTTGATGAAAAGTGCAAAATGTTAAAAGAAATAAATATATATGTGTGTGTGTGTTTACTGAAAAAAAACAGATTACAGGGATGTTATGGTTAGGTTTAGATTTTACACACACAAAACCATAGAAATTAAACAGCTAACCTACACCTCGCCGCATATTACATCATTCATGACATGATGAGTGACATCACTGATGATATCTTAAATGGCATCACTGATTACATCATCCAACAAAGTAAACTTCGCTACACCCCATGAAATGCTATTCAATTATTTTTTCTTGTCTAAAATCCCTAAAGGTAAATTGCATGGGGAAAATACATTTTTGGACCCGACCTTGTTCATGGCTCTTGCTTGATGGATCACCCCGATTCTTTCCTGATAGCAGCTGAAGTGACTGGTAAACTAGTTTTGAAAATGTCATGAAGATTTGTCAAACCGTGACAAAGTTATTAGCAAAATAAACAACGCTCTTCCTTTGGAAACCAGGTCCTAACTATAACTACCTTAGAGTTATAGTTACCTTAGGGGGCATGAGTAATAGTTACTTGAGATAACCATAACTTCTGAATTTCTATGGTTTTGTGTGCGTAAAATCGAAACCTATCTATAATGTCCCTTTAACCTTTGTTTTATTTAAGTATTATATTGTAACTGCATGTATATAGCGCTTACTACCCCTGACGAGGCGTTGAAGCACTTTTTCGGCGAGTAGCATGCTACTCCGGGACCCATAGAGGATTAGTGTTGAATTAGTATAGTGAAACATGCAAGTACATTTTAAGTGGTGGATAGGTTAGTCAGGTATTTGGATTTGGGATGATAGCAGAAGGATAGAAGAGGACCAAGGATTGTATTTATATAGCGCTTGTTGACGCATGCTATTCAGGAAGCCTTCAAAGGATTAGTGGTGAATTAATATGGTGAAATATGAAGTAATTTCAGTGGTGGATATTAGTCAGTTACTTGGAGTGAGAAGGATAGCGGAGGAATAAAAGGGGAAGAAAGATTTGCATTCATATAACACTTGTTAACCCTGATGGGTGTTGAAGCACTTTTCTAGCGACTAGCACGCCACTCCGGAACCCATAAAGGATTACTGTTGAAAATTAGTATAGTAAAAAATATGAAGTAATTTGAGTAGTGGATATGTTATTCAGTTATTTGGGTAGTATATTAGTATAATTTAATATGGAATTTGAGAAGTGAACATGTTAGTCTGTTAATTTTGATTGAAAAGGATAATGGAGGGATAAAAGAGTGAAAGATTGTTTTTATTTTTAGGTCTTAGCAGTAGGAGGAGGCTTTTGGATGAGTAAAAGGAGTTTTGGAGGGGAGGACTCAGAGGGAAGAGTTTAGAAAGGTTTGTTTTAGGGGATCGGTATAGTAAAAGAGGTGTCAGATGATGCAAGGAGGGGTAGAGTTGGAGAGAGTCTAGAAAGGGTTATTTTGACAATCATAGTTGTGGTATGGGGTTTGGGATAAATGAGAGAGTGGATGTAGAGGATATATTGATAGATGTATAGGATGAGAGATAGGGTAGTGCATTGGAAGGAGTAGTAGAAGAAGTTTGAGATGAGTCAGAAGGTTGGGCTAGAAGATATATTGAACGAAGTATAGGCTGAGAAATAGGGTAGTGCATTGGAAATGCTAAATTAAAAGAGAGTGATAAATACATAGATCCATAATTACATTGAAAGTATATAGATACATAAACGAGATAAGTATATGTAGATTAAAGATATTGATAGAGGCACCGAATGAGAAATAGGAAAGTGCATTGGATATGCTTTTTCAGGAGAAAAGTAACGGATACACAGATCCAAGTACATGGAAGGTACATAGATGCACAATGGAAGAATGTACATGTAGACCAAAGATGATTTTTATTTATTTATTATTATTATTTTTTCACCCAACAACATAATTATTTTACATGTTTATACAAAGTAATACACAAAGACAGGTACATATCTATAGTGAAAACAAATGCTTATATACAGAGGGATATGCTGTAAATTTCTCTTTACGTATGGTGCTTATGTGGGGAAGAGCCACATCTTGAGTAGTATTCTGAAGATAAGGTGGTTGTCGGTGGACCTTATGTTGGGGGTAAAGAGTTCCATAGTTTGGCTGCTTGAACAGAGAAGGATGTGCCACCTATGGTTTTTTTCTTGTATGGTGGGATTTTGAGGCGAGATGCTCCTTTAGAGCGGAGGTTCCTTTGTTTTTTTTTATATTTATTTTTATTGAGTATAACACAAGAAAGAAATATACACATCAGGTGTCATTAGGGGAAATACATTCCAGCTGGGGACGGGCAAATAAGTCGAAGAAATACACTACGATCATAGGCACCGAAAAAAGGATCAATACCAGCTTAAAGCTGAAGCAGAACAGTAAGATGCAAATGACCACCAGTACATCGCAACAGCACCCGCCCACCAGAAATACAGGATATACGACTTGAACATATGACACTCAGATATGATGGACAAAAGATCAGGAGAATATGCCACAGTTCTTGTGAAGAGAGGAAAAGGGAATAGGAAGGTCATAGAAAAAAATAAATTAAAAAAAAAAAAAAAACACAACCCCCCACCCTACACCCCTGCTGATGGCTACGACCTAACCCCACTAGCAGCGTGCCTGTCGCCCACTAAACTACACCCCAAGGAAGGGAAAAGCTGGAGGAGGGGAGAAGTACAAAACGATACGGGCTCCCAGATTCCCATCTCCCCACCAGAGGCGGACATCCCCTATCGCAGCATTGAGCAAGTTATAACAATAAAAGTCAATAGGGGAGCCACAAACAGAAAATGGACCATCCCGCCCGGCCCCCGGCATCACAGAGGTAGCAAATCCCGTTTCGAACATAGCAGTTACACAATACTCAGACAATCAGAATCCCGTCTAGCCCTCGCTCCCACAAACACCACCCGTCCGAGCCAAAAGAAAACATAGGAAAGTCAGCCCTGGCCCCGACGATCAATTACGCAGACCCCATCAAATACTATCAGGCCGCTGCAAGTCGTCATGCGAGCCCTGACCACTCGAACCGCCATCACAACAAGAGCATCCAAAGACAGAAACGGATCAAAGACACCACAGAAGGAGTGATACCAGGATAAATGCTGACAAAGTTCAAAAGTCAAACCAGGTCCACTGCCCAACAACGATAAGTCAGCACAGCGTTTTTGAGCATTCTCTGAAAGAGGCAAGGTATAAATCCGATAGTCTGTGGAGAAGACAAACTGAAGTATAGAAATAGTCACATCCATCCCTGGCGGCATCGATAGAGGGCCAAACACACAGCCAGTACTTTCGGGCTCGTTCACCGCCATCTTAGGGTCGCGAGAAATTTCCAAGTCCGACAGCCGCCCAGGGTCCTCGGTAGCAATCGAAGCTTGCGCCGCGGGTAAGGCATCCCGGCTCATAACCAACAAAGGATCAGAGTCCGGTCTCCGGCAGATGTGATCGACCGTTACGATCATCTTCTGGAAGGTGGCGGTGACTCGTTTGCGGAGCTCCCCAATGGCGGCCATTACATTGTGCAGCGACGGTGTAATTGCGGCCCGCTCCATCGCCCCTCAGTGAGCGACCGGGCGGGTATCAGAGCCCCGGAGGTCGATTCTCCGGGGCACAAGGCAGAAGCAATGCAGATGACAACTGTGGGTGCTACCAAGCACGATCGCAGCACCGTCGCCGCCAACGAGGAACCAAGCCCATCAACCCCGGGAGCTCAACGGGGCTTCCGGGTGGCGGATCCCCGGTCCAAGCAGCCGATATGGAAAGCCGCCGTAGTTGCAAAAGAAAGCTGCCACCAGGTCACCATCCGAAACGAAAAGGAAAGATGTCACTTCAGGAGACCGGAACCACCCACGTCCCGCGGCCGATGTTGTTCAACTCCAACCCGGCCGGGTTAGAACTCGAGGCCCCGGCTTCAACTCTGAGTTAGGCCAAGAATGGCACACGACGTATCTTCACAATCCGAGCAGCTAGAGATTCCGGGATTGCACCTGTAGAATCAGGCGCACTTCAGCTGCACGGGAGTCCGGTGGGAAATCAGGATGGGAGTCAGGATTCATGAGCCTCCTGCGGAGGTCGGCGGAGCCGGGAGCTTATGCGGCCATCTTGGTTGCTAGCGTAGCTCCTCCTCCGGAGGTTCCTTTGTTGAATGTGTTTGGGGATTTTATTCCTGATGAAGAGTGGTCCCATTCCATGTATTGCTTTGTGGGTGATACAAAGCAGCTTGAAAGTGGATCTTCTGGCAACCGGTAACCAATGCAGGGCTTTCAAGGCAGGGGAGATGTGGTCTCGCGGTTTGATGTACAAGAGTAGTCTGGCAGCCGAGTTCTGAATCCGTTGTAGTCTTTTCATGGTCGTTAAAGGTGATCCGTGGTAGAGGCTGTTAGCGTAATCGAGTTTGGACAGAACAAGGGAGATGGTAGCTTGGACCTTGTGTGGAAATACCAAATGAGGGAAAATTTGTCGCAGCGTTTTTATAGTAACAAAGCTTGATCTTGCTAGTTTATCCACTTGGGCATTCATCGACAGCTTGGAGTCCATGGTCATTCCGAGGTTTCTTACTTCCTTCGATACTTTAGGCAGTGATCCCAGTTCATCAGGCCATGCGGCAAGCCGGTTGTAATGTTTACAATCGCCACGCGTGAGTATTTCAGTTTTTGAAGCATTCAATTTGAGATGGCTCCAGGTCATCCACTGATCCACGGCTCTGAGACAGCTGAAAATTGGTGATTTTTCCAATGTCTTTGGGGCATTCCAGTTGAAGGAGTATTTGCAAGTCATCTGCATAGTTATAGCAGTGAAGTGAAATGTATTGATCAGTACTGGTAATGACTTCATGTAGATGTTTAAAAGCATGGGCGAGATAATAGAACCTTGGGGGTCCCCAGCTTTTGTGGAGTACGGTTAGGACGAGAAAGGTGGGGTATGGATGACATTAGTTCTGTTTCGAAGGTAGGACGCGATCCAGCCTAGAGCAGTTCCCCCTATGCCAGCTTCACAGAGTCTTTGTTTCAGAGTGTCATGGTCAACCATGTCAATGACAGCTGAGAAGTCCAAGAGGAGTAGAGCAACAACTCCGTTGCGGTCAACTGTATTCTTTAGGTCAACCCAGATGGCAAAGAGGGCAGATTCAGTGCCTCTGCCCGAACGGAATCCTGTTTGGAAGTCTGAAAGTATGTCATTCTCTTCAATGAATTGTGACATCTGGGCGAACGCTGCTCTTTCTATCAGTTTGCCCAGGAACGGTCTATTTGTAATGTGTCTTCAGTTGTCAGGGTTCATCGGGTCCAAGTTAGTTTTTTTCATTAAAGGGCGTATGTATGAATTTTTGAGTTCTTCTGGAAACATTCCAGTAGTTAAGGAATCGTTGATGATTCTTCTTACTGGAGTGGCAGCAGAAGTTGTTAAAAGAATTGTCTTGAAGGTTTGTGGCAGACAGGGGTCAGAAGGGCTGCCGACAGGCCTTTTTTTTTTTTTACCAGGTCCATAAATTCATCGTGTGAGATGTGTTGGAAGGAATGGAGAGGCTTGATTAGAGCATTCTGGGATTGTTGTTTTGTACAAGGGTTAGTGCTGGTGCTTTGTTTCTGTTTTAAGTACGATTCCAACGTGTCAGCTTTGTCAGTGTAATGATTTGCCAGTTTGTCTGTGAAATCTTGAGTAACAGGATGAGTTCCTTCTAGGCAATTTGGTTTGCGAAATTCATTGAGTATTTTATAGAATTCTTTATTTGCACATTTAGCGTTTTGAATTCTGTCTGAATAGTACCTTTTCTTAGTTTTTTTGATAGCCAACTTGTATAGTCTGTTAATTTTCTGTAGGTAAAGTTTGTCTTGTTTGGCGTTTGTTTTGAGCCAGGTACGTTGCAGCTTTCTTGTTGTTTCATGTCTGTTATTTCTTTGTTTCTCCAAAGCGCTTTTTTTCCTTTTGTTCTGTTGTGTGGTTTTGAGTGGTATCAGGATGTCAACAGCTTCCTGTAGCCTCTCATATAGATTTTGAACAGAATTGATGGTTTCCAGATTTGTACTAGATGTTAATTGTGTTTCCAAGTGTTCCAAATTAAGTTTGTTCCATGGCTGATAGGTGGATGGATGCAAGGTAGTTTTAGGTGAGTCGCTTAGCGTTGTTTTATGTTGGAAGGCAAGCAAGTGGTGGTCTGACCATGTGACTGGAGTTATAGTTTGAAAGGTAACTAGTTCAGTATTAGCAAAAATGACATCTAGGATATGTCCAGTGGTGTGTGTCGGATTGTGGACAATGTGATGCAGGTTCAATGCGTCTAGCCCTTTGATTATTGTTTTTGGATGGGTCATATTGGGTTTATCAAACCAAATGTTAAGGTCACCCAGAACGCATAGGTTGGAGTGTATTTTTATCAGGTTTGAAACTGTATCTAGCAGTGCGTCTGGGAATGTTGCTTTCTAGGTGGAGGTCTGTAAAGGAGTAGTAAGTTACAGGATGAAGACGGTGTAGGATTGCATCTTGTTAGAAGAGCCTCACAATTCTTTATAGAGATGTTGTCAATTTTAGTGATATGTATTGGTTGCCTGAATACAACAGCTAGACCACCTCCCTTTTTGGATATACGATTTTGGGTGATTATTTGATAGCCTAGAGGAATGGATTGATGCAGGACTAGAGCTATATCTTCTCCCAACCATAATTATGTTATGAATAGTATGTCTGGTTTTGCATCGTTGAGAAGGTCGTAGATGTGATGTTTTTTTTAAAGACGGATAGAGCATTTATTAGTAGACATTTTAGTGAGTGGCCTTTGGTGATAGTGGGACTTTGTTTGCTAGAAGAGTGATCAGTATTGTGTGTGTTTGTAGCAGGTGTGTTTTTAGTACTGTTATTAGCTGTATTAGGATAGCAATCGTTTAGCTGTTCTGTATCGTGTTCCTCATCCAGCATGCTAAGAAGGCATTTTGATGGGTCTGTGGGTGTATGTGTTAGAGATGCTGTTTGAGAGTGAGTTGGAGTGCTGTGTTGCTTTTGTGGTGTAACATTGTTGTGAAGTAGACATGGGGAAGCAAAGTTGTGAGGTGTGGCATGTTGCTTATATTTTTTGCGTGTGTTTAAGGCGGAATGTGTATGAGTCAGGGGAGGTGGTGCAGCATGTGGGTCATGTAGTTAGGTTCTAAATTGTCCAATGGATGAGAGGCGGTTGGAAGAGAGGTGCTATCTTGCTCTATCTGTGTTAGGTGTGGTGGCAGAGTGCAAGCTTGGCATTGGAGTTTGTTCCTTTGTGTGGTTTGAAAGGTGGGTATATGTGTGTCTTTTGTGATGGTAAGTATTATGAGGTGTTGCTCTTTGAAGATCTTGTTGTGCTGGTGTGTGTGATATATTTTGCATTTGAGGAGTAGTGAAAAAGGGTGCTGATGTGTATATTTCATGCAATGGATATGGTTGTGTAGTATTGTTTTTGAGAGGAGGTTGTGACGTAGAGGGGTGGCGATGTGTTTATGAGTAGAGTGTATGTAGGAGGAAATGAAGTAGAGGTGAGAGTGTTTATCTTAGACTGGTTTGTTGCAAGAGTTACAAAGTGTGGTGGTGTGCAGTGTGTGTGTTGTGTGTTAATATTAATATGGTAGAAGGGAGAGGAGGGTGTTTGTTGGACAACTGATGGAAGGATGATTATATGTTTGTTAGTGATAAAAGGTGGTCTGTTAGGTGTAAATACAGCAGGGAGAGTGTGCCTGAATAGGATGTAGTTATGTCTGGTGTTGATTGGCGATGTGTTAGTGATGAGTGTTTCGGTAGTGGTTTAGGATAGAGTTGTGTACTGGTTGTAGGTGATGGTGGATATGTGTGGTAGTTGGGATAGTAGGGTGTGTAGATGTGGTTTGTTTGGGTTTGTAGTGCATGCTGGTACATTAATCTGTGCATAGTGTTGTGTGTGGTGTTCATTTGGTGTGAGTTTGTTGCTCTGTTTGTGGATGTGGATGGTGAGGGCTGGGTATTGCTAAATGAGAAAAAGGGCAGCATTTCTGGCCCTAGTCCCGACCAGTCTTGAACAGGCTCAAACAGGCAACTGTCCTTGTCCTCTCCGCCCTTAACAGGCTCAAACAGGCAACTGTCCTTGTCCTCTCTGCCCTTAACAGGCTCAAACAGGCAACTGTCCTTGTCCTCTCTGCCCTTAGCCTCTACGCTCGGGCTGAGATGCCCTAACCCTGGCCTTTTATAGCCCTAGTAATCAGGTGACCCCTTCAGCCAATGGGAACCTTAGCCCTAACACTATCCAATCGCAACACTAGCCCTAAAATCTAGAACCAATAGGAGACCAGGACCTTACAGCCAAACGTAGCCCTAGTCCAAGCAACCAGTTCAAAAACCCTGATCTCTACGTCCAATAAAGGCCCTAGCCCTAGCAGTAGTCCCAAAACAAGTCCATGCAACCAATGGCACAGTTAACCGTAGTCCCTACTTCCAATAGAAGGCCTAACCCTACTCTAAGTCCCACTCCTAGTCCAGCAGCCAATCACACCAGAAGCCCTAATTGCTACTTCCAATTAAAGGTCTAGCCCTATTCCCACCCTACTCCCAACAACCAATAACATAGGAAGCCCTAGACCCGACTTCCAATTGAAATCATAACCCTAGCCCTAGTCCCAACCCTACAATGATTGAATCACAGACCCAGAAACCAGGCAGAACCCTCAAATACCCAACCAATGAGGACATTAACCCTAATCCAATAGAAACACCAGATACAACCACCAATCAGTGTAGACATGTACCAACCACTAGCAGACCGTATACGGTGCCAGCGACCTCAAACAAGGTTTGCTGGCCAGGGAGTTGGAAGATGCGCCTCCGGTCATAATCTCCTAGTAGACTGACAGGCTCACTCCACACTTTGGACTTCAGCAGGTAAGGGCCTCACTAACTTGAAATCTAACAATACTGTTTAAATGAAACTTTACTCCCTCTGCTGGCCAAAAAACGAAGTGCACAGGCCCTAGTAAACACAGTTTAAACAGCTCACAGAAGCACCCTCTGATGTAGAAAATCCCTGTTGCTGGAGGGGGGGCAGGGGGGCTGGTTTCACGAGCTTGTGAACACAAAATGGTGGCTGGGAGTGCACTGTTTTAACATACAGGTCTTAGCACAGAGCAAAGGAGAAATTTGGAAGGAAAACAGAATTGTCACCAAGGAATGAGGGACAAACTACAGAGGGTGGACTCCAAATCCCACAATTCAACACGTTACAAAGTAGCAATCATGAGCAGGGAAAATCCCAAGTTTAAAACACAAAACAGGTGATAAAATATGCAATTACAGGCAGGCTACAGCTACAATTTTAAACTGCAACAACCACAGGCAAAGAGATTTAATACAGAAAGTGAAAATCGTTTTTTAAACAACTTATTGTCTTGGGAAGAGACAGCACTAGTCTATCTCCTTACCACTTCCTGGACTCTTCTCACTGCAATCTGGGGCACAGGGAGGCTGCAACTCAGAAGATGGAGGAGAATGATTTGGGGTGCACCCAGCAAAGCCTTAAGGGGCCTGGGCAGGTGTGAGAGGAGGGCTCAGACTTGCCTGTTAGCTGAATAGCAAATAGTCTGCTGGCCTGGGGGTGGGGGCTGGGCAGCTGCTTCGCCTGTTCAGAATCTCCTAGGAGACAGACAGGCTCAATCCACACTTCGCACTTAAGCAGGTAAGGGCCTTACTAACTTGAAATCTAACAATACTGTTTGAATAAAACTTTACTCCCTCTGCTGGCCACAAAACGAAGTGCACAGGCCCTAGTAAACACAGTTTAAACAGCTCACAGAAGCTCCCTCTGATGTAGAAAATCCCTGTTGCTGGGGGGGGGCAGAGGGGCTGGTTTCACTGGCTTGTGAACACAAAATGGTGGCTGAGAGTGTACTGTTTTAACATACAGGTCTTAGCACAGAGCAAAGGAGAAATTTGGAGGGAAAACAGAATTGTCACCAAGGAATGAGAGGGACAAACTACATAGGTTGGACTGCAAATCCCACAATTCAGCACGTTAAATGGAAGCAATCATGTGCAGGGAAAACCACAAGTTTAAAACACAAAACAGTTGATAAAATATGCAATTACAGGCAGGCTAAAACAACAATTTTTAACTGTAACAACCACAGACAAAGACAGTAAACACAGAAAGTGAAAATCGTTTTTTTAACAACTTTTTGTCTTGAGAAGAGACAGCACTAGTCTGTCTCCTTACCACTTCCTTGACTCTGCTCACTCCAATCTGGGGCACAGGGAGGATGCAACTCACAAGATGTAGGAGAATGATTTGGGGTGCACCCAGCAAGGCCTTAATGGGCCTTGCATGTTATTTAATGCTGTTTCCTAACTATAATGGCTCTGTAACCTGGGTGTGTAAGTCGGTGGGTGGATGTATAAGTGGGTGTGTGTGTGTGTGTGTGTGTGTGTGTGTGTGTGTGTGTGTGTGTGCACATGTGTGGTGAGTGTTTCAGTGCATGTGTGACTGGCTTTGTGGGTCTGTGAGGGGGTGTGGGTGTGACTGTAAGGATCTGAGAGTGGCTGTATGTGTGTGTGTGTATGACAGTGTGTGAGTGGTCCTCTGGGTCTACGAGTGGTTGTCTGAGTGCCTGTATGAGTGTGTTAGTGGGTGTGCGAGTGGTTTTCTAGGTCTCTGAGGGGGTGTGTGATTGGCTGGATGGGTGTGTGAGTGGTTTACTGTATCTCTGCGTGGGTGTGTGAGAGGCAGTGTGTGTGTATGAGTGTGTTGGTGTGTAAATGGGTGTGAGTGCATATGTGACTGGCTGTGTGGGTCTATGAGTAGGTGTTTGAGTGTTTTTTGGGTCTATGATTGGGTGCATGAGAAGGTGGTGTACTGGATCTCTGAGAGGGTGTGTGAGTGGTTGTGTAAGTGGGTGGATATGTGAGTAGGTGTATTTTTTTTAATTGGGATCTGGATCCGCAGTTCTATTGTGGATTCATGTGGGGGTTCAAACTGAATACCACTGTGGATCTGCGGATCTTGGTGCACCCCAAAACATAATTTTTGGGCCAATTTCTTGCCCATCAGGAGTCCCTTTCAGACCTGGCATTATTGTTAGCGTGTGGATCTATAGATCCACCGTGGTGAAAACATCGTCTCTAAATATACATAAATGTTTTTTTTTTTTAAATAACTGCAAAACTAGCGAACAGATTTCTTCCAAATTACAAAAAACACTATGTCTGTGCCAAGATCTAGCTTTCTGCCAAATTTGGTGCAATTATGTACAGCAGTTCACCCTGTAGTCATGGCTAAAATCCCAATTGGAACATGCCCCTGATTAACGAATCACCCCAAAACTTTCCAGACAGCAGCTGAAGTGACAACTGGCACACTAGTTTAAAAAATGTTGTGAAGATTTGTCAAATGGCGCCAAAGTTATTAGCAAAACAAAAGATGCTTTTCCTATGGAAGCAAGGTCCTAACTATAACACTATAACTACCTTCTGGCAAGTATATATCCGTAGGAAGAGCATTGTTTGGTTTGCTAATAACATTTGCACCGTTTGACAAATATTCACAAAACTTTCCCCTAAAAGTTTATCCACCTCACCACCTTCCTGGAAAGTTTCCGGGTGATTTGTGAAGCTCGGGATTAGATAAAGGGGATAGGGGGTCCCAAAACCAAATGTATCCATGCATTTTCCATATACTTTTTTTGAAAAAGGGTACATCCCAAATTGCTGAATGGGATTACACCAAATTTTCCACAAAGCTAGATCTTGGCTTGGAAAGTGTGCTTGTGATCTGGTGTAAATCTCTTCAATAGCTTTTGAGAAAGTATGGTTAAGAAATGTTTGTATATCTGGAGAGTTGGGTTCAAGGGACTCTTGTCAGAGAACTGAGAGCCCAACTTACAAAAAACAGAATAGAGCATTCTGATTGGCCTATGGTGCTCTTTTTTCACCTTGGGTCATCTTGCTCCCATGGGAGCAAGTGCTCAGATTGTGTGGCCACTAAATTATTATTATTATTTTTTTGCTGTGATTCCGCAATACGTGCATGGGGTTGTGGCATATGACGCAAATGGTGGGCCAGTTCCTGGTGGTCAACATTTATTATTATTTGGGGAGGTTCTTGTGTGGGGTCCAGTGCTTAAATTGAGCCAGTGTTTTCCAGATCTTGGCACTGGCACTTAATTGCCAACACTGGTGTTTATTTGTCTGCCACATGTCGGCGTTATTTGTCTAAATTAAAGATCAGCAGACAACAGTAGATTAATAATTAAATAAACATTTAAAAAGGCTAATACCTGCCATTTTCATAGCATTGGGGCCAGGAATAGTCTAAATTGTCATTCTTGTTGGAGTACGGTGGTTAGTAGTTGTGTTGGTACTGTCGCTGGCAGGAGTGGTGGGTTGTGCAAGCTGGAGTGGCCTCCTGAGGAGGGTTCTGGCCCTTCTTTGTTTCTTTACAAATTAAGCAGTGGTGGGACCCCATCCTCAAGCCAATTTTGGCCCTGGGGTCCCATCCCCGAGGCCAGCCAATTAATAGAAAGGGGAGGCTGAATTATAAAAAGAAATGGGGTGGGCACGTAGCCCCTCTCCCCTAGACTGCTCAGGCCCAATGCCCCTATCTCCCAGGGTCAAATTTAATTTAGAATGGTAGGGGCCCACACCCCCCCTCCCATTACCAGCATCGGCCCTGGGGACCCCATCCCCCAGGGTGCAATACTTCACAGTGTCCCGGAAAGCCCACCTCTGAGACACTGTGGTTCCCTGCACATGAGAGTGTGGACATACTGGGCGCTCACTCTCCCAGGCGGGGAACTGAACTTTACTCCCGCCCAGTGTGTGCAGTTACAAAAAGACAAAGTGCGGGCTCTTGCCATCACCCAGTATGGTGCTGGCTGGGAAGCCGGCTGGGGCCTGAGAGGCCTTGGTGTTCGCCCCTGCAGCCACCAAAGAAAATGTACGTTGGTGTCTTGGATCTGCACCCTCATTTATTAGGTGTCACCTAGACCGCACATGCAGTGGACTTACAGCCTTCCCATAGTGTACCATTGGTTAGCTTCAGCATCACTCGCATTTCCTTTTTCGCCATTTGCCATGGCATGCAGGCCTCATGTTCCTTTCTTGGGCCTGTCCCTCTTGTGCAGAATGGACCAAGTACATGTGTCCATCCACAGCTCCCAGTTTTGGAAATACTTATTAAGTTGAGCCTAGACAGCACTTATGCTGTCTCTTCTAGACATATTGTATATACTTTCTGGGTTCACAGCCTGCCCATGCATTTCATTTGTTTATTTCAGTGTCCTTTAAAAATCCTTCCGTCAAAGTGGTCAGTTGTTCACTCCCAAGGAGCAGCGCCCCATTACTTGTGGCCTTCTGCTTAGTTACTGGCTCAGGAACTATTTTTTAAATTCTGAAAGAGCACTTCACAGTAGAGTTCATCTTTCATTTCCCTTTATCAGAGCACCTCCTGCTTCATGGCCACTGTGCTTCATCTTTCAGCATGACAGCCACTTCAGGAGACCACACACTTTTCTTTTATTCTGCATGGCACTGCTTGTTTTGAATTGTATGTTAAAGCTGAAAAATATGCGCTTTTCTTCCATCTAGTTTTTTAACAACTTGTTTGCGTTATGTGGTGTTGGGTTAGTTTTGGGCTCATTTTTATCATCGCGAACGTGTCTCTGGCTTGCTTTCAAGGGATATAGTACTTGTTTTTATTGCAATAGAAACCAAATTGTGACCCACTAGTGAGCTACTAGTAGAGAACTAGCTGAAGTGCTTCTGTATGAGGCGCACCCCAAACTCTTTTCCTTTCAGGGGCGAAGGCTTTTTGCGACTGTGCTCCTAATAGTTTCATGCTGGCACAGCACTCCTACCTTGGGAGAGGGGAACTGTCCAGTTTCTTGTTTAACTTACGGTGAAACCTTCCTTCCAAAATACAGATATGGTGAGAAGTTCCAACACACATCCAAGGAGGCTAGTAGTCATGAAATCTGGTGCATGACCCGCCACTCACCTAATAGACATTGTCCTGTTCCAGCTACTGCAAAGTGGTACGTGAATGTGGTGTTTCTTTGTAGCGTACCTTTCTCTCAGGCACTTCCTATATGCAATTACATGGAAAGAAAGAGGAGGCTAACCTTAAGGGCAGGGTTGTGACGTCACAGCCTGACATGCTGATCTGTCAGACAACTGGTGCAGAGCCTGCCACTCAGTCCATGGACATGGTCCCGTCCCAGCTGCAGCAAGTCGCTATGTGCAGCACATCTTTCCCTCAGGCACTTCTGGTCTGCGATGATATGCAAAGAAAGGGGAACGTCTAACCTAAATGACAGGACTGTCATGTCACAGGCTTCCGGGGCCCAGAAAGACATGGACTCTTTCTGTCAAGTTCAAGTTCAAAAAGCTTTTATTTGGTTTGCAAGGCACAACCATATAAGCAACACAGAATAATTACATAAACATCATGTTCTTATCCTATTGAACATATCAATGACCTATTTTACACATTCATTTGTTATTTAATACACCTGTGATAATGCAGGAAGATTAAAACCAGCTATACAAAGTGTAATCGTCACTATTAAAGTATTTCATTGCATATTTAGAAAAAGTGGCCAGTGCAAAATTATATACAAAAATGTGCAAATTCCGTCAGTGCCATATACATCTTAGACAATACCTCACATACTTGATCAGTCTTAGATATTTGACTACGCATCAAATTGCAGTTTTTAAGCGCCATAGCCAAATTTTGATCTGATTACGGCTGTGCAAATATACAATAAAGTTACTGGTGCCGATAAAGAAGAGCTTTAGTACATAAAAATAGTAAAGTGACTTGTGCCTATATCAAAGAACTAACAATTGTTTTTAAAATGAAGCAGATGGGATCTCCTGAGGTCCTATTATACCGGACTATAAAAGATTTCATAATATAATAGATTTTCTAGCAGCTATGCATTTAAGAATGTAAATTGCTACATAAAAACAAATGTCTGGACTTTCCAGAGAACTTATCAATTTCATGGCGTTTACAGTGGATCAAATGTTATACTTTAAAAGGATAGGCTTCAGATAAAATGTTCTTAAAAAGGTATAAAATTTACAAAATAGTAAAAAATGGCAGCTACTCTGTTTTGACAAGTTATCACACGGACATTCCATACTAGATCTTTTCCTCATGGATGGGAAAGCTACAAGATGGTGAGCAATCCCTAACCTGAGTCTTGTTAAAACAAACCGATGTGAACTTCTTGTTATTTCTGTCAAATAGGTCTGAAAACCTTCATATAGACCCAATTGCTGATAGAACACTGCTGTAGGTTGGTCTTCAAGCAGGGTTCTTCGTGCATCTCTTTTATACTCGAGAAAGGTATTCTTAAGTTCTTTTTTTGATATCTGGGCTATATAATCTGGCTCCGTGTAAATATCAACATTAAATAAAAGCTTGAACCAGTGATGAATATAATTTAACCATAAAACACGGGAACATTGCTCTAACTTTATACAGTCCATTATTATCGATTTAGTGAACTCTGTCTCATTTTTAGACCAGATAGACCGCCATAAAGGAAGGGGACGTAAAGCTGCAAGGTCTGTATTGTAATCAATACCAACCTCCTTATGGGTCAATTCAGTAGATGCTGATGTAGGAGCACCAAGTAACCGCTTGAGGAACTTATTTTCCTCCTGCTGAATTGATTTGTCGAAACTATGACCCCATACGCCAGCCCCATAAAGGGTAGAAGAAACGCACCTGGCATTATAAATGGTTACCATATCCTTTAGTCTATGGTCCCCAAGTTTAGCGGCAAATCTAAATATTCTATTGGTATTCCTGGTCATCTTAAAATGTAAGTTAGTAAATTCATTGTTCCATTTCCCGTTACCTGAAAAAGTTATGCCTAAATAGCAAAAGAACTTAACCGTTTCTATTTTTGTACCATCCAAGTAAAATGACTTTGTGGTATTAGTTTTCTTGCCACATGACATAATAAAAGTTTTAGCTTTATTAATTAAAAGTTTTCTGCCAATAATAAAATCTGTAAAATTGTTAATAAGCCTTTGAAATCCGATCGGTGTACGCGAAATTAAAACGGCATCATCGGCATACAGTAGAATAGGTACAGCCTTTCCATCTATCTTGGGGGCGTCTGCTGGGATCTGGCCTAAGACTTCATCTATTTGGTTAATTAAAAAAAGTGAAAATAAAAGAGGGGCCAGAACACAGCCCTGCCGAATGCCTCTTCTCACATCATAAAAAGGAGTACGTTCACCCGTTGGCCCATATCTCACACTACTCGACAGTTTTTCATATACTCGAGCCAAGAAATACACTATCTCCTTTGGGGCCCCAGAATTGAGCAGAGTGGACCACAAAAGTGTGTGGTCCACCAAATCAAAGGCACTGCTCAGGTCGGCAAAGCATAAAAACAGATTACCCGCCTTCACAGTTGTATATTTACTAACGAGTAGATCTAAATTCACACTTTGTTCTAGTGTACCTAGGCCCTTCCTGAATCCATATTGGACAGGGGATAAGATCTTATTATCGCCGTTCCCAAGTTTCCAGTCTCATTAGTAAGATTCTGCTCATAACTTTTATTGATGAGTCAAGCAGTGAAATAGGGCGATAATTGCTGGCCTCAGAGCGGGAACCCTTTTTAAAAAGGAGGATAATTAATGACTGGCCCCATGATGGGGGGAAGTCCCCTGTAGCGGCCGCATTAAAAATTCTCGTTAAAATTGGGGCCCACAGATCTATTTCATCTTTGTATAGGTCTATGGGTACCCCATCCGGGCCAGGTGCCTTTCCCCCTTTACTTTTAGCAAGACCCTCGTATACTTCGTCTATACTAATTATGAGGGGTAGTGTGGGCCATATAAATTCATCATTTAATATTAAAGGTAAAATTATTCTATCCGGGTTAAAAATATTAGAAAAATGTTCAATCCAAGCTGAACAATTTACATAGGACGTCAACTCTGGTATGCTATCATTTTTTAAAAAGGGACAATTTACAGTTTCCCAGAACAATTTACTATTTTTTGTATTGGCTGCTAGACTTAGTTCTTCCCACGCTTCTGTTTGGAGTTCCTTTTTCCGGGCCACAATAGCCTGCCTATATTTAAGTCGAAGGTCATGAATGTACGATTGATTACGGGGTTTATTGCTTAAGGCTAATTTCAGGTCTTCTAGTGCCCGTGTACATTTAAGATCAAACCATCCAGATTTCGCTTTTTTCGGGCCTTTGATATTCTTTGTTAAAATACCTTTAATAGTAAGATGTATTTCTGCAAACACAACAGGCACTGTGTTAGGATATACCTTATCGTGAAGGCAATGTTCTATGCCCTCCCTACACTTAATTACCACCTCCCTCTGGATCTTAGCGGGGTCTACTCCTTCCCATTTGATCCTCATGCCATTTGGCCTTACTGGGGTTATATCACTAATGCATTCAACAGTATTAGAGTCTTTTTTCCCCCAGTTTAACAAAGTTATAGAAATACTGTTATGGTCGCTGACCCCTTTTTCAGATATCCACAAGTTGGCATAATAACTGTGACTTGAGATTAAAATATGGTCTATATTACTGGCCGCATTACAGCCGGTAAAAGTCGGGCAATTAAGCTTTCCCTTTCTCATCATACAGTTAAGTAATTCTAAATCGTATTTCGCCATCATTAAATTCAAGGCCTGGCCATAGTTACAATGTGAAAAGTGTAAATGATTGTCGTTATTGTCGTCCATCAGAGGGTGGGTTCTCAGAAATCCACACGAGTTGGTCTTAGCTAAAGGGCAGGCCTGGATGTTGAAATCGCCTGCCCATAAAATGATGGCTGATTCCCCTGTTTGTGCCAGGACCCTATCAATCTTGTTACCTAAAGCCTGTAGTGGTAGTCCTCTGTTACTATTAAATATATTGTTATAAAAAATTAATTAGGATCAGGTCCTTACCCCTGTTGAACTCAATATTCATTATTTGGCTATAGCTGTCTACTGGTGAACAACTTCTAATTCTATACCCCACTAGTTTATTTGAGACCAGTAGCAGGAGGCCGCCCTTGGCCCTTCCTGCAGTGGATGTAGTTGCATTCACACATTGTGATGTGTAGCCCTTCACAAACACAGGTTTTTCACACCAAGTTTCCTGTAGGCAGACTATATCATTGCCCGAGGAAATGAAATCCTTCCAGAAGGGAGTGTCTAACTTTTTACCCAATCCTGCTATATTCCATGTTACTAGGCTGTATCCCTCTTGGGGTGCAAGCTGAGTTTCGGTACAATAATCATAACTAATGTTGTTATTCCCATTAATTGCCGGGACTTGCGCCTCCACCGGTAATACTGAATCAATAATCTGCTCCCTACCATGCAATCCACCATTTGAGATACTATAACCGTTTTCCTCGCTGTAAACTAGCTGGGTAGCCTGTTCATCTATTATTATTTTCAAGGATAGTCCTGGATCTACCTCTCTCCCATCGTTACTGGCAGCTGATGAATTCCCCTCACAACCCATCAGTCAGTCGTTATCTTCCATTGGACTTAATACATTAAATCTGTTATGCAATGGAATTGAGAAACATGGGGGTCTAGGTGCTAGTAGAGGAGCCATATTAACCCTAGGCTGATAAGAAATCGGGGTATCAACTTTACTTTCATTGATCAAATGCCTGTAAAAATAGCCCAACGGAAGAAGTGTTGTGTTATAGTCCCAATAAGAGGGTGGCGGTGCATTACATAAAGTATCCTGGGCCCATCTGGGGGACCTAAAGTTGAGATTATGCAGTCGCCTTCAATGTTTTTAGCCAAAGGACCAATCCACCCTACTCTTTGGGTTAAAATTATCTGATCAGCCCCTGTAACAGGGAAACCACAATTTTTTGACAGCCAATGTAAGGTTTTGATTTTTAATATCTCGTGGGTTTCTGTCGGGTCTCCCTTTAATTTGGGGGCATATGTAAGGATGACCACATAGGCCCCACATTCTGGAGGTAGATTAATAACTGTTGGTATTTTATTTTTACTGTTTATTGGACAGTCTTCAGAACTTACATTTCGAGCGACCCTAGGTAATCCTTCTGAATTTAATGTCTCGCTGGATTGCCTTGCTGGTATTATCCTAGGTTGTGCATAGATTACCTTAGGTTCCAATCGAAACTCAGCTTGCTCGGCACATAACACCCCTGGTCTGCTTGCCTTTACCAACCCATTATTCGGGACAGACCCGCTTTCTTTGGTACCTTCATTTTTTGTGACGCTATCCTTATTTATTGTCACTATTTCCGTTATATGAGCACTCTGATTGTGTTTTTGGGTATCAAGATACTCACTTAACTTATGCACTGCCCTAGCTAGGTTGACAACCTTCTCATGTAGAGGTCTAATTAGCTCCGACATTTTAAACATGAGGGTTTCTAAATTAAGTGTATCCTTTTCTTTTTCCTCCCCCACACGTAAATTACAACCAGAGTCTGTTGTAACACTCCGTGTTGTGTTTTTCCTGTCCCTTTTAGCCCTTGTATTACCTGGGCCTGGTGCTTTCCTTTTACAGCCTCTAGTGTGTTTTGTAGGGACAAGAGAGGGGGCAGGGGAGGGTGTTTTGTGTACTAACTCTGGCGTAGCTGAGGTTCGTGACTGCCCTATATCACCTAATAATAGTACATCATCTATATCATTAAATGTAACAGGGGGGGGGTGATATCTAAATCTATATTGGTCAAACTCTCCCTTCTGGTTACATTCTCATCACGAAGACCATCTTGCTCACCGAGCATTATACTCGACCCCATTGACATGCGTTTCTCTGCACGGTTTATTTCCTCCGATATAACATTAACAGCTTTGGTCAGGTAGGTATCTATGGTCGAGCGTGTTTTCTCCAGGAGGGGCTTTGCTCGGCGCCTGGCCATAGTCATTTCACAGCAATGCCACCAAGTCCAAAGTCTTGTACGGAAATATAGGCTCTACTGCTTATAAGTCACTTAAAAATACATACAATAGTACAATAGTACCTTGGTACCTTGAAATTCAGAAAGTACAAACCTCTCCCTCCTTTATGTACCAGCTGTTAGGGGGGTGGCCCTGCCCTGCCTTGGACTGCCCCGGACGGCCACAGACGGCCCGCCCTTTGCCCGGGCTTAGCCCTCGCGCGGTCCCGCGACGCGGGGGCTTCCCTCGCTTTTAAAGCGCCTCCGGGCGCGTGATTGGCGGTAGCAACTTTCTCCTGCAAGGTATCCTGGGGATTGAAGTCCCCCTCCACACAGCGGCCGCAAAGGATTGATGGCTGGGGCGGCGGGAGGGAGAGCTGACGACCAGCGAGGTAGCGTAGGAGCCGAGGTATCTAGCAAAGGTCCCCCGCTGCTGCCCACAGAATGTTCACAGAGCCCCCGCTCTGCCGGGGCTTCCCTCGATTTTAAAGCACCGACGGGCGCGTGATTGGCGGTAGCAACTTCTGCCTGCAAGGTATCCTGGGGATTGAAGTCCCCCTCCACTCAGCGGCCGCGAAGGATTGATGGCTGCGGCGGCGGGAGGGAGAGCTGACGACCAGCGAGGTAGCGTGGGAGCCGAGGTATGTAGCAAAGATCCCCCGCTGCTGCCCAGAGAATGTTCACAGAGCCCCCGCTCTGCCGGGGCTTCCCTCGATTTTAAAGTGCCTCCGGGCTCGTGATTGGCGGTAGCAACTTCCGCCTGCAAGGTATCCTGGGGATTGAAGTCCCCCTCCACACAGCGGCCGCGAAGGATTGATGGCTGTGGCGGCGGGAGGGAGAGCTGACGACCAGCGTGGTAGCGTGGGAGCCGAGGTATGTAGCAAAGGTCCCCCGCTGCTGCCCAGAGAGTGTTCACAGAGCCCCCCACTCTTTCTGTCATTTTAAATTATATTCATGGGGATGAAGGGAGGAGAAACTGTGTGCCGAATTCATTGTGTTTCTCGATCACTGGCTAGATTGACATGTACACGTCTTATTTTCCGCTGTCGTGATACTGATAGAGCTACAGTTGTCACATGACTGAGGAGAGTACTGTGGGAGTAGCCTGCCAAGTTCTGTGTTTGCACCCCTAAAAGCCCATTGTGAGGCCAACCTTTTCATGTGTCCCTGTATATCCGTGCATCTCTTAATTTCATTCATCACCTCCTGCGTTATTCCCCTTTCAGAGACTTGTGGGTGGGGAGGAAGTCTGATGACAAACCGAGTTACTGCGCATCTACACATCTGAATTGCCTGGGGAAGGTCAGGACCATGAAGGATAGTGATGAATAACCAGTGAGGACCGGAAGCACCCTCACCTTCCCACCTTGAGGCACGTGTAGGTCCGACTCCACACCACACCACACCACACCAGGCTTGGCTGGAATTTTTCCATGTAAATTACAGGGTTCAGGAGGGCAGATATAAGGCTTGTCACAGCACAGGTTCAGAATGATGTTTACAGCCTTGTTTTCATGCACATCCAGATAAAGTGATCGTTCATCGCAAATGCTCACCAATGCATTTTTTTGTTGCCAAATTACCGTCTTTGTTACCCTCTACACATAATTGCCTTAGTTACTTTGCCCATGTAATCATCAACTCAAGATATGTGAGCAGCACACAGCATTAGACTGGAAATTCGGGCAGGCTGGCACTGTCAGATGGGCCAGCTTAAAAGGGACAGTGTACAGGCTGTTGTTTTTGTTTTCCTCTGTCCCATTGGCTGGGACTGGGCCAAATAAACACTCCACACTCTTGCCCCTTCTAACTAACCCACCAGGCAATGCCAGACTGCCTACAATGCGAACTTTAACGAAACAAAATCTATTGGGCCTCAGGCTGTGTCCCTCTGGGACCCCCCGCCCCCCCCCTCCCTCCACAAGGTCTAGGGCATCAGGATAATCCTACCCTACCCCTTTGTTTCTTTTTTAAAATTTTGTTTTAGGATTCAGGATTGAGTCCCGAGTCCTAAGATGGCTGCCACCACTTCTGGTGGAGGTGGTGGCAGCCAATCAGATCTCAGTAACTGTAACTTATTTAGTAAATATTTAGGATTCCCATTGATAGGAATTCTTCAGATGTTTGCTTGCTAATAACTGTGTCATAGATTTATAGCTCTCCAGGAAACTTTACAGAAGTATTCTTTTTTCTACATTAGCTGGTGATGCAAAGTTTCTTTGTGATTAGATAAGAGGGTGCAAAGAAAACAGGGGGGTCAAAAAACAAATTTTTCCACCAATGCTTTTTCCATAGACTTTATAAAAAGACTTATAAACAGACGTAGCAACAAACTGCTGAATGGATTTACATTTATTGTCAGGTGCATTTCTTCTATCGATAAAATGTGTCCTCTAAGTTGAGAAAGAAGAAGGAATGTGGAACAAATCAATGAGATTTAATTATTGTATTGGTCTTAAAGTCCTTGTTTTCATTCAATCAATTAATCAGTCAATCAGTATTTGTAAAGCACGGCTGCTTCACCCATAAGGGTCTCGAGGCGCTGTGGGGTTCATGATGCTTGTTTCATGCTGACTATACCTATTGGTTGAACTTCCAGTTTTCTTCACAATATCTATTTGCCATCTCCATTAGCACACTGAATATATACTACTGAAACTTAGAAAGAGTTGTGAAAGGGAGGGATGGTGCAGGATGAGACCATTATAAATATTATATTCACAGCATTTTTTAGAGTAGTTTTCATCCTCGCATACTAAGCACCATTGCTCCCAGTTAGTTGTCACAGAGAGCTAACATTAAGAGCATATTACTCATCATTAAATCATTTATTTCTTTTTCATGGGTTTTCGTCTTCAATTGTAACATTAGGACCTGTGATGTCCTATGTTATTTTAGGCATGTGTGGTTAGAACTTCTGTTGCAGGACAATTATGAGGTTACATCCACCTGACAATGAAAAGTAGTGGTTACATGTTTTTGCTTTGGAATTTGTATAATTTATATATTAATTAGTACATTGTAACCCTGAGTTTTGAAATACTGTAATAATATGAAATGAAATGAAATGAAATGAATGAAATGAAAAAGAAACTTGCTAAAGCGCACTGTGACCAAGCGGCTTCCTGGCGCTGGGGGGGGGGGAGTCGGATTCAACACAGCAACCAAGGGAATTAACCGGGGAAGGCCTGGAGAAAAAGAAAAGTTTTTAAAGCTTTACGAAAGGAAATGTAAGAGGGAATGGAACGGATGGATAGTGGGAGACTGTTCCAGAACTGGGGGGCCAAGACCGAAAAGCGGGTGCCACCAATTCGGATTTTGCGGTAGCGAGGGACCTGAAGTAGGAGTAGAGATGACGAACGAAGAGTGCGAGCTGGGATATAAGGAGTGATCAGAGAGACAATAAAGAGAGGAGCAGAATGAGTATGGGCTAGGAAGGTTAAGCAGGCTAATTTGAAAAGGAAACGAAAGTGGACTGGGGGCCAGTGAAGGGACTTCAGGACAGGCGTGATATGAGAACATTTGGGGAGGTGGAAGATGAGCCGGGCGGCCTGGTTTTGGATGGCCTGAAGCCGGCGCATTTCAAAAGCGGGGATGCCAGCATAGAGGCCATTCCCGTAATCAAGGCGGGAAGTGATGAGGGCCATGATGATGGATTTAAGGGCGTCAGTGGAGAAAAACCGAGAGATTTTACGGATGAGGCGGAGGGAGAGAAAACAAGATGAGATTACGGAGCTAACTTGGGTATGCATGGAGAGGTCATTGCTGACCTTAATACCTAGAGTGCGGACAGAGGGAACTGGGAGAGGGGGGGTGCCAAGAGAAAGGGGCCAGTGAGACGGGGACCAGGGATTGGAGGGACCACCAGTGAGGACAAGCTCCGTCTTGTCAGGGTTCAATTTAAGGTGGTTCGTGATCATCCAGTCCGAAATAAAGACTAAAGTGGAACTAAAAAATAGGGAAGAGTCAGGGGTGGAGAAATCAAAGATGAGCTGGAGGTCATCCGCGTAATTGTACACGGAGACCCCCAGCTCGCGGAGGGAAAAAATAAGGGGGTAAATATAAAGATTAAAAAGAAGAGGGGAAAGGGAGGAACCTTGGGGAACCCCACACACAAGAGGGCGGGGGGGCAGAGAAACCAGCTAGCTGGACTGCCTGGGACCTGCCCTGGAGGAAGGATGTCAGCCAGGAGAGTGCCAATCCCCTGATGCCGGCTGCGCTGACACGATCGAGAAGAATGGCATGGTCGACCGTGTCAAACGCAGCCGACAGGTCGAGGAGCACCAGCGCCTGGGGAAGATTGGAATCGGCCTTTCCCTTGAGCTCATCCAAGACCGCGGTGACAACAGTCTCGGTGGAGTGACCCGGGCGGAAGCCCGCCTGGTGAGAAGCTAAGAGGCCATGTTCCTCAATATATGAGGACAGGCAAGATGTAACATAGCTTTCCACGATCTTCCCCAAATAGGGAAGAAGGGAGATGGGCCTAAAGTTGGAAGGAGAAGAAGGGTCCAAGCCAGGTTTTTTTATGATAGGGAGAACTGTTGCGGTCTTGAAAGAGGAAGGGACAGATCCGGAAGCCAGGGACGAGTTGATCAATGCAAGAGGGGGTCCAGGGCAGTGAGCGAAGAGGGTTTGAAGAATCCGGGCCGGAGCGCAATCGGCTGGAGAGCCAGACTTAACCTTAGCAAGCAAGGGAAGAAATTGTGTAACAGAAATAGGAGGGAAGTGATCTAACAAATGCGGGGACAGTGGGAGAGGGGAGATAGCCTGGGTTGAAGAGACTGGAGGAATGTTGGCTTTAATGGTGGCGATCTTGTCAATAAAAAAATTATTAAGTGAGAGGCAAAACGATTGGGATGGGGCAAAACTAATATTAGTGCGATCGGATGTAGCAAGTTGCTTGACAAGTGAAAAGATCTCTCGAGGTTTGTTTACGGATCGAGCCACTTTGTCGGAAAAGTAATCTGTTTTGGCCAATACTATAGCTTTTTTATAGCTATTGAGCAATTGTTTGTATTTGGTTCGGACTAGAGGACAGTAATTGCGCCTCCAATGACGCTCCGAATGCCTAAGGTTGAGTTTGAGCTCTTTAAGTTCGCTAGTGAACCATCTGTGGGCCTCGTGGGGCCGAACAGATTTGATGTTCTTAAGAGGGGCGGCGAGATTACAGGCGGAAGAAAGCCAGGCTTGAACAGCGTCGGCTTGAGCTTCAAGAGGGAGATCCGTCAAGTCGGGGGCTGTGGAGGCCAGGGAGGAAGAGAGAAGAGAGAGGTCCGTCTTGTTCCAGCAACGGGCTGTCAAGTTCTTGGAAAGAGGGGTTTTTGCAGGTGGGGGGAGAGGGATATTAAAAGAAATCAAAAAGTGATCCGACCAAATACATGGGAGGATGGATGGAGCAGAGACGGGGCGACGCAATGACCAGATTTGGTCCAGGGTGTGACCCTTAACATGAGTGGGGGAAAAAATGTGAGGGATGAAGTTTAGTGTCTGGAGAGTTGCAGAGAAGTCTTTGGAAGCCTGACTTTCTCTAGGGTCGTCGGGCCAGTAGTTAAAGTCCCCAAGTAGGACGACTGACGAGTTGTTTACTGCCAAAGTGGCCAAGATGTCTTGTAGTAGGGGGACAAACTGAGGCATAGGCAGAGGGGGCCTATAGACAAGGACGAAGGTGAGGGGGTCAATAAGGTTAATGGACCGGGCGACCAGAAAATCCACGTTGGTTATTGGAGGATAATAGGTTTGACGTTTAACTAACAGATTGCTATCTATTTAACCAACGTCAAGAGGTTGAAAATCCAAGTCAAACTCTCCGGGATTGGAAAATGTAACCCCATCTTTCGACAGATTTGCCCAAAATTAACGCCTGTTAGCTCTGTAATTAAGCAAACGCTAGTATTATCTGCAGTTCCTAGGTAGCTTTTAACTCAATACATTGTAAATATAGAACTTCTTTTAATCTTCTTTATTCATACAAATTTCATCACGCAGCCAACACGTTTCGTTCTTACAAAGAACTTCGTCAGGGCGATATCTTCAATCTCTATTCACAATTTCAAAGATTCCAACGGTCGCATATTTGCTTCATAATAAATGGCTACTGTGCCAGAGTCACGGCATTTCACAATGGTAATAATGTATCCTCTGTGGTATTCAACATTTGAAATCAGATTACCACTGGATCGACATTTCTCAATCCATTAATACAATTTGTTTTTGTTACTTATGTGAGGTGGTGCAATCCACAGTGGGCAGAAAATTTTACTTTGATCATTGGGATCGCCCCTTGGGGACAACAGGGGTAGTGGAAATGCACACCAAGAGAGCTAGGAGCTTGGGAGGGTGGGCGTGTTGCCAGGAAAAGTGCATCACACATAACTTGGTTGTGTGTAGTGTTGTGTTGTGCCATTGTTGGGTTTACTATATAGAACTCAAACATACAGTATTTTTTATCAGTGGAAACATCTGATTTTAATTAAGCCTATATGTTGAAAATTATATGCAGCTTGTTCTCTCTGTTCCAAATGTATCTACTGGCTTTACTTTCAGGCACTTGGAACTTTAGAAATGAAAGGGGAATGACCATAGCCAGTTTGCTGCAGTAGCTGTGGTAGCTATTAGCACAGGTGAGCAACAACATTGACACTTACTGATGTACTCATTTATTGTAATGGCATCTCAACTGAGGTGCAGGCAAAGCTAATAGTGGGCACCTGCATAGTGACACGTTGCATAACTCCATCAGCTTGAGTTATTCATTTAACCAATCAACGCCATTAGTTCCACTGCATTGGGCGGTTAGTCATACACTGAAAGTCACAAATGTGTAAATGAATTGAAAGGGGAGGTGTATATGAGGGGATCAAAAACAGGTAGTCAGGACTTGAATAGAAAAAACAAGTATATGTATGAGGTTGCAAAGACCCTGAATAGTTCAAGTATCTTGCTTTCTTTATTATGTTTAAAAACGTGATTGAAAATATAGTATGCAACAGGTACCAAGCTATCTCATGTTAAATGTAAAAAATAATAAACGAGTGATAAATTCATGAAAAATATATAATAAATATGAAATGGAAACAAAGATATATCAACAACTTGCTATGTGTATAATTACGCAGGGCAGAAAGAGGAACACAAGCTTTTTTTAAAAAAAAACGTTTCTATGTAGTGGAAAGAAAAGCAAACTTGGAGGTGAAGGAAACAAGAGAGGTGGCCATCGGTGTTCAATGCAAGAATAATTATCATTGAAACGTATTATAACATCCATACATTTTACCTTGGTATCTTGTAGAAAGGTGAGCATTAGAGATACCATTTTACAAGTTATAACTTCTATACATCTACTTATTGAACCCAATATAATGTCCTTCATCAATTGACTTACTGGTTTAGATTTAGAAAAAGATGCAAATGGCCCAGATAATAAATCTGTTTTAATTGCAAGGTTCAATAAAGATACATTCGCTCAATGCAGGTATCCAATTATAGCATATACCATTCCACCAAGGATTAATAAGAGAGTGCACTACATTTTTTTTCAATCAGTTGTACTTAAGTGCATAGCTACAGCTAACAGTAAAGGCTCAATTTACAAGGGCATTTATGAGTAAAGACTTCTACTGCAGGCATACTCTGCATTTATGAATCGACCCAAACTTCTAACTTCATTTTAATAAAAGTGCAAAGAGGACATAGTACTTTCTGTTTGTATTATGGGGCCAATTCACAAAGACATGTGAGACTATGTAAACGAGTACCCCAGGAGTAAGGGGTACTAATTTACATATTTCAAAATGACACTTTGAATAAAACCCTAAGTGTATACATTTACTACATCTAAAATCCAATCAATCTTTTATTGATGAACCGAAAATTTCAAAAGTAAATTATAAGTTAAAAATCGGATTCATCTTTTTACCGATATTTTTCCAATAATTGGAAATATGAGGGCAATGAAACAGCATGTGACCAAGAGACCCATTTGAAATGGAGCAAGACCATCACTTGCTGCTAATCAACATCTCCTACAGCAATCTGTTATAAATTAAAATAATAAAGTATGAGTAAACTCAGTCTTGTGAGTTGCCTGACTAAGTTCTTTCATGAGAACTGTGAGGATATCAGCCATCTCATAGACACTCGAATAAATGCAGAGACATTTCTACAGTACCTTGCTACCAAAATCTTCCAGAGGTGCTTTTCTGGATTGCTAATTTATAAGACTAACTCAAGAGGCTAAGTCTAGAGACTTGCTTCTTGGAGAATTGCTTTCCCCATCTTATGGAGATTGTATTTCTGTTTATAAATGTAGTGGTAGGATGGTACCATTTTGAATTTGTGGTAAACAATTATATGTTTTCTCGTGGAGCACTCAGACAGGGGAAACAACCTTTACATCGCGGTCATTACACTGCAATGCCTTTTCAACGCGGTGGTTACAACGACCACGCTGTTACTATGCGATGCCATTACTACACAAGTCATTACAACAACTTGCATTAGATGGCGCTCTAACATAAGGAATAGTAGGATTTACTATTCAAACACCTTCCCTACTGTTGCGTAGGCTGGAGTTGGAATAGTAAAGTATACATTCCTAATGTTACAGCGCCATCTTCTGTAAGTCGATGTAATGACTTGCGTAGTAATGGCATTGCATTGTAACAACGCAGTCATTGTAACAACCGCGTTGTTACAGAACGCAATGTAATTGCATTTGTTGTAACATGCTATATTCCTCAGACAGGTGGAAGGCCAACTCTTGAACTCTATTTGACATCATATAATATATTTTTTTTCCTAAGTTGCGTTTTTCCTTCTCGATAGGTATGAAGCTAGCACCTGAACTACTTTTGGATGTAACATATTTGTTTTTTCCCAGGTTGAGTTTCCTACCTGTTTATGAGATGGTTGATAAAAAATGTATCACAGTATTTAGATATGCAATGTAGACTGTATAAATCTAAAGCATATATGTTCACTGTTTAAAATGTATATATAAAGCTTACAGAGTGCTGATAGTCACGATGGGAGGTGACAGGGCGTCAAGTACAAGTTTTATGTATTATATAAACTATGCTTACACTGTTGTGATAGTAAGATTTGGTCAAAAGACTCATTAATCTAATTATAGTTATACTGAATACTCAATCCTTGAGGGCTTGAGGGCATCATTAGTTTAGCTGACGGAAGCTACCTCATGCTGTCTGTCTTTTCTCTTCCTAATTCTCCTTTCCCTTAAGAAAACTCAGGGCCTCTTTATGATGGCGGTCGGACCACCACAGACAAGCTGTCGGTGGCGGTCTGGCCACCAACAGCCCTTTGGTCTGACCACCGGGTAATAATTCCAGCAGTCGGACCCAAAGCAGTCGGAGTGAAGGCCATCACCTCCCCCAGGATCATAGATCTCAATGGGGCGGTTGTCAGTCGTATCCCTGAATAGCGGCTGTGCCGAGAGAAGCACTGCTGTCACGATTTCGATATCCCTTTCTAACAGCCTTTTCATGGCAGGAAGACCACCATGAAAAGGCTGTGGGACTGGGATTTGGGGGCCCCCAAACAGGGCCCCCAACTGTCATGGGCCACTATAAAGTGGATCTGGGGGCACATGTAGTACACCCCACTCACCTCTATGCACCGTGTGCCATGTAAAACATGGTGCATGGCACACGGTCCAGGGACATGCAGGAGGTGCCCCGCATCATGGCGGCTTGTGTTATGGGTCTTTCCTTGGCTGTAGCACAAGCCGCTGTGATACGGAGCAGTTTCCAACCGCAGGCAGAGCAGCCAGATCGAATCAGCCCTAAGTGTCTTGTAATCACCTCAGCTATTGGTGTTATTAGTTTTTAAGAGAGTGAGAAGGAGATACTTCAACATTGTAACAAATCTGCAAAACCAGTCAGAATCCAATCTAGGCAAGTGCTTGCCTACTGTAAAAGCCGAGTGGTAGAAAGGAAAATCAGGAAAAATCAATCCTCCATATTCATCAACTAATTTTGATCTAATTAATGAAATTATTGCTCTCCTTTCATTGCATAGAAATGTTATTAATTTACGATCTGATTTCCTATAAAAGACAACATTCATTTTAAAAGGAAGCATAGATAGTGGGTGATTAACAATAGTAGCAAATATTATCTTAATTGTATCTCATCCGACCAGTATAGGAATAAAACGGGAACATTGTTAAATTAACTTATCCACCTTCAAAATAATATGATCCAAATTAAATGTAAGGATGTTATCAATGGAGTTCAAGGACCATAAACCCAAGATAACGTATCCTCTAAAGGTTCCACACGAATGCAAAATGATCAGAAAAAGATTTACTACAGTAATTACTCAGTGGTAACATTTCAGATTTGTCTATATATAACCAGTGCAAAACGGTTTTAATAGTAATTTCCGGATTAAAGACTTAAAAAGTAAATTTTATCCACAGAGGCAGAAAACTTCACTTCCCTATTCAGCAGTTTAAAGCCTTGCATATTAAAGATTTGTTTCACTCTGACAAGGAGTGGGTACTACAATAAAACATACAGCAGTAAGGAAAGGAGACATCCTTGTCTAGTAACCCTCACTTATAAAAAATATGAATAAATTATACCATTGACAGAAACACATGCCCTTCAGTTTGGATATAACAGTGGTATTTTTTTCATATACTTAGGACCAATCTCGTGCCATTCTAACACACTCACCATAAACGACCTTCCCATTTAATCAAGTGCTTTTACTGTGTCATTAAGGAGCTGTAATATCCAATTTTAATATAGAAGGGGAATTAATTATATATTTTTTTAATTAATGAGCTATCATAAATATATGTCTCTTTACTGAAACCAGATTGCCAAGGTTTAAGTAAAAGAAAAAACTTTAAACCCAAATCTAATAATAGTGTGCACATTTTAGAATCTGGATTAATAAGAGAAATTGGACTATAATTTGTACAAACAGCCAGTTCTTTGTCTTTTTAGGAAATCAAGCATAGCATAGCTTCAGAAAAAGTGCTTTTCAAGATCTGTTCTCTACAGAAAATAATTGAAAAACATTTAAAAGTCTAAGACCCAGAATCTTTGAAAACTTTAGTTGAATCAGGAAACCATCATGACCCAGAACCTTACCCTTCTTGATGTTTGCAAGAGTATAATGTGTCTCCTATTTGTCAAAGTCCTCTTCTAAGGCTAAAGGATCTAATATAGTGCATGCACTATTTAGAATTTTGGAAAAATAATTTTGAAATGTAGGGATACCATCCTGAATGTATAGTTTTTTTTAAAATTAGGAACCAGCAAAAGTGTCACATATTTCTTTATCCCTAAACGCAAGTTTGCCTTTATCATCTGAGATAGAAGAAAAATAAGATTGTTACTTTTTAACTTTAAGGTAATTGGCTAATAATTCAACATATTTATACTGACTGTCTAAAATCTAGTATTCACTTTCAACAAACAGTTGCATGAATTCTAATGATACTAATTATTCATATCTTTTACTACGTCATCAAAGAATCCTTTGCTATTGGAAGTATAAAATGTATGTTCTTACGTTTAATATTTTTAAGAAGTTTGTGAGTTTGTCTTTTTGGCAGGTTTACATTTGTTGCCAGTATAGTTGAAGTAAAGCTTCTGGCTAAATCTTTAAAGGCAGCCCAGATAACATGATTATCTAAATAGTCAGAAGCATTCCTTTCTAAGAATTGCGTAGCAATAGATTGAAACTTTGAGCAGAATTTAACATCTTTTAAGAATGAGAGCTAAATCTCCATCTGCGAAGCTTGTGTGTGTTCAGAAAGAGATCAATATCAAGAGGAAGCGGCATATGATCCACTATCAAAGTAGAGCCTATATCAGAGCTCACACTATCCTGAACAAGACTTGTTCTGTTCTACTGAAAATATAGCTCTGATGTAAAGTGGTATTGCATCACGAAATGCATGATGGATATATGTTTTTCTATAAGTAAAAGATGATATGAGACACATATACCTTTGATGTGCCTCACATTTCGTTTGAATACTGTTGGATACATAATCTGTACTATATGCCTTACCTGGTAAGAATATATGATGCAGTACACCAGTCTAGGTGTTGAACATGCCTTCCCTTTTGTTTCTCAATAACCACAATATGCATTTGTGTTTGCAGCAATTCTCCTCAAACTCACAATCAAACTGCAGAGTCCTACATGACATAGCCCTCTTCCGGCTACTATTTGAACATATACTCCAAGTGTCTGTGTGACTTCTGAAAAAATCAAATTAGGATTGCATTGCATCACTGATTACACTTGGTTGTAAAGGACTGGGAATTGCAGTGTGGAGTCCGACTGACTCAGATCAATCTTCCTGGTGATTAAACACTGGATGAACCAAAGTTGGCTTAATATGAATGGGCAAAATATAATACATTGTAGGCACTTCACACTGCTTAGAAACATCAGCCCACTTAACCTGCTCCCCCCTGTCTTCCCATGGTTAAAACTGAGGGCTGGTTCACTGAGTCCACAAACCATTTACAGTGCTCCCTTTAACCTTCCCATGGTTAAAATGTTGGTCTGTTTACTTGACCCCTTTTATTAACTAAGAATCTGGAGATGGACATTTTTAAAACACTGTATTTTATAAATGCTTACTCTGGTTCTTAACACTTTTCCAGGATTAAAGTCACCCTGGCGATAATTGGTGTGTACCTGGTTTATTGTAATATCTTTGGCATGCTGGCTCCTAGAAGATTTGCTTGTTATGTCTTTCTCCCTGCACTCTCAGATTAAAGACCAGCTGGGATAAAGAGCTGTGGTCGAGTCAATTAACAATCTAACACTAGCTTTAATCCTGACCTTCCTATGCTTCCCAATCATTTAATCCTTAGCAAATCACGTAACCACCAGTGTCTGGAATCCTATTTGTGTTCAAATTAAGAATGCTTTAAAAAAGGCAATTTTTCTCAGTGAAATGTTAAGTTCACTATATGTTGTCTGGCCAGACCACAAAGTAGCCTTGGGATTCCTGGGCTGAACGTCCTAGGCTCTGAGTACCTTGTATTCTTTAACTCATATTTATTTCTATTATGCTGTATGAGGTGTGTTGTTTTCCTGACTGAGGTCTGAGATTCCTGTGTTGTGCTGACTTATTTGTGTGCTCTCTTCTCCCTCATGTGTGCACTTCTTTCTGTCTTTGATCCCCATTTCCCCTTTTATGCGTTGTGTCCCCAGTACAGAAATAGTCTAATGCATCTAAATGCTTCAATCAATGTTAAGTAGTGGGAATGTTTCTGGGTTTTATAACATTCCATGTGTAGCTTAGCTCTGTCATTATTGAAAACACTAACCATATGTAATGAGTTTTGACTGACCAGTAATGAGTATCCCAGCATGAGCTGTAAAGCCAGTTCCCCTTTGAATGGTTGTTTTCCTCCTGTAATGGCAAAGACGAGCTAAAATAAATGATGCATTTTAATGATATCCAAATAAATTCCCAGTTAGGTGAGCTGTGCCCAAGCACAGAATGCAACCTTTCACTACAACAGGGACTCAACTTGATTTTCACACGGGAGGTATAACATAGCTGAATCATGGCTGGTTTGGCATGTGTTCCCACCAAGAGCAAGAGAAAGCATGGCCTCAAAAGTCTCCAGTCCAAAGATGTCTCCCTGTTGCTTAGTGATTCCCTGCCATATTTCTTCTGGGTCAGAGCAGACAGAAGGCTGAAAAATGGCATCCATGTTTTATGCCAAAAACAACAAAGCATAATACTCCTTGAAGTAACTGTCTTTGATCATTTTGTATAGATTTAAAATGTAAATCAAATAAACCTATTACCATATTCCAGAACAAGGGTGTTGGAAATTACCATATTTTGCATGGTACCACCCCAGAGTTTGGCTGTTTTTACTGGCTGTAGAACTCTGTGCACTTTATCTATGCTAACCAGAGGTAAAGTGCTATACTCCCCCTTTCAACATAATACAATTGACATACCACTGATTGCCATGTTTTACTTACCTATAATTATCTAGTATATGGTACAAAGGTATACCAAAGGTCTGTGTTAAGTGTCCCTAGTGGACTTCAGCAACTATTGTGCTGTCCACTATAGTGACAGTGTAAGTATGACTGCGTGTCTGCCATGTGAAGATTGGATGTGCAGTTTTTAGTTGCAAAATCGATCAGTCAAAAAAAAACTTTTAAGATGCCTAGACCTTCCTTCTGAATATTAATAAGTCACCCCTAACTAGGCCTTACTTCCTGGATTGCAGGATTCATGGTATTTAAAACTAGGGTATGAAAGGTTTAATGTTAAACACGTCCTTTCTGTGAAAAGACCCTAAAAGCTATTTTCCCTATATCAGGATTGTCTTCTCCATAGGAGAGCATTGGGATGCATTATTCCATTTAACAAAGTTATCTAGGATGCTGCTCCATAGGGAAGCATTAGAATGTTATATTATATTTAACAATGTTATCTCTAGCTAGCAAGCAGCTACAAATTTCATTCTTGGACTTTTTAAAATATTGAATATAGGCCCAATTCACTGGTGAAGTCGGATTTGTAATAACATTTTGGAAATGGTGTTTTTTTATAAGAAAGTTACCTTTTCCTTGCCTAAAGCGCCTATATGCCCAGTTACACAAGCAAAGCTGTCACCTGGTAGTTGAATAGTTCCCTTGGTAAAGTGTGAACTTTTTCCCCAAAGCTGTGACAAAGGCCTTGGGTGTGGGAAGGTGTTCTTTTCCTTTGCCAGGATGATCACCTGGGCTGTGCTCAAGAATTAAGTTAACTTCAAAGCGGCCCACTTTGTTACAGGCCAGTGCTAGCTAGCACCTGGGCAGAATCTTCCCCCCTCCCCCCAGCCAGGCAGTCTCCAATCCCACTGTGAGAGAAATGACCCTCAGCCGTGGTTTAGAGTGATTCCAGAGCAGAGGTTGCTCACTCCTCTTGCTTTGCCTCTAGAATGGGCACACAGCCCTTGCACAAGAGTGAGAAGGTTTTCACTATCACGGATTCAAGCTGTGAGGGGCAGTGTTGGATTATTTACAGTACCACGCACAGGATGTTCTGCAAAAGTGGGTAGGGTTTCCCCCGGGAACCTGTATCCTATTAATTAGGGATGGCCACAGGTCCCACAATTTATTTATTTATTTATTTTTTTGCAGAGTTTTATATAGCGCAAACTAGACCCGAACCGAATCAGGTATCAGAGCGCTTTACATAGCACCAGTTACGTTACATGAGGAAGGACACACATTCATTTTTAGGCACGGGGAGATTAAGTGATTTGCCCAGAATCACAGGAGGTTTTGGCGTCGTTACCGAGACTCGAACCCAGATCCCCAGGCCCGAGGTCGAGTGCCCTAGCCGTTAGGCCAACTCCTCTCTCTAGTTCTTAATATGAGCTGGTGGTTGCGGCCACCTGCACTGATTTCTGGGGTCCAGCACTTATTTTCCTCAACATATTGATACAGAGGAAGAGGCAGAAAAACAACAATAGGAGTTAGAGAGATATGGGAAAACGGTCCCAAAGGGAAAAAGCAGCAATGAAAAAGATCTTGCAAGTGTTAACTTAAGAGGAAAGGAGTGTCCGGTGGTTGAAAAAACTGTGGAATAAGTTCCTCAGAACACTTTATGGACCTGTGGAAGAAATGCAGAGGACTGGACCAGCTGTCTGACTTAAGAAGAGCCTAGGAGACTGGAGTTGTCTGTGCCTTGTACCCAGGAAAAATAAGTGGACTCTGAGGGTTATAAAGCTGACCTCCTGTTCACACTACAATGACACAACAAGCTACAAGAGGACTTTTCTGCAACTGCCCAGCTGATCAGTTACAACTGGATCTGCCATGGATAATACTTCTGTCCTCTAGTGGAGTGACTCTTAAAACCCTGCCCGCTGATGCTGACCCAATAGTCTTGGAACCCTGGCTGGTGTCAAAGAGTATTCCTTCTAACTTTTCCTGAAATTTGAGACTTAGAAACATTCTGGCTTCAAGGAACTCCAGAGGGACCAAGAGCAGCCTTCCAAGCCAATCCAACGAAGGTGTGTTTTTGCTGGGCTTTAAACAAGTAAGGTGGTGGTCTACATGCCAGTTTTTGACAGTAGTAACCACTTACCTTGTTTTGGACACAGTCCCCAAAGACTGTATTCTCAACATATGGCTATGGACTGCACTGGTGAAGCAAGGAACTAAAGTATGTGGGTTACCAGTATTTAATGGAAGGTTATTTTGTAGTCATTGGACAGTGATTTTTAAATGACCCCCACAAACAAGGATTTGTGATTGTTAAAAGTAAATGGCAACATCTTGGAAAGCCTAAAGTCCAACACTCCAAGTGCAAATCCATTTTTCAGTTTCATAAGCTTTTATTCGATTACCACTTGTTAATAATCATAAAAAGTACACAATTAAAAAAATTAAAGATATATGTGTGTCATATTTACAGTGAAAAATTCATGTCCATTTATAAATTTTGACGTATCTTAATAGTAATTTTTAGAAAGGTGGCTATACATTTTGCAACATGTGGCGAATCTAAACACTGCAAATAAAAAAATGCTGGATAACATAGTCTGTGTCCTGAAGATTGAAGAAGTGGAAGTATCCAGGATTTTCGTGGTGATTTGTAGTATTTGCAAAAGAAAATAATGTGGATTGTTGATTGTGAACATAGTCCATCACATGGGCAGTTCATAAGTGTGCGGGACCAGTTTTGAACTCCGGGGAAGGAAATTAAACGAAAGAAAGTGGTGAAGCGGAATCTTGTCAGAAGATATTTCTCCTGATTGGACAGGTAGTAGGTCAGATAGGGTTGCATACCTTTGACAGGTTGTATTGCACAAATTTGACTATTTGAGGTTTTTATGATCTCCACCTGATTGCGCAGCTCTCTCAGGTGGACCAAACACATCTTCTTTAGCTGTTTTCTAGAGATATCTTCACAGCTAGGAGGGTCGTCAAAATAAGACTTACAGCCAAGATCGTAGAAAAAGTTCCGTACATAGACCAGCCAAGGGATCTTATGCCAGTTAGTCAAAGCCATGCAATCTGTAATCAAGGATCGTGTCAGGTGGCATTCAGGTTTTGTCCATATACGTTGCCACAATAAAATTGGTTGGGAACGAACCGTGTCTATAATGTATTCTATGCCAAGCTCGTTGTGTGAGGCATAATTCGGGGCGCTTTGCGGAAGGGCCAACAGATATTTGATGAAAACATTTTCTGTTACTTGTAAAGGATCTATATGGCCGTACCCCCAGACGCCTGCGCCGTAAGTAGCCACACTATGGCATTTTGCGTAATATATTTTCAGGAGTTCGGGTGGTGCTGGTTTACCCAATTTTCTCGAAAAAGAGACCAGGGCCGATGTTGCACATTGAAAAAGAAGGTTTCTACTGGCCGTTGCTTGTCGCCAGTTCAAAGCATCATCCACGAGGATGCCCAAATATAGATAGACAGAAGTTTTTTCCAATCTTGTGTTGTCCACCAATATTGGTTTAGGGTTTTTGATCCTGGGGCCAATATGCATAATAAAGGTCTTTTTTATGTTAATTTTCAGGCCAAGTGAACCCATGAAGCTTCTGTATTTATTCAGTTGTTTTTGGAGTTGGTTTAGTGATCGAGCCAGAATGACTGAGTCATCTGCGTATAGCAGTGTCGGTATTGGGTGGTGATTTATCTGGGGCAGATCCTGGCTCCCTTCCAGCATGGCCTGCTCTAGTCCATTAGTATAAAGGTTGAACAGGAAGGGAGCCAGTACACAGCCTTGTCTTACTCCCTTTGTTATCGAAAAGGAGCGAGAGAGCTCACCATTGATACCAAATCTGACAGACCCTGTGGCATCCGAGTAGAGTTCCCGAAGGAAGACTATTAGAGGTGGATCCACTCCGAGGTCGCCAAGTATTGTCCAGAGTTTTTCATGTTGGACGCAATCAAATGCCGCACTAAGATCGACATATACGAGGAAGATGTTACCTCCTTTTGCACCAGCATATTTTCCAGTCAGGAGGGCGAGGTTCAGGGCCTGTTCAACGGTCCCAAGACCCTTCTGGAAACCATATTGCAGGTCGGTCATGATGTTGTTTTCCTGGGCCCAGGATTGTAAACGGTCCAGGAGCACTCGACCTGCAATTTTGCCCATGGAATCCAGAAGGAAAATTGGCCTGTAACAGGCCGGGTCATTGCAATCGCCCTTTTTAAAAATAGGAAGTAGAATTGATGTTGACCATGACTGTAATAACCCGACAGACGTTACTGCTGTCAGAACCTGGGTAATTATTGGCGACCACAGTTCTGTATTGTGAAGGAAAATGTCCATTGGAACTCCATCAGGGCCAGGAGCTTTGTCTGGTTTCGACGACTTGAGTGCTTTAATAACTTCCGTATGATGAAAAGAAATGTTTATCGGATAGATGTTATTCTTGAATACATGGGCTTCGCTGTGTTCTATTTCTACTAGGTCTTGCGGAGAGTGACCAAAGATTTTAGAGAAGTGCGTGACCCAATCATCTGCCGTGACTGAGACATCTAGATGCTGCCCCTTTGCACTATCAGCCAGAAAGGGGGATCTGATGACTTGCCAGAATAAAGCACTGTCCTTACTTTTGCAGCTGTCATGGAGTTGTGCCCAAAGTTCTTTCTTGATTTCTCTTTTACGATCCTGTCTAGCTAGATTATAGAGTTTTCTTAAACTGGAGATTTCCTCTGGGTTCCTAGTGGGTCTGTGTAGGGCTTTTTTTAAATTTGAAAGCGCCTTACGGCAGGCTGTATCAAACCACCTCGTACTAGGGTGATTGTTGATCCTGGGTTTACCAGAAAGTTCTTTACCAATTATTTTTAAGATATTCTGGAAACTATTGATAATTAACTGAGGAGTGGTATCTGGGGATAGAAGTCAAGTACCCAAGGTTTAGATTTTTCGAGGACCCTCTCTGTTACTACTACCGGGTCAACCTTGGCCCATTTGACTGTATAGCCATTCAATTTGTTCATGGTTAGTGCGTTTTGCTTTAAGTGACTCAAAGTAGAGGGATACGACCTAACCGATTTTGGATTAATTCTTACACTGATCGGAAAATGATCACTACTAGCATCTGTCCCGGTGGAGAAATTGGTTACTTGTCCCTTAAGTGTTTGGGAGGACAGAATAAAATCTATGGTGGTTAAGAAGCCTCTTCCGTGAAAAGTTGGTGAGAAATCTTTCTGTGGCTCCACTAGATCGTTTGCAAAGTTCAGATCTAGGGAAAATATGGTGTCGTTTAGTTTATTTCCACATGTTGAGTGGACAAAGTGGGGCAAAGGACTACCGTGTTCATCTTGCAAACCGCAATAACCGGTTTTGTAGTTTGAACATAATGGGAGATTGAAATCGCCGCCCCAAATTAGGTGTACTGGTTTAGAATTAAAATCATTTTGCAGGGATGTTAAAAAAGTGACAATTTCAGCTAAGGTTGCCAAGCAATCCATTGTGGTTTTGTAATAGTTTATTAAAATATAGGTACAGTCTTTAATAAGATTTATTTGCAGTATTTGGAGAGTTGAAGATTCTTTTAGCATCTTAATGGATAGAAAGGGGAGGGTATTGGCAGCGTAGACCACAAGACCCCCCTTTGGTCTACCCAGAGCTCCCTGGATTGCTGGGGTATGAAAGGTTTAGTAACCCGCTAGATGATTTGGGATGATAGACCAAGTTTCCTGAAAACAGAGTATCTGGTGTTCCCTCACTGTTTCAAGCCATGACTCTAGGGTCAACTTGGAACGCAGTCCTGCAACGTTCCAATATATTATAGAGAAATTCAAGTTGTTAGAGTCAGAAGGTAGATGTGAGACCAGGGGTTTATGTGGAGAGTGCTCCGTTTGAGACGTGGAAAATTTACTAAGATTACTCGCATCGTTATAGTGGTGGAGACTTATGTCAGTGGTATCCATATTGGTTAACAAGTCTTTAGTTGTCGTTTCATTCAGTGTGACATTGCGGGTTTCTACAGTATTCCCAGGCTGGGAGTTTATATTAGTGGGCGGGATTTGGTTAACTTGTCCCTGGGGTTCAAATGGGCATGACTGCGATCCAGAGTTTAGTGAAGCGGCTGTGATATGTTCGGCCTCAGCCTTGATTCTTAAGTGCCTTAACGGTCAATCCACCATCTCTAGGCAGTCATACCGATTTCTTGTTGGAAGACCCTGCCAGCCCTCCAGTGGGTTGTGGGGTCTGCCTTTCCAGGGCTGGTTATGCCAATCTCTGTTTCTGCTTCTGTTCCCATAGCTATAGCTATTTCCCACCTGATTCCATTGAACTTCATGGGGATGCTGCCAGTTTGAAAAGGGAATATATTGGTGTGTGCTCAGTGGTGGATAAAAGAAAGAAAGATGTTGGGCATCTATTCCGCCTTTTTTCCCAAAGGATGGCCATGAGCAAATGTGGTCCACGGTAGTTGGATCTCTGCAAGTCACTATGATGCAGTCACCGTGGATCGACTTATGTTCATCGCCTATCCATATTACTCTACGGACTGTCGATATCCCGCCAGAGTGGTATGGTTCTAATGGCCTGTTTGTACTTAGCCACTGCAGGACCTTGTTCTTGAGTGACCAGGCGGTTTCGACCATACCTTCGGTTAATTCGGGAACGCCTGTGAGAATAACCGTGTATGGATTTGCTCCGGTGGGAGGTGCACTGGGCGCCTAAATCTTGGTGCCTTTTTGGGTACCGTCTGGGGTTGTGTAACCGTCTAGCTAGAAGGTGTGATAGACGGTTTGTTTGTGTCGTGGTTCATGATTGCATCTGCTATTGTGTTTACAGCTTTTACTGTTTTCACAGGACCTGTTCCAGGTGTAAGCTGAGGCACATCAGTAGATGTTTTAGCTTTTTGTGCATTTGGCACTGAATGTTGGTGTTTTGCTAATGAAACAGTATGCTTTGATGTTAGTTTTAATGGGGGTGGAATAATCAGCAAAGGTTGCTTGGTTACTACAGCAGGTTGTGGTTGTTGGGAAACTTTTGGGGGATGGATAAGGTTTCCCTTCCCTTGACTAACTAAGTGTGAACTCTTCGCACTGGGATAAGGTCGTAGTAGAATCGCTATTTGAGCTTCTAAATTCCTTATACTAATTTGTATAGGTTTTAGGTGCTGGGAAAAAAGCTCTTTTATTGTAATTAGTATTTGCGATGTGGTCTTGCAAGATTTGCATTGATTATCTATATCCTCGATGAGGATAACAGGTGGTATGAAATTGTTTTCAGTTGAAATATTGATACTTGATTGTGTAGGCTGCAAGGGTTGTTCCCTCGCTGATTCCCTCCCGAGTTCCATGGGGGTGTCAGGGATAGCTGCGTTGTCACATGAGTTAGTGTTTCCTCGTTTGGGGATGGCTCCTTCCCTCACTCCCCGAAGCTGTTTATCTAGGGTTGATTCCAATCTGTCGTGGACCTGACAGGCTTTTAGATCCGGAGTAACCTCCAAATCTGCTGGTAGAAGAGAATCAGACTCGGATTGGGTTACTGATAAGTCAACTGAGCATGGTACTGTATGGATAGTAGTCACAGGTAAGGGGACGATGGCAGTGATAGGGGGTTGTTGAATAGGGGATGCCGCGGTTGCCAAGAGGCCCATTGAAGAGCGTTTTGCTTTAATAAGGTCCAAAGAAACTCTGCGTTCCAAAAGGGATATACTGTGTTCAATTGCCTCGTTGGTCCTTGAAATGAATTGATCTATAGGTCCGGTAATCTGGGCTACAGCCAGTGCGGTTTTAGTTTTAGTTTTGCTTCTTGTTCTTCCAGGCATGATGGATAAATGCAAAATCCTTTAAACAGAAGCACGTCGGGTTTCACAGAAAGGATCAAGGGGAGGGGCCCGGTCCGGTCTCTGCCGGGCACTAACGGGCAACAACGGGCCCGCCCTTGGCCCGGGCTTCGCCCGGCGTCCCGCGAGACGGGTCTGATGGCAGATTTAAGCGCCGCCTGGCGCTTCTCCGTGAGGCGGAAGGCGGAACACCGCAAGGGCCTCTGGACCTTGAAGTCCGCCCCTCGCCCGTCTCCTCTCGGCGGCCCCTGCTCCGGTGACAGGTGAGCAGTCGGGCGGCGGGAGACAGGCGGGCGGGTCCGCAGATGGTTCACAAAGGGAGCTCAGAGTACAAGACTCGAGAATACAGGATAGTGCAGGCACGTAGACGTCGTGAACAATGGTGAATCCATTTTATTCATGAAGTAAAAGCCTGATAAATGTTTACAAATGTATTTTCAGCATCTCTAGACCACTGCAAAGGCTTGTTGGTGTCGTTGAACCTACTCTTGCAAAGGTGTTGCTATTTCAGTGTATCCCATAATCCACAGTCTACAGTACCCAGCCAACTCCAGAAAGGTTTGTACCTGGGAGACATTTATAGGACAGAGCAACTTACAGACAGCTGCAGCTCGTTCAGAAGAGAAGTGGTGCTTGCCAGCAGAGGTTCCAATACTAAGGTTTTTGCATTCACAAAAGTCAGAGCTACATTTTTCCTTTGAAGCCTTGTGCCCTTTATTAACTAGTTGAGTGAAGATGTACATTGATTCTTTCTTGCAATTATCTAGAATAACAGATGCCAAATGCAAGTCATTTACATACTGAATTGGGCTTGAACACCTGGGGAAAGCAAAAGTGTCCAAAGTCAACTTCAGGACTTGAGAAAGGATAGAAAGAGACTCTATAAATTCTTGTGGGTATCTGGCCCATGAAATCTGAGGCCTTCAAAATGCGAATGAAAAGTGAGATTGAGTCTCCTTATGTAAGGGAATGAAGAAGAATATGGAAAAAAGATCAACAATAGTAAGCTATTGGGCATTTGTGGGGCTGCAAGAAATAGAATAGAATAGAAGAGTATTTCTATAGCACCTAACTACCCGGAGGCCTCGTAGCGCTTGTAGAAATAAAATGGCAAACCGCAGAGCTAAGGAAGCATTCCAAACAGGTGTGTTTTTAAAAGCTTATGAAAGGTCAACAGGTTGTTGTTCCCCCGCATAACTGGGGGAAGAGAGTTCCACAACTTAGCAGCGGTGAGTGAGAAGGAGCGTCCGCCCCATCTCGCCTTCTTTATTTTCTTGATAGTGGCCAGATGTAAAGAACTAGAGCGTAGAGTTCTGTGCGGAAGGTATGATGTTATTAGTGGGTGTAGAATGGTTGGACCAGTTTTCCATATGGCTTTATGTGCCAGACACATAGCTTTGAATTGTATCCTGGCAGAAATCGGTAGCCAGTGTAGCTGTCTCAGTGCTGGCCTTGCTGATTGCCAACGTGGAACCTGAAGGAGCATCCGTGCAGCACAGTTCTGAACTACTTGTAATTTATTTATTGTGGCCTAGGGGGCTCCCAAGGACAGGACATTCCCGTAGTCCAGGCGGGACAATATGCGAGCCTGGACTATTATCCTTCTGGCCTCGAAAGGAAGGCGGGGAATAACTTTGCGAAGCATTCTCATCAATCCATAACAGACTGAAGAGAGTGCAGTAGCCTGATACACAAAGTTAAGGGAGCTATCAAGCCAAATGCCAAGGCTCTTTATCTGTGGCTTCGGGGATGGCGCAGGATCCAAGCAAGACGGCCACATGGAGACAGAGATAGATGGTGTCAAGGTTGGAGACCACTGGGAAACTTGAGATAGCCATATTATTAATAGAGTTAATGTCTTATCCCAACACGTACATGGTGGCTATATGCTGCTTTGTAAATCAGGAGAATTGAGGTATTACATCTACTAACAATTGGTACTACACGGGGCAGATTGTCCCCTCCCCCTCAGGTTTAAATGGTTATTGGGGTTAATATGGATGCCATCTATAAGATGAATCCCATATTTGTTGGCCCCTGTGCACCACAATGTGGACGTTAATTAAAGAGTCATGTAACCTTGTCTGATTCCTCTGGACAGCTCAAACTGTCAAAGAGTATTGCAAGGGCATTACTCTCTTGATGATACGATATATTAAAGAACACCCGTTCTGGGGTTCAAAACACAATACAATTATAGTTGCACAATATATCCCTGTCCCACAAGTTTGTTGGGGAAGTTGGGCTAAGTAGAAAGGAATGTTTGTCAATGATAAGGCCCAAAGAAATGGACACAAGATCAGTACTATGGTAGGGGGTGCTCTGGTTGAAAATACCGACTTCATCTATGGACATGCCTGAGAGAGGTAAAGAGGAGAATTCAAAGGTTTTGAGAGTTGAGCGTCTTGTACCAATACCATTAGGATTAGTCGTGAATTTCCATCAATATTAGGGTATTTCATAACAGTCAAACCCTCTCAGGCCTGTCCTAAAATTGGGGCTAAGGATTCTGAGTCATCCAATGATATCCAGGTTGGTCTGGGAGTCCTGATGCATTAAACGCAGTATAGGGGCACCCTTGTTTCCAGTGCCCCAGCTTACCACAAGTAAAACACATACCTCCTGCTCCCAGGTCCTCTCCCCTTTGCTTTCCTCTCCCAATTCTTCTACATCTCACCCTTCCTTTGTGATCGCCTCTTTGTTGCTCTTTTTGTCCCATCCCTTTAATTGCCCTTTTCATGATTTGCAATATTATAGACATCAATTTTGATTTTGCGTTTTCTTCTTTTTGCCTGTGAGGCTACTCGGTGTTTGACAAACGTCACCACTACAGCTACCTTCTTAGTTCAACATCCAGTACATATGGTAGTAATGTGACTCCTAACATTATGCAATAGTACCTGTACAAAAGCAGCACCTACAGTTTCCTGAGCCATCTCTGTTGGATTGGATATTTCTGGGTGCCTTGCAAACTTATATTTATGCCTAACCAAATAATCAGCTCTTGCCTCACACTTATTATGTTTGTACTTGGAGATCCTAGTCCAATCAGTTTTTACAGGGCATACCTCTACAATCACATTAAAGGATGTATCCTTCGCAGCATTTGATTCCCCATAATTCCCATGGACCGCTCTCAGCCAGTGTGCTTTCTCCAACAGTTTTTCTTTCAACTTACTCTGCGCCACCAATCCCAGTAACTGATTCACATCTGCCCAATTGGGCCAATATGCCCCAAACACACTCTATAGTTCTCTTCTGAACTGATTGGGATTTTCCTGGATATTGGAGAATGGTTTTTTGATGCTCATTAAATCGTAGGAGGTCCAAGAGATATTGACCACAACTCTAATCCTGGTTGCAAGGTAGTATCTCAAAGGAAGAAGAGTGGAAGAGGATGGATTATCATTATTGGCGTCACATGGATGGGGTGAAGGGAGACAGCTGCTCTGCAGTCTTTGACAAGCTCTCTAAGGTGAATCTGGGGCTTTGCTCTCATCATTCTCTACGCCCAGGGGTAGAATGTGTAAACATTCCTGACTGATCCACAGTGGTGGAATCAGCCTGTGGCCTAGTTACTGTACTGCCAGCCAGTCATATCACAGCACAAACTTACGCATTAATTCCTTGTGCCCCATCTGGTCGCAGTCCCGTAGGTGCTACTCCATTTCTAGCTGGACCTGCAGCACAATTTCATGGCATGGGGAACATGTCCAACAAACCCTCCTCCCATGTATTCTTGCACTCTTTTAACTTCTGTTGTTGTTCAGTGACCTGAGGAAATAGATATGCAGGAGCCAGAACAGTTGGAGAACAAGCCGTAACCGTGTCCCTAAGGTGACTCAATTGGTATTCCAATTTTCCTTGAGTATGTTTCATACTCCTGACTTGGGATCATTTTTGCATGTCCGGCCTCCTCATGCTGTTGTATGAACAATGCCCATTTCACTGCATCTGTTTAATTTAATTACACCAATGCAGTCTATGCCAATCCACTCTACCTCACTGTAATCTATTCTGCACCACTGCACTGCACTCTACTCTACTCCACTGCACTCTACCCTGCATTACTCCACTGCACTCTGTCCTGGACCACACCACTCCGCCCTACACCACTTTACTCTATTCTGAAACACTCTACTCTGCGCCAATGCAGCCTGCACCACTCTAATCCACTCTATGCCACTGCACTCTACTCCACTGTTTTCTACAGTGTACCATTCCACTCTGCCACTCCACTCTACTCTGCACCAGTCTACGCCACAGTGCTCTAACCACTTACCTCTATGCCACTGTAGTCTACACCAGTGCACTCTACACCACTTTACTCAAACTCAATGCCAGTCTACCCTGTGCCACTACACTCTACAGCACTATACTGTACTCTGCAACACTCTATTCTATGCCCCTGCACTCTGTGCCACTTTCCTTCACTCCACACTATGCCACTCTATTCTACTCTGCACCAATGTACTTTATGCCACTGCTCACCAAGCCACTCTTCTCTGCACTACTCTACTCTGTATGACTGCACTCTACCCCAATGCAATCTATGCCACCTTACTCTGCACCACTCTGACAGTCTACCACGCAACACTGCACACTCTACCACTGAACTCTACGACACTCTATGCTGTACCACTGAACTCTACTCTGCACCACTGCATGCCACTGTACCCTACACCACTGCATGCCACTGTACCCTACAGCACTGAATGCCATTGTACTTTACACCACTGACCTCTACCCTTCACCTCCCCACTTTACCATGCACCACTCCACGCCACTTCACTGTTCTCTGAATCAATCTACTCTACGCCACTGAACTCTGACGCTACACTCTATGCCACCCTACTTTAACGCCACTACAATTTATGCTCCACCCCACCACTTTACGCCACTCTACTCTGCATTGCTGCACTCTGCAACACTGCACTCTGCACTCTACGCAACTGCAATCTTTGCTGCACTACCTCACTCTACGCTGCACCACTCCACCCTATGCCAAGTCCCTCTACTCCACTTTACTCTGCACCACTGCACTCTATGCCGCCATACTCTATTCTGCGATATTTTACTCTATAACTGCACTCTATGCCACGGCACACTGTTGCACTTTGTCACTACAACTGTCACTGCTCTATTCTACTCTGCACCACTATACCCTATGCTGCTGCTCTCCACGCCTTTCTACTGTACACCACTGTAATCTACACCACTCTACACCACTGCACTATAGACCAATCCACTCTATGCCAATCTAATCTACTCTGCATCACTTCACCCTACCCCACTCTACACTATTGCACTCCGTCACTGCCACTCTAATCTACTCTGCACCACTGTACTCTATGCTCCTGCTCTCTGTGCCACTATACACCACTCTACTCTACACCCCTGCATTCCATGACACTCTACTCCGCACCACTGAACTCTGTGCACTGCACCATGTTATGCCACTCTGCTGCACTCTTCGCCAATGCACTGTATGCCACTATGCTATATGCTACTCTACTCTACATCACTTCACTCTACTCTACATCACTTCACTCTACAACACTGCACTCTACAACACTGCACTCAACACCACTTCTAATCTACCCTGCACCACTGCATCCTATGCTACTACACTGTATGCCAGTCTACACCACTGCCCTCCACCCTGCACCACTCCACTGTGCACCACTTCACTCTACACCACTTCACTCTACACCACTTCACTCTTCTCTGAAACAATCTACTCTATGCCACTGCACTCTACGACACTCCTCTCAAAGCCACCCTACTCCACTCTGTGTTACTCCACTCCACTGTACACCACTTCAACCTACTCTGAACCACTCCACTCCACTCTACTCTGTGCTGTTACACTATACCCCACTCAATGTTATACCACTGCACTCTACGGCACTCTACTCAACACAACCCTACCCTACTCTACACCACTCCACTCAGTGCCAATGCACTCTACTCACCTTTCCTCAAAACCAATGCACTCTACACCAATCTGCTCTGCCCTACTGCACTCTATTCCACCATACTCTGCTCCTCTATACTTTACTCTGTCACTATACTCTACTCCTCTACACTTTGTGCCAATCTACATCATTGCACTCTACGTCACTTCACTCTAAGCCAATCTATTGTACTCTACACCAATCTACTGTACACTACTGTTCTCTATGCCACTCTACTCTACATCACTCTACTCTTCGCCACTGCCCTCTACACACCTCTACACCACTGCACTATACACCAGTCCACTCTGCGCCAATCTAATCTACTCTTCACGGCTGCACTCTATGCCACTCTACTCCATTGCACTCTGTCGCTGCACTCTCCATCACTCTATTCTACCCTGCACCACTGTACTCTGTGATACTGCTCTCTATGCCACTTTACACTAATCAACACCACTTCACTCTACAAAACTCTACTCTGCAACACTTCTCTCGCTGCCACTGAATTTTTTGCCATTCTACTGTGCACCACTGCACTCTATGCTACTGCACTCTACTCTGCACTGCTCTATTCTGTGTCACTCTACTGCATTCTACACCAATGCACTGTTTGCCACTACACTTTTCCACTGCACAATATGCCAATCCACTCTATGCCAATCTAATCTACTCTGTACCACTGCACTCTGTCACTGCACTCTACACCACTCTACTGTACACCAGTCCACTCTGCACCAGTCCACGCCACTTCACTCCCCTCTGAAACAATCTGCTCTGTGCCAGTGCACTCTATGCCACACCATTCCACTCTACACAGCACCACTGCTTGCTTCCCCATCACTCCACCACTCCATGCCACTCTTTTCTCCAACACTCTTCGGCATAGCACTCTATGCTACTCTACTCTACGTCACTGCACTCTGTCACTGCACTCAACACCACTTTAGTCAAATCTAGTGCACTCAACGCTACTGCACTCTACCCTGCTTCACTGTACACCAGTATACTCTACAACACTGCTTGCCACAGCCCTCTAGGCGCTAGTCCACGATACTCCACGATACTCCACTCTGACACTGTACTACATTAAACTCTACTCTATGACCCTAGACTTCACTCCACTTTAGACCCCTCCACTCTATACCCTTCCACCCTACACCACTCCACTCTATGCCCACCCACTCTACATCCCTCCACTCCAATCTACTGTACTCTATTCCACCAGCTGTGCTGCTATTCAACAGAGGTGAATGTATGACATTGTTCTGCATTCTGTCCATCAACTGTTGTTTTTGCATTTTTCACCCCAAGTGGGACGGTATGCTCAGACGTGAGTTCCGTGCTCTCCACGCCTCTGGAGTCAAGTTATCCTGGCTGAAGACGGCTGATAGCCAGAAACCGGTCCTAGGATGCTTGATTCTGGTCCAGGGAAGACATTGCTTGGCAGTTTGGGTTGGACTGTTCCCATGAGGTACAGGGTCAAGGTTGATTTGCATATGGCCATGTCTGAACTGGGGTGGTGTGGTGAGCAAAAAAACGATGGATTTAGGCCCAGATCTCTGTACTGGGGTGAATGTATGACATTGTTCTGCATTCTGTCCATCAACTGCTGTTTTTGCTGTTCAACGTGGCTAAAATAAATTGGCATGGCCAGTAGCTCTTGGCTATGCCAATGCTTGTCTTATTTAGAATCCATGGCTACAGGTTGTTTTAGAGAAGGCCATAAACAGGGATTTACGACTCAATTAGTGAAGTGGATGCACTAGAGTATTGGGGGTTCCCTATATTTATTCTTTTGTAGAATCCATGACCATGGGTTATTTCAAATAAGACTTAGATGCGGTGCGCATTGTTCACAATCAATTTAAAAAAACGTTATCACAATGTAACACACTCTGCTATTTACTTCCTGTTGATACTTGCATTTATTCAATCTGTATTTTTTAGTACTTCTATTAGTACTTTTTCATTATGTTAGGTACTGTAAAGTTAGTACCACATAATTGTTCTAGACAACAACTTTGTCATAGATTCCTTAGACACATCATTTAACATAAATGAAAAATAAAAACATTTTACACAAAACACAAGTTTTTGATCATGTTCATTTTCATGCCCGATGCATATCGGGACATCAGTGTCCCTTCCTCAGGGGCATATCCAAAAACCCCAAAAAAACTGCAATGTTTAAACAATAGTAAAACTCAGAAATGCTCAATCGCCCAAACCACCCTGCATGTGTTGATGGTTCACATGAACCCTTAGATCATCGTGCCACTTCATGATCCATGTAAACCTGTGCGTGTGTATTTGTAATAGTATACAGGGCATGGATGCTAGATACCTTACATGCACTGATGTCCATAATGTGACTAGCATTATTTTAATACAATATTGTTATATTGTAATAAACAAAACAAAAATATTTGATTGTGAACAATGTGCATCCAAGTCTGTGCACTTGTTATAAACTGTTAGCTCATGTAAACGAGTGTCGACAGCACACGCAGCGGTGCTGCACCACTTGGTTAATTTGTATAAATTCATATTTTAAACCAAGGAGGCGGAGTATTAGGAGTGCACCCCTAAACATAACACCATTATTTCAAATAAGAGCATAATCAAGGATGTATGATTTAACGAGTAAAGTGGCCATGAACAATAGTACATGGTGCAGTGAGTGAAGTGGATGAACTAAAGTACTAAGGCTTTCCAACAGTTAATCTTCTGATTCTTGTATAAAATCCTTGGCAACAGGTTGTTTCAGATTGGGCCCCAAACAATGCATGATTTAGTGAGTGAAGTGGATTGGAGTGGCAAAGCTTGATGCGTCACCTAAGTTCTAAATGGCTAATAAGACATATGTTTTGTGCTTACTCTCTGTAAGCTCAGTGTAGCGGGAAGAAGAGTGCTTTGTGTGAGTGGGGGGTGGATTGCCATGTCTATCTGAGAATCGTGTTACAACTGTGTATACTAATGAAATGCACATTAACGTAGTGGCCCATCAAGCATTTTGGAGATGTTCCATCTGAAGTGCCTCTTCCGCAGACAGTGGGCAGATGGAACTGGAGTGACGTTCCCAGGGGTGATGGCAAGTTATGGTCACAAAGCACTGTCTCTGGTGAGGGGGGCTGGAGGGACAGGCCCATCCCTTCTCACAGAGCCGGAGGATAAGTATGCAGTGCAATCATATGGATGCAGTCTTTTGAGTTTGAAATCAAGTCATTTGCTTACAAGATGAAGAAATTATTATTATTTTCATTCTCTTTAACACAATTACAGTACTCTGCATTGTGACTACCATCTTTTTATAATGGTTTTGTTACATAACTTTATACATTTAGATTCTCCTTTGAAAATGTGGATGCAAGGTTTGGGCGGCACGAGTAAGCATTCCGATACGATTCCCATCACAGCTGTTATGTTGTAATGTGCTGTATTAAATGTATCACTTTAAATGTAGTAGCAGGTTGGCATACGAATAGTATTTCGAGGCGCAAGTGAAAGTAGATGTGATCACGTGTACACCTCTGTTCAGTGAGGACAACTAAGAGGTCATGGCAGCCTACATGTGACCTCGTGAGTTTCCCTCTTCGTTTGGGACAGTGAGTCCTGGCTGCAGCTTGTATACCCTTCTATGGGAAGGACAGGGTGTGTCTTGGCATGAAACATGCATTGTGGCCTCTTCGGGGAGGTCAGCGGCGGCAGGCATGGCATCCCATGTGTTACTCCTGTGAGGAGAAGACCGCGAAAGTGCTCACCACATATGGGCCCTACCACACGGCCGTCGCTCCTGGAACTCACTCTGAAACAACCATCAGCGAGACTTTGAAAAGCTGCTACGTATGCCTTAAAAGCATATTCATTTTGGTTACCCCTGGAAAGCCTCTTCAGGTCACACTACGCAGATAGTTTGAGAAGCCTAGTAAACCAGTCACGGCCAGTGGAATACCTATTAAGGCATTCCAGTGCCTACTAGCAGAGATCCTGTTTAGGCCGGTTAGACTCAACCCCCGAATTAAAGACGTGATTATTAGAATAGTTTGCAGTGTTAAGAATGTATTGGGAATAAATATAAATGTCGTGTGCGACGAATGCACGCGCAGTGGCGTTCTCGTGCGGCGGTGTGTGTTAGTACTGCTCCAAGGACAGGGGCAGGTGAAGGTCTGGGTCCGGGATGTGCTGCAGCGGTGCCCGCTCATGCATGTCGCATCGCCCGCATGGAAGCGATCACATGGCTTCGTCAAGTCAAACGATCAATTCGCCTCGTTTTGGCACTGTACTTAATGCACAAACAGTGCGATCTGCGGGGCTGTAATTGCATTGTTAGGGCCAAGGAACAAGCCTGTGCCTTTTCAACAGACAGCTGGCAGGGAGAAAGGCATGTTGTTAGGAAAGAGAGAGGCAAGGCAAATAAAATTACTGCTAACGCTCGGAGATCGGCAGGAGCCCTACTTGCCTAATCTCACCGGTGGGAGCAAGCGGCTGTTGTAATCCAATTATAGCAGCATAAGCAATTTGTTAGACACTCCGCATAATGTAACAATTTCCCAATAAACTCTGACTTGTAATAACGTCGGCAAGAGCCCGCATAAATCTGCCCGAATGGTGGGGGCTGGAGCGTGCGGCTGGGGGCTTGTAATTGGCACCATCAGCACATTCTGTGAAGTGCAGCATAGAGCAGACTCCGAGCGCGAGACTTTTCAGCAGCAAGCCATGGCACGGGCCACTGACGGAAAGTGGGGAGAAATACAGCTCGAAGGAAGCAGCCAACGTTAGCATGAGCAAAGTGCTCTAGAAAAGCTCCCTGGAGAAGCAAAGGCAAGCACTGATCAGCTCCAAACCAGCACTCGAACCGCTGCACGTGCAGGCGCCTTACACGCGCCATTGGCGCACCCAGGACCAGCTCAAGGCCAGCGTGGCAGTGTCCGATCATCTGCGCCACACAATATTTCATTGACTAATCAAATGAGTGGCTTTACAAGTATTCGTATCATGTGCAGGTGTTTTATAATCATTTGGAGAGGTTACTGTTTTCTGATTTTTGTTCCCCCATTGATCTTTGTTTAAAAATCGCAAGAAAACGTGGCAACTGATAATGAAACATGCCCAAGTTTATGTTTTTCTTAGATAGGAAGAAAGTGGTAGGGGGGGGGGGGGGGGCTCCCAGTTCTCGTTTAGCACACGGTTGGCACCTGTACCTTGCAGTCGGTCTTCTTCTATTGCATCTTTGTATTTTATGACATTATACGTTTGAAATCTGCCCTTTGCTATGAAGTCCACTTATAGGCTGACCCCCCACCTTTCTGACTCCTATCAGGTGTATGTTATGTATGGGTATCACTTCCTTTGTTAATTGCAAAGCCCCCCGCTGTCTATATGGCCAAGTGCACATTTAATACATCGTTCGATAAATGAACTAAAGGTTCATGAAAGAAGAAATAACATACCTCACATGAACGAGCAGAAAATAAGTTCGACTATATAGCAAAACAAACGCCTTAATAGGCCCGTCAATAGACAGGGTGGTCCATCAAACGCCGCCCCGTGATGGTTTTTTAAGTAATGGCTGATTTGCACGGCTTTGACAGCGAGCCGTGTGTGCCGTTTCCTTCTGATATTGTAATAATAATGAGAGCAAATGAGAACAATCAGTTTACACAGATAGCTCTTGATAGGGGGCGATAGGCAATATGGCAGCAGGCAATCCATCTTCAGGCGCCTGTCACATTAACTTCAGCAGTGTGAAGGGATCAGGCAGGGCAGCCGGCTTCTGCCCAATCGGAACACTGAAATTAATGAGAAGAGTATTGTTCTGTGATCAACCTTTTAATTAGCAGGACTGGAGGTAGGGGGAGCGATGAATACAGATTCACAGCTGCTCCTGCTGTCTGCCAGTCAAGGGTTTGTTTGTAAGGAGAGCAGCGACTGCTCTATAATCGCCATAGCTGCAGCAGTGCGTTTTATGGGCGTAAACAAAAGGCATGGTCTCGTTAATGTCATAATATCACTTGGTACTAACGCGATGTTTACAGTTCTTATCCAAACCATAGCGTGATCGGATGTCCTCTTTGAATGTTGTAAGGTTTGGATGAATGAAAGGAATACAAGTAATCTCTGCACAAGATGGATATTTTTTTTTGCCAACTCTTCATTTAAAATACTTCACTTGACAACTGATATCTTTAGGCCAAAATAAATTCTAACCGAACATGTGTATTTATTTCCTGATAAAACGAAGTAATTTCACCCACACTCGAGAAACGTTCGACAGTAGAGCTGTTCTGTGATTCTTATTAGAGGAACACAAGAAATTGTGAACTTTGTGTATTATAAAACACCCATAGCATAAAAAACCAAAAATTTGAGACCAGCGCTAGACACTTGAATATGTTCATAACCTCTATAGAAATAAAAACAAGAATTGGCTATGCCAATATGTGCGGCTTATAAATGAAAGTTCCTCTTTATCCATTGATGGGTTTAAGCATTCACTAAGTCATCTTATATGCACTTTGTCACTCCTATTTGAACACATAAATCCATTCATCAACCCACTGACTCATCTTTGCATTTACCCACTTACCTATCAACAATAAAACACACACAAACACAACAACATATGCAAGACAAAAGAATAAAAATGGAAACAAATAAAACATACTCCTGCTTAAACATGCTAGGCGTGTGCTTGCAGTATTGGTAACACATTGATACATCATCAACAGTATAATTCCATGATTGTCACCTGGTTTAGAGGCAGTGGTCGGTGGGATGCGATTAGCAGATAAAACGAGCAGCAAGCAAGTCACCCATTCGCACTTTCTGGGGAGCTGTAGTACACTCTAAAAATAAAAAGAGGAGAAGGTAAGAAAGAAAAGGGGACATATTGAAGGAAAAATGGAAAACTAAAGTACTGACTCACCAAGCATGGCACTGCAGTGAGGTATTTTCTGGCATATATTCTCATTCAAATCAATGTCACTCGTTTGGTAAGAAAGCCAAGGCGGAGCGCCGAAACGCGTCTGTTACGAACCGAATAAAATCTGGTTGGAGAATTACCCTTTGAGTGCGTGGTTTCTATTTTGGAACGGTGGAAACCTTGAGCGTGATATATATATATATATATATATATATATATATATATATATATATATATATATATATTTACAATCACACACAAGATCACTCCATTTTAAAGTAACTGTATATATATATATATATATATATAATAGATATATGTATATATATTATATATATATATATATATGTAAATATATATGTAAATATATATATCGCCCAGTGGCGGTCCCCTTTAAGTAGTTATAGTTAGGTCACCTGTTCCATAGGAGAAGCATTATTTGTTTTCCTAATAATTTGGCACCTTTTGATGAAATCTCTAGGAAACTTTCAAAAAGGTGCTAGTTTTTCCTTGTTTGTGCATGGAAAATTTCTGGGTGATCTGTCAAGCGCGTTGGGGGGGGAGAAAACATGCGAGGTCACAAAACACAAAATCCCCATACATTTTCCATAGAGTTCTTAAAGAAGGGCTACAGCAAAAACTGTTGAACAGATTTACACAAGATTTGGCAGGAAAGCTAGATCTTGGTCCACAGATTGTGATTTGGCTTAAATCCGTTCAGTAGTTTTTGAGACAATAAGGTTACAAAATAATTATATATCTGTACGGTTGGGTCCGCAGAGGCTTGAGAGACCCTTGTGAGAGCGCCAATTTAAAAATAGTCTTCTGATTGGCCCAGGGGGCTTTATTTACCTTGGGCCATCTCACCCCTGTGGAAGTCTGACTTCTGCAGGAAGCGAGCATTCTGATTGGCTGCCAGCAACATCAGAAAATGTTGCATGCAGCTATTACAAGACTCTGGGATTTAGTCCCCTTGTCTTGAAGTGAAACATAAAAAGTAATATAATGGGCAGGGTAGGGATACCCTGTTCCCCCTGACCCCCTAGGTCCCATGGTGGGGAACCAGAGTGACTCCTGGGGTCAAAAGCAAAACAAATCGGGGGAAAAAATACAGCGATCCCGCAGGGCTGAAAAAGAGGAAACCAAAATGGCAGTTAATTAATTATGAGTCCGGGGGAGCCCACCTCCAGATCGTGGCATCCCTCCATGTGCCATTAACGGCACTAGGGAACTTACCCCCGGGGCCAAAATCAGGAAAAATGGAAGGGGGGTCTGCGCGGCCCTCCTCCCTGACTCACTAAAGGCTCCAAGGAGTCCTCCCCCAGAACCAACATTACTTAAAATGGGGAAGGGGTGTGTGGCACCCCTCCCTTAGCCATTAATGGCCACGGAACCCCCATCTCCTGCGCCAGCACACATGCTATGTCACAGGGAGCTCACTCCCAGGACAAAGTGGCTTCCCTGCCCATACCTGCGCAGGCAGGAAACCTGTGTCTGCTTCCGCTTGGCGGGAGCATTTTTGAATTTCCTCCCAAGTGGGAGCAAACACATAGTCAGCTCCCAGCTGATGGGAGCTTTGAAAATGCTCCTGCTAGCTGGAAGCGGACTTTTGGTCTGTTCCGGGCAGGGAAATGGATCAAAATATTGCTTCCTCGATAGAATTATGCATCTACTTTAATTTGGTAACTACTCGGGTTACACCATCAACTGGAGGAAGTCCTTAATATACATCTTCAATGCAGCTGTGCCATGTCCACGCTGTGACAGTGAGGCCAGAGTGGTCGAAGACCAATTCCGATACCTAGGAATCTACGTGACCACTGATCCCAACATGTTCTACACCAACAACGTTTTGCTGCCGCTTACGCACCTCAGACATGATGTTCAGCCCTGGAGTACACTGTCTCAGTCACTGATTGGCAGAGCAGTCTTTTTAAAAATGGTGGCACTACCCAGCTTCTTTTACGCATTGCATAACATCCCTTGCACAGTTCCAAGCTCGTACTTCTAAGAAATTGAGAGCAAGATGGGCACGTTGCTTTGGAATGGGGCCCCTCCACGGATTGCTATCGAAAATCAAAATTGGACAAAAGGTTGGTACAATGGAGGCATTGCCCTTCTAGATATCCAAAAACACTCCTGGGCTGCATAGATAACAGCAGTTAATTACTGGGTCCATTTTCCGATAACTAAACCTACATACCATATGGATAGATTTATAAAGCACCTGGGGACCATCTTAGGGCCATCTATGGAGGAATGTGCCAAACAACCTTTAAAGTCCAGACAGCAGTGACACTGTACATATGGCACACAACTCTCCGAACACTTGGCGGGAGAGATAAAATAACTCCGGCGACCCCCGTATGGGATTCAGCCAGTTTAGGTACTCGGGGGACACAGCCTGGCTTCAATAAGTGGGAACTTATTGGCCTGTCAAAGGCAGGTGATCTCTGGATACCGGGGCATCATCTCTTCTACAAACTTGCAAAGCGATTATAAGCTAGCACCCACTGAAAATTACCTACAGATACAACATGCATTGTGGAAGGAGCTGCCAGCAGATACGGTACTCTCCGATGCCTCCCCGGTAGAAGACAGACTACTTAATGTCCATATGCCCATAAGGCACTTTTGCTTACTTATCAAAAAGTAATTAACAACTTGCCTTCCACCCTTATGCACTTAAGGGCACAATGGGAGCTGGATATTGAGAGTCTTCAAGATGATGAATGGATAGAAGGCTTGGCTTCCCCCTGGGAGGTCCAGATTTTGCTTGGTACAACTTAAAATATTGCATAGGTCCTATTACATCTGCACTACGCTAGTAAAAATGGGCAGGTCCATAGCCACACACTGTCGTAGGCACTGGGCTGGTAGGCACATTTTCTTTTCCATCATATCGAGTTGTTCTGTACTGCAAACCTATTGGACAGATGTGGTCGAGTTTATGAATAATATCTGTGGTTGTAACCTCCAGCCTACTGTAAAGTGGTGCCTCCTTAATGTCTGGGATAAGTCAGACTTAACCTGCATGGAGCAAATCTGGATAACACTAGGACTGATGGTTGTCAAACATCTGGGAGTGGCGGAGCTTCCACCACATTAAGAGACTGGAAAAACGATATGGACTGGTGCATAATTGCAAAAAAGTGGTGTATGAAGGGAGGGGTCGCCCCAAAAATGGGTGAAAATATGGAGAAAGTGGAACAAACACAGAGACAACCCCTGTACATCTGTTGCTGTGACTAATTCCAATTCTCTGTTTGCTGATCAACCTGTTTCAACTGTGAATACAGGATGGTACAAGGGAGGGTGGATGGGGAAACTATTCGACGAGAGAGGACTGATGGATCATTGTCATTATTGAACTGAGTCATTGCATGTCAGTGAATTGTTTACTTTTTTACCTTTCTGTATTGACATTTTCATGCTTATAACAATAAACTGAACTGTAAAAAAAAATATATTGCTCCTAGCTGGAGGGAGCAGTTGTGCCTCCAGGTGGGAGCAATGCTGGATCTTGCTGCATGCCCCAACAAGTGTATGGTGGGTGACCTGAGAGGGCACCAGGGCACCCACCTTTCATAGTGCTGGCCACGGGGGCTTGGGTTTGGAGCTGATAACACCTTGGGAAGGGGGGCCGCCCACTCCCCATTCCCTTTATTGTTACTAGTGGATCCTGGGGGATGAGGTATCCCGGGTCTAACAAGGCTTGGGGAGGGGGGAACGCGTGTCCCCTCCCCTTTATTTTTCCTAGTGGCCTTGAGGTATAGGGTCCCCAGGGCCTAAGAAGGCTCAGGGAGGGGGCAACGTGGCACCCCTTCACTTGGCCAGTTTTGGCCCATGGGACCCCATATCCCAGGGCCTGGCCTTTATTTGTATTTGTTTTTTAAATGTGAGGGGGGTCGCTTTGACCCCCTCCTAAGGCCGATACGGCCTGGGACCCCATCTCCGGTGCTAGGCCTTTATTTATCTATTTATTTATTTAATAAGTGGAGGGGGCCCGCATGGCCCACCTACCTAGGCCCATTTCAGCCCCTGGGACCCCATCTCCTGGAGCCAGGCCTTCATTATTGTTTGAAAAAATTGGAAGGGGGCAGCACACCCCCCCCCCCCGGCTAATATTGCCCCAGGGACCACATTCCTCCGGGGCATGGCCAGCTCGTAGGGGACCACGGGGGAGCCTCAAGGCCCCTGTGGTCCCTGATGGCTCCCCGCCTCCGGGAGCCCTACATTGCTTTTGGACAGATGGAGCTGCAAACATGCAGCTCCCTCGGTCTAAAAGCAATTCCACTCCGCTTCATGGAAGCAAGAGCATTTTTACTACTCTCGCGTCCATGAACCAGAGCAGAGTTTGCTATGGCTTGGCAGGAGCAGTGCTCCCGCCAAGCCATAGCAAATTTCAATGTCCCAGGGGTGGGCCCCCCAGTAAATTGCTGGAGCTGGCATTGGGGGTTGGCGGTCCCCAGCGCCATTCACGGCTCCACAAGTGGGGCCACGTGGCCCCTATCCAACAAAAGCAAAGCCCCGGGGAGGTGGTGGTCCCTGGGGCTGCGTGGGGGAGCTGGACCCCTCCATGCATTATTTGTAAATATAGCCTCAGGGAGGTTGTGGTCCCCGGGACTGGGAGGAGGCCCTGTTACCCCCTCATTTTAGTAAATTAGCGCAGGGGGTGGTAGTCCCTTGGGCTGCGTGGGTGGGCTGGAGGTCCCCCAAGCATTAATTGTAAATATTGCCCCGGGGAGGTGGCCTGCTCGCATTTCAGTAAATTTGCCCAGGCGAGGTGGCGGTCCCCGGGGCTGCATGGGAGACTGGAGCCCCCATACACTTTATTTTTAAATATAGCCCTGGGAGGTGGCGTTCCCCGGGGCAGCAGTTAGGGCATGTGGCTCTCCCGCATTTCAGTGATTCAGCCCAAGGATGTGGGGATCCCTGGTCCTACAGCGGCCCCTAATCATTATTTTGTATTGCCCCCGGGACCTGCCCTACCCGGAGGGCCTAAATTAATGGGTTTTTTGTCCCCTAGATCCAAAGTGTGATTTGAGCCAAATTAAGAGCATGCGCTTCGTTAAAAAAAAAAAATTGGTTCGGATTCGCAGATCCACTGCAAACTTCTCTGATTTCTTTAATTCCTGGACAGGCCTAGGGCAACTCGGTGTTTCTACCCTGCCCCATTTTCTTTTATTTAAACTTTTCTTGTGATTCAGTTCAACTGAGTCACAAGATGGCTGTCAACACTTCCTGGTTTGAAGTGTTGGCAGCCAATCAGATCTCCGGCACGAGATCAGAAGGGGTCGCGGTTCCACTGCTGCCACAGTTGCGTATCTGAGAACTCTTTACATTTCTCAGCAACTACTTGAACGGATTGACACCATTTAACAAAAAGGTCGCTTTCTGGACCAAGCACTACCTTTTTGCCCAATTTGGTTTAAACCGTTCAGCAGTTCGGGCTATAGCCGTGTCTAAAGTTTCCTATGGAAATTATCATGGAGAAAAAGCATTTTGGGATGCCCCCTCCCTTTTTCTCAGCCCCCACTTGGCGGATCACTCAGAAATTTTCAAGACAGCCGCTGAAGTGAGCGTCAAATTAATTTTGAACATTTTATGAAGATACGTCAAATGACGTCAAAGATATAGGCCACTAGAAAATAGCATTTTAATAGAAATCAGGTCCTAACTATAACTACCTACTGGCAACCACCAGTAAAAAAATAAATATATATATATATATATATATATATATATATATATATATATATATATATATAGAGTACCACTGGAATTATGCAGTAGAGAAGGAACAAATTATACGGAAGGGTTGACTAAATTTTGTGCCAAATGAAGGAAAATTATGGTACACAATTTGTGATTGTATTAATGCTATATACCTCCTAGGCAAAGGTTTCACCTCATTAGTACCAGTTTGCTGTGGTCCCCAAATACAATAATAAGTAACAGAAGGTGACCAGTCAAACTTTGCAAAGGGCCTTTCTCTTGCACAGCAATACTTGTTGTTTTATTTTTTTACTACGTTTTTATCCTTTTGAGCTAGAAACAATTGATTTGATAAATTCTACAAATTATGCCACAGATGGATTATACTGCAAATGCAGCAAATCCATAATTGTGCAAAAAATGGCATAGCCGCAAACTCACATAATTCTTGCATCTTATATGTAGCATATAAAGTGGATTTGTAGTAATTTTTTTAATTAAAAAATGGCCACCCTAGTGAAAGCCATTCTCGAAGAAACATTTGTTTCTTCATGTTTGATTTGCATTTTGCAGCTTTTAAGGAGGTGGGTTCTCCACCTTAGCACCCTGTCCTCTTTTTTTCAAGTCCCTCTTCCCTGCCTTCCAACTCCCTTGTAGTACTTTCGCTCCCACTTAATGCCAGTTTTTTCAAACTCCTTACTCTTGTTTTTGTACATACCATTTACTCTCCTTCCTGATTTACTCCTTTTTTTTTTTACAAAACCCTGACTCCCACTTGCTCCCATTCCCACTTTGCTTCATTTCCTCAAACCCATTTCTTACCCTTCTACTTCACTCCCTTTCTAAAAACCCCTAATCTCTCTCTAGCCTTACTCAGATTGTTTTACAAATGCCTCACTCCCACTTTACTCCAGTAATTTTTCAAACCCCGCACTCTCTTCCCACTTTACTCCCCGTGCTGTTTTACTTCCATTGTTTTTTTATCCCCTTCTTCCCTTTTCTTCTCTTCTCAATTTTCAAACCCCTTACTTCAACCCCTAATTTAGCAGCTTATATAAAATAAATACCTTAATCCCTGCTGATTTACTCCCTTTTAAAAAATGCTTTATATCCCTTGCTTTACTTGCTTTTATTTTAAAACCACTTAATCCCCCTTTACTTCTATTTTTCTTTTAAAAACCATTGTTTTCCTGCCTAATTTACTCCCTCTTATCTTTACAATCCTCTGTACTCCCTCTCTTGTTTTATTATTCTTTTTCTAACCCATTACTCCCCCTCAGTGGTTCTCCTGGCCTGATAGCCCCCTTTTTATCTTCTTACCTTTTTGACATGCTGAACTCTCCTTTCTCTACATTTACAGCATTCCAGGAAACCCAATATTTTTGTGGGAAAGGTATTTTATCATTTTACTCCTCCATAAATTAAGGTTTCATCAGGCTGACTTGCATCATTTTAAGAATTCATTAAAGTGGCGGATTATAATAAAATTCCAAATATGTACAAAACTATAGTTGACAAAAAAATATAAAACACCTCTCAAAAGGCGCCACAAGGATTATCAAATTGAAAGTCTTCTACATATCTTTATACGTCAGTCCAACTGCCTTTATCAGAATGTTTCATAACGAACAGACCAGACCATTAGCATCACCACCATAGCGAACACTTTACTGCTGTATTGAACACAGTGTTTCCCACTTACTAAAACATGCATTACAAGCACTTTTTTTGAAGAATACAACATCTGCCCAAAGTTAATTCAAGTTAACCAACATGTAGATTGAGCTTAAACCCTCTATCAGTAGTAATTCTGAAAGCTATTATGTGTTGATCACTTAAGGTCTGGTGACAGCTATCAAGCCAGACCTAAATATGATCAGGAATGTAAGCCAGGTGTGCAGAAAGTATGAACAGCATTTCATTGCACCTCTATGTCCACCTCAATCGCTAGCAAACCTCACATTCTCTTTTAATCTTATTTCCCATAACTGTGCTGATTACATTCAAATCAGTCATACAGTTTGACAATTTATTTGACATCAATTCATGTACCATGGGAAAATACATCCAGGTGCTTTGCAACTGGATATTTACCAACCACCTGGTGCTCAACACTTCAAAAACAAACATTTTGTATGTAGGACCTGGATAAATCATCATCCCATTGTTCATATGGTATCTCGAACTAAGACCTCTCTACCATCATATTCAGCTGAAGTTAGTAATTTGGGGGGTAATCAAAACGCCACGCTATTCCGTATTTAAGAAGTAGCCAAATAAATTGTTCAATTGATAAGATCTCTCTTACAAGTGTTTCCTTTCCTGGGTTCTTACAAAAGGACCAGCCTACCTCTGCTGTAGTACTCTTCCCCCTTGATTACACGAATGAACTGTACCTAAAGAAGCACTACTACTACTGTGGAAAGTACTGCAGATTCAGAAAACAGCTGCCAAACAGCTCCTTGACCTACCAGTGCAGACTCGCATCGCCCTTGAAGTTTTATCCCTTAACTGGTTTATTTTTTAATTACGTGGCAACTAGTTAGTCGAGGGTTAGTTTTGAAGTGTTGAGGCCAATGATTTAGGGTCTAGTTGGGTTTGTTGGTATTATTAAATGGTGATGTCAATAATTATGCCTTGTTTTTCTATGTAATTGAGTACATGTTATAACAGATACATTAAAAACAAAGTGAACGTTTGCAATCGTTTTTAAAGTATGTTGTTACATTTTTAAAATACTGTGAACAGTATTTTAAAATGAAAAGATATTGAAATATTGTCTGCATTAATATTCCCTAAAACATGTTTTCGAAATTTGATTTAGTTTCAAGTAATCTCGTGAATATTTTATCATGTTGTCTTTTAGAATAATTTCTTTAAATAAGGTTGCAGGTTTAAATGTTTTTCCAAAGTTCTTAGTGAATGGAACTTTTACTGTACCTCCTTTTTCCTTGGCCCTTTATCTGCTCAAATCTTGACATAACTAACAGAAAGCTAAGTATCTGTCAAATTTCATGCAAATCCATCAAATCATGCCAAAATAATTAGCATACGAATACTTTTTTGCCCCTCCTTTAAATCTTCCACAATTTACTGACCGTGAAACCCAGAGTGTACTGTTCTTAAGTAGGAATCTACAGGTGGAAGGGAGTGCTCCTTTTAGGAGGAAGGGCCCTGGCACATCCCAAGAGGTGTCATGCTTCATTATCAGCCAGGTCCTCGTTGGGCCGGCGCTGCAGTGCCCAACGGGCCCCCTGAGGGGTTTCTTTGCTGGATGTAGGAAAGTAGGAAATGCTTCTTATGGCTACTCCCACTTTTTGCTTGTTGTTACACTGTTTTGACTAGTCTGACTGGGATCCTGTTAATCAAGACCCCAGTCTATCTGCATGCTAATCAAGACCCCAGTCTATCTGCTTCCTCCTTAAAAATGTTATGCATGTACTTAGGTACACTCCAAATTGGATACTGGGGTACCCTTGTCAGTCCCTAGTATATGGTACACATGTACCCAGGCCATAGGTACCCCAGAGGCCTCATGTGGGCTGAAGCATGTATTATGCCACCCATGAGAGGCCATGCAAAATGGAACTACAGGCCTGCCATTGCAGCCTGTGTAAGATGGTGCATGCACCACTTACTTTAGATATAGGTTTACTATATCTATAGGTCCTTACACTTAAAACCTATCAGTCACCCTTCTAGCTGGCCTTGACAATCCCGGAGGCAGGGTGCTCGGTTTTAGGTGAGAGGGTGCCCCTGCATGAGCAGAGCCCCTCTGCAGCCTTTGTAGACCATTCTCCCGGGTTGTCGGTGACACAGCCAGACATATAGGTAGAGGTGCATTATATGCTCACGTAAAATGCTATCTCGAAAACGGCTGCAACAAAACATGTTGTTTTTGGTATCAATCACCTTGGAATCATACCTTCACACCGATAACCGGTGTGGGCGGTATGATACCACCCTTCTGAAGCACGCTTTGTGGGGTCACTGATCTTTCAGATACCAGCCTTCTCGACCCGGGCAGCACAAAATGGTTGCTGCAGACCAGACACATTTCTGCCCTTCTGCTGCTGAGCCAAGCTCAAGCAGGGGAAGGCAGGACAAAAGGCATGGACATGCTGCAGTTGGATTAAAGTAGCTGTCACAAAGAGCACCCATCACTGCCAAACACTAGAGTGCTGATCAAGATGATAGCCAACAAAGTTAGCAGAACTAAAAACTATAACATTCACGGCAATCTAAGAGTTGAACCCAGAGAGATAGAGAAAATAGTACATTTTCAGACTCTATTACTACAATGGAATGACAATATGGTAAGCAATTCTGTGTAAGTAATTGGAATAAAACAATAAAAATCATTATAACATACCAATGAATTAAAAGCTGAGCTTATAACTATAATGACAAATGTGCAGATAAGGCACGGATATCCGCAAGTGTTTAAGAGGAAAGACTAAGGATTACTTTAGTGCACAGGTCTTTACTTGAGACTTTTACATTATCTTTTCAGTTGCCTTGGGAGAAGGCAGCCCAAAACACATCAGCTAGAGTACGATAAATACATAGAGGGCAAATACGTGCCTCCTTGGCTCCACCGAAGTTACAGTATTACCTGTTTGAAAAGGGGTAGAATTTAAATAAACCTGTGTGGTGCTCCATGCCTTCCACTCTCCCAGTCTGCTTTCCTAGATTTAGAAGTTAAATGCACTGTCCATCTAGCTTTCTTAGTGAGAGGCTTCATTCCCTTCTTGCACTTGCAGAATCAGGGTTTCAGTGAACCAGAACACTGTAAGTCCGTCCTCCTCAGTTTGGGCAACCAAACTCGGGATATTCACCTTCCAATTTTTGCAGCAGCACCTCTACGCGCCGGGGGCCGGCGCCGTACTGCTCCGCCCTGACGTCGTCCATGGACATGACATCAGGGTAGCCATATATGCCCCGCCCCAGTGCGCCAACATTAGTTTTCTTCTTTTCCGCGTCACGGTGCGGATCCTGGAAACCAGCAGTTCCTGGCCTAGTTTTGGGCCTTCTCGACACCATTGGTGTCGTACCGGAACAGTGTGCAATGCCCTCCGGGTTCAAAGCCTGTGAGGCCTGTGCGCGTCAGATGTCTGGCACTGATCAGCACCTTATTTGCATGTGGTGCCTTGGTGCAATGCGGGACCATCGTATGGAACTGTTTGCCGTCTGGCTGTCCGGCCCAGACTCTTCTCGTCGCCGCTCTCCCTCTTCAGAGGGGGCTTGTTCCCGAGGCTGCTCCCACGACCAGCGCACCAAAAAAGGTAAGCAGAGCCACAAGCGTCCACTGAGGTCCACCTCCTTTAGGCGTGCCGCTGGCGCCCATTCTTCTGGTACGTGGTCAGCTACGACCTCCCAGAGGTTACCTCCTCCATACCCTCATTTTCCAGGAGTTGGAGCAACACACGCCCAAATGGAGGCCTACTCCCGGGCTCTTCAGGCCTATTTGAGTCCCCCTCTCTCCCTGGCACGCCTTCGGGCCCCACAGAGGCGGAGGGTACTCAGGCCAGGCCCTCGTCGGCGGATCCTTCCCCGACCAGGTTGTGTGCACCGACTCGGACTCCGGAGCCAAGGCGACGACGTTGGCCCGTGGCGCAAACTGTCCAGGTCGCTCTAGCACACTCCGCCAGTCAACACATAGCCCTGTGCGGCTTCTTGCGTGGATGGCGGAAGCGGCGTCAGCGATTCCGGCAACGCCGGGTTCGACGCCAGGCTCTCACCGCCAGTCAACGTATAGCCCTGTGCAGCTTTCTGCGCAGACGGCGGAGGTGGCGTCGGCGACGCCGAGCTCAGAGCTGGGTTCCAAACCCACACCCAGCTCTAAGCCTGAGCCCACGTCTGAGGCAACGCATCATCCGACGCCGGTCGACGTCGAGGTAGCGTCCCTCGTGGAGGCCGTCGACATCCAGTCAACTCCAGCACAGCGCCCACCGACGCCGCTGTCGACGCATCCATCGCTGCCGGTGTCCATCCATTCATTGACACCGGCGTCCATGCCTGGGGTTGACCTCCCTCCGGATTTCTCATTTCTGTCTCCTCAGCAGGGCCGGGTGACTCCGGTATCCCCTACAGCCTTTTCAGAGGCTGCCGCTTCCCCTGATCGGGATCCACTGGTGCAGGTCCCTAGTGTGGCATGGCCTTCGGGTCGTTCCCCGGTCCGCTCTTTATGGCAACTGGGAGAATTAGTCTCCAACCGTCTCCTACAGACGGCCTCTTGTCCCCGCCTAGGGTGACTACTGAGCTAGGGGCCGCCTATGCGCAGACTATCAACAGGGCAGCTGCTATCCTCGGCTTTCAGCCTCCTGTGGTACCCCTCATTCCCGATCCCTTAATGGATCTGCTTCATCTTGAGCCCATTACCATGGAGCCCTTGCTACCCCTTGGGGGTGCTTTATTAGAAGCCCTGTGTGGCGCATGGGCACAACACTCTTCCGGAGCCCTGGTTGATCGGGCCATTGCTCGTAGGCACCGCCCCGCCCCGGGGGATCCACTTTGCCTGTCCCTCCGCCCTACTGCTCAGGGCCTGGTAATTCAGGCAGCTTTTGGGTTACAGGACTCCTCCACTTGTTTCCTCCCACCCTGGAATCCCGGTGGCTGGATGCATGTGGATTACAGGGTATTGCTTCTTCTAGCGCGGCCATCCGCGCTTTAAACACTACATGCGTGTTTGCACGTGCGTTCTCCGCACTCTGGGACTCCGTGGCTAACCTTCTTCCTTCCTTTCTGGAGGAATTGCGCTCCGACCTTCTCTGTCTTGTCCTTCACGGCAAGGAGATGGCACATTTTTCAATCCGCTCCTCCCTGGATACCACAGACTCTGTGGGCCGTGCTCTTGCTCGTGGGTGGTTTTGCACCGCCATGCCTGGAATCTGTGACCGCCAATTCCCTGATAATATTCAGGAGAGGGAAGAGGTGTGGCGCTGCGGCCAGGGCGACTGACGCTGGAATCTGGGGATCACAGTTCGATCCCCGGCTCCGGCGGCAGGTTAGCCCAGCACCATGTGACTCTGGGCAATAGCTCGCTTAATCTTCCCGACGGCCCCCAGCGCCTAGAGACCCTTACGGGTGATTGTGCGCTTTACAAATGTGGACTTTACTTTAGGAGAGCCTCCAAGACATGCCGTTTAACGGAATGGATTTTTTTGGATCTCATGTGGACTCGGCGATTTCCAGGCTTCTGTCAGGGCTACTGTAATTCTGCTGTGTCACTGACTGACTTTCTTCTTGGTTGCGCGTCTTTCTTACAACCCCTGTTTATCAGAGACAGGTTGGTGTCTCTGTATGGTCTGTATAGCCGTATGGCTAATTGTTTTTGTTTTCAGTCCTCTGACTGTCTGTTTTGCCAAGAGGACCCGCCCTTCTTGCTAGGGGTTAACCCTTGCCCCTTGTGGGGTACTAGAGGCGGCAGGTGTCTGCATCCGCCTTTGTTTGCTCCTGTGGAGTTTTCATTATAGGTATCCCTCTGGGAGTCATATACCCCTTTACTGCGTCCCGCAGGGTCGCATCGCTCTGTTGTCTATGGTGCTTTCACTCCTGGTCTAGGTCTATGCTATGTTATATCTACCTCGCATGGCTTGGCATCATGCTTTTTGTCACATGGTCTGTTCTTTGACTCTGGCTTGTTCTTGCGGTAAGGATTTGCCGTGGGCCTCTCTGTTATACAATTGCTTTGGCCTTTTGGCTTATTCCCCAGAAGTTTTCTCCACAACCCAGCTGCTTCTACGCAGGATTTGCTACATTCTGCTGGCATTCTTAATATGGCAGACTCGTGGAGCCGGTTCTCCTTCACCTCCGCTCTTCCTTGTGTCTAGGACCCATGAGTTGGTCCAGAGTACTCCCTTATTAGGCTCGTCTTTCCTTCTGTCTGGTGAGGGGACTACCCTCTCTTCTGGGGGGGAGGGAGACGCTACTTATAGCCTGGACTAGTTCCATTTCCTGTATAAATGCGGGTACTTTGGAGCGTACCCTAGTCCCTCTGTTTAGCCGGGTTTCGGCATCCTCTCTGGACCGTTTCTGCGCCAGGTTCTTCCTAATGGCTTATGCTGGCTTTCCTGCTTTGCTCTTGGCCCTGTCCTCTTCCATCACCAGCTCTTCTTTGGCATTGTGGCCCATTGCCATCTTGCTATTCTGTGCATCCCAGCTGTTCCTGCTGTCTTGCTTTCTGGTGCTTTTCTGTTATGGTACTACAGTCACCCTGTGTGTATGAGCATCCTTCTGGTTGTGTACGGGCATCCTTTCAATGCTCTCACACATGTCTGGCTGACGAGGGTCTCGGCAGTACTCTTCCACTGTGGTATATGCAGGAGTGGTACGCGTTCTCTCCACCATACCGCCAACCAGTCTTTTGGGCCCATAGGTTCAGTTTACTTCTTGAGAGGTGCTGAACTGTCGGACAAGACGGAAGTCCTCATCCTGGGATCCTCACCCTCCGCCTGGGACGACTCCTGGTGGCCCCCCGCCCTGGGCAGCGCACCCAAACCAACTGACCACGCACGCAACCTGGGATTCATCCTGGACTCCTCCCTCTCCATGACCAGACAAGTCAACGCCGTCTCCTCGTCGTGCTTCAACATCCTGCGAATGCTACGCAAGATCTTCCGATGGATCCCCACCGAAACCAGGAAGACGGTCACCCAGGCCCTCGTCACCAGCCGGCTGGACTACGGCAACTCCCTCTACGCCGGCACCACCGCCAAACTCCAGAAGAGACTCCAGCGGATCCAGAACACCTCAGCACAACTCATCCTGGACATCCCCCGCCGCAGCCACATCTCCGGACACCTGAGAGACCTGCACTGGCTCCCGGTCAACAAGAGAATCACCTTCCGGCTCCTCACCCACGCACACAAAGCCCTACACAACCAAGGACCAGGATACCTCAACAGCCGCCTCAACTTCTACGCTCCCACGCGCCAGCTTCGATCGACCAGCCACGCCCTCGCCGCCGTCCCCCGCATCCGAAGAGCCACCACAGGAGGAAGGGCCTTCTCCTACCTGGCCGCCAAGACTTGGAACTCCCTCCCGACTCACCTCCGCCTGACCCAGGACCACCTCGCCTTCAGGAAGCAGCTCAAGACCTGGCTGTTCGAGCAGTAGCGGACCCCCCCCCCCAGCGCCTTGAGACCCTCCGGGTGAGTAGTGCGCTATACAAATGTTCTGATTGATTGATTGATTGATTGAACTCCCATTTCACCCCAGTCTCATTACTGGGTGTGTGTTTTTGTTCCATATCGACCCTTCCTGGACAGGGGTTAGTATTCTGCTGCCTTCGTATCTTAAAGGAACAGGTTCAACAGTGTTTTACGCTGTTCTGGTTGTTTAGCTGGGGCTAGCTCTGACTTCTTGTCGACACCTTGGATCCTGCGGATCCTTCATGCCCCTTTTGCTCGTCTTCTTTTGAAGTTCGGTATTTTTTCCTTCTCTCATCCTTTACATTTGTAGAAATCTGGAGGGCCGAACAACTCCCATCCTCCTGGAGGGGTTCAATAATAGCCCCAATTTACAAAAAGGGTAATAAGAACGAGGCAAAGAACTATAGGCTCATAGCCCTTATAGATATAGACGCTAAATACTTTTCGGGGCTTCTCTTGGAGGAATTAACTGCATGGGCGTCATGCAAAAAATGAATCCCCATTAATCAAACCAGTTTTCAAAAAAATATGGGGACCACGACAAATATTTTAGCCCTTTCCCTGATGACAGATGCTACAATAAAACACAAAAAACCACTATATGTGTGTTACATCGATTTTTCCGCTGCATTTGACAGCGTTGACAGAGGAAAACTGTGGGCAAAACTCTTAAGGTGGGCAGTTGACCCCAAACTGCTGAAACTTCTGATGTTACTACATACAGATACCTGGATCCACGTAAAATTGGGGGCCGGTAATTGTCTGTCAAAAGAAATACCAACCACAAAAGGGTTGAAACAGGGGTGCGTTCTCGCACCGACCCTGTTCAACCTTTTTATGTCCGACCTCTCCAAAGATCTGGATAACTGTAACCACCATGCCCCAAAGTTAGGGGGTTTTACGCTGTCCAACCTACTATACGCAGACAACCTGTTACTAATCAGTCAAACACCAGTCGGCCTGCAACACCTCATTAACACCACGAGCAAATTAGCCGAAAAGAATGGGCTAAGCGTAAACACAGAAAAATCAAAGGTGATGGTACTAAATCAAAAATGAAAAAGGCATGCTTTCCAATGGTCTCTCCAAGACAAAAAAATGGAAATAGTCCAAGAATATAAGTATCTGGGCATAATTTTTGACTCAAATGGCTCCTTCAAGCAACAACAAACATCAATCAGGAACAGAGGGATCTCATTGGCCATTGCATTAAAAAATATCAAAAATAAAATAGCGGGCCCAAAATTAATCCCCTTGCTAGACATATTTCGTGCAAAACAGCTGCCGTCAATTACATATGGCAGTGAATGTATGAGAGGGAAGGATGAGACCATCTTAGACAACGTGGTCAGTAAAACACTGCGAATATTATTCGCGCTTCCTCCATACATTTCTCCAGCACAGCTAAGGCTCGAGTTTGGCCTACAGAAGCAGCAAATCGCACGCAAAGGTGCATATGTAAAATGCTGGCACAAAGTAAAGAATGCGGAAACAGACTCTCTGAATGCCCATCTTTGGAAAGAACTGGAAACAAACAAGGACTCCCTTGCAACGGTCTACCTCCAAGCAGCCATAAATTCCCTTGTGCTAAGAGATCTTTGGGACTCGAGTTGTACACACAACTGCTTTAAGCGTCTTGTTAATAAATCAGTGAAAATAATTTCCTTGGAAGAGGACAAAACAGTGCTAATCAAGAGGTCTCATGGGTGGTTTGTGATTCAAGGCTACATCAGCGCCTCACCACAGCCATACTTTAGCACCGGCTTTTCAAGGAAGGCGAAGGAAGACTTTTTGAGGTTGAGGATGGGGGTAATACCATCTCAACCACAACTTCCCCCCAGGATGTGCCTGGACCGCAACCCCAAGTGTAGGCTTTGTGAAAAGGCTATGGACGATGTTCTGCACCTGCTGTGTAGCTGCAACGCTCTAGATAGTATCCGAAAGAGCTTACTAACAAAGCTTTGGAATCAGAGGCGTGTGCGAACTCGCAGACAAGCTCTGTTGATGAACTTTAAGGGAGAAGACATCCAACTAGCTTGCAGGCTAGTGCGCTTTATGAAATTAGTCAACACGGCCCTAAACCCAGCAGTTAGTAATTATATTTGACTTACTGCGAATGGCTTCTGCTCTTCAAGACTATTCTCCTTTGATAACCAAAGTCACAATTGAACGTGAAAGACCTTCTTTTCTAATGCATAGTACTGTACCACCCGCATGGTTCTTCTTTTACCTTTTTAACTTTTCTAAATGTTTTTTTTTTTAATTGTTTTTCCTAAAGGTTTATTCATGTACTTTTTTCCTTCTTGTTTTTACTGCCTAATTGCAAAGATTTTAATTAATCATGCAATAAAGATTATTATTATATAGGGGTTTTCATGCTATTCTGGATGGGCTGTGATGCCCTAGCCTCCCCTTTATTCCCGCTCTCTTCAGAGCATAGGGGTCTGGTGGCTGGCTGCACTGTCATTCTTGTCCCCAATGGGTTTCGCCCTTTGGTTGGCGACACTCTTTTGGTCGTCTCATCGATGGCTAGGTTCTTTCTGGACCTTAGTGGGGTGCAATCGCAGTCCCGCCTTTTCTAGGAGTATGGCTTTGGTATCTATTCTAAGTTAAGGAATCTGCGGCTAGACGTATCTATCAGATGAACAAGTTACTTACCTTCGGTAACAATGTATCTGGTAGAGACATAGTCTAGCCGCAGATTCCTTATCACCCGACCGTCCTCCCCGTCCTGCGACAACCTTCTCAGGTTGGTCTTCTGCCTTTCCCTTCCTTTGGGTGTCTTTATTCCTCTGCGGGGTGACGTCTTATCTTCACTCCGAGTCACGAGGCTACACTCTGTTTCGTGGCTCTGCTCTACTCATTCTTGTGATTGGACGGTAGACCCATATGCCATGTGTCCTTTCCAACCCCACAATAACTGGGTTGTCCGATGTGGGTCTAAACCCCCCACTATCCTTCCCTTCTATCTTCTTCGACCGCTTGATGCCTCTTGTCTCTCCTGCACTCTAGCGGTTGCAGTCTCTAACAATGCTGCATTCGGTAGGTCCATTATTCTGATTTGACTTCTCCTTTTGGGTGACGCCTTATGGTAGTTTGCCCTTACTCCTGGGTTCTGGACTGGTTGTCCTTCACTGTCATATGTTATGGTTGCAGCCTTTTTGTCGGCTGCTGTGACGGTTCGCCAAGGAGCTATGGCTCTATGGTAACTCTAGTGCCTCTGGTGGCACGGGCTCTCACAAGCCAAGGGTTTGTGTCCTGCCTCTGCTCTGCATCTTCTTCTTCTACTTCTGAGGGAGGTTTTGGACTTAAATTGCGATGGGTCCCTCCCAGATTGGTGCTCTATTATTTTTCCCTCCCTTAAGTTTACAATATACGGTGCATGACACTGTCCTTTTATGGTGATGTTTTCCACCATACCTTGTTTTTTCTTTTTCTGCACACTGTGTTATATTTCACAGTTTTTGGTGGTGGCTTCGTGTTCTGACGCGGAAAAGTCTTCTGACGAAAACTGATGTTGGCGCGTCGGGGCGGGGCATATATGGCGTCATGTTTATGGACGACGTCAGGGCAGAGCCGTACGGCGCCACCCCCCAGCGCGCAGAGGTGCTGCTGCGCAAAATTTTCCGGACCAGTCTGACCCCTGGGGATATTCTAAGTTAAGGAATCTGCGGCTAGACTATTTCTCTACCAGATACATCGTTACCGTAGGTCGGTAATTTCTTCTTTTTCAGGCCATGTAAGTGATTTTTAAATAAACCATACCATATAATTGTTTAACCACTCCTGGCATGTGGTTACAAATTACACTTCGACATTTTATCTCCTATACTACAGGCTCCTGTTAATACTTTTTTTGAAAAAGTTGTTTTTGATTTCCTCATAGAATTCAACTCCATTACAATAAAACTTTAGTAGAAATAAGTTTTCTCTGGCGGCTTCTCAAGTTTAGGTGAACACAGCAACATTCCAATAGTACAAAAGCAGTACAGTTAGTTGCACCCCTTGCTTATAACCAATTGTGAACCATTTTATTATTTCAAGTCAAAAGCAAAGAGAGGTGATGGTTCACTGCCTGCTGACATTTTTCAGTGTGCTTCACCAGGTAGCCACACAGGTAGTCACTGTACAACCAGAAATGTGTCTCAGAGATTCAACAGACTCCGTGGTGGTAGGGCGTTATACAAGGTGTCACAGACGATGTTATTCCTAGGCAAGTGAAACATGTAAGTGCCATTATGGTTGTCTAGATACTTGGGAACTGTGAAGTTACTTTGGTAGTAAAGGGATGCTTTTTAATTTAAATTGAAAATGATCGAGCCACTACGCTGTATGAAAAACACAGCCTTTGTGACAAATGCTATGTCAGCCCCTGCAATGATTGTTATAATTCCCTTATGGAGGTCTCCTAGTCAACCTTACTTCGCACCTATAGGGTGCTGATTGTGGCAGTGGGGCTAGTCTGTGTTTCAGTATATGAGGTAAAGTTTATCACCCACTCATATTGCTGAACTGGCTCAACGGTACAGGCAGTATGTTTTTTAAGGGTGCAATAAAATTTGTAATGTTATATGTCTAGGATGTAACTTTCTAGGACCTAGCCCATTACCATCTTCAGGCTTGCATAGGTATCTATTGAACGACTGAAATCATGCGCTCTGCTAACCAGTGTTTATTGTCTGTCTTGAGATGTTATGCTCAGTATCATCAATCTTTTAAATGGCTGCTGCATGAAACATCCTTCCTTAGGAGATATGTTGAACCGTTCCCGTACCCTGAAAAGTTGACATGAGTTAGTATGATCGCAGACACTTTGCTCTTATATATAAAAACTTGACCTATTAATCTTGCAAACAGCAGGAACTTGCCATAGTCAAATCTGACAGCAGTCAGAGTTTCTATCAGTCAGACTTTCCACATGGCCAAGGACAACTGAGGAAGGGAGCTTTTTTTAACCACTGGCCCGCATTTTTCAGAATTATCCATCTGACCGTCTCATGCTAGATTTTAACAGAGGTATTTTCATCATAAAGTTTCAGAAAAACGACCTTTACCACACATTAATTAATTTAATACATTTTTATGTTGTGTTTGCGCATGTGCTCTTGCTTGCAACAGATACTGTTTTCTACAGGGGGCTTGGAACCTGCCCATTGCTTGCCATTTGTGGGTTTCATCTCATTTGCTGCCTTATAACTAGACATCTGGAGCAATGATTGAGTACTGATTGCTTCATCTTGATTAGGGTCCTTCCGCTGTTGGTGCTGTGGTTGAAGTACGATTTTTTCTGTCTAGCTAACCCAGTCACCCATGTTGCTTCTAACCTCCCACCCCCCACCCATCTGTAGTCCATGTCGCTTCTTTTCTATCACCCCCTCGATATCTATGTTGCTTCTTCCCTCCCACCCCTCATTGTCCATGTTGCTTCTTCCATCCATGTGGCTTCTTCCAACCCTGTGGCTTCTTCCCTCCCACCCCCAGTTGTCCATGTTGCTTCTTCCCTCCCAACCTGACGTTGTCCATGTTACTTCTTCCCTCCCACCCGCCATTGCCCATGTTGCTTCTTCCCTCCCATCACAACATTGTCCCTGTTCCTTCTTCCCTCCCATGCCCCTTTTCAATGTTGCTTCTTCCCTCCCACCCGCCTTGTCCATGTTGCTTCTTCCCCCCTAGCCTGTCATTGTCCCTGTTGCTTTTTCCCCTCCCACCTCCGTTATCCATGTTGCTTCTTCCATTCGACTCCTGTTCTCCATGTTGTTTCTTACCTCCCAGCCCCTATTGTCCATGTTGCTTCTTCTTTCCCACTCACCCTTGTCCATGTTGCTTCCTTCCTCCCACCCCCTTTTCTATGTTGCGTCTTCCCTCCCACTCACTCTTGTCCATGTTATTTCTTCCCTCCCTACCTCCTGTTGTCTATGTTGCTTCTTACCTCCCAGCCCCTGTTGTTCATGTTGGTTCTTCACATCCACCCACCCTTGTTCATGTTGCTTCTTCCCTTCCACCCACCCATGTCGCTTCTTCCCTCCCACCCAGCCATGTCTGTGTTGCTTCTTCCCTGCCATCCACCATTGTCTATGTTGCGTCTTCCCTCCCATCCTCCCATTTCCGTGTCCCCCCCCCCCCCCCCCCCCTCCATGTCACATCAGTTTTTTGGGTTTTATTCTGTGTTTTTCATGGTTTAAATTGGTATTGCAATTTTAAATAACGGAAATTTAAAATTTCCTTTTTGGGAATTTTACTGCAAAAACCACATGCACAACCACCTTACCACGAACATGCAGTGAATACTGACCATGTACATACTGTAGATTCCACATTTTACTGCATACCGCACTTGGTAAAGGGCTTTGAGAGGCACACTTGTGGCCGGCGAGAAATGGAGATACCCGCCGAGAAGGCTCAGTCCACTAGCCATTCTGACCTGTTGTGCAAGCACTATGACTGGAGTTAGAAAGTCTTCTTTTTGTCCTTAACTATTCAGTGCTTGTGCTTTCTCTGTTTACCAAACTGCTGCTGTCCAAGCCTCTGTTAACTTATTTTTAACTTGTAGACACTATAGAAATATTAAAGCGAATGTTCAGTTACAGCAGTTGTCTTATTTTGCGTTCCTGAAATGAATAGAAAATTAGGTGTGCAAATATGAATAATGATTGTGAAAGTTGCAACCAAAAATTACACAATCATAGTGTAACAGGTGTAGGTTAAAGGTCTGTATTCGTAGAGAAATCATTGTTATTTGTTCAGGACATGATGAAATTGTTTATTTCTACAGAACTGGTTTAGGTAAAACACATTTTACTGACTCTTTGAATAATGGTCAAACAGACCTATTTTTTCTCTTACCTGTTTTCGTTAAATGTTGTATAATGATGTACGAGTAGGGGTCCACAGATTCAAACTTTCCGTGACAGTCCATTAACATACTCCAAAACCTGTGTCCAGGAAGCTTATCTATACAGGAAACTGCATGTGCGTCTCTGTACTGCTTCTGTGGAGTGAATGCTAGAGGGAGCTCTAATCTATGTTTAGAAGATCACGTCAAGGTATGCCGTGGTATCATAATGCCAGCCTAATGGATAGGGAAGACATGTAGTTCATTCATTTATCTAGTCAGATTAATTGCAGATCAGTCGTTAGTCATATATTGGTATGTGGAAGATTGACAAGAGGATCATTACATTTACAAAATGCAATTCTTTGTCGTTAATGAGAATGCCTGACACACCATTAATTCACTTGCCTTGAATTCCAGGCAGCACATTTAAACTTGCCTGAACAAAATAATAGAAAAACACTATTTCAGCTCTGCAGGCCTCGTGAACACTTAGTTGCAGAAAGGGCTCGCCTCGAGAATGCTAATTGTGCTAATTGTTGCAGAGTTAATGAGATATGTTCCTCATTTGAAAAATACTTGATATGCACTGTCTTACAGCCATTCGATGATGAATGTCTCTTATAGTGCCCACACCATCAGGCTTACTTCGCCCTGCATGCATAACTTACATACCAAGAAAACCATGAGACATATTAGTGGGAAAGCAGTGGTGCAGGTTTATTTCGTACAACACAGGTACTGGTAGGTGGGTCATCTTACAGGCGATCCAAAGCGGCAGCCTCTCGCTGACCCGCATGCCCAAGGAGCCATCTTGCACGGCGAGTCGATGCTCAGACGGTGCAGTACATTCACTTTATTTTGTTAGACTCCCGCCCCCCCTGTCAGGGCGGAAGATGAGGCACACCCCCGGTCGGTTCAGGCCCCCCGACCGCCCGAAGGACTAACGGGGCGCCGACGCTGCTGGAACCCCCTCGGCTCCAGGTTCTTGGCTCGGGCACCCTACTGTGCCGGGCAGAGGTATTTAGACTGTATCCTTCTGCCGCAGAGGTACCCCTACTGTCCATCTGCTTCCAGATCGCCCTGTGACTCCGCCTGCAACATAAAACATGATCATTAAAAATATCCAACAGTGCCGACCGCTCTGCAGCTGGGTCAGGGTTCAGGGTGGGTTACAGCGCAGAGCAGCCACGCGGAAGAGAAGGCCGAGCCACGCTGCTGGCCAGGATATAGTTGTGAAACGCCCTCCCCCGTCCACAATGAGCCCTCCCTATTGGCTGTTGTCCGGGGGGGGCGGCAACGAGGGCGCGCTGCTGGCTGCGCTCGCCAGCTGGGTGGTACTAGGGCGCTGTCCCCCCATACTCCCCTCCGTGTCGTGGTGCCAGCGGCATAGTGCCCACACCATCAGGCTTACTTCGCCCTGCATGCATAACTTACATACCAAGAAAACCATGAGACATATTAGTGGGAAAGCAGTGGTGCAGGTTTATTTCGTACAACACAGGTACTGGTAGGTGGGTCATCTTACAGGCGATCCAAAGCGGCAGCCTCTCGCTGACCCGCATGCCCAAGGAGCCATCTTGCACGGCGAGTCGATGCTCAGACGGTGCAGTACATTCACTTTATTTTGTTAGACTCCCGCCCCCCCTGTCAGGGCGGAAGATGAGGCACACCCCCGGTCGGTTCAGGCCCCCGACCGCCCGAAGGACTAACGGGGCGCCGACGCTGCTGGAACCCCCTCGGCTCCAGGTTCTTGGCTCGGGCACCCTACTGTGCCGGGCAGAGGTATTTAGACTGTATCCTTCTGCCGCAGAGGTACCCCTACTGTCCATCTGCTTCCAGATCGCCCTGTAATCCGCCACAGCTCTGCAAGAGGCCCCCGTCGATGGCAGAGCCCCCCCACCTACCCAGCTACCGACACCCTGCAGCCGACAGTGCTTCCAGTAGGTCCAGTAGGAAAACATCCATTCCCCACCCCGACAAATGTACTCCATCACTTTCGTAATACCCCTCAATCTTATCCTGTATCAGCGCATGTCTAATGCAACCCAATCCCCTCTTTTCCAGGAATTTCTGCATTGACCTGTTGACCCTCTTCCGGCCCTGCTCTATCGCCACTCCCGATCGTGCTCCCTTCCAGGCCCTGCGGGGCACAATCTCAGACCAAATAATTTCCGTGGTTCCCACTTCGTTAGTGATTGTCGTTACATCTTTCTGCATGGCCTCCAATAAAGCTTTCCTCCCCACCTTTACCAAGTCATTTCCCCCTAGATGGATAATCAGAATGCTGGGAGGACCGCCCCGTTCTGCCATATATTTCTGCAGTCTGCCCTTCAGCTGGCCCCATCTCATTCCCGGGAAACCCAGCCATAGAAATTGCGTCCTCGCTAGGTTCAGATCCCATCTCTTGAGCCTCGCCCACTGCTCCAACCTTGTAACGTAGGAATGGCCCATCACCCACACGCGACAATCAGCTGCAAGGAAAGACACCATTGGTATTACCTGTTTTTATTAGTTTGACACTGTATTCCAAGTTTCTTTCACATACGATCATACACTGTACTGCGACCCATTGTAACCCATTGGTATTCCCTGCTTTTAATCATGGATTGAGCTGCACACCAAAGTTTATTACACCTCTACCGACTGTCCTCCAAAAGGTTATTCATTCTACATTTAACTGCACTGCAAACATTGATCTCACATCTATAATTCAAGGTACACTTGACTGCAAACTTTGTTTTCACATCTATAATTTAAACGTGCACTAAGCCAAGCTTGTCGGTGATCCTGACATTACTCTAACTGCTTTACTTCCAAACTGCACTGCAAACATTGGTCTCACATCTATAATTCAACGTACACTTGACTGCAAACATTGTTTTATAATTCAACGTACACTTGACTGCAAACATTGTTTTCACATCTACAATTTAAAAAACGTGCACTTCAGCCAAGATTGTCGGTCTTTCTGACACTACTCTATTGCTGTACTTCCAACTCTTCGTGACTGTACTGCGCCGCTACGTACCCTCTGCCCTTACACATGACAGTGCGGCCAATTGCGGCCACCGGACTCAAAGGCGGACATAACGCCGGTAGCAAGAGGATGACCACCTTCCCACCCTCTTGACCCCTTCCTCACCCAACCCAGCCCTGTAAGCAGCGGTGGCCGCCCCTATCCTAAAGGAGTGGCTTGAAAATTTCTGCTCTGTGTTGGGGGCTGACAACCCTGCTCTAGCCATTACTGAGGACATCACTCGCTCTAACTGAAATTTGGTCAATGGCGTGCCGTCTTCATGAATTAAAAAGGTGCCTGCTAGCAAAGGTCTTATTTTTAGGTACTCCCTAACCAAGGAGACCGGGCAGTACCTGGGGTCCTCGAATGCATGTAAGGTGATTGACACCCCCTTCCCTGCCTGATCTGTTTTGGACTTTCGGAGCCACAGCACTAAGGGATCCCTGGCGCAGACGTCGATCATTGCTAAAGCCCTCCCTGATATGTCAGTTTTTGATTTAGCTACCAGTTCGCTGGCCCTAAAGGCCCCAAAGAATGCCAAGCAAAAGGCTGTCGAGAAGAGCTGGGCCTCAAAGCTCGAACTCGTGACGGCCGGTACTGCGTCCAACATGCGTTGGAGGGCTGGGAATTCTATTCCGGACCTTTTGTCGGGAAACTTCACCTCGTCCCTGGCCCACCCCTTCAGTGCTGCCCTGATCTGGAATGAACATGTGGGATCCAGCCCGCCATTCAATTGAGTATCATGCTTTACTGCTGCCAAATGGCCACACACCCAGGAGTGTGATTTGCCGGCCTCCCTTGCCCACACCACAAAAGTCTCTACTTGTTCTACTGTATTGAGTGCTGATGCTCCCAGGGACCGGATCACCTCGCTGAACGTTGTCCGTTGCACCGCATATCTTCTCATTGTTGACGGGGCCAGGGAGCGTTGCCCCATCCTCTTCAAACGCTCCCCCACTGAAGGAGTCGCCATAGGATAGGCGGGAATGGCGTCATCTCCTTCCCTGCCTGCGGCCATGCTTCCCGGAATCGTGACAGCTGAAAGCGAGAGAGAGCATCAGCTGCCACATTCTTGACACCTTGAACATGCCGAGCTCTGAATTCAATGTTGCTTCCCAACCCTGCCCTCACCAACTCCCTCAGCAGACAGCGCAGAGCAGCCACGCGGAAGAGAAGGCCGAGCCACGCTGCTGGCCAGGATATAGTTGTGAAACGCCCTCCCCCGTCCACAATGAGCCCTCCCTATTGGCTGTTGTCCGGGGGGGGCGGCAACGAGGGCGCGCTGCTGGCTGCGCTCGCCAGCTGGGTGGTACTAGGGCGCTGTCCCCCCATACTCCCCTCCGTGTCGTGGTGCCAGCGGCATATCCGCCATGTGCAACTTCTCCACAACTCATACCCCCTTTTTTCTTGCATCATCAGCCCATCATGCTCGATACACGAACCATCCCCCTCAAAGCTAGAAACCCAAGAATATCTTCCACAACAACAAGACAAGAAGTACTTTGAATCCTTCAATGTTACAAACAGTGACAGTTAATAATGCCTGTACGATTTTCTTAAAATTTGCAAACATCTTCTTCACCCACTTACTTATATGAGACAAGTGGTTTGCACAGCTTCCTACCGCACGAATTTACCACCTTGGACAAAGTTAATATCTTTGCCAAGTGGCCTTTTTTCAGTCTTCCCTGGAGCACCGCAGCATCCCAATACACTGTAAAGGTGAACAGCATTAGCTAAATCCTTAGTTCTTTGGAAACACCTCATCCTTGTCTGAGTGGCGGCTGGCAGGGAACTGGAGTGGCGGCGAGGAGGGGGGTTGAAACAAAAACCACTTACCTTTTTCCACGGCCGCAGTCTCTCTGTCGTTCCTTCTCTTCCTGGCAAGTTCGGAACCAGGAAGCACCCGGGCTCTCCTAAACCAATCACAACCATGTAATGCAGCGTTATGATTGGTCTGAGCTCCATGCTTCGGCGACTCAGATGCGGACTGGGGGCCTGGCATGTTCCCCACCAGGCTGTGTAATGCAGCCTGGTAGGGTAAATTCTAAGTGCGCATGACGCTTTGGCCGGGCCAAGACAGTCGGCCATGCAGTCATGCGCACTTTGAGAGTGTGCACTCACCACTCCTCCCATGTTCCAACCCCAGCTCCACCCGCCCTAACCCAAGCCATTAGCGAAGAACAATAAAATGATAATAACAAAGTTATTATCGTTTCTTTTTTTGTTGTTGCTCTGTGGGGCGACGGTCCTCCACCTTAGCGGAGGAGCCGCCCCTGTCTAGTCTTCAAAGCATTCCACGGCATGTCCCTCCCACCTCCTTGCCTCTCCCTTGATGCTCATCCAATAATCCCCTTTTAGTGCACACTGCTTTGCTTTTATCTGCTACAAATATTTGATTACAGTGCCACGGCTACCATTTATTGAGGTCACTACCCTGAAACCACAAGCTTCCATCCCTCCAAGCTTCAAACCACCTTCTTACTCCCAGTAATCCAAATGTGTATGAACAAATACCTATAAAGTAATAAAACAAGCATTTACAATGCGATGGTCTCGGCATTATTAAAGGTAGAGCTATTGGCATTGCTCATGACATTTTTTAAAAAAATCATAAATAAATGGCATTGTCATTTACATTGCCAATAGCTTAATCGTTAAATAAATGGCATTGCCATTTACAATGCCAATAGCTTAATAGCTCACAAATGCATGACCTATTGCATTTACACCCACACAGAGCCACACACACAAAGCCACCCACGCACATACAGAGCCACCCGCACAGAGCCATACACACACACACAGAGCCACACACACACACACCCAGAGCCACACACACACACCCAGAGCCACACACACCCAGAGCCACACACACACCCAGAGCCACACACACACCCAGAGCCACACACACACACACCCAGAGCCACACACACAGCCACAGCCACACACACCCAGAGCCACACACACACCAAGAGCCACATACACACACCCAGAGCCACATACATACACACAGGAGAGCAAGCATAGCTAGGGGGCAGTGAAGCAAGAACAGCGAGGGGGCAGGGAAGCAAGCACAGCCAGGGAGCAGGGAAGCAAGCACAGCCAGGGGGCAGGGAAGCAAGCACAGCCAGGGGGCAGGGAAGCAAGCACAGCCAGGGGGCAGGGAAGCAAGCACAGCCAGGGGGCAGGGGAGCAAGCACAGCCAGGGGGCAGGGGAGCAAGCACAGCCAGGGGACAGGGGAGCAAGCACAGCCAGGGGACAGGGGAGCAAACACAGCCAGGGGGCAGGGGAGCAAACACAGCCAGGGGGCAGGGGAGCAAACACATCCAGGGGGCAGGGGAGCAAGCACAGTCAGGGGGCAGGGGAGCAAGCACAGCCAGGGAGCAGGGGGCAGGGGAGCAAGCACAGCCCTCTGGAGCGCCTCGGTACGGCTATCGGCAACGGTCCTACCAACTCCCACGCATCTCGCGTGAGACGCGAGCCTGCCTGTCCTGAGGTGTGACGGTGCCTGGCACAGGCTCCGTGGTTCCCTTGTCTTTCCCGCCCTGCTCCCCTCCCGTCCCACCCATGTGACTGGTGTTGGTTGGCATGAGGCCCGGGGTCCCACACTGTGTGAGCCCCAGTTCCTGCCGAGCTCGGCCGTGCTTTCCTGATGTTGTTTTGCCTGGTCCGCGCGCGGAGAGATGTGCATCCGTCGAGTGAGCCATGGAGAGGGAGTGAAGCCAGGGGGAGCGAGAGCTGAGGGGTGGGAGGAACCGGTGAGGATGGGGGAGAGTAAGGTGCCAAGAGGGAGATGTGAAACAGTTAGCTGAGAGGAAAGTACAGGTCAGATGAACATTTTTAGGGGACAATAAAACCAAGTAGACTCTGCCCCGAAAGTTGGGGGTGAGTGATTGTTGTTGCCTAGTTTCACGTGGTGCATCAGAGGAAAGGCAGTGTTTACAAAACTCAGGTGGTGCACGCTAAATACCTTAAATGAGTGAAAACACTCTACAATCCCTGGCTCGCGCACTCCAATCCCTGGCTGCGCAGGCGACATCCTGCGGCCGTCCGGCTTGTAGACTCACTACAATCCTGAGAAAACATGGATGGAGAGCAAGTCCTATAATTCCTCACAAAAAATCATAGGAACATCAAGCATCGTCTGTTGTTCATGGGAGTTGCTAAAACCAAGCGACATAGATCATACCTGGAGCAACACAGTCTCACAGGGCTCAGAAAATCACCAAATGTCCACTTCTCGCCTTACACCAAGAGCAGGGGTATGTCTCCTGGCAAAAGATCACAGAAAGCAAAAGTTCAAAGAAACTCTCTCCTAACAGAACATAGTCACAGAACACACTGAAAAAACGTACAGTATCGTAACCAAAAGTTCAGGCGGCCCCTCAATTTATATACCTGCAAAACGGGTCCCCGTCACGCCACACAGATCTTCAGGAATTCAATCTGTGTACGTCCACATAACACGTAGAAAGCACGCCTCCGGACGTACAAAAGGACGTTCGCAGTGACGTCACCTACGTCCATCCGACGGCATAGAGGGCGGACTAAAGTTCGTGGCATCCTATAACTAGAACGACCAAGTCACCCAAAGCAAATATGTTGACGGACGAAACCTCCGGACCTTCAAATGTGCCCCAAAATTCCTCCCAAGCAAAATTAATAAATCATCGAACCATCAAAATAAAAATAAAAAAAGAATCAAAACCCCAACAAATCATAAAGGCTGCCTCCAATGCGAAGCCACCCAGATAATTGCGCAGATCAAAGTAGCGATCCAAGTGGCACACAGAATCGCATCGATCAGAACGGGGACCTGCGGAGATCAAATAAAGACCTCAACACAATCATAAGTTAACAAGCAGGTCACAGTAACCACATGGGCATAATACACGCCACAGTTAACCTTACGCGGTCAAATTAAAATTACAAGGACCGAGAAACCCAACGTTCCTTATCAGTCGAGCAACCATATAAGATAACAAGTAAAAAAAAAGGGGGGGGGACTTAATCGTAGCCCAGCTAACAGTCTCAGGGGCCTCTGACTCTATTCTGTGAACCAAACAACTCACAAGATATTCCTGGCTCTGCATGGTCACATCCGGGTTCAAACTGCGGAAAAAAAATGGCGCCCGCAAAGCTCCGCAAATTTCGGATTCGGGGGCGTGGCTTAAAAGTGGAAAGAACAGCACGAACACGCCCCCGAATCCTAAAGAGACGGAGCTTCTTTCGAGGGACGCCTCTCTCCTCCAATGGCTGGCCTCCGTTTAGGAAGCCAGCCAATGGAGGAGAGACGAGGAGAGAGGCGGGTTTAAAGCACCCACTGAAAGACATTAATTCTCTGACTTCCGGCTGGCAAGCCAGCCTTCGGTCCGAGACCTAAAAAGGGTGGGATATCCTTATGCAATAAAGAGTTTCTTATTGAACCACTGGCTTATACCATTATATCTTATGCTTATGACATTAGTCCTTCGTCACTAACAGAATAGACTGCATTAGGGCGAAATAGCTAAGAGGAGAATCACAATGTATGCAGGTTTATATAGTGCAGAGCTCTTTGGGAATTAATAGGAAGATTCCTAATAGCTTCCCTAAAAACGTGTTTTATTTTCAAATCATTATTTTCGCTGTTAACTCCTCTAACTTGCCGTTGCTTGGCTAGTTAACTGTGGACGTTTAAAACAATGATTTCAAAGATTTATACAACTATAGCTGTCATATTCCGGACTCCTACAATACCTGGTTCTTCTTTGTTTAATTAGATAATACCTACTACTGGCATGTGATGTAGCACCTCTGGAATATTCTGCTTGGAATCCTATTTTGCCATGGCTTACCATTAATTCCTCTCTAGACGTTATTCACTTCAATCGCTGATTGAAACGACTGGCCAGGCATAGGCAGCTATAACAGCTTTGCGCAGCGTGGTGAGCGCGTTGTGGTTTTAAAAGCCCGTTTTTGCATTTCTGTTCGTTTATTTTTTATCCCCTGATTTTAACAGGTAGTACTCCTGGGGCTCACCCCTTACCTGCACTTTAATAGTTTATCACACCGCCGCTTGTGCGGGCCCGGTTCTGGGGTTGTTGAGGGTTTTCTTTAACTTCCTACCGGGCGCCATCTTGAGAAGGGCTTTGTCGCTCTTCCAGCGCCATCTTGGGTGTACCGGAGGGTCGTTTCAGCTCCCCACCTGGAGGGACTATTTAAGGCGGTCCTCGGCTCTGAACAGCCTGATTGAAACGACTGGCCAGGCATAGGCAGCTATAACAGCTTTGCGCAGCGTGGTGAGCGCGTTGTGGTTTTAAAAGCCCGTTTTTGCATTTCTGTTCGTTTATTTTTTATCCCCTGATTTTAACAGGTAGTACTCCTGGGGCTCACCCCTTACCTGCACTTTAATAGTTTATCACACCGCCGCTTGTGCGGGCCCGGTTCTGGGGTTGTTGAGGGTTTTCTTTAACTTCCTACCGGGCGCCATCTTGAGAAGGGCTTTGTCGCTCTTCCAGCGCCATCTTGGGTGTACCGGAGGGTCGTTTCAGCTCCCCACCTGGAGGGACTATTTAAACCAGTCCTCCGAGCGCAGCGGGATCGCGCAGCGGGTCGGCCTCCGCTTTTGCCAGAGTCTTGCCAGAGTCTTGCCAGAGTCTTGCCAGAGTCTTGCCAGAGTCTTGCCAGAGTCTTGCCAGAGTCTTGCCAGAGTCCTGCCCGTCGGCGTCTCGGCAGCGGACGGAGCTGGATGGTGGGTTGTTGAATTTTGTATTTTTTTACATAACTTCTGTGTTATTTTTTTGGATATGTTCTGTTAAAATTCGATAGACTTACTCGCTCTTCGCCCTCCTCGCAACTTATGCCATTCTTTTTTTCCGGGCTGCCGAGCCCTAAGGAAAGGCTGTCCGACTTGCGGTTGGCATCTTCCAATGGCTACTGGATCCGCGCAGGACAATACCCTGGCCCCATATCAATGTCTTCTTCTTAATACCAGATCCTTGACCTGTCACTCTCTTGACATCTGGAATTTATTACAGAATTCCAATATGTCATGCTTATTCCTTACTGAGACCTGGCTGAGTGACTGCTCTGCACCTGATTTAGCCAATGCCATCCCTCCGGAATACAACATCTTCAGGAGGGATAGAACATCGGGCAGAGGGGGAGGTGTAGCTCTTGTGGTAAATACAAACATACCCTGCGCAACCTTCCCGGTAGAGAATATCCAGGGATGTGAAGCTTTGGGTTTCACCCTTCAGCTCTCCCCTCTCCAGGCTTGTACTGGGATTCTTTTGTATAGAGCCCCGGGTCCTGTAGGGCCGTTCTTTGATGAACTACAAGTAGCGCTCTCAGTCCCTTGTCTCAGATCTGAACATTGCATGCTACTTGGGGATCTCAATGTCCATATGGATAATACATTGGACCCCGCTGCAATGAAACTTAGTGACATCACAGCTACATTAGGACTGTCTCCATTTTTGCAGACACCGACGCACAATAAAGGCCATATTTTAGACCAGATTTTTTCAACAAAATCTATTACGATAACGGCTATAGAACCAGTAATATGGTCTGATCATTTTTTGATCTCTTTTTCCGTACCTGCCATTGCTTTGACTCGGGTGAGAGAATCAATTGAGACCACGCGAACCTCACGCCCTTTCCATCTGCTTTCGGTGGATATGTTATCTGAGGCCCTTACCACCTGTCCTTGTCCTCTTCTGGGCAACTTGGAAGATAACCTTAGCCTCTTTCATGATTGGCTGGTAGCCAGACTCGAGACCTTAATCCCCGAAAAAAAGCTTAAATCAGGTGAACGCAGAGCGTCGGCCCCGTGGTTCACCCCCCAATTGAGAGAGCAGCGGCAGGGTTGCAAAAGGGCTGAGAGAGTCTGGAGACGGGCCTATGATCCGACCGAGAAATTGAAGTTTCAAGCAATAACTAAAGCCTATCACCAGTCGATCTGGAGTGAAAAAAAGGCTTATTTCGAACGTCGCATCGATGAGGCTGAAAATGGATGCAAAGAAATTTTTAAAGTTGTTCTGGATTTCACCTCTCCAGCCACTTGTACACCAGCTCATACTCATTCAGAAGTATGGATAAAACAGCTTGCAAATTTTTTTGTAAATAAAATCACTACCATTCAAGCCTCTCTTTTCCACTCTAGCTCTCGGTCGGCTGTGGATCCTTCATCCCCCTCCCCTTTCCGGGAGGATCTAGGCCCTTCTCTTTTACAATTTCCACATCTATGCCTTGACACCTCCTTAGAGCTTTTGTCAGGCTTAAAATCAGGCTCTCCACTTGACCCGTGCCCGGCTAAACATCTGGGGAAGGTGGCACCTGCCTTAAATGCCTTGTTGAACCCTCTTCTAAACTCTTCATTGTCAACGGGAGTGGTCCCGCAGGCCTGGAAACATGCTTTGATCCTGCCATTGATCAAAAAGCCCACCTTGGACCCCCTCATCCATGCCAACTATAGGCCTATTTCCCTTCTCCCTGCTCTGGCGAAAGTGGCCGAGAGATTTGCACATCGGACGATTTCCAATTTCATCGAAGGAAACAACCTGGTGCATGATACGCAATCTGGGTTCCGTGCAAATTTTAGCACGGAGTCGGCTCTTCTCGAGGTCACTGAGGCCATCAGGGAAGTACTCGATTCTGGGGGAAGGACCATGTTGGTTATGTTGGATTTGTCGGCGGCTTTCGACACCGTTCCTCATGATCGCCTCCTTATAAGACTCTGGGAGAGCGGCATTCGGGGAACGGTGTGGAAATGGCTTAAATCCTTTCTGGCCGACCGCCGGCAAACGATCTGGGCGCCACCATTCTCCGCTGATATGGCTCCGCTAGAGGTAGGGGTTCCGCAAGGTTCCATTCTTAGCCCCATGCTATTTAACATCCTTATGGCACCTCTGGCGGTACTCGCGGAATCCTTTGGCGCCCAGATCGTATCTTACGCCGATGACACCCAGCTCCTATTCACTTGTGATAGGGGCGGGGCATTCAACGGCGTAAAGATCAGGGACTGCCTTAGTGCGGTCTTTGAGTGGTTCAGGTGTAATGGATTAAAGTGCAACTCCGATAAGTCGGAGCTGCTCTTTTTTGGATGCACCTGTGAACCAGATTGGAAGGCTTGGTGGCCACAAGACTTGTTCCCTCCTGACAATGTGTCTTTCAAGGCAAAAAATTTGGGTGTGATTGTGGACAGTGAACTGTCCTTCGGGCCACATATCTCGTGCCTCTCAGGCAAATGCTTTGGCATTTTGCGAATGCTGAGGAAGTTTCTTCCTCTAGTGTCTCTCCAGCATAGGAAGATTATTGTCCAGGCTTTGATCGGATCTCGACTGGACTACGCAAACGCTCTTTTTTTGGGTTTACCAAAATATCTTCTGAACCTCTTGCAAGTAGTCCAGAACTCAGCAGCCCGTGCTATCTACGGACTTCCGAGAAGAGCAGGAGCTACGGTTTTACTGAATTCTTTACACTGGCTACCGATCGCCAAAAGAATTCTTTTCAAGTGTCTGACTTTTGCTTTTAAAGCTCTACAAGGATCTGGCCCTAAGTACATAAGGAAACGCCTCTCCCGATATGTACCTAGTAGATCTCTGAGATCATCCTGTCTATCTAAAATGACAGTCCCGACGATCAGGCGTGCAAGGATTGGTGGTCGATCCTTTAGAAGGAGTGGAATGAATTACCACTCGCTCTCAGACAGGCTCCCAATCTCCTTACTTTTAGAAGAGAGCTCAAAACGTGGCTTTTTACTAAATAAACGTGATCTTTCTCTTGTGTCTGCTTTTAAGTTGTTGTGTTGTTGTTTACTAGCTGTTCTTTTTTCACCAAAGCGCCGGGATGCTCCTTGGAGTAGCCGAGCGCTATAGAAGAAATAAATTAACATAATATAACATAACTTCACGTTCTATAAAGGCTAATTAAAAGTTTTCCATGAGAGCATATTTTTTTATTGCACACATATGGCCCAAGTGGCATATGTTAATATAATTTCGTCAGACATTTTAATCTAAATCGCGAACCTAGTACCAGGTGTATTTTCAATATAATAGTTTATGCATACTTTTTGAGTAAATATCAGACTTTATTGAACTACTCAGCATGGCATACTTCTGGGAGGTAGTGTCTGTCCCAGATCCCAAGGAGCAGTCCCATGCATAGCCATTCACGAGTAAGGAAAGTCTAAAGGTACAGAAATGTGGTATTTAATGCATTTGCAGTCTTTTTTGTTACTCCGTGGTGACAATATTTTCCTTAGTGGAGGAAAACCTTACTTGACACTCCCATATTTTTTTGCGGGAGGGGGTGTGGCGGGGGCGGGGGAGGGGGGGCAGGGGTTTCCCTCTGTGTTAGTAGGTTTACTCCAGCCCTTGATGTAAGTAATTCTCCAATCATTTTCAGAATGGGAAAGTACCTGGAAAGGTTTGGTGACTACACACAAGAATAGATGTTTGTGTGTTCCACTTTTTTGGGCAGAAATCACTATGGAACACTCAAAAACCAGCTTTTGTGAAGATTTGCACACACATCCGTTCCAATACAAAAGCGTATATTTCCTTGTAGTAAATCTCGTTTGAAGGTGCTGATTCACTCCATTCCAGGTTCTCTGAATCATCAATGATGTGAAGTTAAATGTTGAAAAATCTTTATTAATTTGGCCCTGTAGGAAATGTAACCTTGCGTGTGGTTCATCCATTTTTGTTGACTTGATAGCAGCCAATGTTTACCTCTGGGCAGGGAGGGACTGCTAATCAAACTTTCAGTGCTTGTGATCCTTTCGTAAAATATGGTAACTAATTAGTAAATACTAACTGGCATATTTCGCTTTTATTATCCATTGCTCCATTGTAAAACTGTGAAAAGACTAAAGAGCTAAATGTCAAATTCACCTGTACTAACAATGTAGAAACTGCAAAATTTACTGGACTCAGAAAGAAGCTCCATCACAACACCTGAATGAAATAAAGAGATTTATTACATACTCGGGGGCACCAGTTTGGGTACTGAATGCTCAAATAAGCTGATGTAAGGTACAAGAATATATAGTCATAAACCACAAGATTTAATTACAATATCTCATGCGTAACAGGAGATGGGCCGGGCCATCATATTCCGACAAGTAGTGGAAAAATACATTATGCTCGGAAACTTACAGGACAAAGTTACACAGGAACAGATCTGGAATCCACCTACGGTGTAAGTGACAAGTCTAGTTACATTATGTGCAAGCTCAAGCAATAAATACTGCCCAATCAGAAAGGTCCACATTATCTTTTGCGTATTAGAATATACCTCTAAGGCTTAGGGGGGCTGTGTTTAAGGCAAGTAGGCAGAATGCATTAACATGAATGTGCTGTCTTGCACAAGCCTTGCAGCTTACTGGCAGACAAAGTACAAACTGTCTACGAGCAGTATTACACGAGTCCAAGCAACTGTTATACATTTTGTCTAAAATTCCCATCATCATTGAACTATCACAATGTCAAGTTATACAAAGTGAGTGCCAACACTGTTATCTAAACGTAGCTTCCACAACAATGTTAGACTTAAATTTGCCACCAACTAGGTTGGCTGCAAGTATACCTTGGAAGCCCAGTTGCACAATGATTAGACTTGCCACATGACAAATGTGCTAGGGTTACAAGTCTAATTGGTAAGAGAGACACTAAAGCTCTATTATCAGATAGCCCTCTAGCAGCTTTGCATTGCAAAATCAAAGTCAGATACCTTGTTTTTAAAGTCCTGTTGTAGCATCAAACCTCAAAAGCGCAAAGCAGGATCTAGAAAAACCTGGCAGCGACCCATTAAAAAAACCGACCACACTCTTCGTGACCATGATTGCCACAGCCATAGAGAGGGGCTACCAAGACCTGAAACATATTGGCCCCCTGGTGTAGCCATAGGACTGCTTAGATTAATGGACCTGTTTTTTTCTTTCCATTTCAAAAAGCTATCCCATATAGCTTCATCTCCATTATATTTGATATCCAATTTGCAAGTCCGATTGACAGTTTTAACCATGTCTCCATTCAGGGGAGTAAGGGATTTAACCAATTTTTACATATTTGCTTCTGGCAAGAAGCATCAAGTAGAACAGTAGACATCACTGGGTAACATCCAGAGAGTTGTAGGTTACAGTACCAACCTCGTTAAGAAAACAGTATCAGATTAACCCCTACTGGAGTTCCAAAAATCCGTGGCATGGCCTTTCTCAGCTTATTCCAAAAAAACGAGAGTGAGACGCAAGAAAAACACATATGTTCATTGTCTGTTTCAAGACAGCCGCACCTTGTATACCCGGGGTTCTGTTTCTCCCAATCCTGAGCCAACCCTCTCCATCCCAACCGCAGCCCACCCAAATAACATCATTCAGCTGCCTGGAATATCCTCTGGATGCCCTTCCTGGGGAGATTTCCCTGGAGTGTTCTGGTTGGCGCGTTAGGTGGCACAGCAGTGTGCTGGACCACATCCTGGATTTTGGACTGGCCATGGGCCTTTGTTTTTAGATCCCAAATTGAACTTCATAATAAACAACTTGCTTTGTTTAGAAACCTTTGTGCGGTCATTGTTACTGATGCTACTTGTTGTTTTTGTCTAATATGGGATGTGTGACTACAGTTGTGTTTGTTTGACCATGATATTTGATCCATTTGCAGTGATAATTATGGTCAGACCTTGGAACACATCGTGGTGTTACAGAGGATGAGGATCAGTGTTCAATAGATGTATATGTGGGATGAATTCCAATTGGGGCTGAGATTGGATTGGGTGAGATCTGCTGTGGTAAGTAATGCAGCTTGACTTGGCCAATGTCCTCGTCTTTTGGCTTGCTGTAGTACCTGAGATGTTGGGTGGATATGTGTGTAATGTGTGAAAAGTAATTATTTGGTTCTCCACACATGTGGGGTGTTGTAATACCATACCTAATTGGTACTTTGGATGCACATGTACTCTTTTTCACATGCGTGTTCTTTCAGCATACTTTCAATAGATGTCTGACAACTGCTGTTGCTGCAGTGTTTTCTTTTAGGACTTGTACTCAGACATTAGCCACATGTGCATGTCACTTTGTGACAATATTGTTTGTCCCTGATGTACCTCATGCCACAGGTTCTGTGCACATTGAGACATTGAAGAAGGTGATATACGGACTGTGGCCTTAGCCCGTTGCCTTCCAGGAGTCCCCCTGGTTTGGGTAACCAAAATCTGCAGGGACTCTTTACATTGTGGCCTTTAAATGTATGAGATCATGGTTTGTGGGAATCCTATTTGACCGACTTTCCTTTTTTTCATGTGGGCCATTACAGTGCTTTAGCAGTGGAGCTGTGTCTTATTTTCCTGAGACATCCATACTGATGTATGTTCGATGTCACAACAGGACCTAGGTTATGAGCAATGTGAGGGTGTCACAGAAGATGATAGTGTGAACAGAATACGGTCCCTACCTTGCGTGCCCCGACGTTTCCCTCGCGGTCCGATCCGTCGGCGTCCCTGGCAACCCGGGCTCCATTCTTGTCTCCCTCATTGCAGAAACCAGTCAGGAAGAACGGAAAACCGGAAGGACTCCCGAGTAACCCCGGAAGTCCTTCCCCCTACTCAGAGCCGGAGGATGGAAAAGCCGGAAACGAAGACGGCGGGGTGTGCAGAGAGTTTGACTCGTGGCCGGAGACGGACTGCGGTGACCCTGTGAAGCCGAACGGAGAAGAGGGAGAAGACGACGAAGTCTGGACGGAGGACTGGTGGAGTCCTGTGGAGGACGCGGGAGAGAGGCCGTGACTCGCGGGAGAGTTGCGGCGGGGGCATGTGAGTAACGAACCCCTTTGTATATCTAGCGTGTAAATAGCCCTAGTGTAAACTGACACCACCTCCCTTCTTCTCACCGATCACTGTATAAAGTGTAGAGCAGTCACTCTCGGTCACCGGCACTTGTATAATAGTCCCCGCACTGATTCAGCCCTCCAGCACCCTCCTCTCCTCCCCAGCTGTATCGTTTCCCTCCCCATACCTCCCTCACGGTTCGTTTTCCCTTCTGCACTACTGGTGACGGTATTAGGCACCACCGCCGTTAAATGCAGTCAGACTAACGGCCCTTTCTTCTTTCTCTCCTTGCCCACCTCCGAGGATCCACCACCCGCTGAAGGAACCACACGACTGGTGGATGACGCCCAAACCAACGTCCAGCCGGGTTACAGCGCACTTTCGAGGAACCGTCGTTGAGACCTCCAGCCAAGCACCTTCCCTGTCGGAGCTACCCCTGTCCTTCCTTTCGTCTTATCAAAGACTCTGTACACGGATAAATAAAGAGACATAGCCCACTATATACGGCCTCCACGCCTGTTATTCCGGCCCGCACACCCCCCACGACAATAGTTGGTGTCAGAAGTGGGATTGCCCGGAAGCATGGAGGCCGCGGTCAAGAAACTTGCCGAGACCCAGGAACAGCTGGGGAAGATGATGGAGCAATTCCTCAAAACTGCCGAGGACGACCGAGGCCAGTTGCATGACGTACTAAAGGGTCAAGGGGCGGCCCAGGACCAAGCTATGGGAAAGCTCACGGACGTACTAGGCCACCAAAGACCAGTCACTTCCCTCCCCTCAGTGGTTCTCCAAAAGTACGTCCCGGGCGAAGACCCGGCTTCTTTTTTACTGATTTCGAACAGCTGGCCCAAGCCGCTGCCTGGCCCCCTGATCGTTGGGGACACTATCTAGGTCCACTGCTTACCGGCGAATTACAAGCTGCGTATCAACAGGCCAATGTCCAGGGACAAACACCTTATGCCGACATCAAAACTTGTATCTTAGAACGTCTAGGCATAGACGATGAAACCTACAGGGTAAAGCTACGTCAGCCCAAAGAAGGACCACAAGAAACGCCAAGAGCACTGTCTTTCCGCATCAGGGATCTGGCCGATCGCTGGTTACGATCCGCCTCCGCCACGAAAGAAGACATCCTCTCCAAAATATATTTGGAACAGTTTCTAGCCTCCCTGCATCCTTCTACCCAAAAATGGGTTCGCCAACACGCCCGTCTCACCTTGGAGAGTGCGGTAGAGATCGCCAGCGCTTACAGCCGGGCACAAGACTTTCAGAGGCCAAAAGATGAACATTCTCACCGTCCCCAGTCTCATAACCCGACCCGAACGCCGAGACCGCCCCTACCCAAGAAACCGGAGCCAGTCCCTTTGTTCCCGTATCCTGTTATGCCGCGGGCACCCCCGCCCGGTCCTCAATGCTATCACTGTGGGGGATATGGGCACATCGCCCGAGTGTGTCCCCAGAAGGAAGAACCAATGGAGGTGGGCCTCGCCCGGAACTTTGTATGCATCGCTGCAGAACCAAATCCTCCTAGATTTCACTGCTCGGTACGGATCGAGGGACACCCTGTTCTAGCCCTTGCTGATACGGGCTGCAGACAAAGTGTACTTCGTCCTCAGGAGCTGCCAAACCCTGTGGGACCAGTGACCGATACAGTAGCCATCCAGTGTGTGCATGGTGACACGAAACTATACCCCACCGCCCGGGTTCGGGTACAACACCCTACGGATCAGGGAACTACGCTAACCGTTGGACTTATTCTGACCCTCCCGGAGCAAGTAATACTGGGCAGCGACTACTCTGGACTTCCCCGTCTTCTCCATTAGACCACCGACTCCTTAGAAAAGTGGTGGTTGGAGGCCCCGTTTCCCCACGACCAACCCTGTCAAGAAACCTCAGACAAACCATACAAATCAAAAACCCAAAAGAAGAAAGAGAAGAGGGGCTACGCCACTGTATATCCCGTCCGAGCGGAAGAACACCCCTGGGAGACCGACAGGGAATTCCGCGCCGCCCAACAGGAGGATCCCGTCCTACAAGACGCATGGGGACGGGCCCTGGACAACGAAGACCCACTACAAGTAGGTCCCTACTTCTTTAGACAGAATGGCCTTTTATACAGGAAGGGAGGGGCACAACAACACCACAGTTGATAATCCCGGGACCCTTCCGAGACAAGGTGTTGTTTCTCGCCCACAGTCACCTACTGGGGGGCCACTTTAGCGACAGGAAGACAGGACAGGCGATCCTGGAAAAATTCTATTGGCCAGGCGTCTACCAGCAAATAAAACAGTACTGTCGGTCATGCCCGGTGTGCCAAAAGAACAGCAGGTATCAACCCCCCAGAGCACCCCTACAGCCTCTACCCCTTATCGATATACCCTTCAGTAGAGTCGGGATGGACATTATAGGCCCCCTGTTGCCCTCCAGAAGCGGTTGTCGATACGCTCTAGTACTGGTCGATTACGCCACCCGCTTTCCCGAAGCTGTACCTCTAAGACAACCCAGAACATAGCCAAAGCCTTGATCTCGATATTCTCTAGGGTAGGCTTCCCTAGAGAAATCCTAACCGACCATGGGACCCCCTTTGTGTCCACCCTTATGAAGCAGGTGTGTTCCCACTTAGGTATTAAGCAGATAAGGACCTCCGCTTACCACCCCCAAACAGACGGACTTGTTGAGCGCTATAACGCCACCCTAAAGACTACCCTGAAAAAGCTGTTGGCCCTTGAGAGCAGGAGGTGGGAGGAGATCCTACCTCTAGCTCAGTTTGAGATCCGCTGCAAGGTTCACAGCAGCACAGGATATTCGCCCTATGAGCTCTTATACGGGCGACCCCCACGAACCCTGTTGGATATGGCCAAAGAAGCCTGGGAGGCTGAACCAGACCGAACCAGACCCCTCCCTGAATATGTAGAGAACCTCAAGACACATTTGGGGCAAATCCGGGGCATCGTAAGGCAGAACATGGTGACTGCACAAGCCAACCAGAAGCACTAGTACGATAAGGGCACCAAACACCAGTCATTTGTCCCAGGAGACCTGGTTCTTCTCCTGATCCCGTCATCAGACCACAAACTATTGGGACAGTGGCAGGGCCCTTTTTCCATCCTACGACAAGTGACGCCGGTTACCTATGAGGTTGAAACAGACCCTAACGGACATACCTCACAGATTTACCATGTAAACCTACTGAAACCCTGGGTCGGTCCTCTTCCTGTACTGGTTAGTACAGAACCCGAAACGGTTTTGTCCTATGAGGTTTGCATGGACCAGGATCTGCCCGAAAACCAAAGACAGGATCTACGGAAGTCCTTGAGTACACTACAACAGATCTTCTCCTCCTACCTGGGCCGCACCTCTGTAATCGAACATGCCATCACAACCGAGCCCGGAAAAACAGTACGGCAACGACCCTATCGGGTCCCTGAAGCCCGTAGAGCCATCATCCTGGACGAGATAGTCCAGATTATGGGCTTGGGGGTCATAGAGCCGTCTATCAGTAGCTGGAACTCACCCATTGTACTAGTCCCAAAGCCTGATGGTTCGATCAGATTTTGCATCGACTTTCGAGAGGTGAATAAGATCTCCTCCTTTGTTACGTACCCCCTCCCTCGTGTGGACGAGATGATCCAACGTATAGGGAAGGCCAAATACATCAGTACGCTGGACCTGTGTAAGGGGTATTGGCAGATCCCGTTGAGAGAGGAGGATAAAAAGAAAACCGCGTTTTCTACCCCGGAAGGACTGTATCAGTTCACCATGATGCCCTTCGGCCTTCACGGTGCTCCCGCTACTTTCCAAAGAGCCATGAATCACGTGTTGCAGCCACATTCCCGTTATGCGGGAACCTATTTAGATGACATAATCATCTACAGTGACGACTGGGGGCAACACCTACATCACCTGCATGATGTCATCTCCTCCCTGGGTTCTTATGTGTTCACCATTAACCCCGCAAAGACCCTTGCTGCCCAAACAGTTAAGTACCTGGGTTATCTTTTAAGTGAGGGCGTCATCCGACCACAGAACAATAAAATCGCCGCCATCCAGCCTATCCCCTTTCCACAAACACAAAAAGAACTCCGTGCCTTCCTTGGTCTCTTGGGGTATTATAGGAGGTTTATCCCTAGCTTCTCACAGACTGCGGCACCGCTTACTGATCTTTTGAAAAAGTCCATGAAGACCGAAGACGCACTGAGGCATCCTGACTCTCGTATGCTACGAGCATTCCACCTCCTTAAACAGTCCTTGATGTCCGGTCCTGTGCTTATCAGCCCAGACTATTCCCTACCTTTTATCCTCCAGACCGATGCATCAGAACAGGGTCTGGGGGCTGTTCTATCACAGAGGGACCACAACGGCGATGAACGACCCATCCTTTTTCTGAGCCGAAAGTTGTTTCCTAGGGAGACTAACTACGCGGTGGTAGAAAAAGAGGCGCTGGCCATCAAATGGGCGGTAGAAAGCCTCCGGTATTATCTGGAAGGACGTGAATTCGTCTTGTATACCGATCACGCTCCATTGGAATGGATGGCCCGCAACAAGGGACATAACGACCGTGTCCTACGTTGGTTCTTGTCCCTACAACCCTATAGATTCAAGACGTTGCACCGGAAAGGCATTGAACAGGGTAATGCCGACTACCTATCCCGATACCCTCCCCCTTCAACCTGAACAAGGAGGACAGCTAGGGGAAGGAGATGTGAACAGAATACGGTCCCTACCTCGCGTGCCCCGACGTTTCCCTCGAGGTCCCGGACCTCGCGGTCCGATCCGTCGGCGTCCCTGGCAACCCGGACTCCATTCTTGTCTCCCTCATTGCAGAAATCAATCAGGAAGAACGGAAAACCGGAAAGACTCCCGAATAACCCCGGAAGTCCCTCCCCCTACTCAGAGACGGAGGACGGAAAAGCTGGAAACGAAGACGGCGGGGTGTGCAGAGAGTTCTACTCGTGGCCGGAGACGGACTGCGGTGACCCTGTGAAGCCGAACGGAGAAGAGGGAGAAGACGACGAAGTCTGGACGGAGGACTGGTGGAGTCCTGTGGAGGACGCTGGAGAGCGGCCGTGACTCGCGGGAGAGTTGCGGCAGGGGCATGTGAGTAACGAACCCCTTTGTATATCTAGCGTGTAAATAGCCCTAGTGTAAACTGACACCACCTCCCTTCTTCTCACCGATCACTGTATAAAGTGTAGAGCAGTCACTCTCGGTCACCGGCACTTGTATAATAGTCCCCGCACTGATTCAGCCCTCCTGCACCCTCCTCTCCTCCCCAACTGTATCGTTTCCCTCCCCATACCTCCCTCACGGTTCGCTTTCCCTTCTGCACTGCTGGTGACGGTATTAGGCACCAACGCCGTTAAATGCAGTCGGACTAACGGCCCTTTCTTCTTTCTCTCCTTGCCCACCTCCGAGGATCCACCACCCGCTGAAGGAACCACACGACTGGTGGACGACGCCCAAACCAACGTCCGGCCGGGTTACAGCGCACTTTGAGGAACCGTCGTTGAGACCTCCAGCCAAGCACCTTCCCTGTTGGAGCTACCCCTGTCCTTCCTTTCGTCTTATCAAAGACTCTGTACACGGATAAATAAAGAGACATAGCCCACTATATACGGCCTCCACGCCTGTTATTCCGGCCCGCACACCCCCCACGACAACAGATAGCTATGATATTAATGAGGAGGTGCTGTTTTGTGACACTGTTTATTGCACACATAATTACACCAGCTTCTGATCTGTCCACACATGTAAAGTTTGTGAGAATGTGCCTGTACATTGTCACTGACCTGGACATAAAGGGTGATGTGATGGGAACATACATTCTGTGATGTTCGTCCAAGGACCCACAATATATGCTTGGACCAGGGACACAAGGCCCCTAGCCTTATCAACTGTGTTATGGCTCCAGGGAAGTGTATGTAGTGTCACAACCCCATGAAAGATGTATCATGTGGGACAAAGTTGGCTAGGAGTGCTTTCAGTCAGGTGATGTGCAGTGTCTGTAGATTTTCACCTATGATGTTTGACCTGCCCAAACTGGCACATACACACGCCCTCTGTATTCTATATTGTGGTGGACTTGTACAGTGTTGTGAATTTTGTGTTTCATTGTGTTTTTTGTCTTCAACACAAGTGGACTTTGAGTGGGGTGACTGTCCATCACAGGGGCGTGGCTGAGGTACATGAGGGCGTGGCGCTTACAAGCATGTAAGCTGTACATCTGTGATTGGCATGTTGTCCCACACAAACAATATATTCCTACTACATTTATTGCACAATATAAAGTTATCTGATACAATGAGTTACATTGCACTTACAAGAAGCCTGGACTAATGGATTTGCCAATAGTTGTTAGTTACATTAGTTAGTGTAGCAACAAGGGTGACTTCATTGCATACTATTATGATAATGCTTCAGTTGTAACCTGACAGCACTGGGAATGGAGTATTCCGAGTCTTTTTGCAGTTACATCTGTGGCAGTGGAAGGTGGTACTGCTGCGGAGGTGATTCTAATTCGCAAACTGGAGGGAGAGTGCAAATATGGAGACTCCAATGGAACCCGACTCTGCCTCTGCATTTTCGACCTGCCGGTGGTAACCACCGGCAGACCCCAGACCATTTCAAACCCTGCTACACAACTCTCAATATTCACTCTTTCCACTGTCCCTTCAGGTCCCCTCATGTCCTGCTTCTCATGAAATATGTATTGGCAAGATGTTCCAGTGTGATTACATGGAAACATGTTGCTCACCCTCCCCTACTTATACTGAGTAAGCCACGCCCCTGCTTTTACATGGTGGTGCATCAATTTGCTGAGGACTGCTTGTACATGGGTAAGTGTAAGACTTACCGGCAGGTGCATCCACAACAGTGTTAATTTGGGGCGTCAACAGGCAGATACAGCAGCTGCAGGATGTGTACGATAGGCTTCATGGTGTCACAGGACAAAGAGGATCTATGTACAGGTAAGTGTTGATCATCTATCCCTCCCTTTCCACCAGCTCTGATGAAGTGGTTAGACCGCCAAGGTTGGCTCGTCAAAAAGGCGCATCGTAATTGGGCGGGCGGTTCGTAAGGCTGTCCGACTAGCTTCATTGGTCCTTTCCGACACCACGCGGTCAAAATTTCCTGGCGGAGTCGGAAGGACCACGTTGGTCGGATTTCTGTGTATTTGGAAGCATTTTAATCCGGTGGTCAGAGCAACCACTTCTAACGAGATTGCAGTGGTTCGACCAGGCCATGGCATGGATCCGACTGCCATCGTAATGAGGCCCTTAGTTTATATTCTCTCATCTTAATCGGATCAAAAATGCTTACTACATAGACTTTGTCCATATATGCTAATTAGGAACAGAACAGATATTTTGAGAGTATGAGAAACAAAAGAAAAGGGAAATAGAGCTAAATATACACAAAACCAAAAGAGAGACCACCCACTGCTTTGTTGAAATGATAGTTACAATATCCTGTTAGGAAAGACTTAGGGTCATTTTAAAATGACTCTCACCCACAAAGAACTCTTTGTGGGGTACCTCACAACTGAGTCCATGCCTTGAATTTATATCCATCCAGGGTGGCTCAACCTCTTTATCATAGTGGCAGCACTTGGGTCTGGTGGTTAAAATTGCCAAAAGGGATACCTTGTTTTAGAAAATGTATTAAAAGGGTCCTTTGGCAGAAAAAATTTCAGATACTATTGGATTCCATATGCTCCTTGGGGTCTGTCAAGCATCTATATGTTTCAGTTGTTTTTTTCAGACTCGTGCTATATGAAATTTGGTAGACAACGCTTTTTTCATAGTTTTATTTAGTCATTTGCAGTCACACATTTATACGTTTGTGCAATTCATACAAACCACACTAGAATTCCCACTCTGGGCCTGCGGATATAGAAACAATACATTATATCAAAACATTAGTTAAATGTCATTTCATGTTGGTGATGCATGTATCAATTGCTGCAATTCCAGTGTTCATTTTGTGTATCACACCAATCAGTATGTAAACTAGGCCTGGGCGAAATTTTAATTATCTACTATATTCCCAAAGTGCACTCCAATGTGCAACTTTAATTTAAAACAATTGTTTTTTGTTTGTGTATGATTTTTATCCTGTGCGCATCCCAGTACAAAGTGCAATGTCTTCTGTTGCCCTGTACCACAACTCAAAAATATGTTGGAGGTGGATCTCCACTTGTCGTACGTTTTAAATTTTTTAAATATGCATTTCTTTTTTGAACCGTAGTTTTTTGTTAAACAATCAATGTTTATTCTGAAAGATGATCATTTTCCAATGTTGCTTCATCATATTCACAATAGAATTTTTAGTCTGTGAAAATGTTTCAATTTTCAAAATCCAAAAAGAAAATTCTACTATTGAGAAATGTTGCCCTCCTTGCCCAATGCATTTCGGGTCATAGTCTCTTCTGCAGGGGCATACAAGTTGAGCATCCAAAACATAATATTCATTCTGATGTCAGTTGAAGACAGCCCTTACTCATTCTGGTAAGATAGTAAACCTACAAAAGAGCCATGCAGTATTAACGTTTGACTTACACTCGATGTGTACGTGATGTTATACTTTGAAAATGAGGTGCTGATCAACCGGTTAAATACATTGAAACTCCTTTTAACTGATGATCGAAAGGAATATTAACCTTGATAAGACATTATTCAAAGTAATTAAAAAGAAATACCTTGGGCACGCTACGGTTCCGAAATACTCTACAAACGTAACATGTGCTGTAATACACTACTCGTGCAACCTTACTCGCTGTTGTGTGCATGCACTCATGTTGGAAATTGCATCTCCATAATGCATCCTAGAAAATCAAATTCAATATGCACCCCATATTGTAGAGACACAAATAAGTATTACCTACTCCTTCATTCTGTATATTAACACGTATCACAAAAAAGCGAGAACCAACTGCATAGAGAGAAAGTTGCTTGTCTAATCGGCTGGTTACGTGAACAAACGAACGCCTAACGTAAGCCACGTTCTCGCGTAATGTATATTAATCCCACCCTCTTAAAGATGTATTCCTAGGAGGTGACGTGCACATCAAAACGAGTCTGTTAACGTCGTAATCAGTGACATTCGAGAGCTTCTGTAAAATATTGCTTGCTTTCACAACCAGGATTAAAATCTGCAAATGAACCAAACAGTAATCATAGATGCATACCACTCCTAAATATATCATAAAAGCTTTTTAACTAATCAATACCTAAACACAAAAATGAACAGAGACAATTGTGGAACATTGAAGAACACAAATGTTAACATCCACACACCAAATGTAAAGGTAATCTGATTCCGATTTTCAAAGTAATGTTCTTGGCTTCATAATAAACAAAAATATTCCAGGCTGTCATTCATCCTGGAGGGCTGCATTGGTTCTATTTTTTTGATCCCAAAAAATTCCGACCATGCCAATTGTTTATTGGGATCCATATCTGGCTGGGTAATTATTATTGGCAAGATTGTGAATCAAAGTTGCTCTATTTTATGACCTACTTGTAGCCAATACATAGCTACAGAGGAATTTTACTCCTATTCCGAATTTTGCTTTTATGTTCAGTGAGGCGTATTTCAATTTTTTGATGTTTTTTTTACAACGTGCCATTTGCCACAAGGACACTTTAAGGCGTAAATGACATTCTTGGTGTAACATGTGCTTGAATGTTGTAGTTTTATTATATTGCATTTGTGGGGTGAGTTGAGCTGTTGCATGTGATCACATTATTGCAGTGGATGCATTTAAACATTTTTGCATGCCCTTTTTTCAGTTTTATCTGGCCTTTCTTTTTGTTAGATAACAATTCTTTTAGATTTTTTGAAGGACTGTAAGCAAACATGGGTTTTTATTGACATAAGTCCTTTAAATCTGGTTCGGTTGGATAATTTCCCAATGTTTATTGATTGATTGATTGGATTCTGTATGCTTTAGTTGAATATTTTAGTACACATACCATTGCGTTGGTTTTGGGGTTTTGGTCAGCAATTGTTGACTGTGTAATTAAAATACTCAATGAAGTGACTCTTCAATCAATTCTGGTGGATATCCACATTGTCTGAATCTTGTTGCAAATTTCTCATTTATGTTGATCAAATGTGATGGGACTGAAACAATTCTTTTGAGTCTAATGAATTGTGAATAGGGCAAATGACTTTTCAGTGCAGGGTGATTAAAGTTCTCAAAATGTAAATTGTTGTTCCTGTCTGTGCTTTGTGTGTGTATACGTTCGTTTTGATTCCTGTTGGAGTCATTTGCATAAGAACATCCAAAAATGCTATACTGTGTTTTTCAATTTGATGATTCTCAACTTGTAGGCACCTGAAAAATAATTTATGACCTGAAATGCATTGGGCAAGGAGGGCGAAATTTCTGAACAGGAACATTTTTGGGGGGGGATTTTGAAAATAGTAACATTTTCACCAACTAGAAATTTCTATTGTGAATATGATGAAGCAACATTGGAAAATGATCATCTTTGAGAATAAACATTGATTGTTAAAGAAAAAACGTTGGTTCAAACGATATTTTTTTTAATACTGGATGAATAAAACCATTGGGTTTTAATAGCTAAGTGCGACCAGCGGAGATCCACCTCCAAAATTTTAATTATGCCAGTGTAATGGCAGTAATTTCGGTTATTTCATGTTAGTCTTGTGGCGCAAAAATAACAAACGTTTTATGATTACGCCTGCTTGCGTAGTGTAAAGTAATTTGGAGGAAAAATGCTCACCGCAAGGGCACGTGAAAAGAGCACAAGCGGTGTGGTTGTGTTCTGTTGAATTTAGTGCTATTTTCATAGCAAAAAATCCATCCTCATGTCCATTTAGTGGAGAAGTGTGGCTCAATGGTTCAATGGTTAGAGCGGCAGACCCTGATGCAGAGGTCTGGCCCGGGACCAGGGTTCAATTCTCGCCTCGGCGGGTCTTGGGCTCAATTTCCCCGGACCTGATAATTCTCGCCTCGGTGCCTATTCTGATCATGGGTCCCACTCTGCAACTCTGGGCAATAGCTTGCTTAATCTCCACAACTGCCCCAACAGCGCTAGGATGCCTGGTTTCACCTTGGGGGTGCCCAGGAGTGGGCACTTCACTGGGAAAGGCCAGGAAGGGTTCCTCAGCGGTATGTGTACAGCGCCTTGAGTCCCCTTCGGGGGTGATTCGTGCGCTATATAAGCACTACATTTACATTTACATTTAGGATACCAGGGTGCATTTTGCGCTAAGAAAATAGTGCTAAAAACCGGGTCACTCTCCTCACGTAATCTCTTATAAATTTACTGTAACTATGGGTATTTACGCTACAGCAAATTACGCCCACCCCAAATGCAAACTTCCTTCATAAATACACAAAAAAATTACTGGAGAACAGTGTTTGAAAATTCACGATAGATACATTGGCATAATTATCAAGTTCATGGGATACGTTAAACTATCGAACACCTGCTTTGTTTTGGGTTAGCACAGGCCCCATAGGGGGTCTAGAGAAGGGACAGACCTTGTAATCGATAACTGTTGATTTAATAATGTAATTACTTAATATTACCCTTAGTCACTCGTTGCCAAGTTACAGAGGTTCTTAAATAATGTTCATTTTTACTCATGTCAAAGGTCACACTGGCAGAATCACTTATTTTGCGTCACGTGGTGAAGTGCCATATGCATCACATCGTCAGACGTGAAATGAAGTCCCATTCTGTGTGTAAGGTATTATATTGAATTTGGGAACCGCTTGTTATCGTTCTGGTTGTACACCTAACCATGCCTTTTGCTCAAAATGATCAGTGTTCAGTTCAAACTTTTGTCTCTCACCTAAAGTGTGCGGGACTGCTGTAATAAAATGTGTCACATGAATTATTACCACCTATTGTTTCATGGGGAGAAGCCCAGAATTAGTAATGTGCACAGTTAGGATATAGAGGTTAGGTTGCTCAGTAATCTATTCCAATCACTCATTCTCATGAACTATCTATAGTTCTTACTATCCTTGAAAGTTCCAATTTGACAGGTTGTGAGAAAGCCAAGCTTAAAGATTGACCTGTGACAATGGAATAGTACTGGTTATGATAGGGCCGCAACCTATTTCCTAATGTGTGAATGTGTGTTTTGGAGGGGAGGGAATGTTATTTATGCCGTCAATTGCAAATTGATAGCATCAGTGCAAATCGTCTAATGTACATCGTTTATGCTCCATTAAAGCATGGCCAGGGTATTTTATACATTAAAGCCTATCTTGTGGGTGATAAATCTATAAGTCCACCTCCTGTACCTTTTCAAATAATCAACTCCTTCGTAAGGCCCAGGCCCAGTGTATTAGTCAGTTGCGTTAAGTGGCAAAAGCTACACATCCCACAGGGGTAGTGGCCTTTCATCACACAGATTAATTGGTTCTTGTTTGGTTCTTTTGATTTGTTTTCAAGAAGAACTTCTCGGTTGTTGTTCCTGGCTCTCTTCATCTGTTTATTATCTTCTCAGGGTAGTCACATGCCCTCAGTTTCTACCTTAAAACCTCAGTCGGACTTTTGAAATCCTCAAGGTTTGCAGTTTCCTTGCAATCTAAGAAATTGCCAATATGGCAAATGTTCTTGTAGTAGGTGGTGATGGAAACTGGCAAATTTTAAAAGGCAGTTTGAATCACTGGGTTTGTCATGAGTGTCTGTGCTAAGATCACCCTTTTCAGTGAAAATCCCTATTCTGAGGAAGGTCAGTTCTGTGTTACTTATACTGTGAGTGAATTTCAAACATTCATTGCAAGAATTAATCCATTGAATATATTTAAGGCTGACACGATTGCCATCATTTACTATGACAGAGGCGCCAATGTATCATTTCCATAGTTTAATCTGACTGTGGTAAGGTTTAGTGGGTGCCATGATAAATTTCTGCTCGAAGTGATGAGCCTTGACAGATGCCGGAGAGCTAACACACTCTAACAACATCTGACACGTGTTTTTATCTTTTGCTAAAGGACCCTTACAATACATTTTTAAATAAAGGGTACCCCTTTAGCAATTTTATGTAGGCAGATCCAGACACCAAGAAAAAAGATATAAGCGCTCCCTCTACGATAGAGGTCAAGCCCGTCCAGATGTGTTTACATTCTGGATTCAATGATGAAGCACACCACAAAGAGTTCTAAGTAAAGTAAAAAGACTTACAGTCTTTTTCTGACAGCATATACAATTATAATTTTTAATTTAATATCGTGCATGTCCAACATTATCTCTCTTTTACGAATCCTAACAAAATTGTCAACATCTCTGATACATTTGGGAGCCTGCCAAGCAGTGTGAAAATACTGCTGCTACTGCTAAATAATTCAGTTGATGTATGAATCATGCCAAATAAGCTCTGCTGGTTAGTTACCTCTAACCCGTGGTAACGTTTAGGCCGTCTAGGCTGAGCCTTGACATTTTAACCCACTAACCTTTAGGAGTGGCTTGGGAGGTCAAACAGAAGAGGAACGTTGTTCTGTTGTCGCAGGGCTTTCTTATAATAATAATAATAATAATACATGTTACATGCAGTAGGGCCTGATTGCATGAACATGACTACATCTAATATAAAAAATGCATCTAATAAACATAGACCTAGAAAAGCGTATTGTTTGATGGTAGTGCTAACAGTGTGTGCTCGAAGGTCCTATTTCCTGTCTAGAACCTCTATGTTTTGACACTGCTAAAAGGACAGAGAAAAAAGACTTTCCACTTATTTGGTGCACATGTCGAAACCATACCTGCAAGTAGATAACCTTGTTGAACACTGCTTGAATGAATAATTGAAGAAAGTTTTGAGCAGAATCCTCGCCTCCGGTACTGACATAGAATTCCAGCTGCTGACCTGATTGCTGTATAACTTATGCAGGGAAACTATGCATGACTTGTCATAATGAAGACATAGTAAACTAAGTCTGCCATATGTCTTAGTGGGCTGACAATATGTAGATAATTATGTAGAGAATAGGCTAGGGTTCTGTGATAAAATATGATTGGAGTTGTCCTATTTTGCATATCATTTGCGGAGTTCATAATAATTTTTATTATTCTGATACACATATTTTGGAGACAAATATTGCATAATAAATAATCATATAGTTGTATAATATAATGCATTGATTTGAGGGTGTGAGGTTGAGCTCCGCTATATCATCACCTGCAAATGAGAGGTTCTTTGACAGGTTTATCTGACTTTTAACTCGCCCTATCTTAGGGCGCATAACGTGCTAGAGAGGAGCTGAAATACACCCGCCCGCCCCGTTCCTCTTTCTCTGAAAAGAGCATGTGTTCTCTTGAGCATAAGGGTGTGATTATATTTCAGAAATTGAGCAACAAAGGCCATCTGAGCTAACTTTCTTTAACCAAATCTACTTATCTATATTGGGAACTAGTTTACTAAACGATATGGTAGGTACAGGATGTTTCTAAGTGGTAGGATAGATACGTCTTAAGGAGGCTCGTTCTGATGCACTCTTCTGGCAGAAAGGTGCTAGAAAGGCTAGTTGTAAAGACGCATTTGTGCTTCCGAATAGCAAGAGATCCTGACTTTGTTTGACACTTACATAGTATTTACCATAGTCAAAGTGGATATTGTATATTACAGTTAAATACTGTATATCTGTGTAGAGCTGCCTGATAAGTCTGCACACTATATTGGACTAAGTAAAACCCAGGTCTCCCTTTAATTGCAAAGCCAAGCTTAAGAAGTAAGATGGGCACTGTCAACTGGAAACAATGTCATAAAAGAACCATCTCCATTCCAGTAAAATATAAGATGGACTACTTGTACGCCTACATAAAGTCTGTCAAACAAACACATTGATATATCGCTATACAAAGGAACAGCATTGTCCCTGCATTAGCTGAGAGCATATAATGAACACCCTTCCCCAGTTTACAACACTTTTGAGAGGTTTTCTTCATACATCAAGTGCAACCACACGTGAGATAAAATGAAACTTCGTTAGCAGTTGACATCTTCCTTATGAGAAGAACAAAAAAGAACCTGTAAAAGATACAAGGAATGTAAACTGGCAGACTGTGAGCTAGTGTTTTGTGAATCCTCGCTTAGCAGTGCCAAGCACCAGAGTGCGGCTAATATGTAACCGATACAAGAAAGTAAAACAGCTGTACACAATGTCATCAAACAAAATAGCATCCTCATTGTATGCAGGAGGGATGTTTTTAACATTATGTGGTGCATCATGGCATATTTGTACTAAATTGCAGTCCCATGCACATCGACCACTAGCCTTCCCACGATCTACAGTGACATCGGATCTCTCTACTGAATCAAATTGGATAATGAAATGTAATATCACTGATTTGTTTCGCATAGATACATGATTATGTTGTTGTATTAATAGTTTTAACTATTTCCTAAAGAAAACCAAAAAAAGTGTATTGTTTATAATGACTAAGATATAAATTAAAAAATAATAAATATGTTAATATTGTTACATATTTTTCAGTTTTTGAATTGATGCACATTGTTTATTGTTAAAAAAATACGTTGTTTTGTTGTCCAGAAAATTGTTTGGAGAGTTATACACTTGCTTATTTAACTGAAAGATGGCAACCACAGTAAGAGGAGTACCTTTACAGAATCAGGATAATGTAGTAGTTTCTATCCAAAGGCCACTATTTGGGTCTTGCTAGCTTTCATTGTTAGGCTATTTATTTTGCAGTGATTGGTGAGCGATAGCACTCAGGCCCATCTCTGTCTGCTCCATCACCACCAGGTCACCTGCATGAAGCAGTTTCTTAGCTTTCATCTGTCACACACATCATTGGGGAGAGAGCAGCTTACATTCCCCAATATGGTTCTGAACTTTGCCATAAACCAGTGCTGTATAAGTACACTCGTTAAGGCCATTTAATATGGAGAACCTTCTTTAAAAGAGCCCAGAGAACCTAGGTTTATGCAAGCCCAATCCATTAAGTGTACTGCTTTCAGAAGACACCGTAAGGAATTAGATATAAAAATGCTAAAATAAACGACTTAGCTTAAAAAAGAAATGAAAGTAAAATAAGTCAGACTTGTTATGCTGCTATCCTACGCTCACATTATGGGGGATTTTTTTTCCTTCGATGGTTCCACTTCCCTTTGTACTCTCAATCGTTGCATTTCCCTCAGTGCCTCAGTACCACTTTCATGGTTAACAGTCTGAGCATATTGGAAAAAGTCACCGCTAAAATATAAGGTTTCAGCAGAACACTGACTTAACTGCCTCCAGTCTCTAAATATAAGTGACACATATCCAGTAATAAGCTGTCGGTTGTTTAGCTACCTTCAAAGAAACATAAACACCGTGCTGAGTCCTAGCAGGTTCTTACTGTCAGAGTTTCTCCGATTATATTTATCTTACAATTTGCCAAGGGGTGAAGTTATTAAGTTTTAGCAGCAGCCATCGATCAAGTTCACAAGTTAACACGATAAAGGCTCCGCGCCGCTCCGATCCAGGGAAATGATGAGCCTCACACGGTAATTAACTAAATGAGAAAGTTAAATCTTACTTGAGAGCTCGGCGATGAAAGAGAGGTGTTTGTCAGTTTCTCGGTGGAAATTAGAAGCAGTTTTCTTCAATTCCCAGTGCTACTGCTCTGTCATATTTTACATAACCACTGGGAGAGCGTCTTGTAATTAGTGCTGTCATAGAGAATTTTTTTTCTGCTGAAGGATGTAGGAATAATTCATTAGATTATCAAGAAAGGCTGGTGTCCCGAAATGATTAGCACAGTGAAATTTAAACCATTAAGGATAACAAGTTTAGAGCTCACTGCAGTGCAGAGGCACCGAGCTCGTCTGTGCCTATTTCAATAATTTCTTATAATTAAACATTATGTTCTCTTTTCCATCCTACCGGATACACTTGAAGTAGTACTTCCCAGATCACTGGTTCTCCGGCTTGTAAGGTATGAATGGTTAATTTCAATTAATTTAGCAAAGAAGGAAATGCCTTCTTTGAAGTTTTATTCTAATAGATTTCCAGGTCTATAAGCTACGAATTCATTATGCCAGGTGTGATTAGAGAATGTCTGTGTGGCTTGAAAGAGTGTCCTGGCCTTTGTATGTAAAATCTAAAATAGTTGTTACATCGGCATTAGACGTATGCTGAGCTTTCGTCAGACGCTGTTCTTTGATAGAGCTATTGTACCAGGGGCAAGGGTACCTCCAATCAACCTCCACTCCCCTTTATATTTTCTATGATCTGGTAAATATGGCAGCAGTCCAATTCTTTCCTCCTCTCAAGCTGAGTTTTGTGCTTAGTCTCAGGTTTCACATCATTTGCAAATCCTAGCGGCTGGGCTCAGCACACAAACCCATGTCTTCCACCCACTCTGGGAAGATGCACTGGCCCTCTACTCTGATCCCTGGAGCAGAACCGTCTACACAGTCAGGAGGCAGCTGCAAGAAGTAGCATTTGCTCTCTCAGGACCGCTGACCTTCTTCTACCACACGGTGAGTAGGCAGGGTTGGAGCCTATAGGAATTAGCAGGTCCACCCTTCACTTGTAAACAGGAGTGCAGCGCAGCGTTTTCAAACCAGACCGCTTAACACTCGAAACATGGCTATGCATCACGGTAACCAATATGGGGCTTGATCAATTTTCTCAGTATTAACCACAGGCCACCAAACAGATTGAAGATCTAATGTGGAGGACTTTTAACTTTATATTATATTGATGGATTATCAAGTCACACTGTTACTAATATATAATCGCCATACACTGTTTAGAGCCCTGATGAAGTTCCAGAAGTATATGGAACGGAACGCGTTGGCTGGATTTGAACCCTTTTATATTGAAGAAAAATAATAAAGGAGATACTTTGAAATTCATACTGGAATTGGACTTCCTTTTGGTGCATCTCCTCATATTTTGTAATCTTGGTACCAAGCAGAGGCAAGTGCTTTACCCTTTTTCCTACCTTCACTTGTGCTATTTGGTAAGTCATCAGCCTAGATAAGCAGACCTCCTGGTGGTCGAGGTGGTTACATGGCCGGCTTTAGCACTGGTGCCGCACAGTGCGACAATGTTAGTTGGCACCCCCAATGACCACCTCCACTATGAATTCTCTCACTAGCACCCTTTAACAGTGACCAAGTCTCCATAACCACTCTCACTCAGATGCATTAAATTAGTTATATAGTGCCACTCATACCAGTAAAGGATGTCAGAGCACTTTGCAACACACACATATTACACAGAGACAATCAATCATACTTGTGTAAATCAGTGTATAGGAATTGTTACATAAGCCAAAGGACCACAAGTGTAGAAATCACATGTCATCCATAGAGGTAGGCAGTATAGTTAGGGAGTGCTTGGTGTGGAGGAGCACAAACTCAGTCGTAAAAGAAACAGCATAGTTGGGAGATTTCTTTATTAAAAATAATTGATTTCTACCCAAATGAACCATTTTTTGCAATATTAATGCTCTAATGTATACTTTGCAGTGTGTATGCAGTTCTATGATGAAAGTTAATAGCTCACCGTTCCATTTTAAGATTTAAGTTATAAATTGCTAGTAACAGAAGGGTGTCTCTTTTAAAAGCAGTAAGTAACCTGCTGACCTATTTACATTATATGCAATCTTGTAATCTACATGGTACATGCTCTTTGCAGTAGACATATTAACCCTCGGCACTATCTTCACATAAGTCAAAACCGCAACTATAATAAACTCCGATCTCTGTCTAGGAAGAACATTAATCACATGAGTTATCTTGACATTTTTGTGATGCCTGGTAATTGCAGGAGGAAAGGAACGTGGGAGCAGGTGCTTCAAAAACATAATAAACTTGCAAACACAGTTTCCTCAGGAAGCCAGCACCCGGTGCAGCAGCACTGTTCGCACCGCCCTAAAGCCGGCCTTGGGCGGTTATGCAGTCTGCTTCACGGCTCGGCTTTGGGTGACAACATTTAGGCCAGTTTGAAGGTGCTTTGCAGTTTCAGCAGCGGTAACTCAATCTGACTGGTTGCACTCTCGCTCAGGGCCTCGGCCAGCTTCACTCAGAGTCATGATGACACTTGAGCACACAGTGGTCAAGTTCCTCGAGATAGTAGCTTCAGTTGCCGTGGCATATTCTGCTCGGGTCCACGTTGTGCAAGTGCATCAGGCTGCCTACTTCAGAGTTTGTTGGGGCATTGTTGAGTAAATGCCACAGGCTTGGTAACAGTCACTTCTAAAGTGGGCAGAAAGTTCAAGCGGCTTGGGGCAAGTTTCAGGCCTTGATTTATATACAGAAGCAGAATGTTAATCCCGTCTAGCTACAACTTAATTTAGCAACAGAGAAGATGGTTCGCCACAAACTGTGGCAAGGGTGAGGGTGAAGGGATTGAGGTAGGGATCACCAGGTTGTACATCCTGCAGAAGGAGGTGTCCATTACTTAGGTTGTTTTGTAGTTATGGCAGCTCAATTAATGGAATTAAGAAGTGTTCCTACCTGCAGTTGGCGGCATCGATGAGCCATAGAAAATAAGGTTGAAATAAGCACACCCCAGGGGAATAGAATACGGACTTCACTGGCAGGAGAACTGAATAAAAAAATCCAACAAGAGAAGCTACACCTTTATGAATACAACTCAATCCATTCTCCCATTTAAGACCAGTTCCCATGCAACACTCATGCATATAAACTGACTCTTCAGTTAACAGTTCTTTTAAGACTGGTGTTCTTCCATATTTCTTCACAAGAAATATCTCTTTCCCAGAATACTAATGTCTATTGCCAAAAACACCTGAGTCTTTTATTGTCTTGAAACTTTTTTAGGATTAGAGGATGTCCTTATCAAACAACACAATTGCTTACAGTTTCGCTTTATAACTTCAACAATTAATTGTTTGTGTGAGCTGTGGTACAATTCACATTTAACAACCAAAGCAGGTTATGGATTCTCGTTGAAATTTTTTTAAGTCTTCTGCTTGCTCTTGCAATGTTCTCAAATACGTTTCCTTATCACTAATGTACTTTGACACCAAAGATATGGTAAGCGTGTAGAGTTTGTCTACAAAAGGTTTCCCTCCTTTAAACGTGCTAATGGACCAATCCATGAAACTCAAACTCCCGTGGTTGAGCTTCCTGTTAAAATCAGCATACACTTTCGAGCAATGTTTCTTCATGTCCTTAATGCTGAAAACAGCATTGACTAGCAGTTTGTTGGGCGGGACTTCCTTTTATAGGGAGCAATGCCCTGTTCAAATGAGAATATGAATTTAGGCCCTGTTTAGTGTTAAGCAGCATGTTGAAAGTCAAGCACAATCCCCAAGATTATAGACAAGGGTCACTTGATGGTGTTTATCTTCCTGCTTTTTATAAGCTTTCTATGCCTCTTAAAGAGTTTTTTGGTCACAGTGCCAAGTGCAGTGAATTGACAATCCAATGTTAGTGTCTCTGGACAAGACGGTTCTACTATCAATGGAGCTGGCATAATTCGTACAAAGTCAAGAATGGGAAAAACTTGTGGAGAAATGTTTAGTGTTGTTGTACACAAATTCCACTATTCCACTTCTTTCTAACCAAGACTCCCTAAATTCCAATACATGACAGCATAAATATTGTTATTGGGACAGATTGATGCGCTCCAACTGTTCATCCATTTGAGGATGCTACCTAATGGATAATGTAATCTCTATTCCGAGAAGACTACAAAAGGCCTTCCAAAATGTGGACATGAATTGTGTGCTCCAATTGGAGACCACACTAATGGGGACACCAGGAACATTCACAGCATTATTTAAAAACAGCATGGCTACTTGATGTGCAGATGAAATTGCTTTGCAAAGAATTACATGAGACATTTTAGTCAAATACTCCACCACATTTAGGAGAGTGTTATTCCCATGAACTGACAGTAACATTACCAAAGAATTTACTGAAATACTTTCCATTGGTTTTCAATTAATTGTCATAAGGCTCAGCCACTCCTATGGCTTCTAATGAATAGCTTTTTGTTGTGGCAAACATTGCATTGAGATGCATATCAATAACATCTATTTATAGTCTGTTTGGCCACAAATATTGTATTTTTAGTAATGTGTTTGTTTTAGCTACCCCTAAGTGTCCTGATAGAGGCATTAGGCCTCTTGCTACAGATCCTTAGTAGGAAGGCGGTGTAGACCTTCCTAGTGAGGAACTCCATCACTGACCATTTTGTGGCTTTTTCTTTCACCAAATCATGAATTTCCGTACTCAAGGAGAAATCTTTTTCTTTCAGAATAGCAGTTACAAAAGGCTCCACAGAGAATATTGACCCAAGAGTTTCCATGACCTTTTCCTAATTGTCAGTCCTGGATATATAATCTACTTTTCGATTATTTGTACCTGGGTGGGAGGTGATTTGAAAAGCATACTCTGCAAAGAATAGAGACCAGCCTATCTGCTTTGCAGTTAATGCCTTTACTGATTTTAGTTACTGCTAATTACAATTGTTTTTGAACGTAGTAGTTACATGGGACATGCCTTATAAATAATGCTTTCAAGTCACAAACACATCCCAGCTTGCCAAAAGTTCTGTCAGCAATTGTGTAATTCAATTCACATGATGCTCGTTTCTATGAATGAAAGGCTACATGATTGAACTCCAAAGTCTTTAAGTCCCTTTATGATGGAGTTGCACCAACTGCTGTGTTTGTTCCGTTACCATTGAGCACAAATGGCTACTCTGGATGTTGATGTGGCAACTCTGGCTGTAAATTGCACAACACTCGTGCTGTGGTGATGGCCAGATTCAAGGTCTGCAAGGCTGCTTCAGCTTCCGATTACCACAAAAGGACCCTCCCATTTGCAGTAGTTTCATTATGGGTGTAACAAGAGTTAATATTAATTATTAATGAACCAATAGTAGCAGTTGAAGAACCCCAAAAATGTCTTTACATCTTTTACTGACCTTGGAGTTGACCAATTCACCAATGCATTTATTTCTTGGCGTCCGTTTTTATTCCAGTTGGAGAGAGGACTAAACCAAAAGATCCTATGATCGTAGTATTGAACTCCCATTTGCCTAATTATGTATACAACCCATGTTCTCTCATCTTGAGACAGAATAACCTTTCCCATGCGCCCTACAAGTTCAGATCCATAAATTAAATATACCCATATATCTTAAATGAAAATGATAACAAACACATCAAAGTATTCTCTGAACACCTCATTGACAAAAAATTTAAAGCCAACAGTGCTATTTAGATGAGCCGAATGGCAGCACAAAGTACTACTGATAAAGACAAAATCAAGTCTTGAAGGCCATCTTCCACTCATTGCACTCCTGCACTTGGAACATATTGTACATTTCTCATATCTAACTTGAAGTAGATGGTAGCAGACTGATCTTAGATAACAGGGAAGAGCGGAAGTGGGTCATGGTTTTTAACCTTGTTCAAAGCTTGATAATAAATACAAGGTCTTGTCTCACCATTGGCCTTGGGTATAAAAAAGAGAGGTGGAGCTGCAGGAGAGGGACATGGATGAATGAACACGTTAGCAAGGTTTTCATCCAGATATTATCTAAAGTACGCATTTTCTACTGCTGTCAAGGCATTAGCCCTTCTAGATTGCATTTTGGTATTACCAACGAGATCTATCCAGCAATCACATGGCCTGTGTGTTGGGAGGATTTCAGTCTAATTTAGTAGAAAACTTCTGCGAAGGAAGAGTAGTACTTCAGGATATATTTGAATTATATCTTTTGTTGCTGTTTCAACAAATATAACAACTTTTGCAAGATATTTTGACAGAGAATTTTCGACCTGAACAGTCTCATTCGTAAAACAATAATTTACTTGTAACTGAAACTGAAAAGTAATGGTTCTAGACTAACTAATGGAAGCGTCGTGTAGATAACCATGTGATTTGAAAAAGGATTTTAAAATGGGGATGTCCATTCTATAACATCTAAGTAATTACTTCCATATCTTCTGACTTTACACATGTTGGTGTTATTTCCGTGGTGCAATAGCTGATCAATGCTGACATTAAATCCATTTCATCACTCAGACTCTCTCTGGGTAAACCTTTTGAATTAAAGGGCATCGAATGGATTTGGTGTTCTTTATATTGATAAAGTAGGCAGTTGCCCCAGAATCGTTAATCATTTTCAGTGTAACCTCCATATGGTTGAAACCCAGAATTGTAAGCAGCCACATGGAGGGTATTTGCTAAGAGATCAAGAGAAAGAGTGCAAGTCTGTACCCAGAACAAGCTCATAGCTTATTGGCCCAGTTTCTAGTTTCACTAAATCACAATTCAAGGTTTTGTTTAGCACACCCCAATGAAGTGTTTGGATTTTCCACAATATGAACATACATTCTACTTTCACCAACCTTTCTTCTCTTCCTTGGAAAGGGGTCCCTTATAGGGTTTTATGATCTACCTTGGCAGTATGGAATTTTAATTCACATCTAAGCTTTTCACATTTCCTTTTGGAAAGTTTGTGACCTAAATGCTAGACTAGGTCTATTAATCATGCACAGGTTTGGGGCAGAGGCTCAATAATGGGACAAGACATCCTTGAGGTCATCTTGTAGACCTCGATAGAACACTGAGGAGATTTTTTACTGAGGCCAACTGGATTCCACAACCAATCAATTAAAATGAAATTAGTCCAGTATGATTCAGTGTCTTTGTTACCTAGTTTCAAAGCTGTAAGCTCGTAATCAACGGACTGCATTACAGTCCGTCGATCAAAGATCTTACTAAATTCTGCTACAGTTTCCTGCCAGTCATACAGATATCATGAGATCATTAGCTTGAACAAATGGTATTGTCCAGTAGGCTGCGTTTCCCATCAAACAGGATGTTAAGAATGCTTCCTGCATCTGCACATTTGGAAAGGATTGGGCCTAGAAAGGAAATGCTACTGCATTTGGGTCAAAAATTGTAAAAACAAAAAAAACCAAAGTAAAAGTCTCCCCTTCTATATAATTTTAGGACTACTAAGGAAATTGGCGGAAGGCCCAGAACTACAGGACTGGCACCTGCACCTACTAATGTAGACAACAGGAACAGAAAAACAGGACCAAAGGGTAGAGAACCCTTCCAAATCCTGCTGCTGCCCGTAACCTTACTAACAGGGGTGTATGTTTTTGCCTGCAATTGTTTGAATAGGTTCTGCAGTGCCACATTCTTGGCACTTGCAGAGACTGGTTATTCCTGAACCTTTTCTAAGAATTTCCCTATCAATGTTAAAAATGCTAATAGTGGATCCATTACAAAATATTGTGGGCTTGTCAGACTACCAGGGAGGTCAAGACTGATTTGCATATGACTGGCTCCAAACTGGAATGGCATGGTGAGCAAAAAAACTATGGATTTAGGCCCAGATCTCTGTACTGGGGTGAGTGTATGACATTGTTCCACATTCTGTCCATCAATTGTTCATTTTGCATTTGTCACCTAGAGTGGGATGAGATTGCTCAGACGTGGGCCCCACGCTCTCAATGCCACAGGAGTCAAGCTGTCCTGGCTGAGGAGGGTTGAAAGCGCGAAGCCGGTCCTAGGATGGTTGTTTCCAGTCCAGGGAAGACCTGGCCTGGCAGTGCGGGCTGGACTGTTCCCATTGGGCGCAGGGTCAAGACTGATTTGCATATGGCTGGGTCCAAACTGGAATGGCATGGTGAGCAAGAAAACGATGGGTTTAGGCCCAGATCTCTGTACTGGGGTGAATGTATGACATTGTTCTGCATTCTATCCATCAATTGTTCTTTTTTTATTAGTCTGTCTAGCAGGCCTTGAAACTTAAGCAGAATGTAAGACCTTGCCACCCACAACTTGAATCAGCAGGCTAGAGGATGGATGTGAAGAGACTGGTGTATTATATGGTGTGGTTGTGCGACCTCACAGTGTAATGCACTCACGATTGCGACTTGGGTCAAGTCAGGCTTATTTATTAAACCTTAGCATAACCTTGTGTAGCTGTGGCTCCGACCAGTCAGGCTTAAACAAAGGAACAAGTGTAAAGAATTCAGAATCACCAAAACAACAAAATAAAGTCACATAACATAAAAGAAATACAACAACAATTTATCAAAAGACATTTTATTTTAATGAATTTTTAGACACCAAAATTGAACAAAATCAACCTAGGCGACCGGGGCGGAAAAGCGGCGGACGGTCTTTCCGTCCGCCGCGGTCCCCCCGCCATACTAATATAACTGGGGGGAATGGGTGGTGGGTGGCAAAGGATGTCTGGCAGATCACCACCGCCCGCATGGCGGTGGCGATCCGCCCGACATCCTAATGGGCCCCATAGTGTTTATGGAAGTAATCCACGCGGAATGGGGGATAGGATAAAGAACTCCTAACAGTACTACGGTGTTATTATTAATATACCATATATAAATATATCGCCATCACTAATATTATTTATCCAGCGTACAAACTGACCAAGTCACATGTATGCTATATGCGCGAAACACATAAATACAATACCTCACATACTTCTAATTATAAGAACAAATAGAGATGAACAATATAGGAATTAATAAGAGCAAACACTAGTCATTAAATATTTCATTAAAAATCTGTTACACCATTGCCATATTGAGAAGAAGCCATATACAGGCCATCATACTAAGAATACAAGAAGTATAAGAAACAGACGCCTCCCAGAGAACCCCTATGCGGGTTGGAATTATCACCGCATATAAAGTAAGTTTGGCAATAATACTATTAAAATCAATACGAGCCTCAGTTAAATAGCATAAGGAAAGACAGTTAACCCCCGCTCTACCTTGCTTTTCAGATCAACAGAATCCAACAGGAATTAGATATTTATACGTACAACTCAAGTTTTCCTTTTCTATTATATAGACACTATACAGTTTCAGCATTGCACAACTAGACCACCTATTTTCACCGCTCAGGCACTGAAGACAATAAGAATAACGTGCACTTGGTCTCTCCATTTCTATTAGGTTCATAGACCTACTGGTTAACTGATGTACTTTCTGCGTTATTTGAGATTTCTCACTTTAGCAAAAATCATGTCAACTGGAATGTATATCTCACCACCAAACAATCCTGTATGAAGTTTATTCACATATTGGTTGGGGTTTACACCAATATGAACTAACAGAACTTAAATGTGTGATATTTAGGACTATAGGTCCAGCCCTAAAACATATACGTTTTGTTTGTTCTTTTAATCTGTACAGCCTTGAGAAAGTCGCAGGATGATTTACCTTTACGACGAAACACGTGTCGGCTGTGAATTAAACTACTGAAAGACTCACTGAAATAAAGTGGACAAGAAAGAAAGAAAGAAACATCATTGTATTTTATTATATCTTAAGTGTGGGAACACTCATTTACATGTGTTAAACGTAATCATTACGTGTGCTAAGGAGTGGTTTGGTACAAGAAGGCTGAGGCCTGTTTTAAAGAAGATTTGTGGTTCTCTTTACCTTATAGCACCGTAAGATAGTGAATGCATAGAAATAGATTGTGTTAATGTTCTAAGTGGCGCCGAATAAACCTATAACTAACACCACAATCAAGTAGACTCAACACTGAAGAAAGCCTAGCTCATCTCAACAAGTCTACCTTAGCCGCCATCTACTTGATCGCCCCGCTAAAAGCAGGTTCTATTAAGCCGAGATCTACTCAGGCAGCCTGGTTCTCCATAGAACTCCACAAGGAAAAAAAACGGGTGCAAAAACATTGAAAGGACATGGCTCTACACCCACCTTACAGCCAATAAAGAAAAGTATAAAACCGCTCTCACGCTCTATCATAAAAACATTAAGCAAGCCTGTAAAACTCACATAGCCCTACAACTCAGCCAAGCTGAAAACACCCCCCAAAGTCAGGTATCAAATTCTGAAAACTTTCACCAACCCCAAAGCATGCGAATCAGGAGAAGGCCTTTCCCAACTGCTATGTGATAATATAAGTGATTATTTCATACAGAAAATTGACACCATCTATAACAAAATCGCCTCAACCAGATCTCCCCCTTCTGTAGACGCTCTCTAAGCACCCTTAGCCCTGCACTAAAAACAAAAACAATGCTGAATTTCTCACCTTTAACGCAAGAGGACACTGAAACAATAATGTGTAAAATAAAATTCGGATCTCCGCTTGATGTCCTACCTGCCAGGATCTCTGCATCTCTTGCAAAACTACTATCCGACCCCATCTGCTCCTTACTGAACCAGTCTCTTGAGGAAGGACGCTTACCTCCCCCAGATCATCCCTATCCAGAAAAACATCAAAATGCCCACGGAGAATCTCTCGATCCTCCGCCCGAATCCCCTCCTACCTTATTTGAGCAAAGATCTGGAAAAACATGTCCACAAACACCTATCCGACCATATCAAAGTGGCTGGCTACTTGGACCCGGCTCAATTGGGTTTTCGACCCAAATATAGCACAGAATCGGCCCTGGTGGCCGTTACCGATAACATCAGGCGCGCCCTAGATTAGAGCCAACCCACCCTTCTTGTGCTGTTAGACCTCTCCGCCGCTTTCAATACGGTCAACCACCAGTCTTTGCTCAATGAGGGAGGCAGGGATTGGGGGAGAGGCCCTGAAATGGATGATCAGCTTCCTCTCCAACTGCTCCCAGACCATCAACCATGGCCCATTCCGGTCCAAAACACAAGAATTAACCAAGGGGGTACCCCAGGGATAATGCTTAAGCCCAACTATGTTTAACATCTACATAGCCCCCTGGCGGGCATCAGATCGTCGGTAGGATTCTGGAAGGACCTCCCATTGGCCCAGGTAGGCCTCTAGCCATAGCCAAGATGATCATTATTCCCCGGCTGTTAAACTACTTCACGAATCTGCCAGTAATTCCACCCAGGACTTTCTTTCGGGACCTGGACTCGATCCTCCACTCACTTATCTAGGGAGCTAGCCGACACCGGATAGCTCTCACTAAACTGCAATTGCCCACCACGCAGGGGGGTCTCGGTGCCCCTGCCTTCGAATCATATTTCCTGGCGGCGCAGCTACAGTGGCTGTTGTACTGGACGGCGGGTAGGCATACCAGTGAAACATATACAGCGCAGGGCCCGGTCCCCACCCCAGAACTCTGTTGTCTGCTTCTACCAGGAACCAAACCTCGGCGGACGGATCCGCTGCAAGTGTGGGTGGCCCGAAGGTGTATGCAAGGAGTCCACCGCATGTCGGCAGGGACCCCATTCTACTCCCCCCTCGGCTGCCGCTGGTCGGCTGGCCCAAATGGGAGACATACTTCACATCCACCACGCTCCGTGCATGGACGGAATGTGAGATTACCGAGGCGAAGGCGCTATTCACAGATGGGCAGCTCCGTCCCTTCGAGCGGCTCATGGAGGAATATGATCTCCCCGGGGCAGTTTGTAACCCACAGACAGCTCATAGAAATTTATCGCCCACACTCTGACCTTGCTACTGGCGAGCCGACAACACACCCGGTCATTCACACCATCCTGTGTATGGGTATAGGCCGACACCTTGTTACATGGCTGTATAAGTCCATAAGAGAACTGGCTAATAGACGTCTGCATGCTCTCCAAGCCACTTGGGAAGACGAATTTGAGCGACAGCTACACGACGGGTAGTGGGTAAGAGTGCTGGAATTCCCCAAGAAAGTGTCCAGTAATGCGCGTTTTAAAAATTTACACTTTTATGTCCTGCATAGAGCGTATCAAACACCGGCGCGCCTGCAGCGTTTCTACCCAGACACCCAATTTCTCTGCCCCAGATGTCACTCATCAGACGCCCACTTCCAGCATATGTTTTGAAGCTGCCCCCCTTTGCAACCATACTGGTCCACAATCCTCGACACAAATAAAGAACTCGCAAGACTCACAGATCTGCACACGTGGGACGCAATCGCCCTAGGAATATTCCGAAGACCGAAAACACACAAAGTGCAAGTCCGCTTCGCGGCACTAGCCGCGCTCCTAGCCAAAAGATGCATCGCCATGAACTGGCGAGCTGCATTGTGCCCCCGATTGAGGCATGTGTGGGAGCAGTGCAGAAATGGGCAAAGGCAGAGGAAGAGACCCTGAGGGAGGAGGAAGCAAAGGGTCTGCGAAAACACCCCATATCATTGGAGTGGGCCATGCTTACCCTCCAGTTTAAACAATCGCACACGTGCACAGATCCAGACGCCTCTCAATACGACCCTACGAACCTGACAGCACAAACCTCGCCACTGAGCACACATAACACAGCCCCCAAGGCCCGGACTGTCACGTGATGTATGAGTATTCTGCTACACACTGCACTGTCTACTGCACCTAGCGACATCGTCCAACTGATAACCCTTAAACAATACTATGCCACACCTACAGACTGTAGCTGACACGACCCAGGCCACCTTCACGATGCCTACTCCCTGACTCCCCCCTGCAATACATCCCTAGTTTATTCTCCCTGGTTCCCTTCGACATCACGTTGCAGAACAGACAAGCAGACTACAACTTCCGGTAGTCCAATATCTTACGTGGACGACACCCAACTCACCTTCTCCTTCAGCAAAGCTTCTCAGACAGCCCAATCCACCTTTTCGTCGGGCATCCTGACAATATCACAAAGGATGGAAAACAACTTCCTCCAGCTGAATGCTGGGAAAACAGAGGTCTTGCTCTTCGGAGATGCCCCACTTCTATGGACACCTCACTGGTGGCCTCCGGAACTGGGAAACGCCCCAACTCCCGCTACCACAGCTAAGAACCTGGGAGTGTACTACGAACAGACCCTCACCATGAAAAAGCATGAAACACATATTGTTGGCTCATGCTTCCACGTATTGGGCCTACTGAGAAGAGTTTTCCCCTATCTTCCCGACTCCATGAGAAAGACCCTGATTCAGACACTAGTACTGAGCAAGCTAGACTATTATAATGCCCTATTCATCGCAGCCAACGAGTCCTCATTAAACCGCCATCAGATGATACAAAATACTGCTGCTCGCTTAGTCTTAAATACCCCCCACAGATCAGCCTCCCTCCCTCTCCTTCACCAACTACATTGGCTGCCCATACAGCAGCGTGTGAAGTTCAAGATCTGTTGCCTAACCCACAAAGCATTATGGGGAAATGTACCCTCCTACCTGGAGGGGAGGCTTCACCACTATACCCCCCACCGGGCTCTGCAATCAAGCTCCACATCCTTACTTAAGATCCCCAGAATAAAAAAGGCATGAACTGGAGGCAAGTCTTTTTCATACCAAGCACCACTCATATGGAATTAACTCCCTCTCGCCTTAAGACAATGTCCGGACCATCGGAAACTTAGGAACGACTTGAAAATAGCTCTGTTTCCAGACTAGCCCCCTGCCATTACCGTCTGCTGCATCTTCTAAGCGCTGAGATACCCTTCAGAGGGTGATTCAAGTGCTATATAAGACTGTAAACGAAACGAAACTAAACTATAGGGACAGTATGCCACTGCCACTAAGAAGAGTGCGTTTGGTGCACCATTCTGGGTCCAAGACCGCACTCAATTAGCATGAGCCTGGGGTTTAAACTACAAAACCAGGATGCCAGATTGTGATAGACAAAAGGCAAACTTACCTAGACTCAGTCATAGAAGTGTCTTCGGCGAGGTAGCAGCAATTGTAAGGTAGGAATAATACCATAAATTTGATTTGTCCTGCCAGGCATCGTGGTTCAACATGGCTCTTAATTATCATACATATATATCGGACTACAGGACTGAACTGACTAGCCATTCACAGAAAAGACAGGTATGCAAGGAGAGTAAGGGCAATGCCACAGTTGATTTGCATGCCACAAGTTGGATCTCTGTACACTTGGGAATGTACCACGCCTTTCGAGACTCATATGCACCACTGTTGGCTTAAACATGTCTAAAAGATGTTTGAAATGATATTTGTTAGTAAATATGGGAAGATACAACTTACGCATGGGTTTCCACATACTATCACTATTGAAGGTTTCATATAACAGCACCACAACACTGGTGCTTCCTCGTTGTATGCTGACCACACACTAGTACGTTGTTGTTTATTATATTTTCTGGCACTGAAGAAGTCGTGGGGTACACCCTTAATGACGAAACACGTGTTGTTTTCCTAACTGTTCTCATAATGTGATATACTACTAAGCATGTGCTTAGGGGTTTGATACATTTGTAATGTAGAAGTAGAGGTTCAAAGGAAAGGAAGCTGTAGAAGGAGACAAAAGGCATGAAAGGAGGGCAGAGTATAAACAGGAAGGATGAGCTACTGTTTGCTCTTGACAAGCCAAGGAAAAAAGCTGCCGTCATTACCAAGCGGAGGAGGATGGGTCTGTAAGAAAGGAATTTACAGGCCCACAGAGGATGAACTAGGGGTTCTCCACCTCTGACATCCATGTTCTAGTGGGAAGAGTACGCAAGAGAGGACTGGCACATTACCAGGCGGAGAGCACAGATGCCTAGCCAGACGTTAATTCGACTTAGTTTTACCTGGGACTACAACTTCCAGTCAATAGGTTCTGTGAAGGGCCAGGAAAGGTTTGGTCACACCTTATGCTTTTTAAGGGCAAAGGGGAGTGGGGTGTTGGGGGATCTGAAAGGAGGGAAGAACAAAAGTCTACCTATACTCGAAAATGCACGCAGTGGTTAATGCATACCAGGCAAAGAAGAAGGGAACACATGTACCACTGTTTCCGGATGAAGGGCACCAAACAAGTAGCAATGGGCGTCCAGTCTGCACTAATGCACCAAAACGTCTACACCATATTCTGATAAAATAAGATTCTACTTAAGTAAATGTAGGACAATAATTCTATTGAAAAGTTGGTATGCACTTTGCTACTAGAACCTAACTCGAGTAAGGCCTCACATAGACACAACAGAAAGAGAAACAAATAGCAAAAATACTTCAACTCAGTTGGTCCTTAGCCTAACCATATTAGGAATGTTTTTTTTCTGTACACAAATCAAAATAAAGCCTATAACTGAATCAAAGTTAACTATGACCCCCCCACAATTGTGGGTGTCCTTTCATATTACTATATATATATGTACTGTAACCACTAAATTCTCCCACTCACATGTATACATAAGGAGGAACAACAGAAACATAAAGAAAAAAAGACTGTAATTGCCTCACGGAGACTAAAGAGGGCCTTCCGTCTTAGTCTGAAAATCGGTGTTCACCAGTCTGATCAACTATATACCATGCTTACAGAAGGATATTAATGCACCTGAAGGTGAATGTGTTGTTCCTTTAAACTTTGGCCTGTTGCTGTCTCTGCCTGGTCAATGTTCATAGATTGCGGCTGTGTACTTGTTGACCACTTATTCATTTTTGCCATCCCAGGGTGACTGAGGAAGGGAAAACTAGTATGTAGTCCTATATTCACAACTAAAAAGGTTACGAAATCTAAAATAAAATAATGTCTGGTAATCACTAAAGTCACTTTATTAGCTGAGACCCGGCACCAATATACTAAAATAAAAACATCCCTTCTCCACATTTGACCCGGTTAGGTGATGAATATTGACATGTTTCACTACTAGTCATCATGATGCAGTTGCATCAGGACTAAAAATATTTTGTAGAATGCTGACTTTTCACAACAGGTTGTAGGTGTCCTCACCTAATCATTGGGGTGCTCATTCCCCTGTGGTACAATATGAAAGACAAACTAATATAGGTGTATCCATCAGAGAAGTCCTTTGCTGAAACCTACCTTGCTTTTTGATGTTGAAAACCCCAAAATTAGAGTTGCTCATCCACCTTTGACATGTTAAAGATGCGGGTCAAATTATCAATAAAGCAGAGTATGTGCAAAAAATGTAGCCTGTTTAGATAGTGAGTATAGGAGTCTGTATTAGTTTTCCCTTCCCTCATTCACCTAGGGATAGGGAAAGCAATTTGCTAGGGAATAAGTGTAACACAGACCACCCACAAATTACAAAGATTAACCCCTTCGCTGTGGGGTGTTTTCCCACCGCTGTGCGGGGGGAGGCGAGCTGCGCGTGGTGCCGCTGTGCTTGTGACGAGCTCAGCTCGTCATGAGGCACAGTGCAGCTGCACTCATGACGAGCGGAGCTCGTCACAACCACACCCGTTTTTCGAACGTTGAGCACAGCGGGGTAATTATTCCCGCGTGCAACGTTCTAACGGCCGTGACGAGCTCAGCACATCATGAGTGCAGCTGCACTGTGCCTCATGACGAGCTGAGCATAGAAGAAGTTAAAAGAACCAGAGACAACAACCTAGTTAATCAAGCATGGTATCCCTTACTTTTATTACAGCCTTTAAAAATCAAGACACTTTGAAAATGATGTGATCATCCGATAATAACTGGAGAAACAGCAGGGCAGGCTGGACTTGCCTAAAGTTAAAGACCTTCAATAATGGCGTAATAAACGTTTTCCTTGGACCAGTAATATATCTTGGTGGCTTGATCCATGGATAGACAATCTTTGAGAATCAATCTGCTTAGCTGGGATTCCTCTCTCGTTCACACCGTGACCCAGCATATCAATGGCCTAAGGGCAATCATATCACCTATAAACTGGACACCTAATTCGTCATGCACAGTGCACAGATAGTGATGGTGTGCATTGGGTAACCTGCAACACCTGCTTTAAAAAAAAAAATCTGCAGACCGGATGTTGTCAACTCTTGTGTATCCCCACTCCTCACTGCCATGTAGGACCTTGGTGGCACACTTGACCTGATGCACCTTGAGTAAGGTTTTGGCCTTGCGAGACCCTAGTCTCTGCGTGAATCTAGAAACGACATCATATGCCTTACTGAGCTCCATTTTCTTGTTTTCAACCAGAGGCTTCCAATTTCTATTGCAATCAAATAGGACCCCCAGGTATGAAAAAAGGGACTTTGGCCACCAATGTTTTCGATCTAGTGCTTGTTGGGCCCAAAACCATTACATAAGATTTGGTAAAGTTAACCACAATATCCAAGCTGGCCATAAAATCAACAAACTTATCCATTAACAACTGTAGGCACACGGCGATCCTTGTCATGAGGACTGCATCATCGGCGTGCCATAGCACCGGTGGAGATGTTGACCCAGCCTTTGGGAAGTTGGTCCCAACAGACAGTGTAGTGCTTGTTCCAGCCCCTTAACATAAAGTGTGAACAGAAAGAGGGCAAGGATACACCCCTGACGCACCCCTCTGCTAGTAACAAAGGGCAGAGAGCAGGCCAAGCCCTGAAAATATCAAACTGTTGCTGTCGTATGGGCGTGCAGATCACTCAACAAATGAACAATATTGGGCCTACCCCCTAACCAAGAAGTAAGCACCACAGTTTCCCTCAGTTAACCCGGATGTTAAATCCATGAAGGCAAGGTAGATTAATTCGGCCCCAGCCACGGTATATTTATGGGCTGCCAAATGAAGATTAAGGCATTGTTCGATTGCTGATCTACCTACCCTGCCTAGAACCATATTGGACATCAGAGATTACATTATGCCCGTCAGCCTACCCCTTCAGCCTATCAAGCATCACCTTCCCCCTAGCCTTTACCACTGCATCAATCAGAGAGATGGGCCGATAGCATTGGGGGCTATCTTTTTCCCCCTTTTTGAAAATAGGGACAATTATTACTGTGGACCACATTGGCAGAGAACCCACTTTCACAGCAGCGTTTAAAAATATTGTCGACACTGGGCCCCAGAGCTTGATCTCGTCCAATAACAGATCGGGGGTATCCCTTCGGGCCCTGGGGCCTTATTACGTAATGGTGCCTGAATACCCTTGTTCACCTCCTCAAGCATGATTAAGAGGTTTGGTTTTCCTCCGAATAATCCTTCCAAAACAGTGTTTTCTCCCGACGAATCACCCTCGTGAATCCCTTCAATATATGCCACCCACTGACCCTCCGATATGTAATGGCATATAGCGGGACCATTATCATTAATAAGACCAGGGCAGTTTATTACCTGCCAAAACAGAGAACTATCCACAATTTTACAAGTCTGGGCTAAATACGCCCTCGCTCAAATCCTATTTTAAGATAATGGAGCAAGTGGCTATCTCTAAGGGGCGGAAGACTCCCTCTTTATCTTCCTCTATACAGTCTCCCCCCTCTATCTCCATTGAAAATCGGTATTCTCCCTTAACCTGCGACTCAGATATCGGAGAGGAGATCTCCCCTACATCAGAGATATCCAATCTCCTGGTTGCATCCGTGCCCACCACCCCGACTCCATATCCAGATTTAGACCCGATCCTACTTCTAGTGCTAATATTAACACTTGTACAGTAGTCTGCTCTCCATCAGTCCTATGCTTAACATCGTGTACTGAGGTGGAAGGTGGGGAAAAAATTAACCAAGGCGCTCTTGGAGCAGAATCTGAGGATCTGAATAGCGGACAATCACAGCTGGAGCGGCTGCTACAGTCCCTTAGAGGGGACTTACTTTCTAAATTTGAAATTTCCGAGGCAAACCAGAAAGGAATCCACGAGAAGTGTGAAAATCTAACTAAAATGGATGATATCTGCAAGCAAACTGGGGTTTTGGAAACAGAAGTGGCTACGCTCTCAGAGGTAGTTCATGTGCATGCAAAAGATATAGTGGGGTTAAAGGCGCAGAATAAGTCACTCCAAATGGACATCGAGAGGCTCGAGATTCATGCCAGAAGGAACAATTTAAAATTTCTGAAGATTCCGGAAGGGGCAGAGAGTGGGGATGTTAAATCATTCATTTGTAAGCTTCTCAGAGAGGGAATATTAAAAGACAGACTAGATATAGACCTCGAGTAAGAAATCCAAAGGGTCCACAGAGATCCCTTTAGGCGGCACCCTGATAGGAAAGCTCCTAGGAACATTTTTGTTAATTTCCACACTTATGCAATCAAGGAGCCGATATTGGGAGGAGCGCTTACTGACACGTCACTCCAATCTGACTCTGTGAAATATCTTATCCGCTCCGATGTGGGCAAAATAACAGCACAAAGGCAATGGGAGCTGGGGTCTAGAATGCCTGAGTTAAGGAGCCTGGGTGCGCATGTCCAGATTAAGTTCCCCACACTACTGAAGGTGATGTGGTGAAATAAGCTCCACAACTTTACTACCCCCCCAAGAAGTTGATACATTTCTGATCCCAATGAAAGAAAACTCCCATTAAGGGGCCTTGTAGTTGGGGGGGGTTAGGCTTGAAGCTGAGATTTTAGCGGTACACTACATGGGGTCCTCCCATCTTATATGGTTAGGCATAAGGAGAAAACAAAAGGTTTAAATATTGTAGAAAGTTAAATAAAACGCAGATTGGGAGAAAAAATAAATAAATAAATAAATTTATAAAAAGAGGGGAAAGAAAGTTTGTATATAATTATAAGAGGGTTACAGCATGTTAGGTATCATGATTCACATAAGGGGGTTTGGTCCTGGTGTCGGGTCAATGGTGGTCCCAAATAGGTGACAAGGATCGCCAAAGGAAAGAAGGGTGGGTTCCTCAGGGGGGATTGGGGGGAGGCACGGGGGGGAAGGGGTAATTGCGGGGAAATAGCTAAAATTAATCCTCATACAACTGTGAAGAAAGAAAATTACAATGGCCATGTGGGAACAGATTTTAGTCTATGTAAGGGAGTCCTAAGATGAATAGCACCATTAATAAAATCAAGCTAACCAGCTGGAATGTGAATGGGTTAAGAGATTGGAGAAAGATGTCTAGAGTGAGTGAATTTCTTAACAATTGTAAGGCCCATATTTTCTTTTTAGAAGAAACCCACCTAGAAGCACAGGAGTGAAAGTTGGGGTTCGGCAAGCTTAGTTGGGTCCAAGATCTTCTCTATTCTGAACAAAAGGGCAGCACCAGGGGAGTTGCAATAATAATCAGAAGCAATGAAGGGATCAAAGTGGAGAAATTTGAGACGGACCAATCTGGGAGGTGGTTGATGGCCTCACTATCAATAGGGGGTTCCCCACTGGTGTGTGCAGTTTACTATGGGCTGAATCAAGATAATCCAGGGGCCCTCCTGAAATTAAAAGCTAGCCTTTCTGGTACAGCAGCACCCATCTTCTTAGGGGGAGATTGCAATGTGATATTTGATGAATTGTTAGATCGCACCTCAAAAGCCAAATATACCCCTCCTCATAAAACACACCTGGAGCTCAGAAATATCATTAAAGAATTCAACCTGTTAGATATGTGGAGAGTCAAAAACGGACGTAAAAGGGATTTTTCCTTTTACAGTCGGAAGTATAGACATCACTCCAGAATTGATTTCTTCCTGCTGGATCAGACCATCTTTCCAGCAGGAGATTCCAGCTCATATATTCCAGCTATACTTTCTGATCATTCTGCGGTGGAGTTGGTCGTTAACTTTAAACAAAAAGAATGCCAGAGAAGGTGGACTCTGGATAGATCCCTATTACGGAAGGAGGAGGTCAAGCTAGATTTAGCGACCCATTCAGAGGAATATTTTAGACATAACTGTGGTACTGCAAATGACCAGGTTGTTTGGGAGGCTTTTAAGGCCGTTTTAAGAGGACTATTAAGTACGATGATGATAAGATCTGTGCGGCTCTAGTGGCCTGGCGAAATAAGTAACGGTGGTCCTATGATTTTGCCTGGGTTCTGTTGGCTCTTTGTCTCCTAAGTAACACATGGTCTTGCTGGCGGTGTGAACCGGAGTGGATTAAGGAAACAGTACCGGCTTGAGGGAATTCCATCTTCCTCTTTTCATAGGCCTTAATGCCAGGGTTAGAACAGGTTGGCCAGATGAGAAGGGATGTATGTTTTCCATCAAGAATGCCCTTCTCGGTGTATGAGGACCAAAAAAAAAAGCATTGGGGGCTATCTTTTTCCCCCTTATTTGAAAATAGGGACAATTATAATTGTGGACCACATTGGCAGGGAACCCACTTTCACAGCAGCGTTTAAAAATATTGTCGACACTGGGCCCCAGAGCTTGATCTCGTCCAATAACAGTTCGGGGGTATCCCTTCGGGCCCTGGGGCCTTATTACATAATGGTGCCTGAATACCCTTGTTCACCTCCTCAAGCATGAACAAGAGGTTTGGTTTTCCTCCGAATAATCCACCCAAAACAGTGTTTTCTCCCGCCGAATCACCCTCGTGTATCCCTTCAATATATGCCACCCACTGACCTTCAGATATGTAATGGCATATAGCGGGACCATTATCATTAATGAGACCGGGGCAGTTTATTACCTGCCAAAACAGAGAACTATCCACAACTTTACAAATCTGGGCTTAATAGTCCCAGGTTTTCTCTCTTAGCCTGGCCTTGCAGTTCGTAACTTCCATTTTGTAGGCCCTGCGGCAAGCCATAACTGCGCCCTTGTCTCTGGAACCTTCTTCAAAGCTTCCTTAAACATTGATAGAGCTTTGGTACAATTGATATTGAACCCGTTAGAATCACAGGGCCTATCCTCCCTCAAGGGAACCATCAATAAGGCAGACACCTTCTGCGAAATACAATGCAAATGCAAGCCCAAGTTTCTTTCAAATCAGAAGCTGAATCAGTGTTCAATAAATGTCCCTCCAGGTTCACTATGGCGTCCCTGTACCTCATAGTGTGAATCAGGGGGTTACAATATATTACTGAGACTGATCTCCCACAGTAAGATTGTTGCAGTCAAATAATTCCAGTTCTCTGCTCCAATGGGATACTACTGGGCTAGCTTACTGTTGTGGTGAAACTATTGTCTTATGGACAGCACTCTGCTACTTTGTGGTTAGTTTTTGCTACATATGTGACATACGTACCAATAAGATTTTGTAACTATAAAACTATAAAGGGCTCGCAATGTAAAATTCAGACAATACTATCTCAAGGAAAACGAGTTATCCATCCTGACCGAACTTTTGACTTCCATTAGGTTAGAAATATGTTATTTCCTTTGCTTCCATTTTAAATGTCTGTTTTAATAGTTCATCCCAGATTCTTGCTGCTGCATCATACTTACTGGATCGTGCTCTGAATATAAAAAGTTGGCCTCCTCTAATCTATGAAATGCTGTGAATGAAAAAGGAAACTGCCTCTTGCTATTTAGTTGTACCAGACTTACACCCTTGCTATGATGAAATTCATAAGGAGCAGGACATTTTTTTCAATGCACCTTTATATTTAAAGGATTTTATCATATTCCTGGGTCAACTCTTGCACACAAAATTCACAACTAAATGTTGATGGTATATATCTGCTTCACCTTTAACAATCTGTTTGGTGCCACTGGACAAACTGTGATGAAAACAAGTGAGTGACAATAAATTGTGAGAAGATCTGTCTTTGGCATCAGTTGGATCTAGAATTAAAGACCATAGCAATTGTCGTGTATAACCTTTACATCATATTATCCATTATCTGCCATGTTTTTAAAGTTTTTAAATTAATCTCCCTCTTTTTCTCCACTTGGCTCTTTTTCGTCTTCCATTTTTCTATTTTACAGAGGATCAAGATCACATGGGTGAGGAAGTATTACTGCATTGTTTATAGGTTAAATGCATCTCATGTTCTGCTATTTTTCTACGTTTGTTTGTCATTTTGTTTCTCAATAAAAATACTTCAAACTTAAAAACAGCCCGACAATAACTTTTCCATTGATGAAACTGCCACCCTCCACTCTCGGGTCACCAAGTGCACTTGATGCCAATCCTGTTCCTTGATCCTTCTTCTAAAAAGACCCATGAGGGCACTTGGTAGCTCATTTTGAGGGGTAGATAAATATCAAATGGGTGGGCACAAACATCTTTTTGTGTCCAATATAGCATCCAAATGCTGCACAAATAGCTTTCGGATATGGGGGCCTATTAGGATGGCGGACGGACCTGCGTCCTTTCACCACCCCAGAGGTGGAGGGACCGTCCGCAGGGGCAGCGGCGGTCCCTCCGTGCAAATTAGGATGTGACCGCCACCCTGGCGGTCACATCCTGTATTTTTAACATTGCGGCAGGTGCTGCTTGAAGCAGCACCCGTCGCGAGGTTAAAAATGCATGTTTAACATTTACATGCACAAAGCGGCAGGCACCGCGCGGTGCCTGCCACTTTGTGCATGTAAATGCTGGGGGGGTACCACAGGTACCCCCCATTTGCACCCGACACCCTGGGGGCCCGCAACGGGCCCCCAAACGCCAAAGACCACATGCTTTTCTACGGTGGAAAACCCGCCGTGGGAAAGCATGTTTCCCCATGCATCGTAATATGACTGGCGGTGTCTGATAGACACCGCCACCATATTAGAGCTTTTCCGCCGCGGGACCGCGGCGGGAAAGCGGCGGACGGTCTCCCCGTCCGCAGATGACCCCCCTGCCATCCTAATCTGGCGGGGGGTCTTTGCTCTCACCGCAGCGGTGAATCCGCATCCTCCGGGCCGGTGGTGGATTCCGCCGGCCCGGAGGATGCGGATTCACCACAATCCTAATCGGGCCCATAGTTTTTTCGCCACACAGATTTCACAAAGTAATAACTGGGGAAAGTTTTACAGGGGAATAAAAGGTCTTGGATGGAACCTGTCACGCTTCGGTAACAGGGACCTATACCAGACATTTCCTGTGAGTGAGCAAAGCTTATTGTGATTAGGGTGCAGACCGCCATGCTCATTTGGGGACCCTCAACCACATAACAAGGTGTCTTCTCAGTATTCTATGGGTCTTCCAATGAGGGCCTTCCAAGACAAATGTCATTTGCAGCTTCATGGTAGTTTATGTGCAGTACTTTATATTGTGGTTTTTGCATTGAATTCATTTACAACATGTTGTAATTTACCACTATGTGTAAACTACCACTGCATTGCATATTGATACATCATCTTACCTTAGTACCTTTGCCTTTAGTATATAGTTGACAATAAAATATACAATCCACTTAAAAATCAAGCTTTCAGTCTATTGTGAATTATTTAGGACAATAATACCATCATAACCATTTTAGGCAATTAATTGCTGGAAAAAATATACAAAGCGGAACATGTAATGTTCCCATGCACTATGGCAGACCAAGCATACATATTCACGACAACTATAATTGTTTTTGCCATCATAATAAAAATTAATTTCTTCCAAAAGTTTGCACATAGAAATGAACATAACTGCATTTCGCAATAAACAATTTCATTGAAATATGGTTAAAAACTGAAAAAGCAATAACGGTCTGAAACTACCATTTTGTGGGGATACCTATCAGGTGAGAAGATGACAAACCATGCTGCCACTGCCCCAATGAAGAGTGCCATCTGTCTTCCACAATAGTAACAAAGTGAAAAACATTTTATAAATTGGTCCTACATGAAATAACCTCCAATAATTAAGTAAAATCAACACTTTTGTGTATACTATTTGCTCCAACGTTCATGTATGGCAAACTTCAAAAGGTAAACTTAGAGTAAAAAACACCTGATTCCTCAGAAGAAATAAAAACGGAAAACAGCAGCCTTGTTGAACATTTTCTAAAGATACCTTCATCAAGAATCTTAACCAATAAACTGTAGAATCAGGTATGAATTCTTTCAACCAATTAAGTTATTTTCATATAAAAAAGCCTAAAACGAACAAATAATTTGAATTATTTCTACAGGGTTCTGATCCAGCGGGCTACCAACTTGCGAAAATCTATCACCATACATTCATCTGGGCCCATATACACATTCACTCATATAGGCTGGCTAACACCACTGGGAGTCAATGTTTATAAATGCTTTAATTTGGATGAGTTACCTATCATTCCTCTAATCTTTCACTGATCATAAAGCCTTTCTTTAGGTCTAAGGACCTATTTAGTTGAATAGTAATTGATGATATGACATAGGTTCATTTATCTTTTACCCTATTAAAATAACCACAGACTCAGGAACGTTTTAAATGTTTATCTAATTGTATCATATGAGCAAAACAAATTACAGTGTTAACTCCATCTTTCCAAGGAAGTAAGATATTTACCAAAATGTAGTATTCTAATTCAATGAGATTATCCCAACAACAGTACCTCAGGAAAAAGTGGATAGAGAGAGAAGTACATTGACACAAATACACTGAGATATATTTACCTAGGATGGTGTGAAATCAGAACCCTCTGGCAGAGAGTTTAATGGGTGGTCTGTGAAAGAACAGGTGACAGGGACATTTGGACAGGATTCAGGACAGGATAGATGACCTCTTCTGGATTCGACGCCTGCGTCTCACCCCTCTCTGACACTAACTTCCTCCTCGATTCTTCGGCGATCTTCTTCTAATAATTTACCTCCTCGATTCTTCCGCGATCTTCTTCTAATAATTTGGTTTAGAATTCTGCTTTTTCAAATATTCGATCAGCATTCGGACAGCATTTCTGTCTCTCAGCGTTTCTTGATGCGACTGCCACAACTGTGCTAACTAAACTACCTCAATTATACTTTCTTAATGGCATGTACCACCCCTAAATGTTTCAACTTTATAAAACACCTATTTCTGATTGGACAGGCTGAGGGGATGATCATCCCACCATGCTAAGTTTTATTAATTTTCTTTATTCATTGGTTTAAGTTCCCGCCCATTAATTTGTTCTCCCAAGCTTTATTTCCCACCCATATTTTCAATTTTATCAACAAGAATGTTTACAATTTTCAGTTGTCCATTGATTCTTCAGGATGTTCAGCTGGTTCCCAGGACATGTACCGAGAACGTCCTTGGACGAGTTTCAAGCTTTGACATCACTGTTTCTGGTTTGCCATCTTTGCGCACGCATGAAGAACCTCGTGGGGTGCAGGCTTTTAGCATCACGCAGAGGCCCAAAGACGAACTAATTGAGAGGTCAAAGGAAAAACTATTAATTTCAAAATAAAATAATTTAACTGTATACTACCTATCTCTATTCTAATCCCAGTTACTTATAAAGACTCTTCATGCATTAGCATTTAGTATATAACTCATTTTAGTTTCAGCAAAGCAGATGCTTAGCATATGAGTTTCCAAGCGGCCATTTTAGCTGCATTTGCACAGAAGCAGAAATTTCCCTACAAGCGTAAAGACGTAATTCTGCGTAGATGCAGCCGAGGCATGCGCAATGCATTTTCCCGCGTTAGCAGCCATTTTAAGTCACACTCGAGTTACTCATTAGTAGAACACAGACAAGCTTCCATAAAATATATGAAATGTGGTGCATATGAGTATCACAATACATTATTAATACTTTGTTACAGGTTTATATGAGAGTCCTTCTCGTGGACACCATTAAAACTCAATGACCAAAGGTAGCGGCATCTTCTCTGCTATGGCGGAGGGGCTTTACCACCCCCTAGCTCCCCAAAACAGCAGGAAAGGAAAAATAAAGCAATAATAAATCCTAGTTCTATTTATCCTTTCCTGCCGAGTATTGGGGATGACTGGAGGAGTGGTGCGCACTGCCTTCAGTGCGCATGATGGTTTTACTTGACATCTCAGGCCAGCCAAACTGTCATGCGCAGTAAAGCAGCTGGGTTGGAGAGAGCAGGCACAGACTCCCAGTCTGTATGTGAGTGCAAATCGAAGACGCTCAGGCCAATCCTGAAGCTGCTCTCATGCTTGAGAGCATATTCAGGATTGGTCGCAGTGCAGTCTGGGAGCCTGTGCCGGGAGAATTTCTTTTTTTTTTTTTGCCACCCTACGCGAATCCTATGCCCTCCTCCACCCGCCCGCCACTCATCCACAACACCGGCCGCTACTGTCTAAAGGTAAGTTGAGATGCAAGCAGTCAGAGTCAGGACCGTACCCGACCTCGCCATGTACGCTCTGCATCTCCGACACCCCTTCCCGACTTCCAGTTTAGGAGTTGGGGCAAGTGTCTACCCCTCGCCTCCCTCCCTTCCCTGGAGTCGGGGCAGTACTGAACCAGATGGAGAGTACTATTCCATTCCTCCCTACATGCCATCTGTGGGTCTTCACCTCCCTCTAGTGTGCCTTCTACCCCAAGGAGATCAAAGTAGCCTTGACTGAATCCACTCTGGTAGGGTCCCTGTCGGCTTCAGTTAGGCCCTCTGGATCCATTGTCGGATCTGTGTCGACTCCGGTGCTCAGCCCTTAGGGTTTCCCACCTGTGACACCAGTGCCCGATCAGCCAATTCCAACAACAGCATCTTTGGCGCCATCTCTCCAACACTGTAGCATTGCCTCACCGATGGTGGACAGTGTCAGGGGTGATGCTGGACGGGCTGTTCACCTCGGACACCCTTCCTCCAAATTCTGTGGAACCCCTTCCTGTTTTTCCTCTGGGAGAACAGGTGTTTGGAGAATAGGCAGGGTTTATTCAGTCCATAAATGACGCTGTCCAGCCCCCTCTATTGGCTAGGTGAGGCTAGTGGACTTGACTCCTCCCAACCTTCCGGTCTCTTTTCCATCCTGGCCTCGCTACAGAAGTAAGCTCTGCCTTTACTGAGCTTCTCAGGAGGGTATCTGTGGTTCTGGATATGCAGCTCCCTTCTGTGCAGGTGGCTACTGACCCATTGAATGGTGTGCTTCATCAGGGCAAAAACAGGAGTTGAGTCTGTGCTTCCCTTTTATATTTTGTTGCAGTCTTGGGGTAAACGCACTACAGGGGCCCCTGTGGACTGGTCTATAGCACATAGACACCCCCCAGCCCCGGGGACCCAGTTTGCCTTCTCCAGCAGCCTACTGCACACAGTTTTGTCGGGCAGGCTATTGCAGCCTCCGCTGACCTCAGCATCCTTCCTAATGTCCCTCTGGACAGGGAGTCCAGGAATACTGATACTTATGGTAGGCATAATCTCTCTTTATTATTATACCGAAACTGGGGATCTAATGAAATGGGCCTGACCAGAAACATACTAATCCCTAATCAGCATATTTTCTCTGCCACCAGTTCTTCAGCCTTGCGGTCAGTTAATACCACTTGTGTTCTGAGCTGATTTTCTCATGCCATGTGGAATTCCAAATTTTGCTGTGCACCTGCTACCCTTGCTTCTGGATGAGACCGGAACGATCTCTGTCATTTCACAGCTTTGGTCTATGGCTGATGTACGTGTGTAATATATGTATATGTATATTTCTATATGTATATCTATAGGTATATGTATGTGTGTATATACATATATTTGCAAGTCATTGTTGTGCTGAGTCTCTTCAAAGGGCGTACGCATCTCCTTATGTCACTGAGCCTTTCTTTGTGTTCCATCGGGACCATAACTTGTGGGCTGCATATGCAATTGTTTATTTTTACCACCTCTGTGGCTTCTACGATAGATAGTGTCAGAGGGTTACCTTCTCTCTAGAAGTGTTTTTGCCGAACAAGAGTGGTCTATTCCACGGAATGTGCTGCAGTTTTCGCCGTACTTCTGATAAAGCATTGGTTGGTGCTCTCTCCTTCATGGATGTGTTCTGAGATTCCTTGTTCCTGTGCTTCACAGGGCAGGTTTAGCTCACATACTTGTTTTCTACAGCTAGGAGCTCTGGCTCAGTGGCATTGGCTGTTGTCCTTGGTCCTTCAGCCCTGTCCAGCCATGGCTCGGATTCCAACGGGGGAGCTACATAATATTATGTCTCAGTGGATTGTTCTAGCATCTTTATTCCTCTGCCATGGGTAACGTTTCCCATGTTTTCTATGTCTTACGGGGGTCAGCTCCCTATGGACTTTACCACAGTCCTTCTGGTGGAGCGTCTTCCTTTCCTCACCTACATTCCTAAAATTGTTGGTGACTCTGTCTTACTACAGACCAGCTAAGAATCAGGTAAGAATCTACGGTCAGATGTATCAGATGAATAAGTTACTTACCTACGGTAATGCCTTATCTGGTAGAGACAGGATCATGCCGCAGATTCTTTACCGACCCTCCCATTCTCCCTGTTCTGCAAACTGGGTTCTCCTTTTGCCTACAAGATCCCTTTCTGGACATTATAATGTCTTTCATTAGCACTTCGTAATTGTTTTGTCAAAAAGATGACTCTTTTTGGGCACACTGTTTCCATAACCGGTTTCTATAAGTGGCTTCGCATTTTTGGTGCGTAAAATAGTCACAGAAGAAACTGATGTCAGCAAGTTAGGGGAAGGCTTATATGGACTCTGCCGACATCACATCCGTTGGACGTCATGCATTTGTGGCTTGGCACTTGGGGAGAACTCAAAAGTAAGGAATCTGCGGCTAGATCCTGTCTCCACCAGATAAGGCGTTACCGGAGGTAAGTAACTTATTCATATCAACAAATTACTGTAAAATTGAAAAGAGCATCATAGAAAACAAACAAAAAATAACAGGTCATTGCCAAGGAAGAAAAGTGCATTACAAGGCAGTCTTCAAAGTGAAAAATGTAAAAATAAAAAAACTGTGAGAGTAATTAAAAAACAAAAAAATAGAAAGTTGTACCCTTTCAATTTCTTGTGTTCTAAATTTTCATTTTAAAAATAAGACGTGAAAAAATAGAGAACTCTGCCCTGCCGCATATGTCACATCAAGTAGTGAATACCAGTTTTAAGACATATACATTTTTATTTAATTGTAATAAAAGGCACACTCGGCTCAGGGCTCATTGGAAGTGTGTCAACTATTTCTCTGGATGCTGTAGGGGTCGAGCTCTTACTCTGAGGAACTTTGTGAAAAGAACCTCAGCGCATCATCACTCTCTCTCTGCTACTGACACAGCGGTTAAAGAATAGTTAGGCAAATCAAGGCACTACCTAGCACTTCCAATGAGGTTTTGGGTGCAGTGTTAAGAGAGTCACACAAAATATTCCTAAGTACGTTGGCGGAAAAACGCCTGCCATTTCAAATTTTAAAAGAATTATTAAAAAAATGCGTAAAGAGCTAGGCCCAACCCAAAATCTTAGCTGATATAACTATTCCTGATGAAGTAAATGAGACATTTTCGCATGAACCTCCTTCAACACAATAGTAACCATCAAAAATGCATACTTATATTTGGTGCTCTGCATAACATTGTTAATATAAAAAATACATACCCCATCCGTTCAAACAAATGTACTATGTACATGCTAAATAAACATGAGTAACATGCCAAAAATATACTAATATACTATTTGCTATCATATAAGCAGTATTGAACATATAATGATTTTTAACAGTGACTCAAGAAAAACTAACCATAAATGACCTGGGGATATATAATTGTCTTTGAATTAGCAATGATTACAGTGATTAAAAATGTCCACCTTGAAACACAAATTCAGAGATGTTGTTTCCAGATATCAGATTTTTCCGTGATAATATTTACAGCAGGGTAAATTAAAATGTGTTCATTTCAACAAACAATGCCTTGTAATATACCACAATGTAAATTACATTTATAATGCAGAGCATTACAATACATCCGTTTTACTGTGCATTCTTGTGGATACGTTAGTCTCCACATTTTTTTGTCTGAGATTTTCTGTGGCCTGTATGTGAGCATTCTTTTGTATTGTAGCAATGCCCAGTCAAATTCCCACTTAGGATCAAGTTCACCAGCAAATCTTCTTGCCTTGGTAAAAGGACAGAAAGCCCTAACCAACAACCTTTCTGATAAACACAAAACTTTTTACATCAAAAACAACTAGGAGTTAGATTATACAGAAGAAAAATTCCAAAACTACCCAATTTATGTGCGGGCTGGCAGAGTAGCTCTGTCACAGTCTTCATGAACTTGGTTTTATTAATTTAGAATTACATGACCGCTCTTTTTTATTTCTGTGCTCTTCATTTCTGAGTCACCTCATTTTACTGTCTCAGAAAATTACACTGGCCTGTATGTGAACATTCTTTTGCACTGTAGCAAAGCCAAGTTAAATTTCCCCTCAGGAGGAAGTTCAGTGGCACAGCTTCTTACATTGGGAAAACGCAGACAGTACTAACCGAGCTCCCTCTGCTGGCCGCTACACGTTTTACTTAAAAGTCAACTAGTAGCCACATTACAGCAGCAATATGCCCACATTTCCTAAGTAAAGTCATTCTTTGAAGTCAAGCTTATTGATTAAATGGAAATGTCACAGGCAGAAATGCAATTAATGTAAACATGAAATGGGCATTTTTTAAGCCCACTTTTTTTTGTTCCACCAAAGGGATATTGGACGTTACTATGATATTTACCATCATAGCACAACTGTTACCTAATGCCTTGTATTGAAAACAATGCATTGTAAAAGAAATGCTGAAACTGTATTTAGTAGCAATAGTAACATGCAATTTTTTTTCACTTTACCCAGACTATTTGGGAACACATAAACAATGCTTCCCTTGCAGGAGAGAACATAGCTGGTGGTAAATTGTTCATCGAAAAAGAAAAAATATCTTATTTACCTTCTTAAGATATAGATAGATGATTTCCCAGTTGCAATTATATATTTGGAATAATTAAAAAAGAAATGAAGAAATATTGTTACCTTCTCTACATTGTTTCAAAGACACATGGATTGGCCATCAGAGCAGGATGGGTCACTGGAGAGAACTGGTAGTAAACTGCACATTGAAATAGAAAGATTCTCTGCTTTAACTTGTTTTCCTACTGAAGATCTAGATGATTTCCCAATTGCAGTTATACAATTGGAATATTTAAAAAAGAAATGAATAAATATTGGCACCTTCACTATATTTTTAAGAAGGCACATGGATTGGACATCTAAGCAGGATTGGTCACAGAAGATAGTCCTGATTTCATATTTAGTGGGGAAATTGCTACTCAACCTGCTTAGAGGCAAGTGCAAAAATGAAATAATGCAATTGAGGGTTGGCATAATCCTGAAAAAGGTGCAAAAGTTCAATAAAGTGCATCAAGCGCAATCTTTTTCGGGACGTGTGTAACACAAAATTAGTAAAAAAATCCATTAATGAATTACTTCATTGTCTAGACAAACGGGAAATATAACATACATGCTACATTAATAATAAGTAACCACCAGCTGTCTTTCCTGCCTTCTTGTCTGTTAAAATATAAACTGACTATAAAAGTGGCCTTACTTCTCCTTCTGCAAGTAAAAATACATGAACCAAAACAAAAACCTTTGAACCTAGAAAAATTCTTTAGCATTTCTTTTAAAAAAAATCCTACTTTGAGATGTCTTTTTCATAAGACTAAAATAGTTTTTTTTAAAGACTTTTGCTACCTATACTCCATAGTAATCCAAATGATACATGCACAATCCAAAATGTAAACGATCCAGTACCAGAAAAAATGTTTTTTTATCCACACCAGGAAAATGTAAATAGGAAAACCAAATCTAAACCATAACCATTTGTTTTAAAAACATGATTCCCTTAAAAACCTGGAAACAACTTCAATAGTAAACTACATTAAAAGGCACTATCACAAATTGGGAGAAGAAGGTAGGGTGAGTCATGTTTAATACCCAAAACCCCATACAATCGAATCCATTTCATCCAGAAGTCAGTTCAACACTGCACTTAGCAGTTCTCTCCTACTACCCTTTACTGTCTTTAAATAAAATGTCTGCTCCAGAAAAAAACCTGTCCAGAACTAACTTTAGCAACCTTCATATGAAACTAATGTATAATAAAAAATACACCAACAATAGTAAAGCCACATGTACTAAATAACAGAATATCCCTTAAACGTACATTACAATAAAGGGAACTCTAATTACTAGTAATAATTAAAACTTTTAAAAAATTCATACCTCACTGTTGCAGCCACACAGCCGCAATGCTCCACAAGCTGAACAGACACTACAGCTGGAAAACATAAAAATATTGTAGCGGTAAAAACAAAAAAAGGATGTTTTGTTTCAAAGAACTGAATGAAAAATTTAAGAAAAAGAAAATCAATACTAGTAATGGCATTTTAAATGTTTAAAAAATATACAGCAATCTATAACATCTTTAAAATGCTTTATATTTATAGAAGAAATTGTTGATAAATAAAAAGTTCTAAACATTTTTTTAAGTATTATTGCATCTCAATGTTAATAAAATGTTACTACAAAATAAGGCTGTTTATTGGTATATTTAGATAAATATGTACTATAAAATAAACTGTCTAATTTGTCTAAAGAAATAAACAACCACCCTAGTTAAAATAAATAACATTTTATAAAAATAATCTCACCCCTTAAAAAATAAAATTAAAGACTGCCCTGCCCCTTACAAAAATATTCTACCCTGATCCCTGAAAATAAATAACCTCAATGTTTCCCTTACTCTTGAAAGAAATAATGACCTTTAAACCCTCTATCACCCATGCTCCCTGTTCCTAAAACGTAACACACCATTCCAAAATTATAGAAAATAAATACCCACAAATTAATGAATACCCACCTTAAACCCCAAAAATAGATAACCTCAATATTTAAATAACAACTGTGACTCTTAATTGAACTGCACAAAACTAAAGCACCACCCTCCCAGGACCCCTATCTCTCTTTCTATTCGTCACAAAACTTAGCACACTAACCAATAATTTTACAAAATAAATATCAACTCCCCAAAAACGAATACCCACCCTAGACCCAATCCCTATGCTCATCTCTTTCCTGAGCCCTACGCAGCTCATCCTAAAGCTCTTAAAAGCTCTTGCTACCCCTATTCTCAATGCATTCCTGAGCCATAAAAAACCCTTACTACCCTATACTCAATGTGTCTTTGGGTCCTAAAATCCCCTTTATTACGCCCATACTCAATACATCCCTGAATCCTTAAAACCCCTTTACTACCCCTATACTGAACCCTTCCCTGAGCCCTAATAATCCTTAGTACTATTGTCAACCCAACCCTGAACACTAAAAAACTCTTATAACCTCTATACTCAACACATTCCTGAACCCTAAATACCTCTATGAATCATAAACACCTCTTAGTACTCCAATTACTTACTTTTAATTACCTTCTCGATTACTGAGCCCTAAAATCCCCTTTACTTCCCCTCAACTCAAGCCTTCTCTGAGCCCTAAAACCTCTTTCCTAGCCCTGAGCACTAAAACCCCCTTCACTAGCCCTATACTCGACCCATTTGTGAACTCTAAAAATATCTTACAACCCAGATTACTTACCATCCTAATGCAACAACGTGTGCTGTAATGTAGTAACACCCAAAGTAAAGGTCAATTTGACGTAAATACATTGTGGTAAGGGTACCATGATGTAATTAATACAAAGTAATAGTAGCACACATTTTTAGGTATCCAGGGCATTTGTATCCTGCCATAAGGGCCCAAGTTATAATCAATTAATGGCCCATGCATGCAGGCATTTAAGAGTTAAAGAAATTGTACTCCTGTAGTACTATTTCCCCTAATTTCAAATGTATTTCGGAATTGGTACTACAACGTCTAAAATGGAATATTCAGAAAATATTCTTTTACATTTAGCACAATCAGAGATGATTGTGTCCCGTTAGGATTTCAACTGATCGAAAGTTAAACATTTTGGGGCCAAATCACTAAAGGGCTGATTACGAGTTTGTGGGGTCCATTGGACTGCCAGTCTCATGGTGTAATGGCAGGAACTGTTGCACGGGTGGTCCGACCACTGCATCACGAGTACTGCAGTCCCACGGCCACAGGACCGCCGCAACCACTGAGGATCCATGATCCCTCTGCTGTGGCGTGGCATTCAGGCCCAGCAGCATGTTGGCTTTGCCGCTGCAGCACTGCCAAGCTATTATGAGTTTCCTCACAGCCACAATTTTCATGGTGATGAGCCAGCCATGAAAACTGTGGCGGTGAAGCCTGTGAGGCCAGGGGATGCATGCAGGGGGGCACATGGTGTTCCCCTCTGTCTGCATGCACCCCCAGTTCCTGTATGGCATGGACTTCAGAGTCCATGCCATGCAGGAATATTCCACATTTGTAAAGCGCACAAGCACCCGTAAGGGTCTCTAGGCGCTGGGGGCTGTCGGGAAGATTAAGCAAGCTATTGCCCAGAGTCACATGGTGCTGGGCTAATCTGCCGCCGGTGCCGGGGATCGAACCATGATCCCCAGATTCCGGAGTCAGTCGCCCTAGCCGCGGCGCCATGTGCTTTGGATCTCCCATTGCGGTGTCTTTCTGACAGGTACCGTCGTGGGACCACCAAAGCACCGTACGCCAGTCCATGAGTTAACTCATAATCTGGCTGGGCAGCGTGCGTTCGAGTTTGGCAGTGGGGGAGCGTGGCGGTGGCGTGGCGGCCCGCTCCAACACCACCAAACTCGTAATCATACCGTAAGAGATATATGAGAACTGAAGTAGTGCTGCTATAGGAATACTACTTCAAGTACTCATAAATACCTTTTTGAATCAGCCCCATTTGAACTCCACAATCAACGTTTTTTTAACATATTTACACTTAAAAATTATGCGTGACATATTCTGGAAGGAAAAGCAATTGTTGTTTTGATAATGGATGCATATTATTTGCTTTTATATTGATTTTTTCAGTTTTCTGTGCTGCTTCTCTTCCAGCGCTTAAAATGGACAATCTCTGTGACCTTAAATGGATTTAGTACCCCAATATTCAACCCACCCTGAACCCTAAATAAAACTTTTACTACTCCTAAACTTAACTCATCCTTGAGCCTTAAACATGTGTAACTTCCCCTGAACTCAACACATCCGTTAGCCTATAAAACCCCTTACAGTCTTGATTACTTACATATTCTTACTATTGCAATTTAACGACTCGTGGAATAAAGTTTCCATTGGTCTCGATGGATAAATCCTTAGAAATCATGAAAGGTCTCAAATCCAGCTCTCCCACCGACCCATGCCCTGCCACCGTTCTGGCATCAATAGCGGAGATTATTAATCCAGGGGTTGATCAGATCCTTAACCTCTCTCTGCAGACGGGCCGGGTCCCTGACCGGTGGAAAAGGGCGAAAATTCTGCCCTCATTAAAAAAAAAAACATTGGACCCACAGTTAACCTCTAATTACAAGCCAGTATCTCTGCTTCCTTTCTTTTCTAAGGCCCTGGAAAAAGTTGTGAATCATGTCACCACCGCATTTGTCGAAACTAATTCAATACTCCACCAGAGTCAGTCTGGGTTCAGGGCAAATTGCAGAACTGTGACGGTGCTGCTGGAAGTGTCGGAAGCCATAAAGGACGTTTTGGATAAGGGTGGCAAAGCCGTACTGATATTACTGGACTTATCTGCGGCCTCTGATACCATCCCTCATGACCAACTCCTATTGTGACTTTGGGAGTGCGGGTTTTGGGGTACGGTACTCAACTGGTTTGCCTCCTTTTTAAAGGATCACCAACAGTTTTATCTCCGCCTTTTGCTGCCCTAATCCCTACTTTGGAGGGAGGTGTTCTTCAGGGCTCAATTTTGAATCCCACCCATTTCATATATATATATGGCACCCTTAGCGACTCTGGCCGAGGGCCATGGAGCAAAAATAGTATCGTATGCGGACGATATGCAGTTGCTCTTCGCCTGTTTTTATTTTATTTTATTTATTTTATGCATTTTTATATAGCGCTGACTTTACCCGAAGGTGTCAGAGCGCTTTACAATAGGAACAGAACTGATACATGGGAGAACATTACAAATGAACAAATTACAAAAGCAAACGTTAAGTTACATGAGGCACAAATGACAATTGTGAGCAAACAAAATACAAGAGGTAGCAAACGGTGCATTACAGGAGGAAAAAGTGACATGTGTGCAGGTTACGGAAGCGTACAAAGTACAAGTAGAAGTATAATACTGCAATAAAGGGCAGACACTCAGGCACAAGAACAAACGTTACGTACGCAGTGGTGCCACTTGTGCAAGTATCAAAAACATACAAAATATAAGAGGTAGCAAACAGTGTGTTACAAAAGAAAAGTGACGTGTGCAAGTTACAAACGAGTACCAAACACAGGTAAAAGGATAATACTGCAATAGGTGGTAGAACACACTAGGAAGGCCCTTCCATAGTCATGGAGATTGTAAAGGAGACATGATTAACTGCTGCCCAACGGAAGTGTTCTCCTGGCTCCGGTTTAATCAGCTTAAATGCAATTCTGAAAAGTCGGAGATCTTCTTTAGCCACCCTCCCAGTAACGTCTGGCATAACTGGTGGCTAGCTGATACGTCCCCCCCTACAACTTCGGTAAAAACTGTGAAAAATTAAGGGGTGAAGTTGGACTAGAATCGCTCCATGCAGGCACAGAACCAGGCAGTGGTTTGATCCTGCTTTGGCATGTTGAAGATGCTAAAGCAGTTTCTGCCTCTCCTGCCTATCACCCACAGGAAAACGGTGGTCCAAGCAATGATCGTCTCCAGGTTGGACTACGTGAACATACTGTACCTAGGGTTGCCGGAGTATTTATTGGCAAGGCTGCAGGTGGCCCAGAAGCAGCAGCCAGAGCAATACTCATGCTTGGCCCAAGAGCACGGATGTCCACACAGCTGAAATCCCTGCATTGGCTCCCAGACCGCAAGAAGATCCATTTTAAGGCCATGGTTTTGGCTTTTAAGGCTCAACGGCATATGTGCCGTGTACATCATGAAGAGAGTCCAATTGTATTGCCCTCACCATACATTAAGGTCTTCAACACTTCAGTTGGCACGTACCCCCAAATACCACCGATTGTGGATAGGGGGACGTTCCTTCCAGTTACAAGCAGCACAATTGTGGAATAATCTGGTGGTGAATTAAGACTGATGCAGGATCTTCTTGCATTCAGGAAATCACTGAAAACCTGGTTATTCCAGCTATAATACTCAACCTGGTGGTCATAGTGTACAGTTAATGTCGTCATCACACCTCTGCGCCGGGACACTCATTGGAGTAGCTGCACGCTTTACAAATATCCATTTAACATAACATAATAAAGTAACATGTTGTAAACAATCCCAATGTAAAAGTTACTTCAGTGTTAAAACATTGTGTTAATGGTATCACAATGTGATAACTACAAAGTAATTGTAGCAGTTCTAAGATATATGGTGTATTTCTATACTTTCATAAGAACTCACAGTGTAATGACTTAATGGCCCATACATACACACTGACATTTAAGAGTGCAGGAAATTGTTCTTCTATAGTACTACTCCACATACTTTTAAATGCCTTTGCAAATTGGCCCCAAAACTCCTAAAACGGAATATTGAGTGAATATCGTTACACATTTAGCACGATTAGAAAGGACTGTGCCCTCTTTGGACTTTAACTAATAGGGAGTTAGACTTAACCCAGCCAAATCACTAAGCCATTTATGACTACTTAAGTACTAATGTTATAGGAGTACCAATTCAAGTACCCATAAATGCCTTTGTTAATCTACCCCTTAGTATCAGGTCTAAAATCTGCTACTTTCTTCTTGCAAAACCATTCTATACTGAGTTGCGAATGCCTTCCATTTTGTTTACAAAAAGAATAATTGATGAACAGAATGCAGAACAATGTCATACATTCACCCCAGTACAGCGATCTGGGCCTAAATCCATTGTTTTTTTGCTCACCATGCTAATCCAGTTAGGACCCAGCCATATGTAAACCAGTCTTGACCCTGTGTCAAATGGGAACGGTCCAGCCCGAACTGCCAGGCCAGGTTGTCCCTGGACTGGAAACAAGCATCCTAGAACCAGTTTCTGTTTTTCAGCCCTCATCAGCCAGGATAGCTTAATTCCAGTGGCATGGAGACCACAGGACCCACGTCTGGGCATACCCATCCCATTTGGGGTGACAAAAAACAACAATTGATGGGCAGAATGCAGTACAATGTCATACATTCACCCCAGTGCAGAGATCTGGGCCTAAATCCATCGTTTTTTTGCTCACCATGCCATTCCAGTTTGGACCCAGCCATATGCAAATCAGTCTTGACCCTGTGCCCAATGGGGACAGTCAAGACGTGGGTCCCGGGCTCACTGTGCCACTGGATTCAAGCTATCCTGGCTGAAGAGGGGTGAAACCTGTCCTAGGATGCTTGTTTTCTGTCCAGGGAGGACCGGGCTTAGCAGTTCGGGCTGGACTGTTCCCATGAAGCACAGGGTCAAGACTGATTTGCATATGGCCAGGTCTAAACTGGGGTGGCATGGTGAGCATAAGAATGATGGATTTAACCCAGATCTCTTGACTGGGGGTGAATGTTTTGATTTGTTCTGCATTCCGTCCATCAATTGTGTGTCTTTTGCTTCCATTTTGTTTACAGCATTTATAATCAACAGTTTTTCGTAAGGAAGCTAGGTGCTTGCTGCATGACATATTCTGAAAGGAAGAACGAGTATTTACCATAGATGCTCATTATTTTCCTTTTTATGTACATGTTTTCCTATTGCTGCTTCTTTCGAGCGCCTACTGACCCTTTCTCTGTGCTCAGTCCTCTTTAAATGGATGTAGATAAAACGTAGCTATTGCCACGGTTTCCAGTCATATGCATGGTGCATTGCTGCCATTTGGATAACCTCTGCTCCCGTAGCGTACACAGAAGCCCATCCTGCAGCGGTTAAGTGGTCCTTTACATCTCTCGTCGTTTCCAGCTATTTTTAATACCCAGCCATGTTAGTCAAACAAACATACAAGCAAAGCCCTCGCGTCGATAACCTTGTGAGCCCCTCTATACCTAGAGGACTATTTCATAAATATTTAACTTGCCTTCCTTTCTGTGAACAATATGCCTGATGCGTCTATTTTATTGCGAGGTAATTGTTGAATAAAATGAGGGTAGTGCATTTTGAAGAAAAAAAGGTAGCTCTTTGAGGCTTTTATTACTAGTAAACCTAGGTAGTTTGTCACAAATTGTAGAAATGTAAAATCAAGTGGTCGAGAGGCGGCCTTCCTCTAGGAAAAGAGGCATCCACTCTATTGTTTTAGTTCTACGCCGTATGCATTTTATACAGATATTGATGCGTACTAGGTATTCTCTAAAGGCACCAATATAGGCCATTATCTATCTGTTTTGTTAATAATCCTAAAACGTGACTTTCTTGATGAAAGGAAGAAATGATCGTCAGCTGCATATTCTAACCAGATGTTCATACGCTATTTTTACAATTTAAGCAGGTGGCAGAAGAATGAGGTTGTAGACGCTAACTGGATTTTAATGAATGTGTTGACGTTCGCAAGAGTCTGACATGTTATTTTCGTTATTAACGTCTTTTTTCAGTTTGCCATGTATTGCCAAACGTGCAAATCAACAGTAAACATTAGGTTTCAGGTGGAACTGTTTGAAGGAGTTGTATGCAGCGCTGCTGCACCTGCATGCAAGGGTTTCCATTTTACACCTGTATTATTTCCAGTGGTGAAGTAATTTGAAACCTTCGTGTCAAAAATTAGTTAACCTCTGTGTGCTTAATTCTTTTCTTAGTAATTGAGGAATTTGAAAGATGCGCGTACCATCCTCCATTCACTCCCATCACACTCTTCACTCTCTCCACCTTATAAACCGGAGGAACATAAATTCAAAATTTCTCATCTGTACATGATTATCCGAAGACTGTTCACTTGTTTTTAATGTTTGTTTGATGATGACCAGAGAAGGTTGACTAAAGCTTGTAAAATTATCTTTTTTACACATTACTTAAGGGGTAAATACGATGTCGGTGAACTCGCCACCGGTAGGCCTCCGGTGGCGGATTCACCTCCATCTTAAGGCGCTTTTCTGCCCACCGTATCAGGATTGCGGGCGGTGTGCCTGGTGGACGGAAAGCTCGTCCACCACGGGTCCGACAGAGGCAATCATTACAATTGCCTGGCGGACCCAACCCTCATCCACAAAATGATGGCGTACCTAACAGGCACCGTCCGCCAGATTTGGATGCTGCATTTCCGCCAGCTTGTCAATGGTGGTTCAACCACCATTGAAAGGCTGACGAGAATGTACTTTGGAGGCCTCTTGCGGGCCCCCCTTGTGCAGGGGCATGTGCATTTTGCACTTGGGGGGCACCTACGGGAACATTGCGGCCGGTGCGGCAGCCAGCAGCAACCGCCGCAATGTTAATAATACCTTTTGCGGCTGCCCTGGGGGCGGCTGCATTGTAATATATTGTGCGGGACCATTGCCATATTGGCAGGTGGTCCCAAACCCCAGGACTGAAGTCCGTCCGCTATCGTAATCACCCCCTTAGTTTTTTAGGTCAAGCCAGGCACGCATGTGCTGCTCTATGGGGAGGCCTCTTGGACTCACTCTAGACTTTTTCCAAACTTGTCAGTGTGGTTTTTCAACTTCCACACATTCTATTGGCCTTTACATATGGCTTTCAAAAATGAAAGCATGCAATTGGCCAAAGGCGGGTGCATGTCCCACCTTTTCTCTAAATATTCACTCCCACGGCATCCAGCTGTCGGGAGCGAGCAGTGGCGTGCATGGTGCCAGCTGCATTCCTCGTTGTGGGTCATTAAATATAGCACAGTCGCTTTCACTTTCACGTCCGCGCTTGTCTTGCCTTGCCTTGCCTCAAAAGCAGACCCCACCCACCCCCAACACAGCATCGAGCAGCGCTCACCGTGCGCCTTCATTTATTATCAGCGCCCGTATGTTTTCTTTAAACACAGCATCGAGCATTGCTTGCTGTGCGCCTTTATCTAATAACTGCGGTCCTGGATGGGTGCCTGCAACAAAGCCTCCCTGTTCGCTTTGTGTGCTGTCCACTGTACGCCACAACCCTGATGTTTATACAAAGCAGGGCGGCTGCATGCACTCCCAGCGCCTGGAAGGTGCTCAATCCTTCACAATCACAGGCCAAGCTCTGTCTGAACTCCAGTATGATTGTTTTTAACTGCTCTTTGCCTCAAAAGCAGACCCCTCCCACCTAATACACAGCATCGAGCAGCTCTCTTCTGCACCTTTATTTTATTAATATCGCCTGTATGTTGAATTTTTTTCTTGGCTTGCCTCCAAAGCATACCCCTCCCACCTCCAACCCAGCATGGGCGCACACAGCAGCGTTTTTACTTTGAATTTTTCTGCTTGCAGTGTTGTTTGTTGGATTTCCTCTATAGATGACCCTTCCCACCTCCCGACACAGCATGACTGCGTGCCTTTATTTACTTATGAACAGCCCGCTTTTACTTTACATTTATATGTAAATAGCTTTACTTGTTTGTCTGGAGGGCATGGGGAGTTAAAGTGATTTCCCCAGAATTACAGGATGTTGAGCCAACAAGGAGGCTCGAACCTGGTCGCCTTCACGCCAACGTTGGCTGCTTTGGCCGTTATGCCACACCTTCTCCTTTGTCATATCGACTTTAGAAAAAAAAACTCAAAAGATTATTCAAAGATGTTAAGAGTGTGTGGGCATGCCAGTTGTGGATAATGTACTGCATTGTCAAACACTTCTAAGGTCCCAAAGCCGAGACGTTTTGGCTATGTCAATGCCTGTTAATCAATTATTTTAATAATTATTTTAAAATATATATGTATCATTCAATTTAACAAATATAACTCACTTGCCCGTACTGATGTCCATTATAATACTAACAATGGTCCACTTCGTTCAGACCACATCTATGTGTCAACGGAAGCTCCTGTACATATCATCTTTAAAAACAAAAGCAAATTCATTACCGCACACGTTTAAACAGTTATAGCTGAAACTTTAGAGGCCTTCCCTGATACCACTGCTGAAAACAATAAAAAGCAAACTAGACCCAGTCCTAGATTATGGGCTGAATGTGCAGGCCACCAGCACTCATTTTTGGGGACTGGCATTTTTCCTAATCAGAATTTCTTTGTGATATTCGTTAGACTGGAGGGCTCTAATGTTCAGCTAAACTATCGATTCACTAAGCACTTTATGGTGATAGTAAAGAAAGTAGCCTCCTTAATGCTCTGGATTAAAATCCTAGGCACTAGTGCGAGCTTTGGTCCGTCTGTTAATCTGGACAATTTTTAACATTTAGCCTTGTTTCGTTAAAATATTTTGTTTCGGTTGACGACCATAAAAGCAACACAAAACAAGAAACACATTGTATATTAAACAACTGAATACAGGCTAAAAGCTAAAATTCCCAGGAGAGGGAGCCACAGTGTTACATTTTTTAAATGAAATAAAATCCAAACAAAAAAATTAGTTTTACGGTTTAAAACACAACTTTATGGAGAAATCTGTTTATTGTTGCTTTGAAAAACCAGGAGGTATAACAATCACACAGCAGAGTGCCTACAACACCAACTGGGCCGGCTGCAGGAATAAGGATATAATGGCAGACCGGCCCTGGAAAAAGATCCAGCTAAACGTTAGATGGCAGGGGATTACACAGCATGTTGCCTACAACCCTTAATGGGCCGGCCGTATAAAAGGACAAACCTGGGCACGGGACAGCAGAGACCCCAGCTAGTATACACATTATTATGCCTTGGTCGTGCTGAATGCCATGAATATATAGCAGTACGATGAATATAAAACAATCTAACATCTATGTGTGTTGGGGAAGCTAACATGTGTCATGGGGGTCACCCCAATATGGCCTAGCCCAAACTTAATCTGTTGGAATCAGTCTGAGGATACGTAAATATGTAGGGCAGTTCAGCTCTCTGAGTTCCTTAGACAGAATATTAATGGAAGGGGACCATATTTTCGCATACATAGAAGGGTCAGTATTGGCCGGCATAGACAGTCGCTGCAGACCTAGGAGTGTCCAGAGTTGGTGAAGCCATTGCTGATGATCCGGTATGGTGCGTGACGCTCAAAGCACCAACAGGATCCTATGTGCAGCTTTAAGGGCCATCGCCATCTGTCGGCCCCTGATGGACTGGAGTGGGGAAGTAAGAGCGTAAGATATATGCAGGGAAACAAGGTATTTCTGTTTGGAAAGCTTCATCTTAGTCATCTAGTACTTGTTCACAGAATCTCGTGAGCTTGGAACAATTCCAATGCAAATGAAGCAGCGACCCAGGATTCCCGAAACCCCTCCATCACAGGCCATCACAGTGTAGGTTCCACTTCTGCATGCCTGTGGGTGTAAAATACCATTAGGAGGTCATTTTAAACGCAGTTTCAGTGTGAGAGTTGAATGTGGTATGGTGAGCCCTGTAAAATATATCCCCTCACTCTATCCGATAAGTCACATCCCAGTTCTGCCGCCCATCGTCGTTGGCCTGGCGTTTTGTGCGTGCAGTTGTGTGGCTTTAGAAAGCGGTAGATTTTGGAGATGATCTTCTTATTATTCGATTTCAAGGAAACCCATTTCTCAAAAGTGGTCATGGGCCTACCGGCGGCAGGAAGTACTTTGGGATTCAATAGCCAATGGACAAGTTGGGTGTGCGTGTACCTGTCTTGATCCAATGAGTAGTGGGATTTGAGCTCATCAAAGGAATGAAACCAGCGGAGTCAAAATGATGACAACCCACACTCTTGCATCCACCAGCTAACCAGCGTTTAGCCACTGGCGGCGAGGTGCCTGGTGGGAATTCAGGGTTGGCAAATAGCGGAGTTAATGGAGATGGGAATTATGAGAGCCCAGCTGTGCATACCACTTTGTCCCAGACCTTGAGAGTAATGCTCATGACCGAGGACGAATAAAGGCCCCAGGCCCTATGAACACACAGAAGCCACACCTCCCTCCAAATGTGGGATCCTGTCACCCTTTGGTCTATGAAGACCCAATGCTTTTCAGTCATAGGACGGTTCCATTCCACCAAAAATCTAAGTTGGGTGGCTTGCAAGTACCTCAGGACATTTGGGACCTCTAGACCCCCATCCTGTTTTGCCCGACGTAAAAGATGCTTCTGTAGTCTTGGTTTCGTCTTCCCCCAAATGAAGCGATTAATGGTCTGCTGAAGCTGTCGTAATGTCCCGGGTGGAGGGGCAAGCGACAGTGCCTGGAAGACAAATAGGATCCTGGAGAGTACATTCATTTTTACCGTGGTGATTCTCCCCAACCACGACAAAGGCAGACGTTGCCAGCCGTCTAGATCACCACGAATCGCTGCTCTAAGTGTAGAGCAATTTGTCTCGGCTGTCCTAGTGAGCGTCCGGCCTAAAACTACACCCAAAAATGGAAGGGCCCCTCCACCCATTGATACTCATATTGCACTTGGAGGGCATGCTCATTGTCTGGAAGTGTGGTGAGATTCAAGATCTGCGATTTGAACATAATCATCTTGAAGCCGGACACTGCTCCGAAGGCTTCAATTTTGGAGATGATCGCCGCAAGCGAAGAAAGATGTTGAGTGATAGAGAAAATTATGTTGTCTGTATAGAGGCTGATGAGATGCTGGTCTGCCCCAAATTGTATGCCAACCGCACCGGGATTGTACCTTAGCCTCTGAGCAAAGGGTTCCATATAGATGGCAAACAGGAGCGGGGAGAGCGAACAATCTTGTCTGGTACCCCACTCCACACGCAAACCCTCCAAACTCACCCCGTTCACTTGGTACCGTTGCTTTGGGTGCACTGTAGATACTGCGGATCCAATTCAGGAGCCGGCCTCCCAAACCGAAAATGCTGAAGGGTTACAAACAGATAAGGCCAGTTCACCCTATCGAACGCCTCCTCTGCATCCACAGCCTACAGTAGAGCCTCTTCTCTGGATAGTTGAACTTTGTCAATGAGGTGACAGACGTTTTGTGTTGGCACCACATTGACGAGAGGGCATATATCCTGCTTGATCAGGATCGATTAGGCCTGGCATCAGGGGATTAAAGCGGTGTGCTAGGATCTCAGTGAAAAGCTTTGCGTCGACATTTAGCAGTGAAATCGGCTAGTATAAACTACAAAGCTCAGGGTCTTTCCTTGTTTTCAGGATCATAGATATGGAAGCCTGAAGCTTGGTGTCAGTGAGCGAGCCAGTCTCCGCGAAGGAATTCAATGATCTGGTTAAGATAGGAGATAGTTCTTTGCAGAAGGTTTTATAAAAAGCTACACTGAAACCATCAGGTCCTGGCGCTTTCTTGGGTTTTAGCCTGGCAATTGCAGTGATCACCTCCTGGGTCTTAATGGGCTGATCAAGCGCATCAGCTTCCAGAGGTGGCAGCGGGGTGATCACAGCCGACTGGAGATAGGGAAATGGATCAGGGACCATCAGGTGGTCTTTCGAGTATAGGGATGAGTAGAACGCTCAGAATTCCTCCTTTATACCAGTGGCCTCTTGTGCTACTGTACCAGTTTGCGACTGAACGGCTTTAACTGTGTTAGTGTGTCCAGTGCTACGCAGGCAATGGGCCAGCATCCGTCCCCCCTTATTGGGCCCTACATGGAATTTATGTTTTAAGCGGAGCATGGAATATTCTGCCTTATCCAGATCAAGGTGCTTAAGCTGAGTCTGAGCCTGTTCTATGTCCCGCCATACTCGAGGAGCTCCTGTGCGTTTAGATTCCAGTTCCAGTACAGACTTCCCCAATTCCTCTTTTTTGTCTTTTCCAAGTTTGTTTTTGTGTGCAGATTGTGCAATGAGGGCCCCCCTAACAACTAATTTAAGGGCTTCCCAAACAGAAGAGAGTGAGACCTCTCCGGTATCATTCACAGCTAGGTAGTTAGATATCACCTGCCTAATGGAAGAGACTGTGTCTGGTGACAGCAGCAAAGATTCTCGTAGACGCCATGTGGGTTGTTGGGAGATGCGTGTTGGGACAGAGAAGGTGAGAGTGATAGCGGCATGTTCTGGATGAGACTGGGGTTCAATAGAAGAGTTGGAGATAAGCTCCCAAGCCGCAGGGTATGCAAGGAAGTGATCTAGCCTTGTGTAGGCTCTGTGGGCTGTGGAATATTATGTGTAATCCCGGGCCCTCGGATGCTGCAAGCGCCACACATTATGTAGCCCACATTAGGTCAACCAAGGTAGTCCTTCTGGAGTGAAAGCCCCCGTCTGACCTGTCCGTTGTGCAGAGTGGTCTGTCCCCCGCCCATAACTAAATTAAAGTCGCCTGCTATAAAAAGAGTTTGGTCAGGGAATTGGAGTATCCCTGTGATTGCTTTGGGTAGAAAACTTTCCTGACGTTCATTAGGGGCATAGAGCGAAGCAACCGTAAAGTGAAGAGATCCAAGCTGAACCCGTACTGCCAGTGCATGACCCTTCAGTTCAAAGCAAGTGTCCAGGTCAACCCCTTGGAAGCAGTGAGAGAGAAGAACCGCGACCCCACCCTTTTTTCCCTTCATAGACGACCATACCTGCAGAGGCAACTTCTTAGAATGCATTCTATGCATATCTTGCGCCAGGAGGTACGTTTCTTGGAGCAAACCGATATCCCCTTGTGAGTGCTCCAAAAGGGAAAGAATCGCTGCTCGTTTAGTGGGGTTATTAAGGCCCTATACATTTATGCTAAGAATTCTAACCTCCATATAGTAGACTGAAGGGAAAGTTTGGCTGTGACAGGGAGGTCATCCCATTGGCGAATCGGGCAATTTCAAACGGCACCTAGGCAGTGGCAAAGACATACACAGGCGCCCAAGCAAATTTATTCCATAAATGTAGCAGTCGAAAAGAGTCCCTGAACCTTGTCCCAACCCCAAACCATAACAAGAGAAAAAAAAACGGACCAACAGGTCCTAGTCTCTTTCATGTGTACGAAGTCTGAGTCCTGTGGGACAGCCATGGTAATGACAGTCATCTCCAACCAGATAGATGCCTGGCCTCCGTCCCTCCCTTTGATTCATACCCCCATACATAAACACACAGTACCTCAGTGGGGGGATCCAAGGCTTGTAGCTCATCTCCTGAGAGAGCGCGTATCAACCCTGATCTCTCCTTTGCCATGGTCGCAGGATCGGGTTGAGAAGGCGTAGATCGTACGCCCTGCCTGGGCCCTCAGCTGTTTCTATCCTGGGCTTTCTCAGCCGACATAGATCGGAGGATGGTGGGTCGGTGGGTGCATTCTTTAGAATTTCGTAAGCTTCCGCCAGAGAGCGTATCCTGCCATTGAATTGAAAGATAAGGCAAAACGGGCGACCCCAGGCATAAGATATTCCACGGGAGCGAAGGTGGCTTGTGATCAGGCAAAATCCTTCCTCTTCATTAGTGTTGATGCAGCTAGGTCCTGGTAAAGATGGATGGAGTGGCCACGGAACTGGAGCCCCTGGTCTGCCCGAACTGCTTTAAGGATCGCTTCCTTTTCTGTAAAGTTGTGAACACACACCAGGATGTCCACCTGTGGTCTAGGTGGCGCTCTGGGGGGCCAACTCTGTGACATCTGTCAATCTTGATAGTCTTGGTAGGAGATCCCCCAAGGATGTTCCCTAACAGCTCCTGCACATATCCCTCCAGGTCCGTTCCTTATTCCCCTGTTGGTGCACCCCTAATGCAGACATTATTCCTCCGGGATCTGTTATCCAAATCCTGTGCATGGGATTGGAGGTCAAGCTGCTGATCTTGCAAACCGACGATTTCCTGCTGGAGGGCCTGATCTCCGCATCCCTGGTAAGGGAGACCTCCTCCAGGGCAGCCACCCTCTCTCCCACCTCGCCAATGTCTCTCCGTGCCTCACGGAGCTCAGAGGTGAGGTCTTTTTTAACTGTTTGAAGGTCCTCTCTTAGTGAGGTGAAAAGGGCAGCCATGAATTCGCGGGTGACCCCACCATCTCCTCCTTCCAAACCGCTCATCGATTGGGAGCCCTCTCCTGTAGCTGTCTCTTGTTGACTAGCTGCTGGGCCCTAGAGGAACATGTCTTTGAGTGAACGGTCTTTTTTAGTCTTGCCGGTTGCCCTATCCACACAGTGGCATGATGAGCTAAGTAGCCTCGTTAAGAGGGTGCCAGAGGTGAGTGGACCAGCAAGCTGGACGATCCCAGGAGTTAAGGAGGGCAGAGCAGGACTCAGCTCCCAGAGGGGTGAACACCGGAAAACCACATTAAGTGCGACACGCAGACAGATGCATATATTTAACAAGCACCCCACCAGAAGACCGGATGCCCGTTCCGTGAGGGGGGATCTGCCGACAGAGCTCCAGCCGGTCTATACACAGCCCCTCTGTCGGTACAAGCTGCTGGGCCGCAACCAGCTCCTTACGCGGTGTAACTAGGCCTCTGACGTGTTACAGATATGCTGTGGTCCCCGTGGACTACATCTTCCCCCGGCCTCCACCCTACGGGTCGGGTTTGTGGAGGGAGGTCCAAGGCCTGTGTCTGTGCTTCCCCTGAGGGTTGAGAACGGTGGGCCCCAAGGATTTGAATATAAGAAGGCAGGAGAGAGCCACACCCCCTCTACGGGCCAAGTGATCCCTTTATGTATCGGTACTGCTCCCAGGGAGCCAACCGGGGGGCAGCAGCTGCTTAAAGATATGCAGTGAGGCCCCGTTGCTGTAGGGGTGGCAGGCGCTTTCGCAAATACGGGGTTAGCGGTAGGCTGTCACGCGGCCGTTGTGGGATTGCGCTGGGATATCGCGGTGAAGCCCGCACTCACCCAAGTCTCTGCTGGTTCCTCTAATTACCACACGGCCTACCGGAGCGCTCCCGCCGGGGTACTGATATTGCTGTGTCCCAGTCAGGCCTCCGTCTCCAGGGCATCAGTGCGGCATTACGTCTGGAGCCGTTTCAGGCCAGGTGCTCTCCAGGACCTCGAATAGGAAGTAGAGGAGCGGGGCCCACCGGATTTTCTCCCCTGGAGTGTTTCCTGGTGGCAGTAGTGCAGGCTGTCTGGGCCGCCACAGCGCTGCTCCGAGCCCGCGAGGTAGGCCTCAACCTCCGGGCAGTGTGTGCTGATCAGGTTACCGGAACGCATCGTCTGCTTGCCGGAGCTGATATTCCCCCCGTGTGCGAGATATAAAGCTGGGGGGGTCTATTTTAGGTGCTAAAGTTCCAGGCAGGTACGGAGCTCGCGTCAGGCACGTCTTCCTACGCCGCCATCTTGGACTCGTACCCTAAAACACAATTTAAAAAGCAGTACTGCGTAAAATAAATATTTTTCTGAAAATAAATACTTTCATGGCAGGTTGTGTTTGATAGTTAGCAGGACTGAAGTGTGCAATTGTAGCTATCGTAGTTTCAGTCGATTTATAAACTCAATGTTTAGATTATAACGTTTGCAGGAGTATCCTAGTACGAACAGGCCAAACTGCTTCTAAGAATTTGGCTATTGAGAAAACCACACACAACCCAGTTTCTGTCCTACAAATACGCAAAGCTTGCGCAAGGGGACAATCCAGCGTCTTTGTTGTCTGGTGTATGCTGGACAAAAAACGAGCAAGTGGGCATCTGTTTCCTGCGCTACTCCACAGGCTGAGCAGGCTGCAGTACCTTCTGAGTGAGATCTCCATGTACAGATGAAGGATGGAAGTAGAAAAGTGCCCAACCTAAATGTTTTGTACAAGGATCTAGTTAATGGCGATTCAATTTCGTCCAAGAAAGTTTCAAACTATGCTTACATTTGTGATACAATAAAAAATCAGCTCAACTACCACGGCTAGTGGTTTCCAGTACCTTCCTCCATTCGTAAGTCCAAAAAGCATCTTGGATCCCCTTTACCAAGGAAGCAGAGATGCCCTCTGGATGTAAAAAAAAAAATTTAAAAAGCCCGGGGAGTGCCTTGGGGGAGTTAAGGGAAGTTCTCAAAAATGTGCTTTCAGCAATACCCAGCAAATTGACATTACTAGAGCCCCATAGTTCAGAGCCATAGTTAGTAGCAGACGCGGCTTAAGCTCTCCAGATTTCCAGGAGTGGGGACATTGGGTGGAGGGATGTATTCTTAGCAAAATTCAGCTTGCCAGCAGCCCTGTGGTTTGGAAGTAACCCACTCTTATCAACCTGGCTGTTCCATGAGCTGGTGTTAGACAAGCATTTGCCTAGGTAGTTAAAGTCTGAAACTCTCTCCAGATTAATTCCCCCTGTTCTAACTGTTCCTCAAAATTGTTTGTGGGGGTGAATAGCCATAAATGTTGTTTTATCAGCATTTGTGGCTAGCCCGTTGGTGGTGCAAAACAAGTAGAAACTTTCTAGCAGTAGTTCTAAACCTTTAGGGGTTTTTGACACCAGAAGAGGGTTTCGGCAAAAAACAATGTCAGGATCTTAATACCACCCAGCACTGCGGAATCATTTATGTACTCCATTAGGAATACGGAACACCTATTAGTTCAAAGGAGAAAGAGTGTTGGAGCAAGGACACATCGTTGCCTTACACCCTTGTCTACTTGGATACAGTTAATTAGCTCACCCTCTGTGCCCCATCTTACTTGGGCATAATTTCCAGTGTGTTATCTCACAATAATTTCCAGTAGCGCGCAGGGGATGCCCATATCCTTCAAGGCAGCCCAAAGTTTGTCTCTAGGGACCATATTGAAGGCAAACTTGAGGTCCGCAAATCCTACTTAAAGGCTTCTTCCATTGAGATCTGCAGTTTTCCACCTCAACATCAAGAGCCTAAAAACCTGATCTACAGTACTTATTTTTGGATGCTAACCTGCCTGAAAAAGGGGACAAAATATTATTATCCTGCAACTATGTGTTCAGGTGGCTCAGAACCTGTTTGCTAAAGATCTTCTGGGCTATATTGAGCTTATTGGCCGGTAGTTTGCCAGGACCGATTTCATGTCTTTCTTGTACATAGGGACTATTATTGCTCCCTCCCAGGAATCTAGAATAGGTGCACCTGCCACAATAGAGCTTCAGATGTGGTTTGAGTATGGTGCCCAGATTTCAGGTACAGATTTAAACAGATCCTTGAGAGTTTTCTCTGGCCCAGAATCCTCTCCAGCTTTCAGTTTGAAGATAGCCTGTTGTGTTTCTCCCAGGGTAAATACCAAAATATCTGTTGCGGGCTCTTAGCCCTTGCTGGGTCAGACTTCGGGCAGTGGCTCCTGGGCAGATAAGTCAGTGAGTATGATATTAGTTTCACGTCTCATTATATTCGATTTACTTCCATGGCTAAATATATGCCAGAAGGTGGCTGGATTTTTAGTTCAAATGGCTGCTAGGACATCCTCCCAAATTAAGGAATCACAGGTTCTCTTGCAATTTTGGAGGGTTGCTTATACCTGGTCCCTGCTTCCTGAATGAATGATTGTTGGTCATTTTTTTTATAGATTTACCGAGGGAGCTTTTTGCCTCTCTACACTCTTTATTACACCAGGAGCTATTGTTGGTATGCAAATGGTTGGTGTTTCCTATGGTTTTAGTCAAACTAGTGTTCCTAAGAATGGTGAAACAATCGCCATGGAGCATTACTACATCAATTGGGCTGATGTCGTGATCACGCAGTAATATCAGAAGGGATTAGCTCTAAGTGAGTGCCGATTTTACTTAAAGCATCAGAGTTTGAAAAAATACCTTCCCATCTGATGTTTCTCCTTTTGTTAGTGACAGCCAAGTCTTTTGCCGGGTTTGCTAGAACAGGGCTGCCATTGAGAGTTAGGAGCAGGGGTAAGTGATCACTTTCATATCTGTTCTCAAACCTCATGTCGATCTGTGCAGGCCACAAATAGAGATCTAAGAAGAAGTAATTGATGTTGCTTTTGTAAGGACTCCTTCTAAAAGTGGGCTGCCTCTTTAGATCTGAAGAGGTACAGCAATTACAGGTGCTTATCTGGCATAAGAGAGAGCCTACCCATCCCACCCTTCGTACCATTAATATCTGCTTTATATTTGCAGGGTTGAATTTTTAGGATTTGGTGAGCCAGTCCACACTTGTTTCTTAACTCAACCCAGTATTCTCAATGAGGGAGGGGGTGGCCCTCCATCCAGAACTAAAACGTAAGGGCAGAAGGCAGGGGCAGGTCTAATTGGTCTTTTGATGGGATGGAATGAGCTCCAGCACTTATCAGTTTGGTGATGACCTACTTCGATAGGCCTGGGCTCTGTGTGACCATGTGACCCAAGAACAAGGAGGCACCCTGTACCACCTGGGAATCTGAATTTCTGATACTCTTTGAAGCCCCCAAGGAGCAGAACCCCCTGTTGCAGCTAGCAGAATAGGCTTCATTAGTTGTGGCTGTGGCTGGTGATGAAATCAAGTCATTCTTGTGGGTGTTCTCATAAATAGTCATCTTGGTAGTAATAGTGATCAGTCTGCTTTCTATACAGCTTAGTTGTTCCTTGATTGGACTGAGTTTTTCCTCTAGAATAGAGAAAAGCTTCTCACACAGCATACTAAGACTAAATGAACCAAGGATTTCTAAATCAAATGTGTGGATTGACTCCATGATCAGGTTTTTGCACCACAGCTGCACGGGGAGCTAATGGACGATCTAAGTTTTGAAGTTCTTGGGGTCTCTGCGATGTCTGTGGCTTCTGCGAAGGTTGCCTGGCCGATCTAAGTTTGGGACCTGGTTTTGCAAGGACAGCTTCAATTTCCTTTTCTTTTTAACTACTGTCTCACAGGGGCTGTTATTAGAACTGTGACTAGGGCCAGGGGAGAGGCCAAGCTATGAGTAACTATGTAACTGCCAGTGAGCTGGATATATGTGCAAGTTCTCCTACTCCTCTCCTTCCTCTCCCTCTGACACAGAGATAATTACCATGTGAGGCAAATTTTTACCAGGGTCTGTCTCGGGTGGGGCGAGGGGGTAGGTTTTGTAGAAGAGTGGTTGGCTGTACAGTGCAAGGGGTTAGGCCACCTCCCAACCCTAGAGGCCGCCATCTCTCCGCCTACGCGATCTCCTTGAACACCACACTGACAGCCTGCACCAGAAACGAGTCCAAGGTGGTACCATATTTAGGCACAACTTTTGATTGGCAACTTGCGTTTTACCATTTCGAGTACACACAGATGGACTGGGTGGTTGAATCGTTGAATAGTTGGAGATTAGGAAAAAAGTAAAAGTCTGGCAGTTCCAGCACTGGTAGAGACAGCCGAAAGAAAGAACAGGAATCAAATAGTAATCAAGGTCAGTCAGAGCCAATCTGGGTGGGTCAAATCAATCCAGGCTGAAGACTACCAGGAGAACTTAACTCCACCCCAGTCTTCAAGACCTGCTTCCGTCTCCACCACACACACCACTGTACATTGTTTTATTTTCTTTTTCGGGTGACTGGATGAACTAAAGACTGGAGACTAAAAGCTGAAGACTGGAAGTAGGTCACTGCTGGCAAACTCTGGGATTTTGAACTATATGCATGAGCTGTTTGGGTATGGGAGACCTATAGCAGACCTCTAACAGGGCCCAAGATGCTCAAAAAGTTTTTTTACTGCAGGCTACAGTGGGCTCTATGCCATCATCCTTGGGCCTTCCTTGCAGCCCTGATGACAATGCAGCTGGATAACAATGCAGCTGAACAAGCATGGAAAACACCCCGTCGCCCTTCCGTACATCTGAGCCTACTCGCCTTTGCAAGGGGGCCAGGCGCAGTGGTGGGCACGGTGTCATCCGTGCAAGGAGCGCCCTGGGCCGCGATTTAAGAGACTGGCCCAGAAACCCCCCTGCACGACCTCACAGCAATAGTGACTTTGCTGTCAGAAGGACTGGGCCTGGGCCCGTAGCCAGAGGAAGGAACCAAGCCTGCGGCCACAGCAATTTAACGTCTGGAACAATCTTGTGGCCTGTCTATACTTCTCCCCTCTTGTAGAATCAGAAGCTGTGCAACGTCAGAACCGGTGGCGTGAGCAAAGACGTAGCAACATCAGACATGTAGCCTCCCAATTCTCCTCGGCGTATGGCGTGTGATGCATGTGTGTGGCCCGGCACAAGCGCAGCTACGTGGGTGGGGGGGAGGTACCATTTAGTCAAGTAGTGGGTTTCCTAAGTCTATCATCTTTGCAGAAAAGAAAACAACGGACATCCCTGAATAGTAATGTACCTAGTACTCTCTAGAATTGCCTTTTCTTTTTAATCATTGTCATCTTCCCAACATATGTTTTAATGTTAATTACTTGTATGTCCTCCATAATACTGTGATGTATTGTAAAGATTTTGACTAATACAACATATTTTATTTTACCCCCTCTCCCTAAAATTAGAGTAGATAGGAAATGATATGTGCAGTTTTCAATGAATCTGTTCAACAGGGGGGCCAGAGACATTTTAAGGCATGGGCAAAGTGAGAATTTGCCCAAGGCCCCCAACTTCTGAGGGCCCCCTGAGAAAGTAAACTTTCTATTTGCTCCTTCTCCATTCAATTCCGCTATTTAAACTGATTTCTTTTTCTTACTGCTACCATTGACTCTTACTCGGTCCCTCTACACTGTGTCATCCTAAGGATTTTTGGGGTCCCAGGAAAGACCTTTCTTAATTGCTTTAGTGTTATCCTGTTAAAGTTTAACATATAATTCAGCATCGTTTGTCATCATGTGGATTTGAATTAGAAGGAAATGGATAATAAAACTCAAATGTGTTGCACTCAAGGCCCCCTAAGTATGTCTTGCCAAAGGCCCCAAAATGCTTAAGATGACACTGAGTGGGCCATATAACACCCATTAAAGTGCTATATTAAAGAATACTTCTCAAGACACTGCTGACATCTCTATAAGCTTTCATTGAGTATTAAAAAGAGGAGGGCACGTTTTTTCTTTAGTAATGCCATGCTTGACACAATTAATTTTTGAGCATGTTTGATGCTTACTTGCACCTTGCTTTTTCCCATTCTTTATATTTCTGTTAATGTCTGAATGATTAGTTATGTCTACAAAAAACTTTAGTTGCATCAAGAGATAATGCCATCAACACACACAAACTCACAGAGAATGGGCTTTCTTTGGGTCCGCCCCCTTCAGCCATTATCTTGTTTGTTTCAGTTCCCCTCAGCCACTGCTTGTCTTTCATAGCAGCCCACAGGTGTATTGTTCAGTTATACGTTTTCAAGTGGTGGCTTTGAATTGTTCATTGCTCAAAAAGGACTTTGTGTCATTTACGATCCCCTCATCCAAGATGCATCCAAGGACAGTGGCCATTTCAAATGATGTGGTTGAACTATCAAGAGTGCTAACAGCTCCACGGCAGTGCCCCTCTTATATGAGGGGATTCAAAGGACTAAAATGTGAGCTCTTTTTACTATGTTTACTAAAATAGCATGACCCTAGCAAAAGAAAGATTGCAATAGTCAGCTGTAAAATATCTGCTGAGCAAAACAGTCTCTTTGGTGAGGATGACTTGTTCTAGTAATGTTTTCTTGAAATGTAAATCCAAGTAAACTGAAGTACACTGGAAAGTGATGGAATTAAATGGATCATCTTGATATGCTTGTTTTTCAGGACACCGTGTACTGCTTCCCTTAATTTTTGTTTCTCCTAGCTGTGACAATTTGCAAATCAATAACAAGTAACATGATTTATTACAGTGCAGAAATAACCACACTGCAGTAGGATACTGTTTCTGTTTCACACATTAACATTTTGGCAAAATGTTATTTACCAACAGTGATTTTAAATACTTTCATTTGTGCTTGAACTATTTCAAATCCTAAAAGTTGTGACATGGCTCTTGTAAATGTATTGGGAAAGCTTTTTCTACTTGACCTTCACTAAGCAACAGGACAACACCACAAAGAATGGTGACAATATAAAGCAATAGTAGCACTGGTAGTCAAAACTGCACCTCTTTCTCTTAAGATAACTATCGTTCTAGTGCTGTTATCGAGAAAGTCTCTACCACTTTGAAAACTGCGGTTATTAAATGAACGCATCATGTTACTTTTTTAAAACAATGATTTTGAAGCATCCTTTGATGCTGCAAAATCCTTTGACTCCACCTAGCTTTGATGATTTGCATCCTAATTAACACATAGTAAGTTGGACCACAGTGCAAGAATTTCACACAATTATTTTTTGGGGTGAATTGTTGGTGCTTTGAAATCATGAAGAAATATCTTCATATCCATTAATTTAGTCGAGCAATGTGCAAGAGTGTAAATAGATGCATTTCAGATCAGCACTCTGCATGTTTATCATATACATACCAGATTTGTTTTGCCATCGGGAGCAAATGACTTAATTGCTGGCCTAATAACATTTCATTTTCTGTGGTCTGATATGTGCCTACATTTTTTAATATATAATTGGGTACAGAATGCACATTTCACAACTTATTTTCCTTTTCAAATCTGGACTTTTGGTGCACGACTGCTTTTAATATTGTTTTCTAAATATTTTTATAGTAACATTATATTGCCATTTTACATGTTAACAATAAAACATTTGCCTTGCTCAATATGGATACTAATACACATTGCTTCACTGTTGTCCTGAGTTCCCTGAACAGGTCTAGCACAGTGTCCTTCCATTGCTACGAGTAGCTCCCTAGGTTTAATCTAACTTGTCAGTCCGTGGTAGTCCCACCAGTTTTTCCAGATTTTGTAATATTTGCAGGGGCATCCCCAGGCTTTGAAATTTGTTTCCTCCAGTTTGACGCACCAGTCCATACCCCGAGTCCAGACCTCGACCGAGGGGGCCATTAGAGAGGTCCAATAGCGGGCCATGTCCCTTTTGGCTATTAATGTGCCCAGACCCACAATTGTCCTATCCCATTGGACCCCCCCATATCATCTAGGATACCAAGCAGAGCAATCCTTGGGTCAGTGTCAACAGCGGTACCCACCACGGCTGATAGAACAGCAAGGATGGCAGTCCAATAAACCTGTATCACTGGGCAGTCATATAGGCTTTGTGTAAATATTTGAATTATATACAGCGGAGTCATGCAGATATTGTTAAGGTTCAATGAGCCATACAGGCATCTCTCCAATCCGCCTCATCCAGGTCCCCACCTGACCTTCCCACTTCTCTTTCATAGGGGTCAGTGATATAGGCAAGTGGATCTCTAGGGACTTATTGATCTGGGATACCTCACCTTTGCCTAAATGGCCCATAAGAATCTTGTTTTCCAAGGTAGTATTTGCTGGAGTTATACGTAGTGCGAGAATTGGGAGGTTGGCATTTGGAATGCTTCCTGGAGCTCTTTGAATGATTTCATGGGCTTCCGCCCCAAACGTCCCCCAGTCTCTACATTTCAACAGAGTACCTGCCCTCCCACAGTGGGGTTTCCATCCCAACCACTGGAGAGTGGCCCTCCATGCTCTAAACACCACTTGGGTTACCTCCGGGATGTTGAATAGAACGAGGGCACCGTAAAGGATGTGGAGTATATTGTCCACTCCCAGTATGCCTAATTAGCCTCTGTAGGCAGGGTCATCCCACCGTCCATGTAGTCAGTTATTGATAGGGAGCAATTGTGCCACCCAGTAGTATAGGCGTCTGTCATACATCTCCTGGGTGCATTTTTCAAAGACTACTTTGGGAGTGCCTCTGGCCCAAATATATTTACATACCAGAGCCTGATGGAGTCAAACCAGGCTTGTGGTATGTGTAAAGATAAGTTTTGTAAAACATAGAGTTATTTTGGAAGGATCATCATCTTGTACAATGCGATCCTACCCCTGGTATTAAGTGGAAGGTTATTCCAACTTGAAAGGTCCTCTTGGCCCTGTGCCTTAGGGGAGCAAAGTTCAAGCTCCATGACGGGTCTGGCTCCTAGCATATGTGCACTCTCAGGTATTGAAAGCTCACCCTGGACAATCATTTTTGCAGGCACAAATCTACAATGCTACCAAGGGAGCCAATTTTCAGATGAGTATCTTAAGGAAACTTAAACCCTTCCTCCCACAGACTGATCTAAAAATGGTGGTTCAAGCTCTAGTACTACCAAGACTGGACTATGGAAGCACCACTCTATGCGGTCTTCCAAAATACAAGCTTGCACCGATCAGGGCATCGCTTAATGCTGCAGCCAGGCTGGTCTTCGGAATAAAAAGAAATAACCACATCACCCTGGCCCTGAAAGCTTTGAAATGGCTACCTTACGAGTCGAGAATACAACTAAAGATCGTCTGCATGACACATAAAGCTCTACATAGCAACACCCGAGCTATTTAGCACAAAAGCTAGACCGGTCGGGAGGTTGCAGACATTCGCGAAGCACGAGCTCACTACTACTAAAACCTCAATCCTTCCACAAAAAGAGAACTGGGTGCAGAGCTTTCTCAGGTATCGCACTGAAGATTGGAACAACTTTCCCCCAGACATACGCACAATCTCCTCTTTTACCGCCTTCAAAAAAGGAGTGAAAATGTTTCTAATGAACAAATTAACATACTGAATCTTTAACTCTCTGATGCCTATTTGCCACCGATTATATCCAAACACCAATGTCTACCTCTTTTATATTATATGCGATTTCCATTTGCATGTATAATATGTGATAATTATGTTCTGTAAAGCGCTTTCATACCCCCGTGGGTCATGTTCACGCTATATAAAACTTTATAAATAAATAAATAAAACCCAGTGCACTGGAATCCCGGATTGCCAGACCACATCCTGGCGGTCCTCCCTCAACGGCACCAGTAGGGATTTGCCCCAGTTGACCCGAAGCACAATGCCTCCCCAAAAGTACCTAGTGCCTGCTGGTCTGGACATGACTAAACGTAGGTAGTTTGTATATAGCATTATGTTGTCCTCCAACCACAAGCCCCAGTCAAAGCCCAAAACCTGGGTGTTGCATTGGATTCACACTGCCAATAGCTCGAAGGCGAGTGGGAGGGTGGGCACCCCTGCCTGGTACCCCTCCTCATGCCCGGGTACCCACAAAAAGGATCATTACATATGCCTGAAATCGAAGTCCGAACCCCATGCCACTAAGCACTTTATCAAGATAAGGCCAGCCAACTGTATCTAACGTCTTTTTAAAACAAATTAACAGGAGGGATACTGGGCCTCCTAGAGCTCGGTTACGGAACAGTGCTATGTGTACTCTGCAGATGCAATGCCTGGTGCTGTGCCAAGGGATAAACTCACATTGATGGGGGTGGACCAATTTGTGAATGACCGCCAACAGCCAGCTCATCAGAAGCTTTGCGTAAAGTTTAACCTCGCTATTGATAAGGCAAATGGGTCTGAAAAAGGCGCAAGTTGAATGTGTGCAACCAGGTTTGGGAAGGACCACAATTGTGGCTTGGTGAATCTTGGAAGAAAAGTGGCCCTTGACAATGATTTCATTATATAATTTAATCATGGGCAGGACAATGTCAGGGTAAGTTTGTGATAGAACTCAATAAGGTATCTGTCAGGTCCTGGTGTTTTACACGGATTAAGATTCACCAGTGTGTCTACTACATGTCTCTTTCCAGGACAGCCCTTTATGGGATGAGGGGGTGGCAAGGGGACTTTCCCCACCAAAGAGGATGTTGTTTAAGTGTCCGGACATATCTAGCTAGCATAAAGCTCCCTTTGGTATTGGTCAGCTACAGCGGTGATCCCCTGAGAATCTTCCTCCTATTGGTGTGTGGCAAGCAAGTGTAGTAGCTTACTAGATCTGTCGCCCATTCATAAACCTGGCGTGTGGATGCCATCCAGCACTTGCGGGCCTCTTCCAGGCACAATTGGCGTAGTGAGGCCCAGTCTAATTCTTAGTGGCTGTGTCTCTGAGTCACTAAGTGATCCAGGCTCCATGTGGTCCAAAAGCATTATTGAGGTTTCAAGCGCGACTATTTGGCGGTGCTTTTCGCAGTAAACCCCTTGTTAGAACCTGGGTCTCTAGTTGGCAGGGGTATGCACCCTAGTCCAAATAGGGACCACCGCTTCCGACTTGGTAGCCTGGCGCAGAGCAGCAAAGGCGTAACTTCAGAGGCAATGTGTAAAGTATTTGTGCAACACACAACGGCGATGACACAGTAAAAACACTCACAAAAGGAACACCACACCAGTTTTGTATAAGAATAAGAATTTCTTTATCTAAAAATTATGCGAGAACCAAAAGCAGGTAAATCCAGCTCCAGGCAAGATCAATAATAAAAAGGATTCCAGTTTCCAAGCAAGATCAATAATCAATAGGAATGAATCCAGTTCCCAGGCCTGATCAATAATAAAAAGGATTCCAGTTTCCAAGCAAGATCAATAACCAATAAGAATGAATCCAGTTCCCAGGCCTGATCAAATCACCAAAAGCTCATGTGTGCCAAGGGCTCCTGCTGGTAATGTCTTTCTCACAGTGTCCTTGGATCGCAAAAGTTCACTTGAGGTAGGTTCTTATGGTCAAAATTCACTGGGGAAGGTTCTTAGGCCAAAGTTCCCTTGTAGCGTAATAAGTGTGCCTCTCATAGAAATGATGCTCCCAGCATAGGAAGTGCGACTGCCCAGGCGCTGCTGGTAATGCTAAAAAATGCCCCAGTGTCAATTACCAAGTAATTATGCCCCCGTATGCCGGTCAGTGAAGGACGGTTCCCAGCCAAGCACAAAGCTCACACTCCAGGTACCCGGCCAACCTGCACCCCGCCCCCTCGCAGCAGCCTGGTTGCACTGAGGCGTTACCTGGGGTGGTGGTTGTGGGCGCGGGTGCGAGGCTCCTCTCCCCCTGGGGCCTCGGGCTCAGCAGGCGCTGCACAGGTGGGGTCATGGCCACAAAGCGCTCCTTTAGCACAGCGCTTAACAGTGCCTCCAAGTCCGGGGCAACGACGGAGCCTCCTGCCACACAGCGCTTCGCTTCTCAGCGCTACACAGTGCGCTCCGGTCCCAGTGGCGGTGACCTCAGGGCCAGTTTCAGTCGGCTTGCGCCAGAAGCAGAGGCAATCACAGAGCCCTCGGGAGGATCACGGGGCAAGCAGTGCTGAGGGCAGGCACAGCGTTGCAGGGCAAATCTTGAGAGTGTTGTTGCTGTTCCAAAGGGCAGTCTTTAAAACGCTGTGGCCCTAGGACAGGTAGTTTCCTTTAGCTTAAAAAGGGTGCAGTCCCAAAAAGGCATTCTTTAAAAGGTTGAAGACTCTTTAAAATGTGGTTCAAAGAAAAGTAGTTCCTTTGTGATGTTGTGGAGACACTCTGGTGATGATGTTGCAGTCTCCCACGCAGGGCAGGATCAGCAGACAGTAGGGCAGCTCAGCAGGTTGTGGGGTAGCAGTTCCTTGGAGCAGTCCGCCTCCTTCCCAGTGGCAATCCTCTTGCGCAGCAGTCCTCACTCCAGCAGGGATTCTTCCAGGTCCAGCAGTGTAACAAAGAAGTGAGGCCAGGACCCTCCCTTATATATCTTTCAGTCTAAGGGCTAGAAAGTGGTAGAAGTCTCTGGAAGGGTCTGGGGGCAGGGGCTTCTGGAAGAGTCCAGGGAGTTCTGGTATGTTCCCTGTCTTCCCTGACCTAGCTGTCAAAGTGACGAGAGACAGGCCGTTAAGGCTACAGTGGACAGCCCATCACAGCTCAGCCCAGGGAAGAAGGTGTGAATCACCACTCCCACCTCCCAACCCAGACAGGCTATCAGTATGCAGGGGGGAGGGGGGGAGTCTGCAGAGCCTAATCTAAGTGTAGGCAGGAAAAGGTCCCCTTTATAAAAGTGGGATCCCTAGCGTAGTAATGCCCAAACCCTATATATCATTGGAAAGGGTTCTCCGCCCGAGTCCAACAAGACCAAACATGACAGACTTATTAGGTCCCTGTCAGAAGTTATCCCATAAGGGTAGGTTCCTAATCTTAGCCTATGGAGGATTAAGCCTTACTGCGGTAGCAGTGGCTTGTGGCAGATATGCCAGCCTCACAAGGTTTTAGGGGAGAGCACCTGCACCTCAGCACTGTTTAGCAGTGGTGAGGCGCCCAGAGTCCTAAGTCCAACAAAAGGTATGGTAAAAATGGGAGGCAAAAGGGCAAAAAGGTAGGGGAAGACCACCCTAAGGCTGACAGGTCCAACACCCCTTAGATGTAGAAAAGAACAACAAACCCTCATATAGGCCTTGTCCGCTTCCGATAAGCTCCTGGCAGATTCAACAGAACTCTTTATCTCCACCACCAGGATGGAGATCCCCATATAGAAAGTAATAAGGAATTTTGAGAAAATGTATTTTAAATAAAGGAAAATAAAGATTATTTTTTAAGAAAAAAAAATATAAACACATTTTACAAGCTCTTATTTATAGAGGACAACCCCAGTAACAGTGGACATGACATCTGCAGTAATGTAATAAGATATTAAATTTTAAATTAATAAAATCTTATTTTGATTAAAATTATTTTAAAATAAATTACATGTTAGTATGTTAGTTTTCTCATCCCCTCCCCTCCCCTGATATCATTATCATTTATGTGGAATGCTCCATAAACTTGGATGCAATTACGTTTTATCTGATGTTTTTTTTAAATTATAATTTCCTATGTATTCTTTATTAATATGTTATTATACATATTACAAAATAATATTTATATTCAAATAAATACCTGCATATATAAAATCTATTACAATTAATGTGGAGTATAATATAAAATGTAATTGGATTTATTTTGTTTCGCTATGTGATTGTGTTATTCCCTGCTTCCACTGATTTCTAAGTGTGTTTAGTTGCACTACAGGTGACTGGCCGTGTGTGGTGATTCTCTTACTCCAAGATCTGGGTTTTAGTAAATGTAAGCCTGCAGTGTAAGTAGTACTACAAAAGAACATTCAGGTGCTTATTTCATGAGTTGCAACTATCTTACTCATGTATTGCTTTGGCATCTTCTTCTCTAAACCCCTCCTTAAATTTCCCTAATCCTCATTCATTTTGTAGTACTTGTTCCCCATTTTTTCTCCACTCTCCTTTGTCCCTCCCACGTTTACTTCTAAAATCTAAAATTACATCTGTGGAGCTCTCCATGCAGAAAGATAGGGCTAGAGGTTTGTGAATTGCAGTTTAGAGAATGTAAAGTCATACTACTTAACATACACCAAAATGGCTTTTGTAAAAGGCCCATAGTTCGAATTAATGAATGGTTGTGCATTTCTAAGCATTTGTAAAGGATTACCGGGTGATGGGCAAATCAGAACATGTATAATGGTGGTATTCCTGACATATGGTGGGCATCCTTACTACCATGGTGCCCACCCCTGCGTAACACTTGCACTGCCATAAGTCAGGATCCCCTGCAGACCCTCTCAAACCAGACCAATTTAGGAAAGTGCTTCCGGCGATCATATCCTCTTTGGGTCAGGTGATACACAGGTCCCTCGCCATGGCAGCCGTGCCTAGGGCATGGAAATAGGCCATGGTGATACCCCTGCTCAAAAAAACACAGCTCAACCGGAAAACTACCTCCCTCTTTCCTTGCTCCCCTGGGCAGCAAAGATCACAGAGGCATATGTCAACTCCCTCCTGTCGGACTTCCTGACCAGTAATAACACGCTGGACCCCTCCCAGAATGGCTTTCGACCAGGTCACAGCATGGAGTCTGCCCTCCTGGCTGTGACAGAACATCTCTGGTCAGCACTGGACGCTGGGTGAACGTCGGCACTGATTCTATTGGATCTCAGTGCCACGTTTGACACTTTAACCCATGCTATTGTGCTGCGACGCCTGGAAGAGGCAGGAATTATTGGTCCGGCCTTGGAGTGGCTTACCTTTCATGAGAGGTCGTTTGTGGTAACAGTCCCCCCGTATTCCTCTGGCGAACACTCCATCAAACAAGGGGTACCACAGGGTTCCTCCCTCAGCCCCCTGCTATTTAACCTTTATCTCCAACCCCTGGCTGCAGTAGCTAAGAGCAGAGGACTGATCATGGTTTCCTACGCCGACGATACACAGTTGGTGGTGGCGCTCTCGAACGACGCCGAGCGGGACGCCCTTAAGTTTCAAGGCTATCTGGCGACAGTCGCCGAGTAGATGACCACCAACTGTCTCTAGCTGAATGCCAGCAAGTAGGAGGTATTGCTGGTGGGTAAGAACCATGGTCAGTGGAGTGAACTCTGGTGGCCCGCAAGCCTTGGTAGCGCCCCCCCTCCCCTCCCAAGCAGGTTGTGAAAAATCTGGGAGTGTGGCTGGACTTGTCTCTTAGCTTCCGAGATCAACCAAAAAGGTAGCAGGGACCTACTTTGGACTACTGCGGGGGCTTAGACCCCTATTGGGTTTCTTTGATACACCCACAAGACAGGTCATCATTCAAGCATCTATAATGTCGAGACTGGACTATGCCTGCTCTCTGTATCTGGGGTCTAATAAGGCTGAAATTCTGAGGCTGCACAGGGCACAGAAGGCAGCGGCAAGAACCCTTCTTGGTTAGCGCAGGTCCTGTCCGGTGTCATACGCCATTTGTCGACTTCACTGGCTGCCTGTGGCCAGGTAAATTGAATTCAAGGCCCTCTGCATTACTTCAAAGCACTGAAATTTACCACCTCTAGTATCCTGGCCAACCTGCTATCACCATATGTTCCCATACGTCATCTCCGATTACTGGGTCAACACCTGGTGGTGGTCCCCCGGACACAGAGAGTACGTGCTGTGGCCGCTCCTTTGGCAGTAGGGTGGCTTCCCTCTGGAACTCACTTCCTGCTCACACCCGTGGCCTTAACATTTACCTAGAATTCAGGAAGGCCATCAAAACTCACCTTTTTCCTGCACTGTAATTCCTATGTAGTGCTCTACCCGAACATGTCATTTGCTCTGCTGTCAGCGCCGGCACGCCCTATTGCTGGGGCAGCTGTTGCGCTTCACAAGTTGTGGTAACATAACATAATAGCTTTAATGCTTGACACGTTGTATGCTTTTTTGGAGCAGTGGTGCCCACCCTTGGTGCAGTGTTTGTGCTGGCATAAATTGTGATAATTCTTTATGTATATTGTGGCTATTCTTGGCTCAACGATGCCAAGCTGTGGGTTAATGTTTTCTCTAGCATAATACTCTTAGTTCTTGCTTGCCATTTTTGTAACACTATTACTACTGCTGCCTGAGGCCTTAATCTCTGTGACTGATGTCTGTATCCATCCATGTACTTCTTAATCCATCCATATACTCCCTCAGTAATCTATTGATGCATTCACAAATCCAGCCTTTGATCAGTGCACTTACTTAAGAGCACTTACTTAGTCAATCATTCATTTATCTATGAACTCTCTGACCCTGTATGTATCCATGTGTGCACTCACTCTTCCATCCAACTACTGAGTCATTATCACATTCCGCCCTTTACTCAACCAAAAAACAACACACACACAATATCCAGATTTGTTAACTTTGCCATTACTTTTTTTATTTAGGAGGTATTGCTTATTTTGAAGGTTTTTTTTTCAACTTTAGAATGTCCTTTTACTAAGCTCAAGTAGCATTGACATCTTAATTTCTTCCTCACTACACAATTTGCATGGTCAGAAAAAGTTTTGAAACCAAAAATATGCATATGGGTTCAAGCCAATTGCTGGCTTGTCTTCTAGGAAAACTCTCCTCAAGCAGGCAGCCAGTGCTTTACTATTCCATTCAGATGTAGATGAAACATTGCTAAAGCAATCGATATGGCCAATCGGTTACAGTGTGCCTTGGCATAGATTTGATAGGTCTCTCCCTGTGGACTGTTCTGGCTTTTTTCCTTGTAACGTAAGCCTGCATTCCAAAAGTAAAAGGGCTGCACAGGAGGATGGACCTGTGGTAAATTTTCATAGGACATAGGTGATATTAGCCTAATCGAAGGGTGATCATATGACAATGGCTTCGACTCTTTCGACCTCACCCTAAATAAAATCTGTTCCCTCCGCTGTCGAACTAAAGGGTGGTAGCTTAAAGGCGTCACTCCTGTTTGGGCCTATTAGAGCCTGGGATCAGAAACCATGCCTTTCCACTACTAGACTCCCAGGTAAGCCCTCAGCCTTTAGCACCTCCATCAAGGCTAACCTGTAAAAAGCCTGGCCTAACTTAACCACAGGGCAGGGATAGCCACTAATGGTTATAATCCACCTTAAGCTTGTTGAAGTGGGATTTCTACATCTGGGTTTAGGGGATCGTTTCTCTGGTCCATAACCCAATTCCGCTTGTGTGTCTTCCATCTATAAAATCATGATATTGCCCATATGCATGGGGTTCTTTCAACCAGTCCACTATGACTAACCACTAATCAATTGAACAGGCATATAATGTCTAAAGAGATCTGCTACACATTGCTGACCACCTCAGGACTCTAATACCTGCAGTCCCCAAATAGCTATATTTTTTTACCGTTTCCTAACCCCGGGAGTTGACAACCAATCTAGCAATCATTTGAAGGGATGACTTTAACCCAGTCTCTGGCAGAGCTCTGTGTGTATGCTGCAACTTCCGCCCTAGATTCATATGACCTCAGAGCGGGGAACCTCTGCCACAGCCAGCATATACATTTAGATCCAGAATATAAAGAAATGCTAAACATAATAATGCGACCTGTGGAGCTAATCACACATGCCAGGATACTACTAATCTTAAACTGCACATCTTTCCCTTACCCGGTCATCCATCACACTGTAAGTAAGGGCAGAATCTCAAGACAAGATAACGATGCCTCTCTGATCACACATAAATAACACAAAATATTTCCTCACATAGGCTCAAAACAAAGACAACACACTTCCAACCATCTACCCCACGTGGTGAAGTGTGGTACCCATTTCAGTAAACACTTTGTTTCCCCACATAGAAGTAGTGTTTTATTGCATTGTAATTGCATTTATATAGTGTCTACTAACCCTGACAAAGCATTGATGCGCGTTACGCCGGCAGCATGCTGCTTCAGAACCCAAAGTTAGTGATTAGTCCAGTGTTATGGGTTATTGTTTTCTATTGGGATTTGTCTTGTGTGTCCGAGTAACCATTCCGTGCCTTACCTTCAGTTTCTTTGTGGTAGATTAAATTAATAGAAGTTAGGTGTGATCATAAGTGAGATGTATATGATCTCATGCAGATGGTTGGTGGGCTTAATAGATGAGCAAGAGAAGATTAAGTATTGTTAGGTTGTAGTGGTATGACATTCAGAGGGGAGAGGTTATAATCTAGTAAATGAGTTGTGGGCAGTGTACAGAAATACAGTAGAGGCTAAGGCAAACATGCATGTGACTTAGAGTCGGTTGTAGCCAGAGAGAAGAGGCATGCAAATGATGGAAGGGATGGAGAGGGCAATTTGAATGAAAAAATGAGGGGTGACAATCAGACATTTTAAGTGAAGGTCAGTTTTTCATGCAGGAATTTGCGAATAGCAGAAATTTAGGAATACAAAGGATGTTTTTGAGATGGCATGCAATTTAAGGATGCAAGACTGTAGACAGAAACGTAATTTGCATGTGAATGTAGTGCTATATTAGGAATTTTTGATAGGCACTGGAATCAGGCAAGCAATCTATCTGCTGATAAGCTACTGCTAGACCACTATTCCATACAAGGCAGCTGATCAGCTATGGGATGGGACTGAAAAGTAAACGATGGATGTATATAAACTGAGATATCGAGAGTTTAAGTTTCTCTCAAAAGAAGCAGTAACCTCAAGATCATAACAATGTGCAAAAATATATGTATACAAACTTTGAAAAGAAGATTCTGCAAATGCTGGAGTGGATGTCGTCTGATGTTCATCTTCAAGTTTAGCTCACACTATTAACTACAACGCATAGAGAAATCTAATTTGGATGGAGATCTGGGACAACTTTGCCAGTAAATGCTATGTAAATGCTACAATACCGCACACCCATGCAGAATCTAAAAGGCTTTGGTTCCATAAAATACATGATTCTCCTGTGGGGCTGGTTTTTTGTTTGTCAGCCTTTTTCATCACCTATAGGTGCGACTGTGACATTCAATATTTGGAATACCTTTTTCCTCTTAGACTTGCTCTTCTTGGACATCCTTAAAGTAGTAGGGAAAGTAGGCTGGGGAGGATTGAGATTCAAGACCTGCTTTCTACTATTTAAGTAGTCTGTCTGTTTCTCTTAGTTGAGGCCTGCAAATCTCATTTTCCCCTCTTAGGCTTAAAACAAGCACTGGCAAAGCCAACCTTTTTTAATTAAACCCACTTGGAGATTTTGTATGGGTGGCTGTTTGGGCTGGTGAGTTTATGATTGAGAGAAGTGGTCAATGACTAACCCAGACATGTCTTCAAACACTCTCACATTCCATCACTCACTGATGAACACTCAAAACCTTGATCAAACTTACACCCACCACCACACACCCACAACCACCACCACCAGACATTAGTATATGCAACCAGACATCCACACAAATCATGAGACACCCACATACCATTGTAAATTAACATACCATCAGATCTCAACACCCACACCATCAGCCACACACACAGACACCCACTGAGACCCCATCTAACACCCACAAACTTTAACACATTATATTGTTTTTTTCTGTAATTGAAGGCAATATACAATAGCATCATTGTCATCAATTTATAGACTCTTCATAGCATATAAAACACCATTGTTGTACAATGGTCTAATCTCCGCAGTTTGTTTTCAAACCAGATATATATATCTTTAACCTGCCCTCTGTAATAGTTTCCACTTCTCAGCACTCTAGACAAAACTCAGCGTCTGAGTAGCATTCAGTCGGTCCCATTCTTATATTCCTACAAAACCTTAACCGCTGTTGTGAAATCACCTCTACTAGTGTTAATAGCTCTTTGTACTTCCATTAAACAGTCCACGTTTGTTCATCGGTTTGTAATCATTAGGATCTGGGAGCATACACATCCCTTTGCTCTTTCTCATTTTCAAACCAGAAGACCGTTGTTCACAAATAATCACTGATATCTTGTATTGTGGGCACCTATGCCACATACGCAAAAACGATACCACTCCATCCTGCTTGTGTCCTGTAAATCATTGCTACAGCACTAATACATGCATGAGCTGCAACAACTAATATTGAAAGGTATTTTGTAGAACTCAGCTCCGGATCTCCTGGGAAGACCAGAGAGTGAGATATGATGTTCTCGTTTTGGCATTTGCAAGTATCTCTCAAGGTTGCAGCTAAAGCGGAAGAGTTCACTGTTTATCAATGTACTAGGAAGGGATTGTTACACGTATAATGAATGTCCATCTGTTTGCCATGTCTGAGAACTGAACCATTGTGTTAATTTCCATTGCTGGGTGAGGTTATGAATACATGTGCTTAGAGTTTTTTGTCAGACATTTTGCTGGAGTTTCAGGATCTCCCATTCATTTCAGATGAATAAAACTTCACCCTCAAAGAATGATCCTCCCTACAAACGTTATTTAAGGTACTGACGGACATTCACAGCGTGTTCTTGATTATCTCACATGATCAGAAGTTTCATTAATACCTGGAGGTGCCATGTAATTTCCATTCTTTGCTCTACTTTGACCCAAGATTGTTTGACCCCAGGCAGTGTGTCATCAATTATGTCATTTAACATGTCATGATGAATGCAATCTATAAGGTTATAAGCAGCGTGTGATGTGGTGTGAGTTATTGTTAGTTAGCTGCCTAGTTTGAGTGGTTCTCGGGTTTTATTTTTTAACTATAACTGAACCTTAACTGTATTTTTTCAAGGGAATTTCTAAAAATATTATGTTAAAGTATTTCAACCAAAGCTAACCATAGCTTCACTTTAGCCTTTGCCTTTTTCTGTAAATGTATACTTGCTATGGCAGTGAAAAAACCATACAAGAGATGCACTGAGTGTCATATGCTGTTTATTACCACTTTTGAAGGAGGTAAAGAGCGTCATGGTCCACTTCAGGCTTCGAGCCTCATGAGTCATAACCCCTACACATCCACAACAGCGATAATAAATAGCATATTACACTGTACATCTGGATACATAATATGAATGTGTACCGAGAAAAGTGTTGAGTGTGTTAATTGTTTAATTAAATACTTACTGGTATTTACCTATGCAATAATGTCCTGTGCCGAGGCAGTGACTCTGATGTTGATGTAACAAAACTTACCTGCAATGTAATAACTCACATTGTACAGCCTATGATATAATGACTTCTGATGAATACCACCAGCAGTCTGCAGCCCACGTGAAGAGGCACCCAAGCAAGCCCTCAGCCTTCTATACCATCAGATACCAAACAGGCAGTCAGAAGCTCACAAATGTTCACACATCCATTAAACACATGTATTCACCTTTAGACACTTTAGAGTACCTAAGTTCCTGATTAGAAAGCCACAACAATACAGACACCTATGTACATACTTAGAGACTCATACCCTCAAAAACGCCATCTATAGCCGCACTCAACATATACAGCCTGGGCGGCCATAGCGGCCTGGGCGTCTGACTCCAGAGTACGGGGGCTCACAATTTGATCCCCGGCACCAGTGGCAGGTCAGCTCAGCACCATCTGACTTTGGGCAATAGTTTGCTTAATCTTCCTGATGGCCCCCAGCGCCTCGACGCCCTCAGGCAATTGTTCGCGCTTTACAAATACTTGATTTACATTTACGTTTACATTTACTCTCAGAAGCCGGTGCCTACTTTCAGATCCAAATGTACACCATCCAACCCACATGAACATAATCAGACACACATATTTTCTCTTACCCTGCTACACATTACAACCATCCACAAAGAGATACTCAAAGCATGGCATACTTACACGCAATTCTCTAGAACTGACTGCATCTTGACATAATCGGCACAGACCTTACTGTTCCATCTAGGACAGTTCCCAATGTAATACATTATTTAAAAGTGGCATGGTGTGCTAAGAACTCAACACATACCTTAGTAAATGTGCGAGCGGTCTTGAAGAATGAACTAATGACTACCACTACATTAAAAGGTAAAGCAACTTAGGGTGGCACTCACCCAATAACAAAAAGTAAGGAAGAAGAAAAATATGGTTACTTGCGACATCCATAAATTATGTCCAGGACAGAAGAATGTCTTTCTTACAGAAAGCTACATCCGCCTAAATCAGCTGTGACAGAAGAAAAAGCGAGTCGAGGGGGAACCTTATCAAAGGTTGCTGACCAATCCACACCTGACCCAGAGGCTCAAAGAAAGGTGGCCTCCCGAAGTTAGTACCCCAGGACCGAAACCGACAGGTGTGTAAGGGACCGCTCAACTACAAGCGCATCCTCCCGACACATCTGTTTGGCGACAACCTTTAACTCAACCTCTAACTCCTTTACTGCTGGTCTGTCTTATCTCACCAACTCTCTTAAACTCCATTTCAGATGCTTGACCTCCAATCTTGTAGAAATCACACAATGGCTCTTGACACGCCAACTCACCCCAACCAATCCTTACCAATCCACTTGAAACTCACAGCGTGAACTCATACACTATTAACTTCCCCCAAACTTTCTGCTAAAGTGAGATGAAATTTCAAACAGAAACTGATCAGACAGCACAAAGAAACCCTATTTACAGACATCTACCTCTCCTCATCTAAAGGACTGATTAAGATGTACTTAATCTTCCACACTGAGAGAACAGAAGACTGGATAACCACTCTCAGAGCACAACTTTACATCTCCAAAACCACAACCACACCACACAGCTGCAACTTAACATCCTTGCTCCCTAATCGCTCGTCAAGAAGAGGGATCACGTCAGTGACCATCTACACTAAAGGCACTGTCCTCATTCAGGCAAACAACGCGAACCTAGAGGCTTTCAACTCCCTCTTCCCCACACTACGATCTGCTCTCCGCCACCGGCCTCGACCCGCCCTAACCGAACTCCCACCTACAGCTAAACGGTCCCAACAGGAAACACGAACCATCGCCCCCCCGCCCCGCCCCTTCGCCTCCCCCGAGTCACCTCCCACTACAGTGCCTCCACAAAACATGCTCTCCAACTCTCTAAGGAAAGTATAAATCCACTTCCTAATTGGACCCACCCACCGCAACCCCACGAACCAGCTCTGCCGACAATGACCTTTAATCTCACTAGTTCCCACACAGATTTCAGAAACTCGAATTCATATCATGACCCAACACACCCTCTCCCAGGATCCCAAAAGGTGACAACTTGTCCTACACAATGAGTAATCGACAACATTCCATAAACCCCTACTTGCAGCACACAAGGCGAATCCCCCCAAGATGCCCTCACCCCCACCAACCACTCCAAGGCGCAGCGTCTCATGTCACTGGAAAGCCAGATAGACTCGATCTCCCGAGGCGTGTCCGAAATCCTCACCAACCTAGACAAGGCACTCAGACCCCACCAATCCCCTCCCTGGGTACCCTCTACATCCAACATCAACAGCCACAAGAGCCCTACCTGGCCAACAGCAACCCCCGGAACTCGGTTTCAGAGACTCTCAAGATCGGATACGGAAGCCTGGCCACAAAAATCCCTAAGAAACTCAGCCCTCCCCACTAGGGCTCAGAAACGCTCAAATACCGATATCAAGCCTCTGCCCTCAAGACCCACCAGGACAGAAGCAGCAATGTCTGACAATGAAGCAGCCGATCTAGCCTCCTCATATGACACACCTCTCATTGACTCTCCAAAATCCAAGTGATCACGGGTTTCCGAAAATACCTTCCTTGCACAACACCCCCTCGACCGCCCTTCCTCACCACCCTTCCTAGGGCGCCCACAGAACAACACGTTCATCACGGAGACCTGGGTCAACGAGCTTTCCTCACCATGCTTAGACATGCTTGTGCCCCCAGGTATTTCCATCATTAACAAAGACAGAAAAGACCAGCGAGGGGAGGGGTAGCTATCATCCATAAAGACAACATGGTCATCACGGAAATAGAATCATGCAATTACAACACATTTGAATGTATCTCAACCAACATAAAGACCAAAGATAATGGAACTTTGCTCTGCCACCTTCTCTATCATCCACCAGGAAACACCTCCGCATTCAGGGAACATTTGTCTGACCTGATGGCTCATGGTGCACTCGGAGATGGCAACACTCTAATTCTTGGTGACCTTAACATGCGGTGGAATGAAACTAACAACCTGCTAATCCAAACGCTATCCAGTCTCCTCTGTGAAAACAATTTAACCCAATACTGCACGGAGGAGATGCACTTCAAAGGAGCCACCTTGGATACCATCATCACTCAACGAAACACAATGACAATCAACCACATACTCCCCATGGACTGGTCAGACCACCACAATGATCTTATTTCATATCAACCAACAAACTCTCTTTCAAACACCTATGCAAGACCCCCCACCCCCAATGGATCAGAAACTTCTCTCAGATTCCCATGGTAGTCCTTGAAGAACGGATAAGCTCGCTTCTTCCCGACACCAGTGACCACCTCTCCACAAATGAACTCACCGAGCGTAACAACACAAAGCTAGTGACCATGCTTGACCAGCTAGCTCCCCTAAAGCTGAAAAAAAGCAGAGCAAATCCATCCAGATCATGGTTCAACCCTGACCTCAATTCTGAAAGGAGAAAACTAAGAGCCAAAGAAAGAAGCTGGAGAAATAACCCCACCTCCATCCTCCGTGAACAACTCAAAACAGCCCGAAGGAAGAACAACAATCACATTAAAAACAATAAATCCAGCTTTTTCCGCTCGGCGCTAGACAGCGCAAAAAATAATCCCAAGGAGCTCTATAGCATCATCAGGCAACAAACCTCCAAGCCCATGTCCTCCTCTATACAGGCGTCCAAAGAACTCTGCGACAACTTCGCCAACTTCTTCAATGATAAGATCACTAAGATTGAACTCTCACTGGACGTCAACAATATGCACCCCACTAAGAGCATCACGTCTGGGACGCTTGATTTCTCTCCTTGTACCTCTTCCAATAGCTGGCTAAGTTTCCGCCCCATTCAAGAATCTGAGATAGTCCTGCTGATCTCCACCTCCAAACCCTCAACTCATGTCCTAGACCCCATTCCTCCCCTCCTGACCAAAAAACCGGAAGCGTGCCCTAGTTTCGCTTTGGTGCACGATCATAAATAGCTCCTTGGAAAATGGAGTCGTTCCAGACTGCCTTAAAATGGGACAAGTCACACCCCTGCTGAAAAAACCCAGCCTCGACGTTATGGAGCTGAACAACTTTAGACCTGTGTCGAACCTCCCCCTTCTGTCCAAAACCCTGGAAAGATGCGTATTACAACAACTAACCCAACACCTGGAAAACATCAACCTCCTGGACCCCCACCAGTCTGGCTTCCGAAAAGGCTGTAGCACAGAAACCGCGATCCTCAACATCATCGACGATATCCACGGATCATTAGACTCTGACCAATGCTGCCTCCTCATCCTCCTTGACCTCTCGGCAGCATTTGATACGGTAGATCACAAACTCCTCATAAGGGCACTCCGAAAAAGAGCCGGTCTTGGCAAGGTGGTCCTCCAATGTTCTCCTCCTTCCTACACAATCACACACAAAAAGTAAAAATCTAAAACTTCACTTCCGACCTCCACCAAATCAACAAGGGCGTCCCTCAAGGCTTGGTGCTATCACCGCAACTTTTTAACATCTACATGGAACCTCTCTCCAAACTACTCAAAAAGGCCAACATCTGCTTCCATCTCTACGCTGATGATTTATTTGGAAACTACCTCACTCAAAGACATTCAAAGACTCAATGACGTACTGAGAGATGTCCAACACTGGCTGTCATGCAACCACCTTAAACTAAACCCTGACAAGACTGAGACACTCCTCATCTCGAATAAGGAAGATAACCCCCAAATTGCCGAATGGCTAAAGGCCGTCGATGCGCTCAACGGGAATCTCACTCTAGCAGACTCTGTCAAATCACTTGGCATCACTCTATACCCGAAACTGAACATGACAGGACAAATTCGGCCAAGTGCGCTTTCCTTAACCTCAGACTACTGAACAAAATAAAACCCTTCATTTCGCCCAGTGATCTCAAACAGGCCACCCAAAGTCTGGTATTGTCAAGACTGGACTATGGAAACGCAGTCCTCTCAGGAATTCCAAAATCACATCTGGGTCCCATCAAAACAACGCTGCATGCGGCAGCCAGAATGATCACCGGTATCAAGAAATTCGACCACATTTCCCCTGCACTCAGGGAACTTAAGTGGCTTCCAGTCCAAATGCGTATTCGCATCAGAACAGCCTGCCTCACGCATAAAGCCCCACACACTGGCAAACCTGAATATCTGGTGAGAAAACTCAAAAAAGCCAGCCAGACCAGGAACCTCAGAAGCTCAAACTCCCTCCTACTCATCCCACCAAAAACTAGAAAACAAAAAACTGCGGATCGATCCTTCGCTGGAAGCGCTCCTAAAATCTGGAACTCTATTCCCCCTCACATCAGAACCATTCCCTCCTTTGTTAAATTCAAAAGCAAACTTAAAATCCTGTTCCTCAACCGCTCCCTAGGAGTGGATAGGATCACTCGGAGCAGCTAGCTGACACCGTGCTCTGCTCCAACTCTAAGACTTCGAAGGAACCCGAAGACTAAGACTGTCCTGCACTGTAATGTGTTGCTCTTCTATTTTGTTTTTCTGTTAATATGTCGCTCTTCTATTTTGTATTTGGTGATTCTCTGCTATGTAGTTGCTGTAAAGCTCTCCGATACCCTAGGGTCAGGCCAGCGCTATAGAAAACTTCTTAAATAATAAAACAACTAAAGTTCACTCAAAAGCCCTCTCTCTGACTGTTGTACGCAAGAGATCTTTGGCTTCACAAGACCTAAAAATGGGAATGCAGATGCTTCTGCCTGGTGCAGATCTGTGTGCCTTCAGTGCGTTTGCTGGTTTGGTGGATGCACATGAGACTCGAATGCATACTAAGCATGTGCTGTGCTGGTTTCGATTTTTGTTTTACTTAAGCAGGATCCAAAAGTTGAAGTTTTTTTCGGTAAAACAAAAAAAAAACAATGGTCTCCCTGCGCAAATAGGCCATTGTGTTTTTTTTCCTGCTCAGTTTGGCCTCTGTGGGGGACTTTCGGAGGGAAAATCAGTGATGCTTGACCCATCCTAAGTGGGCCACGGCTACTGCTACTCTGGCCTGGCCGGCTCTGTGGTGGATGGGCCACCATGTCAAGTGTTTCCAATGCATATTCAGGTGAGGCTCCACGGTTAGAAACCCTGTGGTCAGAGACCGATTTTAAGTTTAGGAGGTCTTTTCAGTTGAGTGAACAACAATACACAAAGGATATTACCACTGAAAGTTGTCCCTTGACTAGACCTGTACTTTCAAAATATTGTCTTATCCTTTCATGATTTACTTATTTTGTGTTTTTTCTAGACGAGCCCTCTAGATGGCTTTGTGCCCATTTTCAGTGCAACTAAAACAGCTTCTACTGTATTCATTAGACTAGTTCCTGTTTGCATAAGTTTCAGAGGACCAGCAATGGGAACCCACTTTACCGGGTTGAGCAGTAGGGACTGAGCTCAGTCTCAAATCCACGAACACAAGAGTATCAGGGCTCCATGAGAGCTTGCAGAGCTGCATTTATGTGCACTTTCTTTCACTATTTTATCTTGAATTTTCCCTAGCACTACCGGAATAAACTAGCTGGTTTCTTTGATGTTCATGACATTACATGATGTGAAAGACAACATCCCTTGCCTGTAATCCTAATTACCCATTTTGTGCATGTACATGTATTTAATAATCTACTCATCCAACCCCTCAGCATAGCTAATGACATTTTTTCTCTCACTCACTTGCACTTCAGAATGAACTGATAACTGTCACTGCACTTCATTCTGGGACGTTGCAGAAAACTGCTGCCTTGAAGTGCACTGTGAATTGTCACTTTAATGAGGCTTCTGCTTATCTCTTCACAGTTCCTGCATTTTTCCATTTAGAATTCAATCCAACACATGACATATTCTTTCTTATTCTAATTGCGCATTAAAAAAAAAAGTCAGAAAGTGTTTTCTTTAGGGAGGCAAATGAAACATTGTCTATATTTGAAATAGACTTTTCTATTTGGAAAGTTTTTCGATAATATCACGCGTGGCTGGAGATGTTTAGCATTTATACATTTAATGAAGGTACTTTTGATGGAGAGCTAGTCTCACAGGTAGGTACCTTTTCCTTTTCATCAGACACTGATTTGTTTGAGCCCAGTCATAGCAGATTTACATACGTCTGAGACCAACAGCCTTTTAGAGAAAAGAGCCAAACAAGACAGTGGTCACGCAGCACCCAGTAGCTCTCAAACACCCAATTTTGGTTGAGGTAGAATAGATACCCAGGACATTTCCATGAGTAGAATGTGTCCTGGTATCCCTTGCTGGACTAGCCTGTGCATTACACGTTAGCATTCAACAAGGGAGTGTCCAAGCCCCCAACTGGTGTGGGAATGTCAGGAACCTGGATTTCAAAATATTAAGTATGAGAATGTCAAGCTTCTGTGCCCATTCTGTACCTCTAGTAAGCTTCTTTCTTTAAAATACTGACATGTATCAACATTGATTATACAGTACATCTATTCATGGTATTGTGCCAGTGTTCGAGTCTTTTGGTAACATGAGGCCAGTGATATCTCACCTATCATTCTTCTTACTCATATAGACTCATTTGCAAGCATGGGTCAGTAATGTGCTGGTTGTCAGTGGAATATGGATGGCCTATCTTAACCTAATTCAAGGTTCTCAATATTGTTGTCCTTTCCTGTTGTGTAGAAGATGTCTTCCTAAAACTGGTGTGTCTGCAGATCTTAATTTCACGTACGCCTGTTTTTCCTTTGACTCCATAGACCGTTCTTGCTGATGGCACTTCGAGTGTGATTATGCCCAAGCAGAGAAAACATCCCGCGAACTTTGAAAAGGAGAAATATTTGTGCATGAAGTTTTTTGAGCAGTGGTCGGAATCCGATCAAGTAGCGTTTGTGGAACACCTGATCTCGCGAATGTGCCATTACCAGCATGGACATATTAACTCTTACCTTATGCCTATGCTGCAAAGGGACTTCATCACAGCACTTCCAGGTAAGATGCATGAACGTCCATTACAAATTTCTGTGAAAGATTTACAAACTATTGGTCATTGGGTAATTATTTCAGTTTATCAGTCAAACGTGTCCTTGATCCAGTGATACTTTTTGAACTAATGAAATGGTGTGATAACCTGGTCACAACTACCTTTTATTGACAAGAAAAGGTCAATAATCATAAATGATTCCGTATAGTTAAGCATCCTATGTTGAAACGTTTCAATCAATATTTATCACAGGGAATTAGAATTGGTATATAACTTTTTTCACCATTTTCAGTGAGTCAGTGATTTTTAAGGTAGTTTAGCACATAGTGGCACTCGTAAAGTTCCTTACAAACCAGCTTCCCAACACAACGATCGTAACCTCCCCACCACCACACCTGGTTACTCACATATTATGACATACGCATTGTCATCAACGGTGTGAGCTAAACCAAAATGAGGCAATAGTGTATCAAGTAGGCCCAAGGCAGAGTCTCTGAGGACAAATCCTGCCACGGAAGTCAGAGTTCTATAGGCAAGAACTGGGTTCCATAATTTGTGGAAAAGCTGCAATTTGTCCACCAAGTCATAGGCAATCTTATTGTGCCTCGGCAGGGCCACTGCTTGTGGCACCCATGTTCATTATGTAGGGTTGTGGGTTTTTCCAAAGTGAAAGAACTGAGTGTTTTGTGGCTAGGAAAAGGTGGGATATTCATTTAGGCACTGTGGAGTGTGTAAAATCCCATAGCAGATCTGTCTAGGATTGGGAAGTTTGGAAATTTGTCTAAATCTCGACCCTGAAACTGGAAAATTGCTGAGAAGATGTCATTCCAAAACTCCTCCAGGTGGGGGTAGGACCAGAGGATGTGTATGAGAGTGCTAATTTTGCCAGATCGATATCAACTTGCCTCAGTGTGGGCGATGTTGATGAATTGTAGGTAATGAGGTGTGAGATACCAACTGTACAGAATTTACTAAAGCATCTTTCTGCCCTGTTAGTGGTGAGCAACGTTGCTGTTGAAGTGGAACACTTCCTGACAATGTTTAGTGTTTAAGGTAATCTTCAGATCTCCCTCCCAGCACAGTTGGAATGATGCTTTGGTTATTGCTGTCTGGGTATTGCAAAGGCTATAGGCATTGGAAATCAAGTGTGAAGAAAGAGAGGCGTTAGAGAAACTTTTCAAAACGAGTGAGTGCCTTAGTTGCCAGTGATTTAATGCTGCTGTGCGAGACCTGGTGGCGAAGCTGAAGGTAGTAGAAACGCTCAGACTCAGGCATCCCAAAGTCGAGCTTGAGCTGCTCGAAGATCTTCACTCTGTCCTCCGCGAAGAAGTGCGGTAGACGAAAGCAACACTTTTCTCTTCAGATCCGGAAAGCTCATTATGCTGATCCCAGAGTGAACTCGGGATTGCCTAAGATGGGTGTGAGAGGGAAGGAGGTGAAGCGCTGCTTGGTGGCAATCGAGTCCCAGACTGCTAGAGTGGCTGTACTGACTGTAAAGATATACATGAGTCTACCTCCTGTAGCCCTAGGTACCCACAAGACTTTGTTTAGTGGTTTCGATGCAAGGTTCTAGTTTCGATGCAAGGTTCTAGTCTATAAAGCACCAGCGTTTATCAGTTCACCCTTGAGCCATTTATTTGTATATCATAGTTGGGATACTTGGTAGTTGCAGAGTAAATGCGGCACTCCCAGTCCTCTCTCCACAGGGTGTCGGGTGCAAATCTGAAAGACTAATCTGGGGTATTTCCTCTTTCCCCCACATGTAGGACATGCAGGCGGCTTGAAGACAGGTGATATCCTCCTTGGGGATTGTAAGGGTATGCCTTGAAAGAGGTATAGGAGTGCACATTAGAAGAGACGCTATACGTCCCACACATAAGAGTGAGTAGTTTCTCCAGGCCAATAGTGATGTTTTAGCCTTGCGCAGGAGGGATTCGAAGTTGTTTGGTACAAATGGAAAGCTTGGGTCTCAATAACATATTCAGGTATGTGATAGAGTTTGCCGTCCATCAGAAAAGAGTAGTTGAGGTTAGCTATTCTGCAAGTGTGTTCCCACCCACTAGGATCAGGCCCTCAGATTTCATCCTGTTGATCTTTAGGCTGGCTACTGCCGAGATCAGAGCTTGGAGAGATCGCTGGGGCTCTGTGGGAGAAAGTGAAATGTAATCGGCAATGGCGGATACCCCAAAGGTATCCCTGCACACAGGAGATTCCATGTATCTGCGTGTTGTTTCTGATGCTCTGGAGGTGGGATTCCAAAAAGAAGTAAAATAGGGAACTGGATGGGGCAGCCCTGCCGAGTGCTGTGTTGGATCAGGATAGAGTTGGAGGAGTGGCCTTTGACTCTCACCTTCGTTTGAGAATTGCAGGAGTGGGCAGAAATCCACCCCTTCACCCTGTTGCACACACTGATGCAACTGAGCACCCTGAATAACATTCTCCAGTCCACTTTGTTGAATGCCTTTTCAGCATCCTAAGACAGGAGGCCAGCCACCCTACCTTTCTTCATGGTTATTTGATCAATTTTGAAGCCTCCCTGGTTGGTGCGGATCAGGTCAGGCATCACAATGTCAAGGCCAATGGTTGGACCCTGGCAAAAAAGTTTCTGATCTGGATTTAGAAGGAATGTTGGGTGATGGGATGGACAAAGCTTTGGGTCTTTGCCTGGTTTAGATATTAATGTGATAGACACTTCTTTCATACAGGTGGATGCTCTTTGCTCTCAAGTACGCAAGCTGAAGAGGATCATAAGGACTGGGTGGAGCTGAGGGGAAAGTGCTTGTAGAAGAGCGTAGAAGAGTGGGGTAACTCCGTCTTGTTCTATTGTTTTGGAGGGTTTGAGATGGTTAATGGCCATCAGGATTTCAGCTTCAGAGATGGTAGCATCAGGTTCCACAGACACATCTGCTGAGAGCCGCGAAGGGTGACAAAGTTTAGGAATGCCTCTCTGTATTCAGCAGAGGTCAATGCTGCTGTGTACAAGGATTGATAGAAGGATTGAAAGGCTTGGAGTTTACCCTCAGTCAATGTATTGATTACGTTGCCTGCCCTGATTTCATCAGGCACTCTATAGGCTTGCACACTATGGGCCCACCAAACCTGCGTGTTTATTCTGCCCATAGTTTGTGAGCCTATAGAGTGCCTGGTTTGTTGCCCAACTCATGGAAGCGTTCTCCTTTGTGGGCCAGTATATAGTAAGGCCAATCTAGCTCTAATGTGAGTAGCTGACTGTGTAGCACCAAAACTGTATGCCAAAGATTGTTAGAGGGGGAGTGGTTATGTTGCTGTTGTAGGGTTAGTTGGGATCAAGTTAGGTCATGTATGCATTATAGCCTGGCTGCCACATGGATGAAGTGTCCCAAACATCTGCCTTGAAGGCCTCCCAAACTATGTGTTTGTCTATGTCCTCTATGTGGTTATGAGTCAGGTAGTCAGCGAGTGTCTCCTAGATTACTGCCTCCACAACCGAGTCATGGACGAGGGAATTGTTGAGACGCCAGTGGCCATGCCGTGATCTCTCCCCACCCCGTCCCAGTGGATGGTCAGGACTATTGGTTTGTGATCTGAGAGGGTTTGTAGGTGTTGGTCTGCGTCCATTATGGTGTGTTCCATGCACTTGTCTATGAGGAGGAGGTTGATGTGGGCACATGTATGGTGTCCTGCTGAGTAGTCACAGTAATCTACTGTGAGGGGGTTCCGTGTGAGTCAGGCATCCAGTAACCAAAGATTGGCAAGACAGGCTCTATGCTCCGCAGACAGTTCTGTGGTCCCACCATTGCTCTGGTGAGATTTACCTTGAGAGGCGCATGGGCCATATTGAAGTTGCTTTCAATAACGAAGGGGCCTTCTGCAAAAGAGTGTATTGCAGGAATCGTTATTGTCCCATATTGGGCATGTAGAAAGACGCCAGACATACAGGGCTGCCCTGTTAGAGGGCGTTAACCACCACCCACTGCCCCCTCCATGCCATCTGGAATTCCTCGCTGAGACAGGGGATCTTTCCATAGGCCTGGAAACAAGCTATTCTTCTTCCCATACTAAAGAAAGCTAATGCTGACCCTGCAGTCACCAGTAATTATAGGCCCATTTCCCTGTTGCCTGCCTCCACTAAAGTCTTAGAGAAGCTAGCCCACCAGCAGCTGGCAGCTTTCACTGAGTCGAATGGCGTACTGCATGAGTCCTAGTCCGGCTTCCGACCTAGCTTCAGTACAGAATCAGCTCTGATTGAGATGGCAGATGCCATTCCCTGGGTGGTGGATGGTGGCTCTGCGGTCATTTTGGTGCTTCTCGACCATCAGCAGTGTTTGATAATGTGTCCCATTCCATCTTACTGGATCGCCTTAAGCGTATTGGCATCCAGGGGACAGCGCTGGACTGGATCGCGACCTACCTACATGGCCGAGAACTACAGGTCTCGATCCATCCTTTCACCTCCCCCGCGAAACCATTAAAATAGGGAGTGCCGGAGAGATAGGCCCTGAGCCTGCTACTTTTCAACATCTATTTGACACCGCTCGCAGAGCTCATCGCCGATACTGGGATCAAGGTGATATCTTACGCCGACGACACTCAACTGATGTTTACTATTCGTGGAGTGTTAGCATCTTCCTTTGACTCTCTGAAAGATTGCCTAAAAAGCGTTTCTGCCTTGATGAGCACTAAGTTCTTAAAACGTAATGCTGACAAGACGGAGGTCCTGTTATTTAATCAAGCTGTAGCACCCTCCTCCTTATGGTGGCCAGCTGACTTAGGACCCCCCCCCACACACCTAAGGACTCGGTTAAGAATTTAGGAGTCAGGTGGGACAAAGACCTGTAAAACACACAAGGTGATGGACGGAATGTTGCACATTGGCAAAACATTCACCCCCAGTCACACATCTGGGTTTAATCCATCGTTATTTTGCTCACCACGCCACCCCAGTTCAGACACATAAAGGCCCTTACGTTTGCTTTTCGAGCATATCAAGGGAGGGGGACCATCTGCCTGAGGAAGAGACTTCGTCCTTACCAGCAGATTAGACCCCTTAAGTCTAACCACAAACGATACCTTACCACCCACCGGTTCGCCAAGGCCAGAATGGGGGGAAGGACAATCAAGGCGGGGACCATTAAATGCTGGAATAGCCTGCCAGCACACTTACGTGCATTGCAGTCCGAACAGGAATTTAGAAAGGCCTTGAAAACCTGGCTTTTTAGTCGTAATGACTAAAGATCTATGGACCACTTTCTTTGCTGCTGTCCGTATTAGTGCCGGGACACCCCATCCGGGGTAGATGCGCACTCTATAAATTAATTTTATTATTATTATTATTTGTGTAATTCAATTTAATAATCTTTATTCGGGTATAAAGTGTCCATAAAAGCACAAAGAATTCTCACGAAGTTAATCACTTAAACATTTACATAAAAAACATAATCTAGGTTTAAAACATACATCAAAGCTTTCACTATATAAAAACAGTTTGATGAATCATCATAAAGTTGTCACGGATGTATCAAGTTACATATATAGCAGCATCATATAATAAAGTGCAAAGAGCAAAGTGCAGATGGTTTTGGGGTGAGTAGCAACAGGGGGAAATAAGCTATTGAATTCCAAGTATAAAACTCCAAACATTTGGATGTAGGTCAGGAACCAAAGAACATATTTCTTTATCAGCATAAAACCAAGAAGTGCATATAATACAATTGGTTCCAGTTATCAGGGGTTCATAGAAGCACATGAACGAATAGCCATTTTAAAAAAGTACAGACGCGGAGTATTGAGTTTTCCCCATTAAGCTGAAGGATAGTCCCGTAAGCAACCTTGAAATCCGTTATTCCACTAGCCCTAAAAATCCGAATCAAAAGTTGCTTACTGTACCTTTGATAAAAATTACAAAAGAACAGGAAATGTAACATGGATTGTTTACCTAAATTGCCACAAGGGCAAGGCAATTCCTCAATTTTGGGCTGGAAGCCTAAGGGGAAGCACAACAAATATTTTAATGTGCCAGATCTAAGACGAAAGAGCAAACTTCGATCCCAGAAGGTAATATCTCTTAAAAGATAACTAACTTGTGAATAAGAAGTAGGGCCTCCGTCGTCTACCATTGATATAAAATGTGCGACAGATACTTTAGAGAGCTCTTCTGCGTATCTTATGCCCCCATAATATTTATATATGGCTTCTCGAATAGTCTTTTTGTTAATTCCCTCTAACTGGTCTGGTTTGTGGAAAATGTGTCCCAAGATTTACTCTGGTTAAACTTGCCCTTACTTCTGCGAGCCATGGTATATCTCCGCCCTTGTAGCATTTTAAACAGTTGACTATAATTTCCCTGGTTAGCGAGGCTGCCAGATTTTGCCAGACCTTCAACCCAAACAGGGCAGGGCGGGACCTAATATAATCTTCTAGATAAAATAATTTTAACTCATTATGGCAGACAAAGGATGAAGAAGAGATAGGTATCCCCAGAATTCTCCTACAAAATCTATTTTCTTCAACCTGGGCTCTTTTAGAATTTATAATGCCCCAGATTTCAGCCCCGTATGTTATAGTGGGTATACACTGTGTTCTATAGATTTTGAGTAGGGACAACACTACCTCAATTCTTTTCGGTTGGAGGAGATTTAAAATCGAATTAACTGCCTTTAAAAATTTACTCCGACCATATGCCAAGTAGGATGCCCAGGATCCATTGTCTGAAAATTGTAGGCCCAAATATGGGAAAGTGTGTGTGCGTAGCAAAGTTTCAGAACCAGAAGTAATAGCATTAATGAGACATTTCTTAGGACCGCACACATTAAAAAAGATTTCTTAAAATTCGTACAAAGGTTGAGGCCATTCATAAAATCGTCAAAACCCCTAATTAATATACGCAGTGCATTGGGTGTGCGACCCATTAAAACCGCGTTGTCCGCATATAAAAGGGCGGGCAGTTTATTTCCATTAATCATTGGGACATCTGTAATCAGTTCAGTCAACACGTTGTGTAGCTCATTAATATATAAAATAAACAAGAGTGGGGCTAAGACACAGCCTTGTCTTACACCTCTTCCAACCACTATGTCTCCTGAAACTGCCCCATTCGTGCTTATTCTCACCCGTGCCCTTAGGTCCCTGTGTAAATATGCTAAAAAATGCACTATGTCCTCATCCAACCCGTAGTTTAAAAGGCATTTCCAGACCCGCGATCTATTAACAAAATCAAAGGCCAAGGTAAGGTCCATGAATGCTAGGTAGATGGGGCTGTGTCGAGCTATGGTGTATTTACCTATGATCAAATTAAGGTTAAGACACTGTTCCACCGTTCCAAGATTGCTTCTGAAACCTAGCTGACATCTATTTAAAATGATTTCCTCCTTGGCCCAGCATCTGATTTTGTTAAATTGTACCCTCCCCAATATCTTAAGGGCATTGTCAATTAAAAAATTGTTCTATAACAACTCGGGTTGAATCTGTCGCCCTTTTTAAAAATTAAAACGATAACAGATGTAGACCATGTATTGAGGATTTTGGTTATTGTCAAATTATTAAAAACATTAAGTAAAAGAGGGGCCCAGAACTCTGACCTAAATTTTATAAGTTCAATTGGGAGCCCATCTGGGTCAGGGGTAAGCATGAGCGCAAAATCCGCTCCGATCGCGGATTTTGCGGATTTTCGGTAAATCCGCGATCCGCGAACTCTCGCGGATTTACCGAGAATCCGCAATCCGCGATCGGAGCGGATTTTGCGGTCAAAAGTTCAAGCCTGCATAATTTACGATGGCGCCGGCAAGCTGCCAGCGCCATCCTCAAATGGTTACTTAATTAGCTTCGACAGGAAGCTCTAATAGATAAGATACAGCAGGGGCTCGAGCGCCTGCTTTATTTTAACAGTTGGAGCTTCCTGTTGAAGCTAATTAAGTAACTATTGCAGGATGGCGCTGGCAGCTTGCCGGCGCCATCGTAAATTATTTCAACGGTGGTGTCTTCTTGAGTAAATATGAAGGGCAGGGTTCATTCGGGCACCACGGTCCTGGCACACAAAAATAAACCTCAACAGGAAACACTTGCAGATATCAATAAAGCATGTGCCCTAGTTGAAGCTTTAATTCAGTGACTCATTGATCAGCCCAAAAATTAATCTGCTGATCGGTCTCTGCCCTTTTATACACACAAGAGGCATGCTCGCATGGACGCCCCGTCCGTTTGGCCCCGCCCACACACTCGAGGTGTGCACCGTCTTCCCGCCATTTACCCACTATGATGGACATTTCACTAAAGGGACCCCTGCGCACTTCGGCGCGATTGCATAGTAACACACACTTGGTCGCTGGAACTAGTTGAAGCGCAAATGTAGTGACTCATTCATCAGCCCCAAAAAAATCGTGAGCGTTGGGAGGCTGGGCAGATGTGCCTTCTTCCCAAATATCCCATCGATGCTGCTCTGATCGGTCTCTGACCTTTTAGACACACAAGAGGCATGTGCGCTCGCGTGGAAGCCCCGTCCGTTTGGCCCCGCCCACACACTCGAGGAAGCCCCGCCCCCAATCCGCAAATCCGCTGAATCCGCTAAATAGGCGGATTTTGCGGATCCACGATCCGTGGATCCGCTAAATCCGCGAATCGTGGATCCGCAAAATCCGCCCATGCTTAGTCAGGGGTCTTGTTACCCAAACTTTGGTTAGTAGCATCCTCAACCTCTGATAGTGATATTTGAATTCGGGTGGCAGCAAAATTATCGACAGTATCTTCGCACTGGGGCGTAGCAGCATATATATTGGAAAAGTTGGCTACCCAGGCTTCGCACGTTATGTTACAACTTAACGGAGTGAGTGTGTTGCCCAATGATCTCAGTGACATGGCCGCTGTCCAAAAACCATTTGAGTTGTTAAATCTTGCAGCACAAGTCAAGTTGTTCCATTGTTCTTTTAAGATGGCGTCTTTCCTCTGCTTAGTCACTCCTTTGTATTCATGCCTCAATGATCTGATAAGGGCAGAATCCCTAGGGAAAGCTGAGAGGGCAGCTCTGAGCTCTCTGTTTGCCCGAGAGCAAATGCTGTTAAACCACCCAGGGTTAGAGTTGGTTGCAAGTGCAGGTCTAGAGAACAATTTTTTAATGCCTGCACATAGTTGAACAAAAGCAGAAACTACCTCTGGGTTAGGGTTAACAGATGAAAGACAAGTCTCACAGAGTGATCGATAAGTTTTAACATTTTTTGGAACACACTGCTGTTATCAATACCTTTCCATTTGACCGTTAAGTTGTCTGTTGAGGATTCTAGGTTACCGGCCCCTATCTCTTTTCTAGGATCAGGTCTGGGAGCGACCCTAAATAAAACTGAAATTGGATTATGATCCCCAAAAGTGGATGGTATAACCTCTGCTTTAACTAGGTAGTCTTCTAATGTGGCCGTTATAAAAACGTAATCTATTGTTGAGGCGCAGCCATGGCCTCTATAGGTGGGTATTGGGCTATCCCCATTGTTTGTGGCTGCGGTGTCCATTACGTTTGATAGTCTACTATTTAATAGATGGTCTAATATCTCAAACCCCCTTTTGCATGGAAAGTGTTTCCCCGTGCAATCTTTGCATCAAAATCACCACCAAAATAAATTCCTGCAAGTCTTTGATTTCCTATAAAATTAGGTATATCTGAAATAAAGTTATAAAGGTTTCCAAAATTCATACTAGGTGTGGTTAAGAAATCATTATTATAAAAATTAATAAAACCAATCGAAACCCCCCTTGTGTCTATCAATGCTTGGATGTTAGCATTTTTGGTGGGGATTGTTTTTACACTGCCTCCCGACGCGATGCTCATCCAGATGGATAAACCACCAGAGGGTCTGCCTTTTTTAGGAGGGGGTAAGGTAATATTGAGGCATTCAAACCCTTCAAGATATACCTCTATTGTTGCCCAAGTCTCTTGAAACATTAGGATATCATATTTGTTTACCGTCTTGACCCAATCATCACTACTTAGTTTGGAAGCCAAGCCGGCGGCATTCCAGCTTAGCACGTGTAACATTGGGTCATAAGGCACAGAACCGTCATTTTCTGAGATAACCAACATAGATGTCAAAGGGGCAGTTTCAGTAGATTTTGGTATAAATGACGGTCAATATAAGCTATCAAGATCAGAAAGGGCAGGGAACCTATTTGCAAACAGATATGAAGGGGTAATTAAAGGTTGCTGCTCGGGATTTGGTTTATAAAAGAAGCCAAGAGGCATTGCCCAAATATTTGTAGGTAAGGAGCAATTAATCTCCTTTGCCATCAGTATTGCTCTAACAAGTGTTGGTTGTCGAAAATTAATAACAATGCAATCTCCCTCAATAGTCTTTTCTGACGATCCAACCCATCTAACCCTACATACCAATATAATATCATTTATGTTAAACCTCCTGTACCCTTTATGTTTAGCCAGCCAGTTAATACTTTTATTCCGTAGTTGGTCCCAAGACTCAGATTTATTCTTCTCTAATGGGGGAACCCGTTCGAGAATCGGGACATACGGACAGGCTGCTGCTGGTAAACTTAAAACATCTTTACTTGACTCAGGATACCCGCTTGCATTGTTACTGACAGTATTGGCAGAAGCTGTAGGGAGAACTTGATCGACAATTTGGCTGGATGTAGAGTGGTGGTGGAGGCTAAATTTTGGGTATTAACAGAATCGGGGGGAGGGTTAAGAGGGATATAATCTTTAGCTTTACGACAGATTTCGCAAGAGGCTGTGTGGAAATCATAATACCATTTTGTTCTTTAGGAATTCCATCACTCAGGGTCTGTATTTTATGAGTGCACCCTGTAGAGATGACTGCTTAGATACCTTACTGGGCGAATGTAACTTATTAGTTAAAGATTCTAAATGGTCTAAACGCTTCCATAAAGTAGCAAAATTCTTCTCGCTTGTACATTGTATCTATGATAATATCCATGGCAGTATCCCCAAGTCTAAGATTAGAAAAAGGTGTCGGTGTAGATTCAGTTTGAGTATATACATAGTAATTTAATGTCTCTGAAGAAGTTAGATCAACAGAAGCGCTAACAGTAACTAGGTCGGCTGGGGCTGTCAAACCCTGAATCCATGTAGTTAGTGCAGTGCGTTGGGAATTCGAACGTGGGGGCTGTTTACGTTTAGAACAAACCGGCTTAGCTGTTTTCTTTTTCATTTTTGCCCCGGTAACTTCTGGGGTCGGGGATACATTCACTATTGCCCATACAAGAGTGTCCTTAGAGCAAGCCATAGATGAAGAATCCTCCATTGCCCTGATATGTCCAGTGTCCACAATTCCGCCAGCGCCCAGTTTGCTTTCTCGGGCTGGCAAACGTATACGATGATCAACTTGTGTGGGCAACATTGGTTGAGAGTCACTATTATCAGTATTCTCAATTTGTAGAGGAAAATTGGATTTTGTTAAGCGAAAGGACAAGCGCCTCTCAGTTAGCTCGATTTCGGTGCTAACAATATTAACTGCTCTCTCCAGAATACTATCTATGGACGTGGTATTACGCAGTGCTGGAGTAATATTGCATTTGCCCATGATGATTGCTGCCCCAGACATGAAACGGATATAATGCACCAGTCACCACTGCAAGGCACGGCTGATAGAAGATGTCAGAGGGGTGGCCCAGCCCGGCCTCTGACGGCCCGGATGGGCACAGACGGGCCCGCCCTTGGTCCGGGCTTCGTCCGGGCTGCGTCCCGCGTTGCGAGAGGCTGCGCTATGAGCGTGTTGGCCCCGCCTCCCCCTGTCTCACCACAGCTGCGGGGAACGACAGGAACAGCAGTGCACTCTGGGGGTTGCAGTCCACCCCAGAGTGTATAGACCAGCGTAGATGGTACAGCAGTGGTGGCATTGCCCCTGAGACCCTTATCCTCCAGGGGTGCTTAGCAGGATGGTGGTGTAGTGAGCAGCAAAAGAAAGAACACCACCGAAGATGCAAAGGAACTCCAGCGCCGGGGGGGTGGGGGCGGGGGGGGTTAGGAGAGGCTGCGCTATGAGCGTGTTGTGCCCGCCTCCCCCTCACTCGTGGCAGCTGCGAGGAACAGCACGAACACCGGTGCACTCTGGGGGTTGTGGTCCACCTCAGAGTATATAGACCAGCGTAGATGGTACAGCGGTGGTGGTGTTGCCCCTGGGACCCTTGTCCCACCAGGGGTGCTTAGCAGGATGGTGGTGTAGTGAGCGGCAAAAGAAAGAACACCACGAACAGGCAAAGGAACTCCCCATTATTTGTGTAGGTTAGCGTTGGTGTGCAGTGTGCCCCACCCCTAATGAAGATGAAAAACAACTAAAAAAAAAAAAAAAACATGTAAACCAACCAACCATAGTGTGTGACACATCCTGAAGGATCGCCTTGATGAAGGGAGGTGCCCCGAAAGGGAGGGATCCTCCTGACCCAGTGTCAAATAGAGTTTAGGAGAGTCAGTGGACCATGTAGAAATTATGAGGTGGTCCAGTCCCTGCCCCGCCTAGCATGGCAAGGAAAATTGAGTAGTGTCTTTTGTGCTGCGGAGTAGAGCCGCTGCACCAATCGGAGTGCCATCAACTCCTACCGGCAGTCAGGCTGAGAATTGTGTGTTGTCCTTGTTAGTTTTATGAAGGTGTTCTAGGAGTAAGGCTTTGCTGTGTTCAATCTCTGTGGTGCTTGGAGAGCGATGTTGCCATCTTCTGGCACTCTCTGCCAGAGTCGGCACCACAGGAGACATTCTGAGTTTCGGTGGGGTGTCCCCCTGGTTATTCATTGGAAGGTTCAGGATTTGTTTAGCTTCTTTTAGGGAGACTGTAAGGTGTGTGCGAACTTCCCAGGTGAAGGCAATACAGAACAGCTGTATCCAGCAAGATTTTGTTGCTCTAAAGTTCAAAAAGTCTGTAACTGGTTTGAAGGAACACAGCTTCACTAGGGTCATAGTGTTCTGAAAGAGGAGGAGGTGAGTACTGTTGGAAGATAAAGAGCTCCCTTGTCATGCTTTGGACATGATCTCCTCTTTTTGTGTGGCACAGTGAATGCGAGCAAGGACATTGGGAAGGCGCTTCTCATCTCGGGGTAGGACACAACCTGTGGGCTCTGTCCATATGGATAGGTCCTCCTGTGTAGCGTTCCAGGCTGGCATTGAAGAGATGAGCGTATTGAGGGAGATCAGCAACCATGGCTGGAACTCCACAAATGCGAACATTGTTGCAACATGACTTATTTTCCAAGTCCTCACACTTCTCCTCATGGTGGATTTGTTGATCCTCCAGTTGAAGGATCTATTGCAATAAGGTTATACAGATTGTTTGTCTAGCGTGTGTTGGGTTTGAACCGCATGTTTTCTGAGGACAAAGACATCTCACTGGAGGGTGTAACGGTCATGCCTGAGATCTGCCTTCACCCCCTTGATGTCATCTCAAATCTAATGGACAAATTGGAATGAGGAGGTTCTTAGTGATGGTTAGAATGCTGTCATCTTGGTTGGCTGTCTGTCCATTGTCCCATGCCAGGGGTGAATGTGCTTCATTGTGGGAATTGTTCTGTGGCAGGTTCTGGAGGAAGGATTTAATGGTGGTGTCTTTTTTTATTGCATCCTCCCGCCATGACATCGAAGTTTGGACAGAGGTGTGGCAGGTAGTCTTGCTGGTCTGGCATCTAGCTGTGCTTAAATGTAGAGTGACAAGCCTAGTAGCAGTGGTCTACACTCTACTGAAGGGTGCAGAATGGGGTGGTGTGGTCAGAAAGCTTATAGTGGGCTCTGGAGGTTTTTGCAGTGGATGCTATCCCCCGGTCTCTTGGTGCAGCAAAAAGTCCCCAATGGGGTTGGTGGATAAAAAAGAAACAACAGTAGGGTAGGCCGCCCGAGTGCCTTTATCACCGCACGGGGGCATATAGGTGGGATTCAGGCGTCACTTTGACTGTGGAAGTGGGCGGTGGTCTCTCAATCCGATACAGACTTTTCTCCTGGGACTTGCAGCAGGGGAAGGCAAGTCAGGGGCTGTGTGGGGTCCTGGGAGCCAAAGGATGCCCAACCGCAAATGACGATGTCCACTAGGTTCGGCGGGATAGGGACGGGAATTCCTCAAGGACCATGGATGGAGGTGGGGACGTGGTGGCGATGTGGTAGAGGGGACCCCCTTCCTACTGCTGGAGGTCCGAAACCGACTGCCACCGCTGAATGATTGTGGACTCGGGCGGCATGGGACTACAGCGGACCCACCATGTATTCTGGGCTGTGGGACCTGGGGACTTTGCTGCAGGCGGATTGGCTATGCCCCAATTACACAATTTTAATGATCATCTGAAACAAACTACGGAACAAACTTGCATGAAGTTTTTGTGGTTTTTTTCTTTTTTGTCTTGTCACACAGCCTGGAGTTTATTCTTTCGATTTTTCAAAGAGGCCTGTGCTCTCTCCATTGTTTAATTAGATTAATACATTGTAACAATATTACATTCAGTTCAAAGCACAACTTAATATTTTGGAAGAGTGCGGCATCACGATATTGCAAATTAATAATGCAACAGCATTTAAATTGCCCAGTTTTGTTTCTAGCATTTCTTCTAACCTTGAACAGCATGCACATAAACCTCTTGCTCAGATTTGATTACATCTGCATCTTGGCAACTCGTTTAATGATGAAGACGTTCTGCTGTCGTCTAACATCAGAAGTGTTGCTGGCATTTCTTACAAATTTTGCAGACATAGCTACACAGTAAATAGGTTTCTCTTTCATAAAGTTCTCTCTAAATATTTCAAGAATTTTATGTAACTTTTTTCAAATTAAATACCTTTCATAGAACGCTCTATCTCTTTGAATGTTATTAGAATATTCATATCTTTTTTTAAACGAAAACCCTCTTTTTCCTAGTGCTGTCCAGAAGGGTTCCATTTCCTGCATCAGGGAATGGATTAAAGTGGATAAATTGCATTTCTGTGGTTATCTTTAGAACCCTTAAGGCTGAACATAACCACCTCACCATTATGCTTGTTGTACTTTGAAAATGCATTTCACGCTTTGCAATCATGGCCGCAAAATATGTGCTTTGCCTATTGGGGCACTAATCCCTAAGATGAGCCTTGCAATTTGTTGGTTCCACAATCGAGAAGACAGGTTGATACTGTTGAAAACTAACCCCATGCGCCAATGAGGTATGAAACTAGAATGTTTCAGCAATCATGTACAACCACATTATTTTGGTAGGCATAGCTGGCTACCAGGAGGAACAGGCTGTATGAAATGGATGCCATTGAACAGAGCTGTCGGCAAAATAGAGTTCCTGGGTAGTTTTCTTGCTTTCTTTCCCTGGATCTATTTTTCCCAACTTACTTGGTTGGAAACTGCCTATTCACTTTGTTTTTACTTATTTTGGAACTTCTGGATAGATTCAAAAAACTTAAACTCCATGCCTTAATGATGGAGTCTTCTGACTACTCTAAGGTTGCTATGAAAATCTATTCTTGTTCTCGATTTACTTTGTTCAACCAGCCAGTACTTTGGGAGTCATTGCATTGCAATACTTTAGATCACAGATAATTATTGCTACATTAACTTCAGTTGTTATGTCGCATGGGACATTACTTCACAGATAGTTACAGGTATTAAAGTTTAAATATATTTTTTTAATGTTCCTACATTTTTATTAAAATATATATGTGTAGATATATTTATGTATGTACACACACACGAAAATCATTTGGAAAAAATTTAAAACATTTTAAATATAGACTGCATTTAAAAATATTAAAGTTTAACAATTTATAATGTGTTAACTATTTAATTATAAAAAATAGGAACAAAAACAAATAAAATCAGAAATATAAAAATTTAAGACATTAAAACGAGTGTGGGAAAAACAAGACACATTACCTGTGAAGTTGCGCTGTAGTAGTACCCACAGTGTACAGCTTTCTATTGTAGCTAAATGCGATGATCTAAACCCATCAGACTCTGAAAATCCAGAGGGCAGTTTACACTACTTCAAGGATAACGACCTGGTTCTCCAGAAAACCCCATGCAGAGTAGCTTCAGGCAACTACAGTTCTCCATCAGCCATGCTGAGTGGTTCTCCAGTGCAACAGCAGTGGTCTTCACCCAAGGAAGTCTCTAATGTCGGGGCACATGGCAGGCTGTATTTAAAAGCATTTAATTCATGTTGCTGTGTGTGTCTGGCAAATTGGGCCCTCCCAGTGTGCAACTATGACAGAAGCATGCATGAAGCTGTTGTAGTATTCTCTTTATATCTATCACATGTCTGTCCATGGAACATGGAATGTTAAGGTGATGAATATTCCTGTGGATCAGTTGCTGCCTCGTAGCTGATGGTTAGGGTGTTATGAATAAATCTTACTTAAACCTTCAATATACCTCTGCATTTATTTACAACTTTTCATTGGCGACGAGGACGGGATGCAGTGAAAAGAAAGAGGAAGAACACCTTAACATCAAGCTAAGTAGTTTGACGTTGGTTGAGATAATTTTGTGACTTTGTGGAAATTAATACGAAGAATAGAAGTTTTTAAATCAGCGTAAGGAGTTGAAACATTTCTACGTTTTAACATTGTTGTTTAATTCTATTTGATCTTCCCCAGCGGCTGTAAATTTAAATGGGAGATTGTAAATTTCCCCAGCGGCAGTTGGTTTAATCAGAGGAAGTGAAATTAAGATATAACAAAGTCTACGATAAACTCGTTATGGCAAAAACTATTTCTATTCTTTCCCCAGCGGCAGAAGAGTTAAAAAAAAAAAAGAGAAGTTATTTGTTTTAATTAATTTGTGGTGAAATAATTATAACTACTCCTGCGGCAGTTTAAAATTTGACTTGGGAAAGTAAAGAATCGAAGGTGCAGAAATTCAAATGTAATTGAAAAAGGAAAATACGCTTGGTTTAGAGCAAAGGAAACGTTGTTTGCAGTTACCGTTTTCTTCTTGTTCTAAACGATAAATCAGCGGGACGAGCTCTTCCTTGCTCCGTGTTGATCCAAGAATGATGACGTGTTGGAACGTGCAACGTGAGCTGGTGAAGAGCACGCATGAGTCATCGTGAGATCTCGAGCGGCAGCTTCACTTCGCGCTTACAAGGAAACGTCTCGTTTCATCTGTCTGAATCCTTTCGTATAGTCTGAGCGTCTGTTAACCAGTTCGAGTGGCAGTTCTAAAAGGATTGATGGATTAAAACAGAACCGAAAATAATATTGTATTGGTAACTCGAGGAAAAGATTATTTTGTTTTTATTTTTTTTTGTTTAAAAAAAAAAATAATAATTATTATATAATATGTATATGTAATGTTAATTACTGTGCAGATATTTAATACTTAGTTAGAGAAACATGTTTTAATTGTAGTTTAAGGACTGTTAGGTGTAAGAGGTCAATAGAAATTTTTGCGCTGCACATTTGATAGCACTACTATTTAAATAGGAAAATGCAAAACGTGACAACCCCTCCGTTTTTTTTGAGTGATCCTGGAGAACCTAGGGTAAAATGGAATAAGTGGGAAAAGATTTTTGCGCATTATGCTAGAATTTGTGGCGCAAATTTAAGTGCAGAAAGAAAATATTCCTTATTAATGCATTGTTTTGGTGGGGAGGGGCAAGAGGTTCTGGAAAACTTGCCTGCTTTGTCACATCAGGAACAGAGGGGGTTGGATGAATATGAGGTTTGTTTGTTGCAACTTGACAAGCATTATTTACCTCGTGTAAGTACCATAATGGAAAGATATCATTTTGGGAGAAGGGAACAAGGTAAAGAGGAGTCAGTTAAGGAATATTTAACTGCTTTGAGAAAATTATCTTCTACTTGCAAGTTTGGTCCTGCCAATGAGGAACGTTTAAGGGATCAGCTGGTGTTGAAGTGTAGAGAGGATAAAATTAGAGAAGAATTGTGGCTCAAGGATGAACCTCCTCTTGAGGAAGTTGTAAGTATAGCAAAGAGGGTTGAACACATGATCAAATGTGTCGATGAATTAAAACATGACAAAGGGAAGACTGAGGAAAAGGTAGAAAAGTTAGAGGTGAAGGAAGATGTTTCACAGATAAAGCAGGTGAAAGAAAGTAAGGCCTCAGTGAATGAAAAAGGTAAAGAGGAGGGTACTTTGTCAGCTGTAACTTGTTATAGATGTGGAAAATCTGGTCATAAGGCAAATTCAAAATTTTGTCCAGCTATGAGTTTTCTCTGTCATGGGTGTGGGAAGAAAGGTCATTTTGTAAAATTTTGCAAATCTAAGGAAAAGAAGATAATTAATAAGGAAATCAAGGAAATTATATGTCAAGTGAAGGACAAAGAAGAAAAGGACTATCCTACAGGAATGGTGAAAATTGAAGGAATTGATCTTGAGATGAAATTTGACTCTTGTGCAAGAATAACTATTGTATCTAAAGAATTTTATGAAAAATGTTTAAAGTTGAAAATCAAACTCATAAAGATGGATGTAAGTGCTGGGGGTTACGGTGGTGCCCCCATAAGCATGATGGGTTATTTCAATGCTTGCATTGAATTCAAGGAAAGAATTATTGTTGGGAAGGTTTATGTTTCCAAAGTTGGTGATTGTTTAATTGGGTGGCCACATCAACGTCTGTTGGGGGTTATACTAAATCCTAATTCTAATCCGCAGATTCAAATTCAGGAGATTGTATCAAAAAATAATTATTTTATGGAAGAATTTCCCAAACTCTTTCAAAATGATTTGGGCTGTCTTAAAGGCTATAAACATTGTATAAAGCTAAAGAAAAATGCTGTTCCTGTAGTTGCTAAGGTAAGGAGGATTCCAATAGCTATTCAGGAAAAAGTTGAACAAGAGTTAAAAAATGTGCAAGAACAAGATATAATCACTTCTGTGGAGGCAACTGAATGGTTGGCTCCTATTGTCGCAAACAAACCCAATGGCGATATAAGATTATGTTGTGATTTAAGATCACTCAATAAGGAGGTTGTTGTAGACAAATTTCCTTTGCCTAATATAGATGAATTATTATCATCTTTAGGTGATGCAAGAGTTTTTACAACACTTGATCTCACACAGGCATATCATCAAATTGAATTGACGAAGGATTCACAAGACCTTACTGCATTTATCACTCCTATGGGTGCTTTCAAGTATAAGAGAATGCCGTTCGGTATTGTGTCTGCTGCGTCGGTTTTTCAACGTGTCATGTCATCTATTTTGAAAGGTATAAAGAATGTAAAATGTTATCAGGATGATTTGTTGATATATGGTGTGAATCAAGAAGTTCATGATAGGATTTTGAGGTCTGTTCTGAAAAGATTGGAAAATGCTGGTCTGACGTTAAAGTATGAGAAATGTAAATTTTCTGTCTCTGAGGTGAATTATTTGGGCCATTGTATTTCAGCTCTTGGTATTTCTCCTAAGAAAGACTTGGTTGATACTATTAAAAATCTTGTATCACCAAACAATAAGAAAGAGGTTGTTTCTTTTCTTGGTATGGTGGAATATTATGGAAAGTTCATCAAGAATTTAGCAAGTAAATCTAGTGGTTTAAGAGATCTTTTGGGTAAAAATAAGGAATTTAAATGGTCAGAAGTTTGTCAAAGGGAGTTTGAGGATATCAAGAGAGATTTGGTTACTGCTCCTGATTTACAGGCATTTGTTCCGTTTGAAGAGACTTATGTCATCACTGATGCCAGTTGTAAGGGTTTGGGTGCAATTTTGAAGCAAAGAAGGAATGGACAAGAGAAGCTTATTGCCTGTGCTTCAAGGAGTTTGAGAGGTGCAGAACTTAACTATTCGGTCATTGAGAAAGAAGCTTTGGCCATATTTTGGGCCCTAAGGAAGTTTAGGAATTTTTTGTGGGGTCAGGAATTTAAAGTTTGTACTGATCATAAACCGCTAAGGGAGATTTTTATGGTGAAAGGTTTGGATAATGTTTCATCAAGGATCAGAAAATGGGTGATTGGTCTTCAGGAATTCTGTTTTGGAATTGATTATATTCCAGGTGTGGAAAATGTAACTGCAGATTGTCTTTCACGTCTTGTTGATGACTCTCACGTAGTGGTTCAAGAGGAAGTTGACTGTGAAAGTGAGGTAAATGTTTGTGAAATTACTTCAGGTGTCATACTTGAAGAGGAGTGGTTGGAGGAGTGTAGTAAAGATTGTGAGATTAAAGATGTAATTTCATCTGTTACAAGCAATTCTGATTTTGGAAAAGCTTTATCAAAGGTTTAGCATTTGATTAAGAATGAGCTGTCTGTGGAGAATGGTATTCTTCTTAGGGGTTCTAAGTTGATTCCTCCGAGCTCTTTAAGGAAAAGAGTGATTGAAGAGGCTCATCAAGGTCATATGGGAATTGTAAAGACAAAAGAAAGGATTCGTAGTTCTTTTTGGTGGCCAGGGATGGATTTGGAAATTGAAACGGAGGTGAGAGAATGTTTGCAATGTAAGATAAGTGATAAAATCTTAGTTTCTCGTACTGCTCCCATGATTTGTCGTAAACTTCCTAATGGTCCTTGGGAAGATATAGCTATTGACATTGTGGGTCCACTTTCAGGTGAACATCGGACTCCTTTTTTGATAGTTGTAATTGATCTTTATTCAAGGTGGGTCGAGATCTCTTCTGTTTCAGAAGTAACTTCTTCATGTGTCATTGTTTTTTTGAAGGAAATTTTTAAAAGAGAGGGTTTTCCGAAAATTCTGTTGTCAGACAATGGTCCTCAATTTTGTTCTGGAATGATGTCAGATTTTTTGATTTCCTGTGGGATTAAACATAAAAGATCTTCGGTTTATCGCCCAGAGACCAATGGTACCATAGAAAGATTTAATAGGGTGATAAAGGAGAATATACAACTTTCTAGGGTTAATGCGTTAGATTGGAAGGAAGAATTACAAAAGTGTATTCTGGCGCATAGATTTTCTCGTCAAATGTCTACCATGAGAACTCCACTTGAATTATTTAAAGGAAGAACTCCTAATACTAGTTTGAGTCCGGCTTGGATGTTCTGGGGTAAAGGGGTAAAGGATAATGGTATTGGTGAATGGAGACTAAGTGAGGAAAATCTGCAATTAAAGAATAAGTTGTGTTTTGATGAAAGGAAAAGGGTAAGAGAAGGTAAAGTTGCAGTTGGAGATGAAGTAAAGGTCAGAGCTCCAGTAGGTTCTTTGTCCTGGTCTAAATACTCTTCTCCTATGAAGGTTATTAAATGTTTTAGTTATTCTGTCAAGTTGGAAAATGGGAAGATATGGAATTGGAATCGTGTTGCCATTGAAAAAAATGCAATTCTGATTTGGATTCTTGTACACGTCATTCTGTCTCTTATAATGACTCAGAGGTACCTATTAATAGATTCAGCACACGTGTAAAGAAAGTTCCAAAATACCTCAAGGATTACATCTCTTGAAAGCTTCTTCATATTACTATGTTATGTTTGCTTTCTCTGCATTTTTTATTTCATTCTGTAACTCTGATGATTTCTTAATGAAGCTGTTGTATTGCTATTTTACCTGTAAGTTTCACTTTGTTATAAGAAAGAGGATGTGTAGTATTCTCTTTATATCTATCACATGTCTGTCCGTGGAACATGGAATGTTAAGGTGATGAATATTCCTGTGGATCAGTTGCTGCCTGGTAGCTGATGGTTAGGGTGTTATGAATAAATCTTACTTAAACCTTCAATATACCTCTGCACCAATACTACTCAAATGGGACACAAAGGGCAATGACGGGAGAGTGGTGAGTCTTCCTTGCAATGATCCCACAAACACAGGAAAACTGCTCAGAGCTTCCCTAACTAGGATACTTCCAACAATGCCAATTCCGGTTTGTTAGAGATTAAAGGAGACTTTCATCTATGTCTATGCTTCAATACTGCATTTTTATTAAAATAAACAAGCTCCTCAAACTCTAAGTTGCAAGAGCGTATTGCCCCTCTCTCCTGTTTCCCTGGCATTCTTGTTGTGTTTTACTTCCCTCCAGATCAGTTCCCTTTCCCATAGTGCCTCCTTCACTTTAGTGCCTCTTTTACTTGCTCCTGCCTCACCAAAGCCCAAACTGGTTCTGCTTCAGCCTGAGCTGCAATCTGCCTAGCATTTGAATACAGCTACGGGCAAACCTTCTTCTGTGACTGAGTCATTTTCCTGTACATGCCTGTATTGAAGTTACCAACCTTGTCACTCTACTTTGGCCACACTTACTTAGAGCCTCAGTACCTGCGCCTGGATACCCTCACGGGTGACAAGCAGCGATCAACAAATCCACCTTACATTTCGTCCAGGTTGTCAAGACCTGGGTGGTGCAAGCTTCAGGATAAAGACACACTGTTGTGATGTCATTCTGACCCTTGCAAGAACATTGGACACAGTTAAGCCATTCTGCGACTGTCCCTATCAGGTAGTATGAATAAATAAGCATGATTTGCTATGCCACAACAGTGACATCATGGAGGTATTCCAGCACTCGGATTGCAGTGGAACATCGCGTGAAAAGATACAATGAGACTGACAGACTACTAGCGGCATGGTGAGTCAGATCCTGAATGCAATCTGCATAGTTATCCCCTAAATGAAGAGTGGAATGGCTTTCCAGAGTTTAGGTGCTGAGTGACTGAACGAATGATTACCGATTCAGCAGTGCTTGTATTGTGGCACTTCAAAGAGACAGGAATTCTGGAACTGAAGAAAGAAAGGATACAACAAAGAGGATCCTGCATAAACAGAGGACAAGGTACAGGGGCCAATGCAGTGGATGGAGCAGTGGCAAATTCATATGATTTTAAAAGAAGTCTGCGTCTCTATTTGGAGCCAGATCCGCTCTCACCGGTGTTTGGAGGTAGTTGTAAAACAAGGAAGTCTCATACCAGATAAGCAGCCTTGTTTTGGATTAGATGCAATTGATTGATGGAATATTTGGGAAGGGTGAAATAAATTGCAGTGCATAAATCCAGCAGAGAGACAATCAAGCAACAAGTTGAGCTAAGCTTGGCAATTTGTGTCATGAAAAAAGATGGAGGTGTAAAAAAAATACTTAGGCTCTTGCTCAGGGGAGCTAGATAAGCAGTGGGACCTAAGTAGGGGGACCACCAGGCATTAGACCAGAGAGAGAGGTTGCCCCAAAAAATGGGGACTGGTCTTCTCTGAGATAAACTTTAGGTAATTTTCGTTCATACATTCAAAAATGTTGGCCAGACTCTTGTTGTTTCTGTTTGCAATGGGGGCAAATTCGGGGAAGGGAGCAGTGAGAAGACAACCTGAGTCTCATTAGCATAACAATAACTAGGGGGACAGATGAACATTTAAGTGTAGGGCTCAGGGTCGAGCCTTATGGAGCACTGTAAGGAACCTTATAAAAATAGGACTCAAAGGGAGGCGAGCAACGGCTTGTTTGCAGCACCTTTAGAAAGAGGATAACCGTTGCAAAGCAACCTCTCTCACCCCTCCCTCATTGAAGCGAGGTAAGAGAAGTGAGTGCACATAATGGGTGCTTGTGAAGCTACTATTTCTTGAGCTAAAAAATGTGCAACTTTGTCATCCACTCTTTATCTCATAGGTATCTTGTCTCTTCTACTGTGAATATATTAGAATAAGACATAACATATAGTTATAAAAGAACATAAAACATGGATCTACTGCAAATTTAATCTTTACGGAACGTGAGGGTTCAGTGCCGTATGTGCAAGAATGCAATTATAAGACTAAAACTAATCGCGACCTTTTCACAACCAGAAAGAGGCTATCCATATAGATTTCAAAAGATGCCATTGATTTGATTGTCAGGAACTGTGTCATCAGTGAGTCTCCCTCTTCGACTCTTATACAGGCCCACAACTTGTCCTTAAGTAATTGTGGGGGTGAAGGTGTCATAGCCTCTGGGTTGTTCTATAAAGTCTCGTAGCCTAGTGACGGAAGGGTTCTTGAGATGTGGTTGAACCATAGGAGGCCTCTCCCTATGATGCTTGACCAGATTTCGCGCATGGCTTTTCGGTAGATAACCTGATCGGGTTTTGTCCATATTCGTATAACACGAGTTTAAGAGCTAAAAATAATGTAATGGGCCTCATGCACATTTCCAGCCATTGGGGTCCTTGGTGCCACCCAGAAAAGGCTGTTTTCTGTCTTCCCGAGGCCCTTTCTATTTCTTAACCCCAGAGTTCTGCTCCTTAGGGGCTTGCTGCCAAAGTCTTAATTTGGTAGGCGCGAAGTGCCGGTGAGACAAGTCTGCGGCTATACTTATGAAAAATCTAAGCATTTCATTGCTGTAGTGGAGCAGTCTCACTTCACTTTTAAATAGTTGAGCAGCCAGGGTCAGCTTGTCAACAAAACAGATCCCAAGGTAATTGTAGTGGCGGACTCTGACTTCAAAGATTTTCTCTAATTTAATAATTTGTTTTTTGCAATGTTTATCACGAGGTTCTTGTTTGTGCAGTAGTTCTCAAAACCATTGACCAATTTGTGAACCGCCAGCTCAGTGCAGGAAATGAGAACTGCATCATTGGCGAAAAACAATATCGGAATTGTATCTGCACTAATGAGGGGAAAGCCGAATTCAACTTCAAGAGGGTATTACCATAATCATTTATAAAAGGTTAAACAGAAGGGGTGCAAGGATGCTGACTTGCCTTACATCTCTTTTTATGTCAAATGTAGTTGTCGTTTCTCCTTTTAAGCCATACCTGACTGCTGTTGTGATGTAGATGTTGCCCAACAGTTACGAGTTTGGATGGTAGGCTCAGTTCCAAGAGTGTTTCCAACAAGATGGTTCGATCGACTGAATCAAGCACACTTTTAAGGTAGATAAAAGTAATGTAGAAGGTTGTATTTTTACATGATACTATTTTAGACATTTGTTATATGGCCTCATTGCTTGATCAATTGTACTGTGGACTTTTCTGAATCCTGCCTTAAATGATAACAGTATTCTCTTTTCCCAACCAAAGTTTCCAGTCTAGTGAGTAGGCTTTTCCATAGATCTTTCCAGCTACGTTGTTAGCTGGATCATTTTGTGCATCCTTTTTGTGAAGGGGGACTATAATTACAGAATTCCATGAGACCAGCTCCACCTCAGCTTTCCAGGCTGCATTGAGCACTGATGTTAGCACAGGTGCCCAATAGGAATGGATCGTAGCTATAGATATTCCTGGTCACTCCATCTGGGCTTGGAGCCTTGTTTGGTTTTTGTGTTGAAATAGCTGCAAGGGTTTCTTTTTCTCTAAACTCACGAATACGTTTCTTGCAGCTTGTAGCCTCTGGTGAGGTATCTGCTAGTCTTTCTAGAAGAGGGACTTTCTTGCTAATGCCGGGAGGAGACATTGTTGCATTGGCATTACTACAGACAGTAGTTTTATACATTTTTACAAAATGTTTGACCTAGGCAGGAGGTGTAATGACAGGGTCCAAGTTTCTGGTGGGACCCTCACATCCCCAGTTAACCAGATGCCCGAAGCTTGCGTTGTCCTTCTCTCTTAGGGCCTTTTCAAGGGCTACTCAGGCTTGAAGATGTATATGAGCATTTTTATATTTGATAAGACACTTGTACTCCTGTCTCAATAAGTTCAGGCAGGCTTCCACCCCGTCCTTGTGACATCTAATTCTTAATGCAAGTGTTACAGCCTGCTTAATTTTTGACCATTCTGAGTCAGGCCAGTCTATTTTAAGGGTCATAGGAAGGTGCCTAACGCCTCGGTTGATCTTGACTGAGCAACCTGCCGCAAAGCGGCTTGCTCACTCATTAGTGTGGCACATTTCTCGATGGTAACCTGGTTAGATGCTTCCTTCTTGTCTAAAATTTCACTATGTACTTGGTGACAGTAGTTACGAGTGACCAGGCTATGTGTGTCTTTGCAGTGCTCAGGGTGCCAGGTGATGTATTTCCTGCCGAAGTTTCCTCAGATTCCCTGCAGAGGAATGTCCCAGCGAGTGTGGTTGGGGAAGAGTGTATAAAAGTGAAAATTAGCTGATCATGGTCTCTTTCGATTCTCGTGGAGACTGCCATATCGATAATTTGGCTCTGTGACTCCGGGTTGATTAAAATGTTGTCTATTAGGCTCTCCCACTTGCCAAATCTGAAAGTGTGCTGTGCCGGGTGGTCCGAGGGAGTGCAGCTGTTCAGAGGAAAAAGATTGTTCAGCAAAAGGAAGGTATTAAATCCTGTCCATTTCTGGTGGATCCTAAATTTGGAAACAAGGGTGTAGGAAAAGCCCTCCTGGCTGCCAGCTTGAATTGCTCGAGCATGGATACTTCTGACTTGGTTTTGAAGTCCCTGCACACTAAAATAGTGAGAGTGGTGCTTTCTGTTGGTAGGTAGACGCTTGGATTCACTGGTGTAATATAAACATTAAATAGGTCCAGGACCCATGTTTCATGGCTTACTTTCAAGTGCTGGATAATTTTTTCCATTTTGCTGTTAGCTTTCCACTTGCACTGATTCTTGGAGGCTCAGTGTGGCAGAGATTGTTAAACCGCCTATTGGCCTTCCAATTTTACCTTTGGTTGTTTGCGAGGCTTAAGTGGAGAACCCCTCAAGTTCAATTTCGTTGAGCGCCCATGTTTCTTAAAAGCAGCAAATTAATTGTGATTTGATATAGGTAAACTATTCTATATCCTCTGAATTAATCGGCAAGGCAGTGATGCTCCAACTGATCAGTCTGCCTTGCTCACTTTTTTCAATGTGAGCAGAGCATTTATCCTATGAGGAAATCTTCAAAATGCCCTGAAGTGCTCCCTGTGGGGCTACTGGTGGCTACAGCCAAGTTGATGGGTCACCTGGGGTCACAGTTGGAGCAGGAATCATGTTAAGTTGACCGTCGTTGTTTATTTGAATTCTTATTCTTAAGCTTTGTGGCGGACCTGAGGAGATGCTGTGAGCATCCCTGCCTCCCGTCCAAGGTCGTGTTGGCATCGGTCAGTATTTCAAGAATACTTGTGTACCGCTCTGCCTTTCCTTCGGCGTTGAGGATTCCCGAGTTTGAAAGTACGCCCTCTTTTGCCAAGATTGCTTTGAGAATAGTCTTGTTTGCCCACTGGGATATTGTCAGTTATCTGGTGCCCTCTTGAGTTGGGGTTGACACTGTAGTGTAGTTCCTATATTCCCAATAGGCTCTGCGCATTGGAATAATATATCCTATAGATTGACATAGGACTTAGGTCGACTGGGTCTCTATCGAATATATTAGACTTAATTGTGTGTGCCAGCTAGCTCAGAGGTCACTAGAAATGTTATCGAATTCACAAGAAGGGATTAGTCTTTGACAACCGCATAAACATGACAACTTTGTTTCCCGAAGATAAAACGTATCTTCAGAGTCGTGGAAACAATAGATAGATATTTCACTCAGTCAATCGTGCATGCTTCGTTTCACTAGAGGTGCAGAGAAAGTAGAAAGACGGGCATTTTCAATAAAAGGTTTTATTGCACAGTCTTCTTTCTCGAGCATAAGAAATGAACTGCTACAATCGTAACACTGTTTGTAAAATATAATGCGTACACTATAAATAGTAGAATAAAATAATACTGTAAGAGCATTGTATGGTTCCTAAACCATATATAAATACATACATAAATAACAGAGGCTAAAAGTACTCAACTGGTGCTTCTAAAATACGCCTACCCCGGTGTACCTAACCTAAGCTTAGTACGAGGGAAGAAGTAAGTGAGGCGTAGCATAGATGTAGTATTCTTTTGCCAAGAATCTGCTCAAGATTTCTCTACGGGTCTAATCAGTTCCGTACCTTAGTTTAGAATGAAGAAGGTCAGTCTTGGGACTCGATTTCCCAACAAGGGTAGCTTGGAAACACTGGAGCTGGATTTCTCGGCAGGATAAAAGACAGCGTCTCTCTCAGTTCACTTGCTGGAGGGTCGGCTTCGTTCGGCACTTGCTGTAGCAGGGCGCATCGGGCAAGTAGATAGTCTAACTGCTCCAAACCAACGTGTGTTTGCTTGGGCGAGTGTGTGCATATTTATACCTTGAAGGTTCCGACTTTGACGTAAAGTTGGACATAATAACGTCATCAAAGAGTCTCAGTTCTTTGAAAACTCCATGAGTTCTTGGACAAATCAATATTCAAGCAAGGGAAAGTCCCCGGCTGCTGAAGCTGAGTTTTCCAAGAAATCGTTGTGGATTTTTGGAACTAGTGGAAATAGCCCTGCCGTATTTGAATTGCATGAGCTATGCCTAAATATGGTTATGATTTCTATGCCTATATAAGGATATGGTGATTTATACCTATATAGGGGCATGAATTGGGAAACTTACAATAAGGTCCTAAAATGATACATAACATTCACTCCACGTAATCATGTTCATCTAAGTTCAAGCACTAAAACGTATAATCTAGAGTATGTGTTTACAACCCCCAAAAATTCATATAAGATGCATTTGAAATGGTTGCACACGAAAAAATGAGCATTTTGTATAGTACACCTTTAAGGGATATGACTTCATTATAAGCATATGATATGATATTAACAATGCTAACTGAATGAATCACGAAAATTAAATTTATGAAATGGCTCTTAGTTACAGAAAAAAAAGGTCGAGACCATCCCATAACAGAATATACAAACTGTTTGGGTTTGTAGATTAGGCTAATATTGTTTCTAGGAAGTGTTCAAGGAATTCTTGTTCTCTAAGAATAGTTCTACTTTAAGCAGATTACTTTTTGTGCCTAAGTTCATTTTGTTTTTTGGAAAAAGTCAAATAAATTTGTCGAAAAAATAGAGATTCAAACTTGGTAGTTTTTGTTTTGAAAAAATTGAAGGCCGAATTTCAGAATTCGAATGAACGCTGTGTGCTAATTTCAAAAGTTATTCTCGGTGTCAGGAGAAAACATTAAGTCATCAAGCCTGGCAAAGAAATCATCTACCACAGCAGATGAAAGTTCGACTACTTCACTAAGAAGGTCAATTGTGCACAGATACGAAGCATCGCCGTCAGCGTCAGTCGCGTTAGCAATGTTCATATCAGATGGTATCTGTGTGCCTGTTGGTCCGCGTATCTCACCTCCAGATGGATTTGCCGGTGAGATCTCAATGAATTCCGTCATCAGGATTGGTAGCCGCTGGGGGCAACACAACATATGAGCCATTACTGGACCCAGTAATGCGTCAGCATCCGTTGGCATAACCGATGGTAGTGTTAGACAGATATCCAACACTCATTCCTCTCCACAAAGCAGGCATCGTAGAACAGGTAAGATGCAATCTTGCCGGATTGGTCTGAATGACAGGAACCATGTGGTATTCAGATCTCTCAAACGAGCCAAGCCAAGGAACTGTGTTATTCTCTCACGAAACCTCATGGCCTGGAGCGCATTTCCCATGCTGACTTGGGTATCGTTGGTGGCCGGATTTGCCATATCGAAGCAGGTGAAATAAAAATAAGATCCCTGCTACGAGTCCCAAAATGAGAGGCAGGCCGCCGAACACAGAGTAGACGAATTTAGGAAAAATGCCCAGGACTGCTTCAAAGGGTGCTAACAGTCCCGAAAAAATCGTTTTAAATACATATGCAATACCGCTGGTATCAGACATGTTAAAGATACGACCTAACATTTCTGCGAAATGTACTGGGCAGTTTGTAGATAATAATGCATGTATCTCTGCAGAGGACCTTGCAACTTGCAGATCATACGTCTCTCTGGACGAGGTCTGGGGCACAGTTTTTTGCAAAAGAATGGCTTTCATTCTGCTTAAAGTATCAATTCGTATAGAAGAGATGTTCAGTGAAGACCATAGTGGCGACTCCCCGTCTTTCTTAGTTTTAGGAAACAATACTTGCATACAGCAAGTGACCCTGGCTGACATAGTAACGAGATAGCTTATTACTGGCATCATTCCACAACAGCTGTGATCATTTAACATAACGTAGCTACCATTGGAAAGCTGCCTGAAAATTGGATCTATCACCGCTGTGGGCGAACCCTGCAGGTGGCAAGAAAGGTTATGGGAAGAACCTTCGCAGGCTCCGTGTAAATTAATACCTTGACACAATAGTGTACCGCTTAGTGAGTTTTCACAATTTTTACCACTAAGAAATTCTTCCTTTCTCCCACTCCAACATTTGTGTGTGTATGGTAAATTCCAGGTCGACTTAATGTATTCTTTCATACAGGCCTGCTGGTATGTGTTGTAAGCAATACTGAAACTGGAAAGTCGTCACTGGTATTGTGATGGTGCCATGTATTATCCATTCAACTGATGGTTTCTCAGAAACGGTCAATGGTAATCTCTCCAGTTTTTCTATGCTCAGCACCGTATAGTCTGCTCCCCTCTGTGCCAACGAGATTTGTTTATCTGTAAGGTTAAATACAGTAAACAGTGACGTAGTGTTGATTAAATGCTAGGCCATATAGCCAGAACGAAGGTTTTGCAACGTCCAGCCTAATAGCACTATAGAACGTAATTGAGACTGGCCATGTTGTAGCATTAGCAAGTCCTGTTCCATTATGTCTATGGCAGATGATACAATGCTGTCCAAAGAATACATTCTGGACGACAGAGTTGTTAACCCATTGCCAACTACAGAGAGTGATTTCTCTAAATTAATACGATCAATTTCTCGTATTCTTTCAGCTGTTTCCATTTACGTGACTTTCCAAGCTTCATTGTAAGCAGCGTATATACCGGCAAATATGAAAAGTTTATGACGTGGATTATGAGGTCCAATTAAGAATTCTCGTAAATCAACGCCATCTTTAAGCAAAGATAAGTGTTGTTTGATTTCTGGAAGTGTAGATTTTTGTAGACATTCAAGGCACAGTTTTCCTACACTGTAAATTGTTATTATCCCTGGATGTTGTATTTGGATATATCTTGGATCTGACCGAGTTACTGTGAACCCTTGTGTCCTGTTCAGGAATCTATGTTGATAGTTATTCGTGTCTGTGGGCCAAATTAACCATTTTTTCCATTCAGGATTTGTTCTGTTCTGTTGTAAAATATAATTTACGTCTACCTCCTCATCAGAAGTTAAATTACTATCAGGTGTGGGCCTAGGTATGGACGGTTTGCTTAAATCTTTTATCTTAGCAATGCCAAGACAAGATGTCTGTTGAACAGTGTCATTTAGGAACATCATTTGTTCTGGGATGATGCAGGCTCTGAACAATGCTTCTAAACCTTGTACCTGCCAGTCTTTTGTGCCCCAAACAGTTTTTGTCTCAATGTTGTCTTTCCAAAAGTCAAAGCCTAAGGTGGACAATTGAGCATAAAAGGCAGCAGAATAAATGTGTTTAGTATTTGTCAACAGACTCTTCATGCCTGTCTTACTCACATTTTTAAAGTAAAAACTTTCTGGGTTTGTAACATTAAAACATTTAAAATAAGGAAATTTTCTAAGAAACGTTTTAGAACTACCTTTTTGTGGAGTTGGACAATGTTCCCATTGATTATAAGTTAAAACAATTCTAGGGTTTGCAGATTTATGCAAGTAATGATGGCCAAAATGATTAAAACAATGCATTTCTTCATAATTTGATGAACCTTCTAAGTATTCATGTTTTGTGAATTTTGCTGACATTTCTAAGTCTGCCATCATGTTATTAACAGTCTCAAAGTCCCAATCATCAGAAAATGTGCTAGGTGAGACGAAATCACTCAAGGAAACCGTAAATTGATGAGGAATCTTTAGCAGCTCAACAGGGCCATAAATGTCATAATCATTGTATCCCATGCTATTCCACCAGGTATTGGGACCGCTGTGATGTTCACTTATAATAGGGGCCGTTCTTCACGATGAGATGATTTGTGTGGCTTCAGGAGCAAGTTGATGTTCTTACTTGCTGTGTCCATTTTAATGTGCTTTCCATCTATCAGCTTTCCCAGACTTAAAACAAGAATGAGCTATAGCAGGAGATAAAGTATACCTAACACATTCCAAAGTTCAACCCATGGTGAAACCAGATATGTATTTGTAAGCTCTTGACCAAGTTCCTTTACTTTTTCCTTGAAAGATTTGTTTGCTGGCGTAGTTTCAGGTTCACTGGGATCCTCAGAAAAGTTATCGAAGTTGATAAAATAGCCAGAGGTAGTTCTGTCAATTGTTGGTATTGCATCCGGATTCGTTGAAATCGCTGGAGTTGCTTGTTCCCTTGACATGTTTGTATAGTCAGAAGCTACATCATTGTAGACGGGAGTTTCTTGACGAACTGTTATTTGGGTTTCAAGAGTCACAAGTTCCATGGCTTTGTTGCATAGTCCTTCTTTTCTTACTTTAGGATCTTCAAAGGTGATGAGTCTTTCAGTTTGAACCTCTTGGATAGTAGCAAGATTTGGTCGTCTTCTACATCTTGGAAGTCCACTGGGCCTACAACTTATTATCGGCCACATGGTGTGGTTTTACCAGGTCAATTGACACAGACCGGTTCTCCTTTTTTCCAGCAAGGGGCGGCCGGCAGTAGTACTGTTCTTGATCCGTGGATTGCTAATACAGGTACTGGTTTTCTATAAGAAGGCCCAAATTCCTTCTTGTCCACTATTTTCTCCCTGACCAGATCCCCAATCTTTGGAATCCAGACAGGTCTTGCTGGGACAGGTGGTTTTTCTTTAGTGGTCGTTGGCTTTTTGCTGGTATTGCGTAGACTTCTTCTTGTTTCATTTAAGTCCTGTAAAACAGCCAAACGATCTTTGATATCAAAGGGTTTTTGTTCCACCACTGAAGTGTGACGATCGAGGTCTTCAACCAACATTCTAGTACCAAAAATGATTTTGTATGGAGTGATTCCACCCAGAGAATTTCTTGGCAGGTTATTAAGACTACCTTGGACATTTATTAGATGTTTGACCCACCCATCACCCGAACCTAATACCCTAGATGTTATAGATTGCTTTATGTCACGTTTTTTTCTCTCCACAGCCGAATGTCCCTCAGGATGGAATGGACTCGAAAACCGCAATGCAATGCCCAAGCTGGCCTTGGCCTCCTTGTAAGCCCTAGAGTTAAACGCAGGACCCAGGTTAGAATGTAGTGTGCCGATTGCGTATGTGCCGATAAAGACTCGCAAATCTTTTATAACAGTTCAGGTGTCAGCTGAGCGCTGAGGCCACATCCAAATGAATCTCGTCTTAATATTTTTGGGACTGCATCAGTCCATTCGGACGCCCGCATGTAGATAGCCTTATGCTGTCTAACAGTGGTGTCTGTACTGGGCTGGCTACGCTGTAGTCAGGAATCTGGTGGTGTTCAAAGCTGTGGTATTTGTAACAGTCATCCCAATTAATTCCGAATTCGTATACGTGAGCTTTCATCCCTGGCCACCAGTACATCTCTTCTAATTCTAGTAGAGATTTAGAGATCCCTTGATGTATCAGACCCTCTCCCATGTGTGCTTCAAAAATGAGAGCACCTCTCCTGTTTGGAATTACCCTATCCCCCACTCGAAGGATTCGAGCAAAAGGAACAGAGTTTGCATCAATTATGTATGTATGCTCGAGTGGATAATTTAGAGGTAACGCGGCTCCGCTGCCTTTGCTCTTGGCATTGACAACGAGCATGATTTCACCGTCTATTGTTGTTTTCAAATGATTGATTGTAGCTACGGAAGCTGTTTGCACAGCTGCCTTCGCGGCTTCATCTGCCAATGAATTCCCTGCAACGTGAACGCCATCACGTGAGTCTTTTGTAGTTTCTTCTGCAAAAGAACTACTTGTTCCCAAAACTTTTTATGCTTGATTGTGCCACCTTTTGTGTTTTTAAAACCATTTTGAACCCAGGTCTGCAGATATTTATTGTAATTCCAGACGCAGTTATACGAATCGTACACTGAGTGTGGGGAATTCGCGATCGTTATTTTCCAGCGCCATCTTGAATGATTGGAGTTCAGCTCGCTGAGCTGTACAGTCTCCTAGTGACTGAGTTTTTGTCACCGTAGGTTTAAATTTACCATCGCGCCAACGACCTTTAACAATTACGCACGCAGCACTATAAGCTTGTTTACCCCCAATCGCGGGCTGTGCTGATCCGTCTGTATATATTATACAGCTGTAATGTTCTAGAGGTAGAATTTCAGTAGGCAGAGGACATTCTTGTTCGTATTGGAGAAATTCTTGTGTCTTCAAGTAAGGATCAAACATGTATTCAACGTCTGTTGCAGCAAGGGAATTAACCCATTGTATCCATCTCGGATGTAGAGCTTTTGCATTTGGAATGCTTGCCTTCGTCACTGCCTCTAAGGCAGGTACAGGTGTAACGATTTTTATGCGTTTACCCTGTGCGAGGGCTCTCTCCTTTGCTACAGCAGTCTGAACTGCTGTCAGAATTTTTTCTGGTGAAGTGAATTTCATTTCAGCTTGTGTGTACAAGTTTTATTTGTAAGCTATTGGTACCTTTTCACCTTCGTTAAAGGTTAGGTATGTGAATCCGCATCTCCCTGGGATGATTCGGATAACAAGGTTGCGTACATTGTCGCGTGTTTGTAAGTGTGTTGTTGCCAACATGTCTGTTTGTACTGAACGCAAAATTTCTGTGTGTTTTTGAGTCCAATTAGTTGGGTTGAAATCAGGTTTGAATAGTTCATAGAGAGGTTTAACCCTTTCTGCGTAATTCAGAATGTAAGTTCTTCCAAAGTTTAGGAATCCTAGAATTGACTGTAAGTTTTTCAGCCTTTTTGGAGTTTAGAGCAGGGCACATTTTTCTAAGAAGTTTGCTGCCAGGCTTTTACCTTCACTCAAAAGTTTGTATCCCAAGAATAGGACGTTGAGGTGGGCAATTCTTGATTTTTTAAAGTTGAATTTATAGCCTTCTGAGGCGAACCCAAGTATTATGGTGTTCACCTTGTTTAAGTGCCTGTCCAAATCATCATCTGTAAGGTAGATGTCATTGACATAAGATAATGCCTCATCATCGTACATTTGTAGTAACTCTGTTACTCTGGCTGAAAATAATCCAGGACTGTTCTTGAATCCCTGAAGGAGACGACAGAAGTGTCGTTGTGTCCCCATTATTGAGAAAGCGGTCAAGTACCTGCTTTCTGGTGCAATGTTTTGACCGAAGAAACCGTTTGAAATATCTAAAGTAGTTTTATATTTCTTCCGAACTATATTATTCATCAGTGCTGCACTGTGTGAATTTTGTACTGCAAAAGTTTTGCAACAAGAGTTTAAATATCTGTAGTCCAAAACTAGACGATATGTATGTCTGGTTTGGAGACGGGAAACAAAGGATTGTTCATTGACGAGGTGCATGTTTCAATCACCCCTTGGTATTCAAGTTGATCTAAGAACTCCCTGACCTGTTTTTTTAGCTTCCTGCTTTACTGGATACTGCCTTTGAGCAGTAGGTTGATTTTTTAACTGGATTTTATGGTGAGGAGAATCTTCATCCCATCCCATGATTTTTATATAATGCTGGAGCCTGGGCAACATCCCATTTTCTGGCATAGGTATATTTTTTATGAATAGGAATATGATTAGAGAAGGCTGGCATATTGATCTCTTCGCCATGTGGGCACTCCCTGACAAATTCAGGTGGCCAGTTTTTTTTCAGCTAGGGGGATGTCATAACCCCTAGATAGTTTTTCCCAAAAGAGTGCTTTTATCTTCCTAGTTATATCCCCCTCTATTCGGAGTGTTACTTCATATAACTTATGGGTTACACTAACCCTGGTGTCGGCAGTTTCAACCTGAATGCATTCATTCAGCTCCACTATCTCCAGATGCTCTTTCAGGAACCTGCGAGCTATGGTGACCTCTGCTGCTCTGTCCAGCATTGTCTGGGCCCACTCCCCGTTCTTGAGTTGTGTCCTCAAGATCCTCGGCAATTCTGATTTTAATACTTGCTACCTTCTTTTAAGAGAATTGAGTTTTCTTATTTTTTGGAACATGTTGATCGTCTTTGGGCTTCACGCGTTCAGAACAAAAAGAAGATCGCCCTCTTTTTTCAGATTTCTGCGAGGAAGTCTGAAAGGTACGAGAGGATCGTGTATCAGTATCTTGATATTTATCAGGTTTTCTTAAATTATCCCCATTTCTAAGGTTATATCTCTTTTCAGAGTGCTCCTTTTGGGCAATCTACCTCTGGACTGAGAGCGCTTCTCTTTAGGAAGTGACTGTCTACTATTTTTTTTTTAATACTTTATTTGTCGTTTTCACAAGCATCGCACAAAAACCATCAACAGTGTAAAGAGCACACACCAATGTAAACAAAAGTACACCAAGGCCGTCACTCCACAGCACAGTAGTAAATATTAACAAGGGAGGGGGACTGTCTACTATTTTCCCATTTCTTTTTAGGAGTAGTTAGATTGTTTTTGATAAAAACTTTTTCAGGATTTTCAGTTAGTTCAGGCTTTACAGGTTTCCCTCCCAAACTGTCTCTTCCTAGTTCCTAATAGGATTTTTCAATAATTCTGGCAAGTTCATACGGTTGCTCAGTAATATCAAGTTCTTTTAATTTTTGGCGGATTGCCACTGATGCTGCTTCACCTTTAATGTTAGCTAATAAGATAGCTGAGACCTGTTTGAAATCTTTCAGTAATTTCATACCTAGATTCAGGGCTGGTTCTGGACCGTATTCATTTTGAATCTGTTTCAGAACGTCTGGTATTACCGCCATAGACGGGACACCATGTGTTTTTGTGTAGATTGAAGCAAAGACTGTACCCCAAGTGTCACAGTCCTCTACATGTGGTGCAATCCTCATTGGTAAACTGATTGTTAGAATCCTGTGTTTCTCATGAGGTGTACTATCAGGAAATACTGCCTCTATTTGAGTAATTTTCTGGTCTAACCAGAATGGAATTTGTTCCCCTTTTGCGGGCAACTTACCGATGACTGACTGTATAGTCTGTGGTGTGATTTTGTTTGTGTTCCCCTGATGAGGGGTGTGCTGTGGAATTCTTATAGCAGGTTGGACTGTTAAAGTCCGCATGACATATTGTACCAATTGTCTATGTATTTTAATTAATTGTTTTAGCTGAGCTAACAATTCTACATCTGACATACTTTCAATGTTAGGATATGGTGTATAGCTGGCTAGTACCGGCTATGTAGATCCTGGTCTACCTAGTGGACCGAGCCTGGTAATGTGATTTTGATGTTGTACGGTGCCTTTAAACCAGAGCTGATGCTCTTGGTAAGTTAGTGGAATTTCAACGTCCTCGAAAGGAACGAATTCCACTGGATGTTCTTCCATCTGTAGAAGTGGAACACATGTGTTGTTGGATTTGCCTGTGGAAAGACAATCCATGAATAGAATACCTCTGTCTGCGAATATTCATGTGCCTCTATGACAAATATAACCGTACCACCTCTTGGTGATAGGCCATTTTCTATAAGCTTTATAGCTATAGCTTTTCTTACGGGATGATTATAGCATCCGGGTAATTTTGTTGGAGACCTGTAACGTCTAAAACCGGTTGGGCTGCAGTTCCTGCAGGTCCACCGCTTTCTTCGTCGCTATCTTGCATTTTGTTGCAAGTTTTGCAGAGAAAGTTTCAAGGCAATAAAGATAAGGTGCACAATATTTTGGAACACTGTATCCTTCAACGTTGAACAAAACTCAAAACTAATACATAGGATTTTCGTCCTACTCCGTTTAAGGCGGATATTTTATCCTTTAACCCACTCCAGACATCTATTGGAGTTTTTACGGGATAAAGGGGTCTCTGTGAAAAACACAACTGAGTTACTCTAGTATCTAGCGTTAAATGAGTGCCTTACCAAACATTGGGCGCCATGTAGTGTAGTTGCTATATTCCCAATAGGCTCTGCGCATTGGAATAATATATCCTATAGATTAGACGTAGGACTGAGGTCGACTAGGTCTCTATCAAATATACTAGACTTAATTGTGTGTGCCAGCTAGCTCAGAGGTCACTAGAAACTTTCTCTAATTCACAAGAAGGGATTAGTCTCTGACAACAGCATAAACATGACAACTTTGTTTCCCCAAGATAAAACGTATCTTCAAAGTCCTGGAAACAATAGATAGATATTTCACTCAGTCAATCGTGCATGCTTCGTTTCAGTAGAGGTGCAGAGAAAGTAGAAAGACAGGCGTTTTCAATAAAAGGTTTTATTGAACAGTCTTCTTTCTTGAGCATAAGAAATTAACTGCTACAATCGAAACACTGTTTGTAAAATATAATGCGTACAGTATAAATAGTAGAATAAAATAATACTGTAAGAGCATTGTATGGTTCCTAAACCATATATAAATACATACATAAATAACAGAGGTTAAAAGTACTCAACTGGTGCTTCTAAAATACGCCTACCACGGTGTACCTAACCTAAGCTTAGTACGAGGGAAGAAGTAAGTGAGGTGTAGCATAAATGTAGTATTCTTTTGCCAAGAATCTGCTCAAGATTTCTCTAAGGGTCTAATCAGCTCCGTACCTTAGTTTAGAATGAAGAAGGTCAGTCTCGGGACTCGATTTCCCAACAACCCGCAAGGGTAGCTTGGAAACACTGGAGCTGGATTTCTCGGCAGGATAAAAGACAGCGTCTCTCTCAGTGCGTCTGCTGGAGGGTCGCCTTCCTTTGGCCCTTGCTATAGCAGGGCGCGTCAGCCAAGTAGATAGTCGAACTGCTCCAATCCACCATGTGTTTGCTTGGGCGAGTTTGGGCATATTTATACCTTGAAGGTGCCGACTCTGACGTACAGTTGGATATAATAACGTCATCAAAGAGTCTCAGTTCTTTGAAAACTCCATGAATTCTTGGACAAATCAATTATCAAGCAAGGGGAAGTCCCCGGCTGCTGAAGCCGAGTTTTCCAAGAAATCGGTGTGGCTCTTTGGAACTAGTGGAAGTAGCCATGCCTGTATTTGGACTGGATGGGTTATGTCTAAATATGGGTATCATTTCTATGTCTATATAAGAGCAATGTGAATTATACCTATATAAGGGCAAGAATCGGTAAATTACGCTTGGTCTCTAAAATGCTACTCAACAAAACAAAGCCTACTTGGAGTAAGTCAGTGGACAGCAATTTGTCGAGGCCGGGCAATGACCTGAACAACCTTAGTAAATGGCCTCTATTTAAAATGTCACGGTGGTCTCTGGAGCAGTAAGTTGGTGTAAAAAGGATTATATCATTTGCATTGAGCTGTCTGTTGGAGGCCCCTCATTCGAGTTTCCTGTGTCTGTCCTGTCGAAAAGGAGACTCAGCTGCATTTGTGGGCCAACCGTTAGGAAGATGATGAACACCAGAGCCAACAAAGGGAAGGGCAAACCAGCATGGGTTCTTAACATGTTCAGAAAAAACAAACAGTTATCTGCCCCAGGTGAGGGTGCGGGTGCCATGGCTCATGCCATGCGAATTTCTGCTCCAGATCATTATCACCATGAGACTTTACAGACTATAGAGCCTGCTTTATCAAAGTCGAATAAATCACTATTTACTGACCTGCTTAATTAGGTCCTGTGCCTGTTATTTCCTGAAATCAGTATCATTCTTAACGTTCCTTGTCACAACTGATTCGCTCCGTTGTCAACCATTGTCGACACTAGAGGGACATCTGTATCCAAGAAGCATTTTCACAGAAACAACCTAGGCCAAACTGATAAAGTGATACTGCAAGAATCAAGAGAGGAAAATATTTAGCAAGTATTTAATTCTAAATTGGACCATTTAACAGTCTAATTTCCTCCTTGCTTGCTCAGTTCACTATTTTACAGACTAAAAGGTTGTGTTGCTGTTACGACCACTTGTGTGGCACAGGAACCTCTGGACCCCACTTGACGGAACAACAAGGCTGCATTACCCTCACTCTAGCAACAGATTAGAGTCCGGTTACTGCGGCAAACGTGTCATGCCCGATCGGCTAAACCAGATGTGACAACTAGACTATCCAGAAGTGTCTCTCCCAATTTCTCCCTGTGGTGTAGCTAGGTGGTGGCCCCAGGCGGCACTATTTTTGAGGAGGCCGCGTGGCACTGGAGACCCGTTGCGGCTGCGGCGGCCTTTATAATTTATTTGGGAACGAACACAGTGTCCCCAAATAAATTAAAAAGGGGGCCGCGGCCGCAACAGGCCTCCAGTACCGCGCGGCCGCCTCAAAAACTGTTTAAAAGTGCAATGCCGCGCTGCGAGGAGTGGCGTGAGTGCCTGCACCTGACCTGACTGCTGCACAGTGAGTGCACACAACACAAACGCGGAACTTAGTTTTTGGCAATTTAATTGAAAGCACTGCAGTCTGCAGGCGGTGCTTTCAATTAAATTGCCAAAAACTAAGTCCCGCGTTTATGTTGTGTGTCCTCGCCTCCTCGGACGCCTCGACCGTTGTTGGCCCCCCATCCCAGCCTCCAGGGCCGTCAATCTTGTTGTAGGGTGCGCAGCGCGCGCTACCAATGACGGCCCTGTAGTGACATTTTGGCCAGCCCTCGCGATTAGAATGTAGCAGTGATGCGTTACGCGCTTCACCGCTACGCCCTCCAGAGGAGTCAATTCTGGCCTGGTGCTTGCAGATTTCGGTGTCGTTTTGCTGGCTCTTTGGACTGAGAGTCTGGCTGCTGCTCTGCAGACACAGTACACCAGAAGTCATTAGGGGGAACAAAGTTTGAACCGAACCACCCCTGCCTGCCATAGAGACCCTGCCTGGAGCGAGTGAGGTAAGAGGAGAGCAGCAGCAGGTTCAGTCTGTGGCTCATCCATAGCTGCCAAGGTTTCAGATTGCTATGTGTGGCACTTTCAGAATTTCATTGTAATTATGAGTGACATTTCAACGTCTAGCAGTCACACTTTCTCACAGGCAAAAATTAAAATCACTCAATAAAGATGAAGGAAAGTCAAATGAATACCAGAAATTACACCCATCTCTCAAGTGCTCGACGTCCTTTTTCCCCAGCATTACATTTTTGTTACACTGTGGTCTAATCAGTTGGTCAAAAATCTTGTAAATTATGAACTTCAAACCTGTCATCTTTTGGGGGGTAACCTGCTGGGAATCAGACTTAAAGCATTTCCTCCTTCTGTTAGTATTCTTGAAGGCCATATTGTGCATCCTCCCAATTTAATCCAACAGGGTAATGCCAATTATATGCTTACCGACGTGTCAAACCTGAATGCAATTGACTGACTAAGTATTCAGGCTCCATTCTCTTCTTGTTTACCCTCTGAGAGTGCATTATGTGATCAAATAGTGTTAATGTGTACTAATATTATACCTGTCCTGTCATGCACAGGCAGTCTCGTTAAAACTTCTGTTACAGCCAGACACAAGTCAGACCTGAGTAGACTGGCGGATGGCAAAATCACTACCAACGTTATCCATTTTGGAAGAACTTTTAGTCTCCTTGCATTCAAATGCAAAATTAGTATTGACTGGTGATTTTAATACATCTTATGAACTAGCCTCATTATTATTGAGATCATAGAAGAGGAAGAGGAAATATGGGGCATTCCAACATTAACAGGGAAACCCAGGGTGAATTTTTCGGCCACTGCACTAAACTAGCCTCTATAACAGTTGGCAGAGGTATGAGGGAATGTAATGGATGCACCATTTCTGATCCAGGTAGAACCACCAACTTTCAGGAGAGGATCCCATACTAATGTTATCAATTTTATCATCGTAGATGTGAGATCATGACCACTTCTCATAAACATGAAAGTGGATCAGCAACCAGACAGTGAGCACGACTCCCTGAAAAGGAAACAAATGTATGTCACAAAAATAATACTAGACCCCATATTAGCTAGCAGTCAACGATATGTTTCGAGGTCCAAAGTTTTGTCCAGTAAAAAACTGCGGACTCGGATATATGAGTTGTTTACCTTTTTGTCAAACTATGTAGGGTTAAGTAAAGAAGATCTCCCAATTCTAAACATACATAGCTTGTTGTTTAAAGAGCTACAAAAGATATTTTATGAAGATGTGGTTATTAAGAAAAAAATCTTGGCCAAAGAGGTAAAATGGTATACAGGCTAAGACCTCCCTGAGATCAGCTGCTATGGATGGTGATAGGATTGTAATAGCTGAAGCTAGACTTACTTACAAAGCTTCAGTGAGCATAGCAAAAAGAAATCGGGATGAAAATAATTGGAAAGATATTTTAGCTGCTGTTAAAACAAATTACGATAGGTCCTTTTGCCGCACAGTAGCCCAATCTAGATCAGAAAATGTAAAAAGCTACCATCACCATATTTCTGTGGAAAAATGGCTGTCCCATTTCTCTGATCTTTATGAGGTAAAAGATCCCAATAAATTGTGGCTGAGCAGTAGCCAGGTGACTTCTTTAGACACATTTCGTCCTGATACCACGGAAGCTGCTGACCCAATTTATTTTAGTCTTTAGGATACAGCTAGAGCCATTGCTTCGTTAAAATCTGCTAAGACACCAGGTCCAGATAACATTCCTGGAGATCTATACAAATCAGAGCCCCAGATCTAGACAGTTTATCTAAATTTATTTTCAAATGCCATAGCAGGGGGTGAGATACCAGATTCATGGAGAGGAGCCAAGATTATATCACTATATAAAAAAGGTGATGCATGTGACCCCTCAAATTATAGACCATTCAGTTTAATTGATCTTTGCTAAACAAGTCCTTGAGAAGCTGTAAAACTGGATGGATTCCAATAATATTATGTCTGCCCTTCAAGCTGGTTTCCGACCAAAGATTAGCACCTCTTATCAAATGTTTTGCTTCGCCACATTGTATTGGAAATACGTTTTATGATGTCACCAAAACCATTTACTTGGCGTTTATAGATCTCAGAGGTGCTTTTCATCTTTTTCTCTAACTTGTGGCATGTTTTATCAACCATGGGGGTCCCTGGAACTGATTCACCTTATGACTCAACTCTACAATAGTAACTTTGCCCAGGTTCTCTGTGATCATATGGGTGAACTAACAGAATGCATCCCTATTTAGCGTGGCATGCGCCAAGGGTGCGTTCTTGCACCCACGCTATTCACCCTTTACATGAATGATGTAGTAGACTTGCTGGTGAACTGTAGAAATGATTCCCCCACTCAGAGCAACAAAAAGGTTCCTATACTTTTATTTGCAGATGATTCCTTCCTTATTTCCTAGACACCCATGGGGCTCCAGCTCCTGGTGGACACATTTTTGTACATCTAGGGGCTTGGAGCTCAATGTAAATAAGACCAAATATATGGTGCTTGGAAAGATAGTGGTCATACATTCTGTCATTCGAGTTGGTGGAGAAGCTTTAGCAAGGTGCAAAGTTTTGATTATCTGGGGATAAAAGTAATGGAGAATTTTAAGTGGACAGGACAACTTAGTAAAAGCTCACTACTAATCGAGCATTGGTTGAATGCCATTATCAGACTGCATCGGCAAGCAACTTCACATTCGGTCTCACTGGCCATTGAAATATACCGTGCTAAGGCTCAAGGCACTGCAATTTATGACGCTGAGACCTGACGTTGCACCGATGCTTCTTTATTATCCATTGCTGAAAACAAATTTGCGAGGCAGTTGGTCTCTGTTCCAAACAGTTTGCCTCTTATTCCTTCATATTTTGATTTAGGATTAAAAAGAATTGCAGATCTAGCCGCACTTACACCGCTTGTTTATTGAGTCCGTTTATGGCTTACACCTGAGCTAAGTGAGTATAGAGACTCTCTTGTAGATTTATTAAATGTATCAGGTGCCAAGTCAGTACCATGGGTCAAATTTGTTTCTGATTGGATTAGGTTGGGATTGCAATGGCTATGGGCTGACCCGAAGACTTTTGCAAAGCTGATCTTAATGTCCTGAAAACTTGCTATTGGACACATATTCAGGAGGGTTATGTTAATAACAAGCTTATTTGATCCATGACAAATAGGTTTTTAGATCTAAAGCCCTCTCCACTTTTCGAGGAATATTTAGACTCTTACCCCACCCTATGCCAAACGTTTGTATATGCGATTTCGTTTTGGTATTTTTCCTTTGAGATCTTTTACTATGAAATGGAATCAGAATCCATTCTCTAGCATTTGCTTGGGCTGTGGCTTGAACAGCGAAGTCGAGATACATATATATATTTTTTTGCCCAGTGTATCTCGGGTCTCGCCGTAAATGGATTCGCCCAATATGTCGGGACTTGGGCTTGACCATATATCTTGTTGCATATAGAATTTTAAAGAGTGATGCCCTCCTTTATTGTTTTTGCTATCAGTAACTTTTTACAGCCGGTTGGGTTTAAGCATAGTAAAATTGCAGCAATGGTAGTCTAGCAAATAAGATGTATTTTGACGATCAATTAATTTGTTTTCATATACTCTTTTCACTTTTTACATTTCTATGAGTCCTGAGATAAAAATGTGTAGTCCTTCTTTTGCTTGTTTGCACACAGCCAAAGACTGTCTTTGCTCCAATTGTATATAGGAATGGATTTGAAATGGTATTGATTTTATTGTATGAATGAGCTACATGTTGTTTTAAATTGCATTTTTAAAATGTTACATACTTTTATTATATTGGGTATGCATACTTAGATGGTGCATGGATACCAAAAAAAGTATTACTACTACTGCTACTACTACTACTACCGTTTTTTAACTTCTGAATTTCTACTGAGTTGGTTTATGTTTGAAGGAATTTATGCTGAATCTGGGTCCTGTCTCTTGCATTCACAATCATTTGTGTATGGCTTTCTTCATTACAAAGCCAAATGTAACTCTGACAAAGAAATAAAAGACTAATGGAGTATTTAGGATGGTGGATTCCCAGTGCTATTACACAATGGGTAGCTCACAAGAGCTGTATTACCCAATGAATGGCAGAAGGAGTTTCCAATCTTATTGAGTTCTAGCAGAATTTCAACTTCTGCTCCTGCAAGGTCCTTCCTCTGGCCCTTAGAAAAGAAAAGCAAGGAGTTGAATTTTTGTGACAAGGACAACAAACAAATAACATTAAACCAGTGGATATAAGTGGCACAAGTCTGAAAATAGATGTTTGCAATGTCAATGCATATACCCTTGACATCCAGGTGCAATGATTAAGTTTCTTTATTTTTTAAACTTTTTTATCATAAGCCCTAAAATGAAAACAACACAGGCTACCACCTAAGTATGGCTAACATATGCTTGCAATAATATGTTACATTTAAAAAACATTCATCAATTTTACTAGTAATGTTTAAAAAAAAAAAAAAGATTTTCAGTTCAGGTTCCATAAATCTGCATAGTACCAGGATATTTATTCCGCATTTCTTTTTTTTCTTTTTGTTTTTCAGAATACATTTAATTTTCTGAAACACAATGTTTCCTTTCGTAAAAAGAGAATTCTTAATTTTTCACATATTCTGATTTGTACATTCAGATCATTTGAGGAACTATAAATTGTATATATTTAAATCATAATAAAAGTCACTTGATAGGCAAGTATCTGAGTGGGTTGTGAACGGTCCTGTGTGCAAAGAATGTGAAAAGCGGCTGAGGATAGGTGTACAATTTTTTGTGGATTTTATTGGGCCAATGAATGAGTTGCGCAGTGAATTAAAGTTTGCGTTGGTATTGGTTGATGCATTTTCTAAATGGATTTGTGAGAAATTCATGAAAGAAATCACCACCAAAATTGCCATTCAGTGTTTGAATAGTATTTTCTTGGAGGAGGGTGATCCATCTATAATCATCACCAATAATGGCGCACAACTTATTTCTGTTGAGATGGTGGGATTTTTAAGAAGGTGTGGTATAAGTCAACACCGCACTTCTTTTTTTATATTTCCAGAGCAATGGTTTTGTAGAAAGGGCCAATAGATTGGTGAAGGGTGTCATTCAAATGGCAGTGGAGAATGGAGAATGTGTGGAGAAGCAAGTCTAGGAGATGGTTTGGGCATACCACACCACCGTGCAAGAGGCAACTTCCAAATCTCCTTTTGAGGTCATGAGGGGTAGTTTGCCTGGCTCAAAAATGGTACCAGCATGGCTGAAAGAGGCGAGGTGCATAGTAAGCAGTACAGAGAGGTGACTGTCTCTGCTGCTGATCGTGTGAGTCATAATTTGAAGGCAGGTGATTAGGTAAAGCTCAAGGCAGGGAGGTTTGTGAAAGGTTTATCAAAATGTTGAGGTCAATATAAAATCAAACAGGTATATAATTTCCATGTGTTACTAGAGAATGGCGAGAAGTGGAATCGTCGGAGAGTGGCTCTGTATGAGAAAGGGGGTGAGTGTCGTGTTATGAACGATGGCAGAGGAAGTGGCTTTATGTTAATGAGTGATGGCGATTGTGTGAGCTCTCACCCTGTGTCTTCGGCTGTTCAGATCTTGCTATAGAGAACAGGTCTGTAAGGAAACGCAGGCCACCTGCCTTTCTTGAAGATCATGTACAGTCAGTTGTTTGATAGTTTGCAGGGTTGATTTATGCAATGTTCATTTTTTCATTGTATTATTTTCTTTAAGTTCCTCTATCTCTTTTTGTATTCTTTCTTGTTCCTTTTGCATTTATTTTATTGGGGAGCAAAAGGCATGTGTTATATTTTGTTATATGAGTATTGTAATGTGGCTTTAATTGGATGTGGTGGAATTTCACATGCGTATGGAATTCCATCTATTGTTTGAGGCGATCATTCCATGTTTGGCAGTTTCCCTGGCCAGCATGGGAGGTGGTCACAACTGCTGTCAGCTACACAACAATCTAGGAATCGCCTTTTCATTTACGGCATTATTCCGTGCTATTTAGGGGTTAGCATTTTCTGTCTCCTGCACAACATAAGTTCATAAAGCTGTCTTGTTTGTCTAAAAACACAAAATAAGACAATGCCTTTGTGTGATTTCCGATTGAACCAATAGAGTCGAAATACTTTAAGTTGAATTGAAGCCACTTCTGCTGATTAGCGCCGTCTCTTTATGATTCGCACTATAAAAATAAGCATACATTCACACATTGCATCTCAGAGATCAGACACTTTAAACTACTATGGAATCTCCTAGGTGCAGGCCTCTCGGGCTCCACCAAAGGTATGGAAACTTTAATAACTTTAGCCATAAAACATAGCTCACTGTCGCCATACATACCACATGTAATACAAATACACAGTCTGGTGGAAGTGCAGTTATAAGGACTAAAGATATTTACGCAGGAGTCAGTAAACATGTCATAAAATGATAGATAGGTAGTGGAGCTTGAATCCCTGAATGATAGTCATCTGCCACCCACCATCAGCTTAGTAAGAGAGCATTTGCCAATTTCCATTATTGGTGCAGGTACTCTTTGAGTGCTCCTGCAGTCTAAGTTTGTGCAGTGCTGTTTCAGCAGAGAAAACAATGTGGATTTGAAGATGTTGGGAACATAGACTGGCTTTAAGCCTAGGAAGATGAAAAGGAGCAGGTGGCGCAGAAATCCACATAGTGGTAGGACTTTTGCCACTGTGGTTATGCTTAGACATTGAAGAAGCAAAGCATTTTCCTTTAGCTAGGTAGTGATATAAGAATTGACAGATTTTGCCACCGGGACTAGAGTTACAGAATGATTCCATGTCACATGACATTGTACTCCTGGGATTTCTTTTTCACAAATTGTGTTAATCCAATTTGCTGAAATTAACTGGCCCAACATTACTACTTCCCAAATTACCTAATTTGTTATGTGGCATTTAAGAATCGTATAAAAAAGTAATTCGGTGTCATGGAGTCCTGTAGCAGCCATGATTTTGTTTTTTCTTACAAACGAGGCTTAATGAAGATGTGTTTGACCCCATTTTGGTAAGGGAGGGACTTTTGGTGAAAGCATAAAAGTACGATATTTTGTGTTGACTGGTTTGAATTTTTGATAGCATTTACTCTGGCTTAGGGGACGTTTGGCGCACTTTTTTTTCCAATTATTCTACTCCTTTTGTCCTTGTCACTCTGCAGGATATTGAAACACCATGGAGAGAGAAGAAGAGGATATAGCAGTGCTATACAAAGTGTTACAGCATCATTACTAATGTTGTTACTCTATTTAAAGACAGTATTATGAAGGCTAACTTTTCACTCACCTCGCCCCTAGATAGGTTGAGGTTTACAACAAGGCTCTCACTACCCAAGCCCTCCTTGCTTCCCTCCAGGAATCCCTCCTCATATCCCTCTGGAGACCAGATAGGAATCCCACCCACCTCTCTTATTATCTGCCCATAGCCATTTTGGGCACTGAATATATGATACTTGGCAAAGGTACTTGCCAAATGGTATCAGATGGTGTTACCTGCCATTGTCCATGCAAACCAAAATGGTTTTGTCTCAGCCGCAGCACGTCCATTAATATCAGGCGGCTTTTCCACGTTATGGACCTTGTGCTATCCACAAATAGCATGTCTTGTATTTGAACTTGAGAAAGCCTTTGATTCCTTGTCCTGGGAATACCTCTTCAGGTTCCTGTGGACGGCGGGTCATCGGCCAGCGCTCACTGGCATATACTATGTTGTTGTACAATAACCCGACTTCCTGTATGCGTGTGGGCAGGCTTATCTCACCCCCCTTCCCCATCGCTTTTGGGACGCGTCAGGGCTGTCCCCTCTCTTCTGATCCTTTTTAGGTTTCGTAACCTGGCGAGGGGCGAAGCCCCTCCCAGATCGAAATCTGTTGTTTTTAATAGTGGGGTTAGAACCGCCTCTGCCTCTCATTGGCTAGCTCCATAAATGGAGGCTAGCCATTGGGAGGCAGAGGCTGTCAATCGCGTTTTCTCTCGAAAACGCGATTCGGGGGCGTTTCTGGTGCTTTTTTTAAGCCCCGCCCCTTTGTCCCGGGCCGCGCTGCGATTGGCTGCCGGCCCGGGACACCCCCGTGACGTCATTCCCGGGCCGCGCTGTGATTGGCTGCCGGCCCGGGACACCCCCGTGACGTCGGCCAATCACAGCGCGGCCCGGGACCTGACTTGTTTTTGTGACTGAGGACGGAAACCGAAGCCATTAACAAGCTACTACGAGGCATTGAATTCTTCTGGCTCATCATCATTGGAGGAGGAGTATTTGAGAAAAGAACTGGACCAACAGGCAACCTAACCTTAAAACGAACACTCCAGGCAAAGGCAAGGGGGTGGCCATATTTGAACAGACTACTTCCTTTGAAACGTACTGATCCGCTACAGTAAACGGTGAAGGTATCAAGTCGATTATACAATTAAAAAAATAATACGAAAATAAAATCCTAATACTCCAAAGATGTTGTAAATATGATAATTTCATAATCAACAGTCCAGTCGCTGAGCTGTAATTGCACCTACATATCAAGTTGAATGATTCTTGCCTTCAACCTGCATATTGCGCGCTCATTGATATCTGCAAAAAATATACTTGTGTCTGCATCATGCTAAAAAAAACATGTTATTATAAAACGTTCATGCCATTACATTTGTATTTTCATTTCGAATCCTTTTCCTGGAAATGTTTCTTGATATTCGATGGTTATACGTGTTTTGGGCTTCTTTTGGTAGGATATATACTTGTTTTGGGCTTCTCTCCGAGGGGAGTGGCGCTTGTATTTGGATTTTCTGATCCATTTGGGGAATATTGTCTAGCACCTATCAAAATAGATATTTACAATACCCTTAGAGCATAGGTTATCTATCCCTTTGTCATATACCTGAAGAGTCTGGCTTGTAGGGTTAATCTGATTCCCCTGGATATATTGCGACGTGGCTACAGAACCGAGGCCCGATCCCCGGCCTCGCGTACTGACCGCTTCCGGTGCAGACTCCATGGCCCCTCGCTTGCAGCTGGAGAAGGCCGCCTGGCGCTGGGCGGAAACAGTGCGGCCCGAAGAGGTTTCTCAGGAGCATATAGAAACAGCATACAGGGTGCGGCTAGAGCCCTGTGTGCGTGGGCTCTGCAGGTGCGTGTCCTTTTAAATTCTGCTATCATTTAAACAGTGTTGATGTACAGGGTTCGTCTTTCATCATTTTTATACTAACACTTAACATGCCACATCAATTTTTCTCTAATGTTGTTTTTTTTCCCTCCAAATTTGGGACATGCTTTAAATTCCATGTGGGCAGTCGCCTGCATTTGTCTCCTCCATCCCTGGGTGGCACTGCAGACGCTTGTAAATGCTTATTTTGCACATTGCCTGAGTGTCTTGGAAATGGAAACTTTCTAATTGCGTATGTCTTGCGCTTTATAATATTTCAGTTTACTATCACGTGCTGAACTTTCAAGCCCAAATCAGTGATTTTATTTAAAAAAATATATAATGTTTATGTTTTTCTTTTTGGTTTTCTCTTTTTATTAATATAGACGTGTACGTTTGATTAAACCCGGTAGTACGAGTGAGTCATCTGTTAAATGTTCCTTCAATTCTTTACAAACGCCGAATGAAAACAAATAGTATTCGTATATTATTTATGCCTCGTTGGGGGTAGTAAGCACTAGATGTAAACAAATGTCATACCATACCCGTATATGCCTCTGATCCTCTAGCGTCCAAAATCGGATTAAACACAGGTTTTTGGTAATAATTTTAAACATTCCACAACATCTTATCAGAAACACATACTTTCATTCATTGTGGTTCTCATATCCACACCCGATCTTCACGTTCCTATGCATTCATGCATGTATGCTTCTAATACGTTGCATTTCCGGAAGTTTTATTCGCATGTATCCTTCCTTTTTTCTGAACATGCATATTTTTTTTGCAATACGTTTCGAGAGTCAGGCATCGTGTTTATATTTAAAACGTCATATATATCATATTTATTAACTTATTACTTTCACTGTGCAGGGTCAGTCCAGAAAATTCAAATGTGTGGCTTCAATTTCATATATATGTGTATGTATGTATGTTTGTCTCTTGGTGTACTTAAAAAACTGCGATGGTCGGTAGTGTTAAGGCAGCACAGAGACCTGTGGTTGAAAGGGGCCACGGTGGTTCGAGCTGTAGCTTTCTGCGTATCCATGCTTTCATCGAACACCGCTTTAATTTGAAACCGTTAATATTCACAGCTGTAATTTCTTTTACAAGTGAAGGTGGCATTTTCTCCTCAACGGTTGGATCTTGGCCAGGTCCATGAATTTATGTAGATTGTTGTGCTCTGTTCCACAAGTGGTTTAAAAACATGGACTTCCAGGGTAGTCCTATGCATTTGTAAAGGCCCTGTAAAGGCAATAGAACAAATCTGTTAATTAGGAGTGGACACACCTTAAACCACAAGACCCTGCTCAGATTTCTCTTAGCCCGGTGATTTGAGTCATGGTTGTGCATAATTTCATGCAGTGACTTGGTGGAACCTCTTCATTTTATATAAAATATATAATTGGTCGCTTTAATGACTTCTGTGGCACATGTGTGTATGTATATGTGTGTGTATGTGTGTATATATATATATATATATATATATATATATATATATATATATATATATATTTATATAATGTTTTACGGACAATGATGCAATTTTGTGAGCAGGATCCCATAAACATTTACACTTTTAACCTATCATTTTGCTAAACGGACATCAATGTTACAAAACCGCTTTTGATGAGCTACAGCCTAGGTAGTCACACATTGTTGCCAGTACATGCTTGTTTGCAAAATGCATTGTTTTTTTTAAATATTTTAAATTGTGACACATTTTTTTCCTTTAAATCTGCTTGCCCCCGTATCTCTGTTGCATCATCTGGTGTTTGTATACTTGCCACCAGTACCTCTCTCTCACTGGCCATGGTCTGGGTGCTTGCTTCAAGCTCCTCCCTACTTCCCTATATTGTCAGTATTGTCCCCCTCGCCGGCCTCCCCCAGTTGTCCATGTTGCACCTGTTGTCCATGTTGCACCTGTTGTCCGTGTTACCTCCTCTGTTGTCAGTGTTGCCCCAGACATAACAAACAAGCATTTACAATGCAACGGTTTCGCCTTTGGAAAAGTTAGAGCTATTGGCAATGTAAAGGACAATGCCATTTATCTGTTTTCAAAACCAACACATAAATACAAATGTTGTCATTTACAATGCCAATAGCTCAAACTTTTCCAAAGGCGAAACCGTTGCATTGTAAATGCTTGTTTGCTATTGCCATGGTGCCGTTGGTCCATGGTCTCCGACTAGAAGGACAACAATGGTACCACTCATGCTGTATTGCTCTTTACTAACAACCTGTCACCATACCTTCGTGACGCAACTGTTGACCTGAACTTGCTCTCGAAGACCTTCTCAAGATACGAGGAGGCGGCAGGCCTACAAGTGAACTGGGGGATGTCATGCGCCTTCCCATTTCAGCGGAATGAACCCGCGCAGGCCATATGCCTAGGCTGCAAACCATTGGCATGGATAACAACGGCAGTCTGTTACCTGGACATCAGACTATACCACTCCCATCAGGACCTATTTAAGGGAAACCTGCTGTGACATTCACAGCCCTTAAGTCCCAAATGTGTTTTTGGCAGCAGTTGCCACTCGCCCTTACGGGCAAGATTGCCCTATCCAAAATGATCGTCCTCCCTCGCCTTTTATATTGTTTTGTCGATGTGCGGTGTTACTTCACTTCACTGGAGATTCTTCAGGGACCTAGACCAAGTGCCAGGGGGCCTACTGTGGAAAGGTAAGTAATAAGGGGTGGCCGTCAATATTTAACTCCAGCTGCCTGTGGGATGGGGTGGGCTGGAGGCCCCATCCTTCAAGTTCCTACTACCTTGCAGTGCAGCTCCAGTGAGTATCCCAGTGGCTAGTGGATGTAAATCTTTAGAAGACGTCGGGGAAAGCCCCCCTCCCCAACATACTCTACACCAGTTACTCTATCCTACCATTAAGATATACCGCTCCTGCTCCTTTCATGTATGGGTGGCATGGAATTGCCTCGCTAGGATGTTGCAGTTAATTAGGCAGGTGCTCCCTTACTCCCCTTCAGGTTCTTCCAAGACCCACGGGGCACTTTACAACCAACCAGCTAACAATGTGGCATGGTCGCTCCCTTGCTACTGAGGGCAGTCTCTTCCAAGACGCCCATCTACTTACATTTGACCAACTGCACCAGGATCACAACGCCCCGAGCCAATTCCTGCTACACAGGCAGCTTCTGCCAGCGTTTCGGACACAGTGGGGTGCAGAAGACTAGGACCCCCTAATAATGCTGTAATACACACGTTATACATTATGGACTGGGAGGACGTTGCCTAATCAGATGCATATACAAAGCTATAATATAACACACAGGGCCCTCTGTACACCTTCGCCACATTTGGGAGGAAGACCTAGCGAGACCCCTACATGACACTGAGTGGTCCGGGGCCTTGGAGTCCCCCCAGAGTATCTCCCAAAATGCATGTTTTGAAAACATCCAATACATAATACTACACAGGGCATACCTCTCGCCTTCTCGACTGAACCGCATGTTCCCCACGGCCAATCTCCGATGCCAGAGTCAGACATCCGACCTCCAACACATGCTCTGGTTGTGCCCCAACATAGCCGGCTATTGGCAAGCTATACACAATATACAGGCCTGGATATTTTCCCTAGGAGGAAAAAACATAAAGTGCCCCCTGTCCATTGTGACCTTCAGCTCACGCCTGCCTTCTCTCTCCTATGTTTTCATTTTTTGAACTTGCTCGTGCCCCCCTTGTTGTCTCAGTTACCTTTTATTTATTTTTCTTCTGCCATATCCACTTTTCCAGAGCACTTGCAACGCCTTAGTTTTGCAGGTCCACTGCCTTAATGTACACTGTTATGCATTTTAGGATTCATACCTCGAACCAAGCTATTGTACCTTTTGCAAAAAATATGTCTTACTCACAGTCATTGCCATAATTTGTTCCACTTATTTTATGTGTACATCTCACTGTAATTTATTTTTTCAATGCAGTAACATGACTGTCGGTAATTATTTTTCATTATGTCTGCAATGATGTAATCAGTACCTTTAACTACTAAAAAGAAGAAAAACTTCAATACAAATTTTTTTTTTTTTAAATGAAGCTAACTTTTCAAGAGGAAACTTATTTAGGGAAAATATTTATATCTGTTTCCTTCATGAAGTATTTTCCTTATTGTCAAACTTTAAAAAGGAACTGCGTTTGCATACTTTTTTTCCCCTCCTGAATACTATGAAAGTTACTTATCTGCACATGCGTGAGAGAGCACAAGTTTGAAAAAATGTATAAGTACGCCATATTTACAAGCACGTAGTTAGTTTAAACATGTTTGCACACGAGTGTTTTATATCCAGGAGTGAAATATACAGAGTGGTTTACATTCAGTAGGGAAATGTATAGAATGTTAAGTAGAGTAACTATAATTATAACGGTGTGAGATTAATGTAGAAATGTTAGAATATATGTGAAAACCTCATGTTCTCATGTTAAAAGAATCATGTCCGAATTAAATGTAACTTTGAAAATCCAGTATTATGTGTAGGCCTTAGGGCAATTCACAGCAAACCTGAACGTGCTGCTAAATTAATGTGAGATAAGGTTGACATGGTTCTTCCAAAATGTACTATTGAACTTAGGGTTAAAAGTATATGCTTTATAGATGTGTTATTTTAGAAACGTATGCTAGTTAAGAATGTTTGCTGTTTAAATCAAGTTAACGTTTTAAGAGTGCAGGGACCTGCTGCATGTAAATCAAGTAGGCCAGAGCCGATAATGTCATGTAGTTTAAATTGTCATGGGTTCGTTAGGGAAGAGGTCGAGAGGTGTCCAGCACAGAGCTTTGAGAGTGTTTTATGACTAGAGATATGGTGGAGTCTGGAATTTGAGGCCCACTGCAGGATGAGCTGTATGCAGGTGCGAGGGTCCTAATCAGCTCGAATGAAAGGGACTTTGTTCAGTGGCGCCTTGCGCAGGCCTGTAGGAGTTTCCAGGAATTTCAGGGGGTATCAGCGCACTGAAGAAGAAGCCTGGGAACCAAGGTCAACTATAACGAGGGTCTTCAAGAGTACCATCATGGAGTTTGCCGCGCAAAGATGTACCACGTGAGGGGCGTCCCAAGGGGCGTTTCTATTGAAAATGTGATTTGGTATTAGGGAAAGAGACCCGGGAGGAGAGCAGAGCAGATGATTTTGGGAGCCTAAGGAAGCGGATGGGTAGGCAGATAGGCTGATCAGGAGAGACCCATTATCAGAGAAGAGACAAAGAGAAGTGCGTGATCTTCTTAGGAAGTCACCACGGCTGACACCTAGAGGGTTAAGATCTTGCTAAGTAGGGATGTCACTTAGTATAGTGTAGGGACAGACTAACCTTAATTTTCTTTTCTGTAATGACTTTGAGATTGCAACTTGTATCCATTTTGGCAACCCTGATGGTTTTCGAGCTTGTACTTATTATTCTGTTTTTCAGACTTAGATTATTCAAGAAGTTCATGTTTATAGTGATACCAATTTACCTGTTGAATCTCATTTTGAGAAGTTTGTATCCTCAGTTATCTTTGACTTTATATTAAATCTTTAAAACTTAATTTTGGTCAGTGGTCATTTAGAGTGGTGTAAGTTCTTAAATTGATTGACTTATTGCGAGATTACCTTTACTCAATGACAGGTACCAACGATTCAGTCGACATAGTTTGGGATTTGGTAAGATAATTAGTAACCAGTAATCCCGCGTTAGCAGTTGGTAGCAGAGTGAGGATGGTTATCTTCTTGAGGAAGGTAATCTAGAGAGGTTAGTTTACCCCAAGGCCCGAGACGCCGAGAGACGAGCAGCGGAAGAATCGTGTGCCGAAAGGTGCAGACGGTGCGAGAAAAGCAGCAGTATCGGAGAGTGAGTATAAAAAGGGTCATGCGTGAACAGATTGTGGTGTTTTGTGTTGTATTTGTATTGTAATGTCTTGCGGAGTTGAATGCCTGTAGTGTGAATGAGAGAAGGTTGTGAGCGCGCGCAACCTGGTAAGCTGGTAACCTGGTAAACGGGTGAACTAGTGAAATCTTAAGTTCAGGCCAGAGCTTAAGTGGTTTTGGGTGTATCGAACATCCAGGGTAGTTGTCGAACATAGTACGGAGGTCACGAGGTACCATTGACCGCCGTGGATCCAAGATAGGGGGAGTGTAAGAGTGAGTGTATGAGTAACGGACGCTGGTCGAAAGTTACTGTGTGTGAGTAACCTATCGGAGAAGGCGATTGTCTGGAAGTAAACGGAAAGACATTTCGCCAAGTTAAGGTGACAACTACAGAAAGACTGTGGGCGTACAGTCAAGAAAGGTGATCGCTTGGACGGAAGTAATCATTTTTCAGAGTATGAATGGGATGCGTGCATCACCGAGGAGACGAGCTGAGAAAGGAGGGGAACTGCTGCGAAGGGGGACGGGTGACGTCGGCTAGAGCCGCGCTCTGATTGAGCGGTTGGTGTGACGTTAGCTAGAGCCGCGCTCTGGTTGGGCGGCTAGAGTGACGTCGGAGGAAAGTCGCGTACGGATAGGCCAGTTAGTGAGAACGGGGCTGAGATTGGTGGAATATCATCAGGAAGTAAACAAACGCGGAGAAAAGAGAAATCATGAAGTGTTTTAAGTGTTTGAAAGGGATTTTTAAACGTAAACGAAGTGAACATTATTACGGGGAAGAGGCTCCCCCAGAGGGTACGCCAGCTCATTATATGGCAACGAATGTTGGGCTGCATACGATATTGTGGATTGGGGCTTGGAATAAGCTTACGGAAGGGAATGAGGAAATGCAGTTCCCGAGGTACGGGACGTTTAAATTAGAGGTGTTACATCGGCTAAAAGCAACCATGTCCTCATTGAAACCCTCGCCCAGACCAACACAGTTTGAGGCTCTTAATGCATGGATTAAGGCTGCACACGACCGAAATTTGAACAGGCGTCAACAAAGACTGACGCGATCGGTAAGGGCAGTGCGAGATTCCAAATGGGATGAGGAGGAAAAGCGTTGGAGGGTACAGACTATTGAGGTGGAGAAAATGTATCCGATGAGGGAGGTGTCAGGAGGAGGAAATCTCATGGAAGAAGACGAGGAAAGCGAGTCGGAGGACAATCTAATAAACAGATTGTTAATGGATAGACCACCTCCGAGAGTGGGGATGATAGAAGATAGAGGGCTCGCAAGGGAAGATGGGAATGACATAGAAGGATATACACCACTCCCTATATCGGAATGGACACCTATCAAAAGTGGAGAAACACCTCCAAACAACACTGTACAGAGTGTAGTGGGAAGGTTTGTGGTGCAGAAAACGCCAACCACAGAAAGGGTTGAGTCTGTGGGATTACCAGACGCTCTTCAAGTGCCTGTTACCATAGGACCCATAGTTTCGATCTATAATTCTGAGAGAGATAGAGGGGAACAACAAAGGCAATTGGATAGGGAAAGGATTGAGATGGAAAGGAGGAATAATGTGACAAATGCATGGAAACAATTGCCAGGATCAGTAACATGGAATACCCCATTAGACACAACTGTCGGTCCCAATTCAGAACAGGGAGGTCCGAGAGGACCAATGGATCTAAGGGGACCACGGCCAAGACCCTATTCAGAATTAAGAGCTGATTTGAGGGAATGGGACGGGTCCATAGTATCCCCGAGTAACAGGACAAGGACGGAACCAGAGTGGGATACCAGGGGCAATGGGACAGTATCTCATTGTGGGGCCAGCGAAAGCAGTCAGGGCCGGGAAGGCCAAAGTCAAGAGAATAGAGGGGATGCATGTCCTACAAATCAGAGAGAACAGCCGGAACAAAATACTAGGATTGTAGAATGTGAGGAAATGTCCCGTCTCTGGGGGAAAGGAGGAGATGAGGCGGTACGGGCTTTTCAGAATAGGTTTAGGTGCCTTCATCATACACTTGGGGAAGACGTTCAACATTGGAGAAAGGAGAACAGCGATAGGTCCCGCCACGCCTCGAATAATCAGGAATCACAGGGAAGTAGGGAAGAAAGAGGGAGTAATGGAACATCTTACCCTGCATCCCGTGAAACTAGCCAGGATGGGGAGAGAGAGGCTGGGAGGCATGAAGGAGTGTTTCACCACCCACCCCGAGAAGATGGAAAGGCATGGGACTTAGAGAGATGGGAACAGGGGAGGACTCCCTATAATTCACCAATACCTAAACGTAGATCTCGGAGCTGGGATGGGAGAGATGCGGATGGAGGAGCTAAATTGAGTGTCTTGAAAGCTGAAATTAAGGCAAAAAGGCTTGATGTTACTAGTTTAAAATCAGATGTTGATGAGATAATAGATGGAACATTGCCTTTGGAAAGGATAGAATTGTATGAACAGGATGAGTTATTGTTCATGGCAAAGGATATTACTAGGAAAGCTAGAGCGTTTCATGAGAAATTGACTGATTTGGCAGACAGGTATGCCGTGGATTTGTCTAGAACAAGGGCATTACAGAGTAACCACAGATTACAGTACGCAGACCAAGATCTAGATGAGAAGAGAACTACTGGATTAAAAACACACATAAGAGAGCTGGTAACAGGGATACGAGTGTGGAGGGAACTGGATAAATGGGAAGAAAGGTGGTCGAAAAAGGGCACAGTTAGGCGAAGTACAAATGTGATGACCCCTGAGGGAAGGGTAATGCAGATGGAGGCATTCCCTTTGCGAGAAATATCAAACGGAAATTATGTACATGTGCCCTGGAGTAGAGGAGATTTAGCTGCATTTACCAACTCATTTCGAAAAGTTGCGGGACAATCCAGTCGAATGGTATAAGCAGGTAGAGAGGTTTGTCAAAATCTCGAAAGTACTGTGGATAGATTTGAACACGTTGTTTGACATCGTGGTCCCATCTGATTTGTGGACCCCTTGTAAGACTAGTGTCGAATGGCCAAATGCTGAACCATTGAGGGATGCTCGAACAAATGGACCATCTGAGATTGTCATGCGGAAGTATGAAAGGGTAATAGCTTGGTTGAAAGATAAGGTACCACCACAGGACATAGATTGGGTAAAAATAGACCGAACAAGGCAGGAACCCAAGGAGACAGTTCACGAGTTTTATGAAAGATTGCTGAAAACATTCAAGCAATACAGTGGACTAGATGTAATGGATCCCAAAGATATAGGGCAGTTTGTGTCAAAGTTTGTCTTGGGGTTGAGACCTGATATTTGTTTGATGATACAGCAACATTTAATCTGTTGGCAGAACAAACCACTAGATGAGATTTTACGTTATGCGAGGTACTGCAGTGACGAGATAGATTCTAAAGCCAAGAATCTAAAGGAGAAATTGATGGTGGTGCAAATGCAGTCCGCTGGGAAGGGTGGCCAGCAGAAACAGGGGATGGGACGAAAGCCAAACGGTCAGAATAAGGACAATGAGGAAGGGCAGAGACCTAGGATAGACTTTGCCACTTTAAAGAAAACGACAAAGTGTCATCAGTGTCACCAGGTGGGGCATTGGCGACGCGAGTGTCCCTTTAACCCTGAAAATGGAGAGTTGGAAGTAGAAGAACAGGTCCAAGAAGACCCAGTGCAAAAGGTGACAGTCTCAAGCAGTAAGGTGGCCAAAGGGGGGACTTCGGCTCCACGGGCCCAATTCCCACAGCCACCGAAGATAGCAGCTGGAGGAAAGGTCTTTAAACAAATGCCTCTGTTTATCGAGGAAGAAAAATGTTATTACATTGATCCATTGACAGGACAACGGGTGAGCAGTGAAGAGGACTGTACCCTCGGGGCAGTTCTAGAAGTGGATCAGAGAGGGCCATTTGTTGAGGCAGAAGTGGCAGGGTGTCCCACTACGTTCTTAGTGGACACTGGGGCTACTCGTTCGACTCTGAGATCAGCGGTAGTTCCAGACTTGCCAATGTCAGGGGAAACAATTCAAGTGGTAGGAGTCGCAAATAAAAGAATGACTAGTCCCTTGACAGAACCAGTGTCTGTGAAAATTGGAAACCACATGAACGAACATCAGTTTGTGGTTTGTGACTCGAGTCCGGTATGTCTGTTAGGAAGGGATTTGTTGTGCAAATTGAACTGCACCATATACTGCACCCCGCAAGGAGTGGAGGTACAGACTACCGACGAAGATGCTACTTTTAAGGTGGCCAATTCCAAATCTTGTGTAGAACTATATCCTACTCTGACAATAGATGATCTTCCCCAAGACCTACGAGATGCAGTGGCGTCAGAGGTATGGGATTTCACAGGAGAAGAAATAGGATTGATTAAGGGGGTAGAACCGGTAAAAATATTGGTAAAACCAAATGTTGAGTTTCCAAGAACGCCTCAATACAAATTGTCCCAGGAAACGATTGCGGGAATAAAACCTGTGATCGAGTCAATGATACAGCAGGGAATACTGAAAGAAATCGTGGGTAGTCCTTGTAACTCCCCGATTATGGGTTTGCAGAAACCTAGCGGGAAGTTTAGGATAGTTCAGGATTTACGAAAAATTAACAACATAGTCGTTTCATGTTGTCCCGTGGTACCGAATCCATCAGTGATATTGTTTCAAATACCATGTCAAGCAGAATGGTTCACAGTGATAGATCTTTGTCAGGCTTTCTTTTCAATCCCATTGGATGAAGAGAGCAGGTATCTTTTTGCTTTTAAAATGGAAGATCGCGTTTTAACATGGTGTCGAATCCCACAAGGATTCACAGATAGCCCATCCATCTTTAATCAGTTGCTGAAAAAGAATCTTGAGAATCTAGTACTGCCACAGAATTCGGTTCTGGTACAGTACATAGATGACCTACTTGTTGCGTCAGAGACAGAGGAAGCTTGTAAAGCAGATTCAATTGCCTTACTGAACCATTTAGCTGAAAATGGACATAAGGTATCTCCGAGCAAGTTGCAGTATTGTCTGACAGAAGTACAGTATCTAGGGCACAGGTTAGAAAAAGGGAAACGTAAGGTATCCCCAGAGAGGATTGAGGCGATAATGAAAATGAATGCGCCTACAACTCTGAGAGAGGTTAGAATGTTCCTAGGAATGGTGGGTTACTGCCGACAGTGGATAGTTAACTTCTCACTGAAAGCAAAGCCCTTACAGAAACTGACGCACAAGGAGGTGAGTGATCCGGTACCATGGGATGAAAAATGTCTGGTGGCGTTTTTACAGCTGAGAGACGATTTATGTCGTGCTCCGGCTCTGGGAATGCCAGATTACGAAAAGTCATTTTCACTCTATTGCTGTGAGAGAGAGGGATGTGCTTTGTCAGTCTTGGCACAGACCCACGGAAATGCCCGTAGACCAGTTGCATATTTTTCGGCTACATTAGATCCAGTAGCCGCAGCGTTGCCCGGATGTCTCAAATCCGTTGCTGCAACGGGTGTCAGCATTGAAAGGAGCGAGAGTATTGTGATGGGACATCCAGTGGTGGTGTATGTACCACATTCAGTTGAATTGCTAATGACCAGGACGAAGACGCAGCATCTGACCAATAGTAGACTCTCGCGCTACGAGCAAGTCATACTTGCCGCAGAGAACGTGACTCTCAGGAGATGCTCTGTCTTGAATCCTGCTACTTTGATGCCATTACCTACTGTAGTAGAAGGCGAAGGATGTGAAGACCACGATTGCCTTGATGTGACTGAACTATGCACGAAACCCAGACCAGATATTGTGGATGAGCCATTGTCAGACCCCGATGAAATTTACTTTGTTGATGGCTCATGTTTAAGAGACGATACTGGTCGGTTGAGAGCAGCTTATGCTGTTTGTACTATTACTGGAGTTGTGGAAGCCGCTTGCCTGGAAGGAGTACATTCCGCACAGGTAGCAGAAATTATTGCCCTAACTCGTGCCTGCATAGCAGGAAACGGGAAAAGAGTCACCATCTACACGGACAGCCAATATGGTTTCGGTGTGGTTCATGATTTCGGGCAGTTGTAGTCTCAGAGGGGTTACATGACCTCCTCTGGTTCGCCCATTCGAAATGGAGAATTTGTGCGATTATTGTTAGAAGCATTACAAGGTCCAGTTGACATTGCAATCGTAAAGTGTGTAGCTCATACTAAGAATACAGATTTTGTGTCACAAGGCAACAGATATGCTGATGAAGTCGCACGCTATTGTGCGGAACAAAATTATTCTTTCTCAAAGGTGGAAATAGAAGGTGCAGAAGAAAAGACTGAATTAAGTATGATGTTAGAAACTGTAGACACTTGGGAGGATTTAAGAATAATGCAGGAGAACGCACCTGAAACAGAGAAAAAGGCATGGGAAATAGCAGGTTGTGTGCGAAGTGAAATGGATTTTTGGGTTTCAGCAGATGGGAGAGCTGTGTTACCTGAAGAATTAGCTAATCCCATGGCGAGAGAAATACATGGTCCAGTACATCTAGGAAGGGATGCCATGATGAGAGTGTTTAGGCAAACTTGGTATTGCCCTAAATTTAGAATAGCAGCAGAATCAGTATGTAAGCGATGTGTTACCTGCCAACAACTGAACGTAGGCAAACGAACACCAGTCACACTGAGTCACATTGGGAGGTCGGGGGGGCCTTTCAATAGAATGCAATTAGATTTCATCGAAATGCCAAGAGTCAATCGCCTTAGGTATGTGTTGGTGATTGTATGCGTATTTTCCAGATGGGTTGAAGCGTACCCTACACGTAGGTGCGATACACTCACAGTGGCAAAATTGTTGCTCAGGGAGTTGATACCGCGCTTCGGGGTGCCTGCCTCTTTGGAATCTGACAGAGGAAAACATTTTAACAGCGAAATAGTGAAGATGTTGTGCTCCACACTGAATATCGATCAAAAGCTGCATTGTAGTTATCGACCAGAAGCTTCAGGAATTGTGGAACAAGTGAATGGCACGTTGAAGAATAGATTGGCTAAAGTAGTGGCATCCACATCTTTGAGTTGGCCAGATGCTCTTCCTTTAGTGCTCATGAGCATGCGCAGCACACCTGATAGGAGGACAGGTCTCTCTCCCCACGAGATCCTGATGGGGAGGGCCATGAGACTTCCTACAGTTCCAACTACTGCTCTATTGAATATTACAGATGATCTGATCTTGGATTATTGTAAAGGACTGTCTGACGCCATCCATTCTGTGTCCCTTCAGGTGCATGCAGTTGAAGTTCCAGCAGCGAGGAACCTGTGTCATGACCTGAACCCAGGGGACTGGGTCTTAGTTAAAAAACACGTCCGGAAGAACTGCCTAGATGTTCGCTGGCGTGGGCCCTTTCAGGTAATCCTGATAACGAACACCGCGGTGAAGTGCGGGGGGCTGCCAAATTGGATCCATGCATCCCATACTAGAAGAGTTCCAGCACCTCTAGAAGGAACAGCTCCCATCCCAGACGAAAGCCCGGAAGTGGAAGGAGAGTCGCAAGAAGGGATTGAGGCAGCTGAGGGGGTGTCGGAAGAAGTTGGGAACGCAACGGATTCAGAAGAAGAGCGAAGGCAGGACGGCAGTGAGACAGAAGACGCAACTGAAGGAGAGAGCAGAAGTGAATACGACTCAGACTCAGATCCGTATCAGAGCGACCAAGAACCAAGTGAGAGGACAAGAAATAGGAGAATAAGGCTTGGAGCTGCCACTTGGCCAACAAGGAGAAGAAGGCTAAGTTTGAGGTCGGCCCAGGGAGAAACGCTTACTCCTATATCCGAAGACTCAGATCCAGAAGAAGATATCCAGGATCAAGCCGAGGAGGGTCTTAGAAGATCAAGGAGGGTGCGAGTGCCTAGTAGAAGATACTCTACTCCCGACTGGACCTACCTCGTTGCAGATGTCTGGGAGACACAGAACAGGGAGGATCAGGGAAGTGGAACTGATCAGAACTGACCCGATCATCACAGTGCAAATAAGGTTTCTACTACCAGGAGCGGAGACCGAAAGGTTGCTGACACTCAACATCGTTCATCCTGCTCTCCTGAGTGGAATAAGAAAATTGATTTTAGAGACAGTTGAGTTTCCAGTTTGCTGTTCACGATATCCAATATTGGAGGGAACTCTTCTTCGTTTGGAAATGCTTGAGCGAGTAGTAGAAATGCTAGGAGCGCTTATTGTTGTGGATTAATACCATATTGTGAATGTCTTCAAAGGGGCGCAGAACTGGAAAGGTGAAGAAAGTGATCTTGATTAGAACGGACCCCTTTGTAGTTGTGGATGTAGAACTGATAGTACCAGGAGTGGAAATTGAAAAAACGCTAACTCTCAATTTTGTCCGTCCACTTGTCTTGAGCGAAATAAGGAGAATAATCCTAGAAAAAGTTGACTTTCCATGTTGTGGGACGAACTGCCCAGAACCTGAGGGAATGATACTTCGGATGGACATTTATGAAGAAGTAGTGTCACTCCTTGAGTCATACATAACTTCAGACGAAAATAAGACTGTTGAAAAGAAATTGTAAAAACCTGTTGCAAGATAACCTAGCGCCGAGTGGAAGAAGAAAAGTGATAGGGGTTTCATTTTAGTGGATGGAGAAGGGCTAGGGTTGTCTATTTTCTACTGGACTTTGAACTGTTTTGCGGAAACAAATTGTCAAGCTTCCAAGTGTTCAAAGAAAGACATTGCAAGAGAGAAAGACTTTGTTTGAAAAGAAGAGGAAGTGAATGCTGGAAGAAAGTAAAAAACTACACTGTTTGAGAACATGGAGGCTGGCAACCCGAACCGCAGGGCAAAATGTATAGCTGTTACACTTTTAGGAGTAGTGGTTTCTCTTATAATTTTAGTGGTAACTGTTTCATTCCTAGCGGGACACGAGGGGGATGAAACCGCAGTTAAGGAGGATAAGGGAGTATCAACACCGAAAACTACCATTATTAAAGAGAAGGGAAACATCAATGAGAAAGACAAAGCATTGTTAGATGCAGAAATAAAAAGGCTTCACACCGACGAGTCACAGGGAAATTACAAGTCAAATGCTTATGCTAAATTGCTTTATGAATATGTTGATGCCATGGAGGTGAAGGATTGTTATGTTTGTATGCAATTACCAGCTTCAGTGGAGGAGGGTATCAGATACCATCACCTTCCGTTGACATATGGAATAACGTGCAGTTTATTGTTGAGCATGTTTTATGGACGAGAAGGATTCGAGTATTATTTCTCGAATTTCGACTCGACATTGCCAGAGGTTCCGAATTTCAAGCATTTGAACAAATGGGACTACTACAAAAGCGAAGACAGATTACACAAATGGTTTATTCCATGGAAAACGTTAGATACTTCACATGCTCGAAGGAACAATCTGACTTGTCAAATATCAGAAGTTGAGAAAAAGTTTATAGCACAGGTAGATACTAGATACAGGAGGCAGAAGATTTTGAAAGCATCAGGACAATGGGAAACAGATTGGACCAAGGAGGAAAGGGCACATCAAAGAAAAGGTAGTATTGGTCCAATTGCTTTGGATAAGGATAAACGGGGAAAACTGTGCATTCACAGGAGTTACTCATATTATGAAAACTTTTATGTAGGTCAAGTCCATTGTGAACATGCCTTTCAATTGGAGTATTACTCTAAGAACTTTATGAAAGGGATGCAAGCAATACCAAATGTATATTTTGTATGTGGAAGATATGCCTATGTGAAGTTACCAGATAATTGGTACGGATCATGCTATCTGGCTGTTGTCTTTCCTAAAATATATCATGTTGAGAATTTAGACACGCCTAAGAAGGAAATATCAACTAGATGGAAACGAGGGCTGGGTGCAGCAGAAGTAGTTGGAGATGTACTAGGTGCTGCATTCCCTTTCTTAGGATTGATAATGAATGACATCAAAATTAGGAGGTTAGCTACAGTTGTAGATAGGCTATCTGCTAGTACTGCAAGATCATTGATGCTGATAGAAGGTGAGATGCAATCGATTAGGGCAATGGTTCTTCAGAACCGACTTGCTTTAGATGTTCTGTTAGCAAAAGAGGGAGGAGTCTGTAAGGCCTTGAAGGTCCAGGAATGCTGTACTTACATTCCAGACAATTCAAAACCTCTAGAGAAGTATATACAAAATATCACTGCCATACACTACGAAATTGAGGACCTAGCAAAGGTAAATGTGTGGGAAAAAGTAGGTCATGGAATGGGTAAAGTTGGAAGTTGGTTTGCCAACTTAGGAAAGGGTATCGTTTGGTACATACTGAAACCCATCATCATAATTGTGATTTGTGTAATCACTTTGTGGGGATTGGTGCGTTTGTATCAATGTTATAGAGCAAATAGGTTGCAGAGAACTATGAGGAAACAGGAGGAAGAGTTGACAGCAATGCAGGATACTCAATATAAGAGTCTGAAAGCATTAGAGAGTATGAAAAGAGGTGGAACTGCCCTGTCTTCACTTTAAAAGGTTCTACATTTTTGGTGTCATGGTGATGATGACCCCTGAAGGTCATCAAAGGGGGGACTGAGAGAGCACAAGTTTGAAAAAATGTATAAGTACGCCATATTTACAAGCACGTAGTTAGTTTAAACATGTTTGCACACGAGTGTTTTATATCCAGGAGTGAAATATACAGAGTGGTTTACATTCAGTAGGGAAATGTATAGAATGTTAAGTAGAGTAACTATAATTATAACGGTGTGAGATTAATGTAGAAATGTTAGAATATATGTGAAAACCTCATGTTCTCATGTTAAAAGAATCATGTCCGAATTAAATGTAACTTTGAAAATCCAGTATTATGTGTAGGCCTTAGGGCAATTCACAGCAAACCTGAACGTGCTGCTAAATTAATGTGAGATAAGGTTGACATGGTTCTTCCAAAATGTACTATTGAACTTAGGGTTAAAAGTATATGCTTTATAGATGTGTTATTTTAGAAACGTATGCTAGTTAAGAATGTTTGCTGTTTAAATCAAGTTAACGGTTTAAGAGTGCAGGGACCTGCTGCATGTAAATCAAGTAGGCCAGAGCCGATAATGTCATGTAGTTTAAATTGTCATGGGTTCGTTAGGGAAGAGGTCGAGAGGTGTCCAGCACAGAGCTTTGAGAGTGTTTTATGACTAGAGATATGGTGGAGTCTGGAATTTGAGGCCCACTGCAGGATGAGCTGTATGCAGGTGCGAGGGTCCTAATCAGCTCGAATGAAAGGGACTTTGTTCAGTGGCGCCTTGCGCAGGCCTGTAGGAGTTTCCAGGAATTTCAGGGGGTATCAGCGCACTGAAGAAGAAGCCTGGGAACCAAGGTCAACTATAACGAGGGTCTTCAAGAGTACCATCATGGAGTTTGCCGCGCAAAGATGTACCACGTGAGGGGCGTCCCAAGGAGCCTTTCTATTGAAAATGTGATTTGGTATTAGGGAAAGAGACCCGGGAGGAGAGCAGAGCAGATGATTTTGGGAGCCTAAGGAAGCGGATGGGTAGGCAGATAGGCTGATCAGGAGAGACCCATTATCAGAGAAGAGACAAAGAGAAGTGCGTGATCTTCTTAGGAAGTCACCACGGCTGACACCTAGAGGGTTAAGATCTTGCTAAGTAGGGATGTCACTTAGTATAGTGTAGGGACAGACTAACCTTAATTTTCTTTTCTGTAATGACTTTGAGATTGCAACTTGTATCCATTTTGGCAACCCTGATGGTTTTCGAGCTTGTACTTATTATTCTGTTTTTCAGACTTAGATTATTCAAGAAGTTCATGTTTATAGTGATACCAATTTACCTGTTGAATCTCATTTTGAGAAGTTTGTATCCTCAGTTATCTTTGACTTTATATTAAATCTTTAAAACTTAATTTTGGTCAGTGGTCATTTAGAGTGGTGTAAGTTCTTAAATTGATTGACTTATTGCGAGATTACCTTTACTCAATGACAGGTACCAACGATTCAGTCGACATAGTTTGGGATTTGGTAAGATAATTAGTAACCAGTAATCCCGCGTTAGCATGCGTGTAGAGAGAACCTACTGCTTAGAAGGAGCCTAGAAAACCCGTAGGTGATCTGTTTTACTCACTTGAAATTTCTTTTTGTGCTTTTCTTGCTTTCAGCCCGCGGATTGGACCACATTGCCGAGCACATTCTGTCTTACCTAGATGCCAAATCATTATATGCTGCCGAGCTGGTGTGCAAGGAGTGGTATCGAGTGACATCGGATGGCATGTTGTGGAAGAAACTAATTGAGGGAATGGTGAGAGCAGATTCTCTATGGAGAGGCCTCGCTGAACGAAGAGGATGGTAAGGAGAAAACGTAGTTCATCCCTTTATTCATAGAGGGAAACCATATATTCTATTTTACAGTTTTTTATACAATGAGCTACGTTATAATAAAAAACGCAATCTTCGAGGCATGTGTGGCTCTAGATAAACATGTAGTGCATACTCCTACCATCTAATGTTAGGCCCGGATTTGTGCAAATTGTTTTTCTTTAAATAAGTCTTTCAAGTCACAAGGTCCCGTGTCTCCACCTCTTGCTGGTGATGAGCCATGATCACCAGCTCCATTGTTAGATTGTTTTCATTTTGCTATTGGATTCAGACTTGTGTTTCTTCCTCTGTATCTACACCATCGCGGTGCTCTTCTCGGTTATACGAATTCTTTCCCTCCATCTGTAATATATTTCAATCACATCCAGCTTACTTTCCATCACAGGGTGAGGTTTGGCTACTTTGCTTGAGTGGAGTTATGGTTGATAGTGGCCACTTGTGGGCCTCCTCCTTTGGGTCCTCTTCCTGTCTCAGTCAACTTCACCATGTCTCGTCGCTGGTGGAACGGACACCATTCCGATATTGTCCTTGCTGCCACACAAAATATCCTTGCATTGACCTCCATCAGGTCTGCAATTTGTGACTATCGCCCCAGCAAAACAAAGGTTCCTGTTACGCCTGATGCTCATTCAGTTCCAAAAAGACTCTTTGCGGCCGCTGAGCTCATCGACTTAAGATGTCGCGCAGGAAAGACGAAGACATGTTAGACCTTTTCAGTCCCAAGGACTTTGAAGGAGAACATCACCCACAACCATTAGTTGCAGATGAAGGGGTTTTTCTCCCCCGAGGAAGGGTCTGGCTCTCAGCTGGAGATCGCGGATCTTCCGCCAGTGCTTCAAGCCATGGTAGACCCAGACAAACCACTGCAGATACTCTGCCTAGCTCCGGCTCGGTGCCAAAGAAACCTTCAAGACGGGCAGCTTCAGCCCCCGCTACTCCACTGCTGACACCGAGCTGACCCTCTACACTGACCATATCTGTCTTAGTTCTGACCAGAACCTCTGCACTGCAACCAAAGCCACCCTCATAGCCGAAGACTTTGGTATCAACCAGCAAGACCCCCGGTGGTGCTGACAGTCAAATCGATCCTCCACAAACTGCAGGAGATCAAGGCAAGGCGGAAACATCTGGTCACTCACCCTCATACTGGCCGGATCCTTGCCCAACCTCTGGGGTCTGCTGCTGTTCCAGCCTCGAAAAGCCAACTGTCCTTCGAAGAAGCCTCGGACATTCCAGTTCTACCAAATCTGTGCAAGAAAACAGATACAACCTTCCCCTCAACATATTCTTCAGCCTTCACCTTCCCCTCCTGCTTCCCAGGTGGACTCCCTTGACATCATACCTCTGGGGTCTCCACACTCTGATGTTGGTGGGCATGGGGGATGGGACGACACATATGACAACCTTCCACAGGATGACTCTTGGGAATCCTATGATGCAGATCCGCCAGGGGGTAAGGACTCTGACCTGCAGCTAACCCCCTACCTCCACTCCGTACGATTATATCTCCTATCAGGAACTCAATGGTAGGGCAGCCCTATTCCACAAGGTGGATCTTCATACAGAGCCTTATAGTAGGACTTTCTTTTTTAAACACTCTTCCCCCACTCACCTTTCTATTCAGTTACTCTCGATGCTTGAGGGCATGCTACACCACACGCCTGGCATTTTTAAGGACCCCCATCCGGGGTACATAAAAAATATAAATCTTCAGCCTACTGAGCCTATTTACATGTGTCTGACTCCTGTCTGACTCTCTAGTTGTCACTACTGCTCGTAAGTGAGCCAACTCCCAAGCCAGTGGGGATGCCCTCGTCAGAATAAGAGAGCAAGTGCACAGGTGCGGTGGGCAAAAGAGTGGCTGCACAATCGACCAATCAATGTCGCATCATCAATTCAATCTGCCTTCGTTCATGAAACGATCGTGCCCACTCGGGCGAAATTGAGGAGCTCTTCCAATACTTCCGAGAGGAACACAGGAAGAGGCGACATGAAATATTCTCTGAGGTCAAGCAGATATCATACTATTCGCTGTGTCCTAGATGTCTCAGAAACCGCTGCCAGAAGGGTTAATTCAAGCACTTTTCTGTGTAGTTCAGCAGAAACTGTTAAACATGCCCTTTGATGGCCAACATCTCTTTGGTCTACAAGAGGACCAAATATTAGAAAAGATCAAAAAAGATATGGAGACAGCTAAAGCGATGGGTGCACTTCACCCACTTCCTATAGCTCCGTTCGACACACAACCTATCGTGAGTGCACAAAGACCACTTCCCTTGAAGCCTCCACATCTTATCAGCACACTCAGAGACACCAATCCTCTCCCAGGGACAGGCTCATGTCAGAATTTTATGTGGCGTTTGCGGGACTGTTGGCCCGGAGACTGGAGGAAATGTTTATGGAGGCATAGAAGGCTGGATTGCTCTCGGTTATGACTAGGGAGGCTATGGTGGTACCTCTAACCAAGTCAGCTCGCCATGATTAACATGGACTTTAAGAAACTTAGAAGACACTCTCCTCCAGGTCGCTGCCCCATATGCAGGAACAGATCCACGTGGATCAAAATGGGTTTATACCCACCTGCCAGACCTTCCTTAATCTCCACTTGCTCTACAACATCATGTACAGCCGAGAGCTGGCAGGCAACCTGTTAGCTATGATCATGTCGGTGGACATCGAAAAAGACATTTGACATGGTGGGACTATTTGGAGGCAACCATGCTGCTTATGGAGCTGGGTGCAGTGGGTGCGGCCACTGTATGCACATCCTATGGCTAGGGTCAAGACGGGGCATACAATTTCCGAGCCATATGAAGTATTCAGGGGTACAAGAAAGCATGCCCGCTGTTACTCCTCCATTTTGCCATCGTCATTGAACTGTTGGCAGAGTGGTTTTGTGTGGAGGGTGCGGGCTGGGGTATAATGGTCGGGGATAGGTAACAAGTCTCTCCCCATATGCAAATGATTTTTTGTTTTACCTGCAAAATGGTAAACAGGATATCTCCCATGCGTTGCGACTCCTTGAGGAGGTTGGCTCGTACCTGGGATTATGGGTGAATTGGGGGAAGACCTGAGTGTTCCCAGAGATCAATGGTGTTCCCTGCCCTGATAACTGCCCACCTGATATCCTTTGTGTGCCACGCACCCTTAAATATTTAAGTATTCAGATTTTCCATGAGTTGGGAGACTTACGTGGGGGAAACTTGGATAGAGCGCTGAGGTCACTCAAGTCTTGTATCACCTTTTGAAGAACACTCAAACTGCCCATCATGATGTGCATAGCACTTTCCAAAATAATCATGATCTTGTGGCTACTCTATTAGGTTGCAAACCTCCTCGTGTGGGTCCCAGTGCACTGGTTCCAGCAACTGGACATTCTCCTGAACTAGCTGAACTGAGACAATGGCCCAACACAGGGTTGCACTTGCAGGGCCAGATTGGGAACCAAAACCGGCCCTGGCAAAGTGCTCGTCCCTCCCCCCCTCGCGGGGGTTGGGGGTGCAGCAGAGCTCTTTGCCAGGGCCGATTTTCTGCCAATTTTGTTACAGGGACGATTTTTCAGCTATGCTGCAAACACGGCCCTGTAACAAATACGCCCCCCAGGGGCCCAAAACCGCCCCCCACCAGTACGGGCAACCGGGGAATTGCCCGGTGCCCGCTACAGCCAGTCCAGCCCTGTGCACTTAACACCCTTCGTCCCCCCACTTGAGGGTGGGCTGGAAGTTGCAGATATTGGGTAATATTTCACAGCGGCGCAACTACAGTGGATAACCAGATGGCTGGATGGGACCGGGCTGGCAGAAATTGGCCCAATGGGCTCTGAACATAACCAGGGGATGCTTCTAGTGAAACTACTTATTCCTGCTCTAAAGGTCCCCCGACTGAGCCTTCTCCGGTACACAGCATTGAGCTGTTGGCTGCAATGCGTGAGGCAGGAGTTCCCGCTGGTGGGGTTGCCCCAGGGTGTCCCCATAGCCTTCTTTACGGCAGGGCAGATGAGCCCCGAACGAAAGTGAGGATAGTGATAACGAGTGACTTTCAAGCAGACAATCTTTTCCCCCTGTAGTATTTGTCTGAGCATACCGGCCTGCCAACTGGCCAGTTCCTCACTTACGAGGCAGTCGTGCCCATATTTCATGACAACCCTGAGGGTATGCTAACGCCCCCCACCACTCGACATCCGATAGTTCCCATCCCAACTCCACAGTCCTTTGTGCCCAAAGGGTGTTCAGGTGTTTCCCGGGAGAGCTATTTAGCACCCTGTAAAACCACATAATCAAGTGGCCGCTGGTGCCCAACATCAGCAAAAGTTGAAGGACGCCGTGGGTCTGGGGTTCCACATCTCCCACTCCCCATAGATCATGAACTGTGTGCATGAGAGCCTCGTAAGTGAGGAACTGACTGACTGACTGGCAGGCCGGTCTGCTCTGACAAATCCCAAAGGGGGTTCAGATTGTCTGCTTGAAAGCAGTTTATAAACAGGTACATTGAGAATAAGATTATAATAATGTTAGGCAGATGCCACACACGTGTTAAAGTAGCAAGCATGCACCAAGTCATCTCACCATAGAATGTAATCTCTTTCCATGAGTGTTTCTGCTTCTCTGCTTCATGGTATAGGTTTTCAGATTGCGTCAAGGTACTATTTTCAAACTTAATCAGTGGCGGCTGCTCCCGGGAAGCAGCAGCCGGGCAGCTAGCCGGCCACCACTGCTTCTCTTCCATCCTCTACCTGGCTTCTTCTTTGGAAACAGGAAGCACCCTGGCTCCCAGACTCCCCATAGCCAATCACAACACTCCAATGAAGTGGTGTGATTGGTCTGGACGCTGTGGTTCCGTACTCAGCCAGGCAATGGGAGCCTGGGCATGTTCTCCACGCAGGCTTTAATGCAGCCTGCATGGAGAACATGCAAAGGACACATGAATATTTGGCTGGCCCAAAAGGGCCAGTCAAACATTCATAAACACCTACATAGTGCCCACCTCTCCTCCCCTGCTCTGAGAGCAGAGCAGATGGGCCTGCCCGGCAGAGACGCCGCAGCAGCAGCTAATTACATCATAATAATGCAAGTTATTAATAATTTATTTTTCCTTTTTGTGCACTGCTAAAGGCCTTAGTGGAGGCGCCACCACAGTGGTGGCTTGTGGCTTGCGAAAGTGGTGGGCGAAAAGCAGCATGTCTCGGGTCTCACGGCAACTTTTAAAAGCCCTGCACCCACCCCAGTCACGTGTTTAGAGTGTTCTTTTACTGACAGAGAAAGGGTGGAAGCAATGAACTTGCTTTAGACCACTTAGGACGAAAACCGCTTCAATTTTAACAACTGTTTATTTAGCACATCACACACAGGATTGTTTAATGGCGCTCGCATAATATGTGACAATATTTATTCGACTCAAGGGTATTTGTTGAACACACTCTCGTTTGCGGCACGATAGTTCTGTGTGTTCATGCACCGGCTGATCAGATTTGTGTGCGAGTAGACTCTGATGGTGCAAGGTTTGGACCCAGTGAAGGCACGCAGTCTTTCATCCGCATGATCAGGGTGAAAACACAATACATTTTTAGGTTAGGTATAGCAGAACATATTTAGCCCTTATAGATTGACCAGATGTTCCAGAAGTAGTATTGTGCGTTGCGATAGCATAGCTCTCTGTATTTGTATTTCAACTCACAGAGCTAGTTAATCATCCATGTGTTTTTTGGAAGCCATGTTGTAGAAAGGTATATTTGGGGAATGAACTAAATAAAAATACAAGTACTTATGCTTCACGTGCAAGGAAGACCCCGAAGACGCGGGACCACCATCCGGTTGGTGTCTTCACAGAAGGCACTCCACTGTTTGGAGCACGGAGCCTGACTCGGAAGTGAAGGGCCAACGAACCCTAACCAATCCTGGAGCTGCACTCATGCCGCTTTCATCATGAGAGTAATGCCATGATTGGTCGGAGCAGGCTAACACAGTGCTCGTTTTCAGCCTAGGAGCCTGTGCCTGTAGTCAGCCCAGGTGTTTTACAGCTGGTATTGGTGTGGGCTGAAGTGCGCATGTTGCTCTGGCCGTCGCAAGACAGGTAGTCAATCTGACATGCGTACTTTAGGCAAGTCATTCCTGCTGCCAATCAGCAATAGGAATGGCCCTGTCCCGAGCTGAGACGCGGCGCGCACTTCACAAAAATAGTCATGTACATTGATCATTTTATTTAAATGATGTCTTGCTGCAGCTGCTACACTTGAAACAGGCAGGGCGACGCTCCCCTGCCCTAAAGGAGGAGCCGCCGCAGACAAATTCATCAATGGTTGTAGGAAATAAATTTGTCAGACCTATATTCTTCATTCTTGATTTTCATAAAAGTCATGCACAACCACATTTAATATTTAGTTTGAGTGCCTAAACGTTTTTGATAGATTGGTTTTCTATTCTGCTGTATTTTTTACTAGTGGAATAAGCGAGTCATTTCAGAACTGAAGGATAATTTCTATTTGTGCTCAGCTTTAACCTTGAACGTTAAGTGTCAGAACTGTTTTCTTTTGTTTCAGGGGTCAGTATCTGTTTAAGAACAAGTTCACAGATGGTATCAGTCCGCCACATTTCTACTACAGAAAACTTTACCCTAAAATTGTACGAGACATTGAGGTAAGACCTGAAAGTTTCTGTAAAAATGCTGTTGTTCCGCATAGGCATTGTATAGTAGTTTAAGCACTAGTTATTTATGTGTTTGACTTTCTGCTGATTCTTGTTGATTGTTTTTTTTTGTAATAAATATTGTAATACATTTTCAACAAATAAACCATATGCAGCCATTCCTCCCACAAGGATTGACTGGATATTCCTTCTCCATGTGACCAGCTCTTGTATTCACATTCCCCCCTCGGATCATTTTCTCTCCTCCTCCCATCAGCACCCCCAAGCTACCTTCCACCAGTACATTCTTCTTATGGATTCACATTCATACCCCTAAAACGTCTGGAAATTTAAACCCCTCCCATTTTGTCAGGCATCCCCTTCCTGCATAGACTTGGTTCTCTACCTGCATGCAGCAGTCCATGCCTTCAGCCCAAGTGTTAACGCATGGTATGTCGTGTGCTCCCTAGCTATTTGCAATATTTCTCTTGGCCACTGAAAGCTGCAACATTAGTAGTAGTTTGGTGTATATATATCACCGGGCTTTCATCCCCCCACAAGGTACTAGCGTTTTGATTGAGCTGTCTAGTTTAGTATCAGTTGTTGCGTACAGACCGTCTCTCACCTCCTCCCAATAGCTCCACAGCCTCGCACAGGGCCAGATAGTATCGCCCACTTCATTGCATCACCCAATACATTTGTCGGAGCTAACCATCTTCATCTTGTATAGGACCTCTCAGGTGAAGTATGATCGATGTAGCATTCACAACTACACTAGGCGAAACCCAGATCGTATCACAATCTCTCGTGGGGCCCACAGTGCCTCTTCCCACTTCCCATCCTCTATGGGCCCACATCTATCTCCCGTTCTTTTCTGAGTTTTCCCATCATATCTTGCAAATCGTGTATAATTTTGTTGTATATCAGGGACATTGCTTTATTGTTTAGCGGTTGTCTCAGTACCCTATCTCTTCCACTGGTGAGGATTCCTCTATTGTTGTATAGTTGTGGATGACGGTATTGATGCGTGTCTTATTTGTAGGTACTGGAACGTTTCTGTGTCTGCCAGTTGGTATCCTTGTCTAAGCATCTTGAAGGTCATCAGGCCATCCTTGTTCCAGATTTCTCCCAGGGTGAAGATTCCTGTTATGTCCCAATTAGCGAACCCCTCCAGCCTCCCTACTTCGCCTTAGGCATCACTGTTACACAGTGGGTTCAGCTTAGTCAGTTTCTTTCCCCAAACCAGGTAGTTTGTAGCCAGTTTCCAGGCTCTGGTTACTGTGAGAGTATGTTTTGGTAGCTGTACCTGGGGCCGATTTTTTTAGAGGTCTTCTGAGCAACAGCTCCCTCCTATAGTGTATCTGTTGACCTGAAGAGCAAGCTCCTCCAGCGAGGCAAAGGCCCTTTGATTTACTGTTACTAATTGCGCTACCAAATAGTATTTTTTAATATCTGTCAATGCTATCCCCTTATCGTACATCCCTCTCATCAATTTTGCTAGCACTGTTCAAGGTGCTTTCCCATTCCACAGTAGAAACTTCACAACTTTCTCTATCTGTCGAAAGAATTCTTCTGGTGTCTTGTACGGGGTGTTCTGCAAGACATATATTAATTTGGCAGCGTAATCTTTCTATATATGGCTGCCTTGCTCAATAAGGATAGGGGAAGCTCCCGCCAGTGTTTCACATAGTTCCTGAACTCCTCTAAGAGTTTATATAGATTAGTTCTGCTGAATTGTTCCTTGTAACATAAATGCCAAGGTTGCAAAAGCCCTTAATAGCAATTTGTACTTGGAGGTCTCCAGGAATCGCTGTCTTTCCATCTGTCAGCAGGTGTAAGTGGGGCTTTCTCCAGTTTATTGTGTAGGCTGGTTAAGTTCCAAAGACATGGAACATATGTGAGAGCCTTGGTAAAGTGATGTGTTTGGGCTACATAGAGCAACACATCATCAGCATATAGTGAATACTTTCATCACATTGCTGTGCTGTGACTAGCCATCTTTCCTGCTCCATGCTGTGAGTGGCTCCAATACTACTGCAAAAAGCATCGGGGAGAGCTGGCAACCCTGTCTCATTTCCTTTTCTATCTAGAATGCTTTGGAGTACACCCCGTTTACTTTAACTTGGTCCATGAGTTTTCGGTATAACTTTACCCAGTTGCTATATTCCAGTCTTATTCCCGTCCTTTTCAAAATCCCAAACCTTAAAGATCATTCTAAGGAATCAAATACCATCTTGGCTTCCAGGGATAGTAAAAGTGTTGGCTCTGCAACCAGTTCGATGTTGCTCATGCAGCCATATAATCTGCGCAGGTTGAGCCTGGTCCCCTTGTTGGGCGTGAAGCCCAACTGGTCGTGGTGGACCAGTTCCTGCACCACCTGCTGCAGTCTGTTTGATATCAGTTTTTGCTAGTATCTTGGCTTAACCATTTAATAGTGATATCAAGCAGTTAGTTGGAGGTTTACCATCTTTGAGAATCATTACTATTGTTGCCAGACATTGGTCCAGCAGGAGTTGCCCCTCCTTCTTCACTTTCCTAAACATTTGCAGTATGTGGGGGACCAGTTAAACATCATTCCTTTGTACATTTCCACCAGTAGGGCAGTAGGGCAAACAGCTTTGCCAAACTGCAGATCCCTAATCGCTGTTTCTATCTCTGCCGAGGTTATGTCTGCATCCAACATCTTCTGGTACTGTAGCAAGAGTCTCAGGAGCCCGCTGTCCACCAAGAACTCTCTGATGTTGCTCGGTGTTCTGGCATGTGGGGGAATATAGCCCTCTATAAAAGTGAGCAAATGTCTCTGCTAGCTCATGATTCTCTGTGACTCTCTTACCTTCCTTACTCACCTCAGTAACCCAGTTTGTTTCATGATGCATATGTCCCTGCCAAGCTAGCAGTCTTCCAGACTTATTTCCTACCTCATAGATCCTATCCTAATGGGCTATAAAGGTGGATCTAGCACTATACTCCGCTATGTCGCAGTATTCCTGATGTTTGAGTTTTAAATGATGCAGCGCACTGGTCTCTACAAATCCACCCATTGCCAATTCCAGATCGAGTATGTCTGCTTCTAGCCTTTCCAGCTTATCCTTCTTTTCTTCCCCCCCCCCCATCAGTGACATTGCTTGTCCCCTCACAACTGTCTTGTACAGCTCCCAGGCCGTACACCTAGAGGATACTGTCCCTATGTTCACTGCAAACTATTCTACTGTGGTCTTTGTCAGAGTCTCTCTTGATTTGTATATTCCATAAATACCATGTATGCAGGGACCATCTGGCCTTCCTTCACTCTGTCCAGTGCACTCCACCGATACTGAGGAATGGTCAGAGTTGCCTCTAGTGAGCAGCCTGGCCTCTCGAAATCGGTCCTTATATATGATTTACATCAGGGGATATTCTATTCTAGAAAAGGTCAGGCGCATCCCTGATTAGTATGTGTATTGTTTATCTCGTGGGTGTCGTATACTCCGCATGTCTAGCAGCCCCGGGTGGTTATAAATTGCGCCAGTAGACTCAATTTGAGTCAATAGCTGCCTGTTCTATGCCTGTGTATCTTTTGTTCTACCAGGTCTCCCTCCAACACTAATATCCTCTGCAGCATGGAACTTACAGTTTTCAAGACGGGGGAGTTTACCTTGGGAGGCTCATATACAGTGCAAATGTTATCCACCTGTCCACCCCATGTGCTGAAACAAGCAGCAAAACATCCCTGGTCATCACTCCATCACTTTGTTGGGACTAAGGGGCTCGCTTTTCAGGCCAATATGCCTACCCCTCTCAAGTCAGTTGTGATTCCTGCATGGGTCAGAACCTTATACCCCTGCCTTTTTAATGCTTTACAGGTGTTGCCCTTCAGGTGGGTTTACTGCAGCAGGGCTATATCTGGCCGTGTCTCTTTAGGTGTTGTGGGGCTATCCTTCATTTTATTTTTCTTCCCAAACTATTTGCATTCCAGGTAAGTATCTTTAGCCTAGTAGTGAGCATTTTATTTTTCTTCCCAACCCATTTGCATTCCAGGTAAGTATCTTTAGCCTAGTAGTGTGCATAGTGTATCGTTCGTGTTTTGTCCTGCCTGTCTAGTCCTTGTCCCCTGATGGATGTAGTCTTTACTTCTGGTAGGCTGGGCCTCTGCCCTGCTTCATTCAGTCCCTCCTGCGACTCGGCTGTCAAAACAAGTTAAACCAAAGAAGGTTCTTGTTAATTGTATTTTTTTTTCAATTTCTTGGACTTCAGTAAAGGTGTTAAAAATGACTAGCTGTGGGAGATGAGAGAGGCCAAAAGGGGGTGCTAAGCTACTACCTTTTTCGGAGATGTATTATAAAGTACACCAGCTGTGCTACTATTGAATTGTTCAAGTTACACTGTATTAGAGACCTCTTTTGTCAATTATCTGTAATCCAAAGATGTATATGCTTGACTTTGCATAATAGTGTACAAAGAGCTCCAAATGGAGGTTTAACTCTCTATTTTCACTTTAGGCCAATTTCCTGTCATGATCACAATGATAAAACAACTTAAACCCAGGCAATCATAATGAAAATACACTAATTTCATAGATAATAATTAGGGTTCCCGGTTTTATGGTATTTATTTGTTTGACATTTCCGTCTGTATTTATCCATATTTATTATGGGTTTTGTGACAAAATTAAATCTGAAACTGGTATATTTCCACATTTATTTAACCAATAAATATGCAATCGGGCTTGAATGCCTGTCTGGTTTCAGTGACATGAACACCTGCAGAAGATAAAAAAATGCACTTTTATGAAAATATGCACATTTCAGTACAGCCTTATGCATATCTACTGCTGTTTAACCCTCTTAATTAAAATTCCTTTGTTTAACCCCCTTACCTATCAATCTACACAGTTATTGGCCTGGCAGTCATGGCAAAGTGTATTTAGAATCACTCAAAAAGCACCCAATTTCCGTTTTTATCCACATTTAAAAATAAATACAGACAAGAAAATAAATGGTTTTCTTGTCTCTATTTATTTGTAGGAATCAGTAAAAACGGAAAACAGAGAGCCTTAATAATAATCCAAGTTTAGAATTATTTGCTTTTTGAAGTAATTTGCACCACGTATGTGTTCGTATATGCTCAATAAGTCTGTGTTCATAGAGTGCCAATTTTAAGAGATCAATGATGTAGAATGGATTTCACTGAAAACTGTAGTGAAATGTACTATATGTCACTTTCACTAATGGACCCAATGATATGAACAAGTTAGTATTCCAACAATGACAATAAAGGTGTGAAACTAAGACCTGAAATGCCAACAACTCTGTCAACAATGGGCTAATTAGTAGCAGTGACATTGCTAATGAAAGTTGTTTTCCAGAATGCACATTATGTTGCTGACAGGGCAGCACACCTGTAAGATATTAATGAAGATCTAGCCAATGGCCCCTGAACCAAATTGGGGAATTATGGCATTAGGATGGGGTGACTTGTATTTTACAAAACATTCCAGTGATCCCTGATGTCAGTATTTCTCAATGGTGTGAGAGGTTGGCTCAGTATATGATGTACACTTATGTAAGAGGACACCCTGCACTGATCCAGACAACCTATATGGTGATTTTAGTGGTCTTAGACAACCTTAGAAAGCTCTCGAAGTGGTAGCTGTGGATAGCAGGCCTAGTCCAGAAGGAGTGTAAAGCAGCTTGTTTTACCAGAACACAATCTTATTGGTATGGATTAAGTGAAAAAGAACCACACAGTGTATTTATAAAAGTACGTATGTATTAAAAGACACTCACTAACACATTTAGATGTATCTTAGCCAGCGATATACACAATACACACAATACCTTGTAATAGAAACAGGTAAGTAGCACAGAATACACAGTAGTCCCCAGAGGGATACCAAATCATGTACTAAAATAGTGGTATGCGAACCACGACTTGAGTCAAAACAACAATCAGAGGATGTAGAAGTGTTGGGGACACAAAGAACCATGACAGGTGAGTATCTAGGAGCCCCACAGAGGTTGTTTGCAGTATAGGAACACAACCTAATTCTCTGTATAAATCAATGTGTAAGTCGCAGTTCCAATTTTAAAGAAAGAGGACCCTTCCCTGTGGACTCTGAAGAACCCCCATGGAGGACAAGAGGTTGGAGAGCCATACCACTCGTGGATACCCTAGAAAGCAGTTTCCCTACACCAGGGATGCCGGGTGCATAGGTGTGAAGTCGTGTAGGAAACTGATGTCGAACCCAATGGAGGACTTCAGAAAGATGCCACTGCTGGGGAAGGGGGAAACTGTCCGGTGGAACCCAAGGGTGGATTCAAGATGTGAAGAACCTGCAAGCAGAGGGGACAGAAACTATGGCACTCTGGAGTGACCAGGAGGCATGTGAGACGAATGCCCACCGATGTCGAGTGTTGCAGGAGAGCTGACGGTGACCTTCAAACTGTACAGGACGCGCTCTCTGGGCTCAACAGAGAGCCCGCAACACTTGCCTTCCTGAGCCTGCGAGGGGGAGGAGCCCCGCTCGCCTACATCTTTGCACCCGGCTTCCCGCAGTGCGGGACGTGGTTTTCAAGCACAGAGAGCCCGCAACACTTGCCTTCCTGAGCCTGCGAGGGGGAGGAGCACCGCTCTTTTACATCTTTGCCACTGGCCTCCCGCAATGCAGGATGGGCGCGGGCATGCCCGGGCCAAGGGTGGGCCCCTCTGCGCCTGTCTGTGCCTGACCGATGGTGGGCTGGGTCACACCGCTTGGCCCTTGTATTTTGGGACTGCACCTCAGGAAAGGACTTAAGTTTTCTGGCAAAGGTAAGATCATGGGATAGAGGAAGGCAGTAACGTCGAATACCAGGGAACGCCCACTGGCTGCAACAATTACTAGCTTTTTGACCACAGCTATGGAGGCGATTAACAATGAAATTGAGTGAGTGGAGGAGAGGTTGGGACCACTAAGAAAGCTCTGCATACTAAATCCATGGGGGGAGACGCCGGCGATAGAGTTACAAGTGGCATAAGCGAGCCCCCACAACCCCCCCACCAGGTCTCTGGAAACACTGGTAACCCTTGCATTTTTAACGGTGACCTCTGTCTAATGAACAGAGCACCCAACTTGAATCTAGCGGATCGCCCCCAGTAAAAAAGGCAAAATGTAGCAATAAGTCACAAATGAAACGTAAGACACCCCTGGCTGGAAAGAAATCGACATTTTCCAGCAGAAATATTGGGTTGCCACCCAGGACCGAGCCAGTCAATGAAACCATCCAGGGAGGCCTAACACAAGCTAACATCTCAGAGCTTTTGGAAAAACCGCTGAAAGTGTGTCTCGAACCAGTTTTGTCTGTCCTTAACAGCATTGACACTTCCCTAAAAATCATGGTTAGTTCAAGTCTGAACTCTGTCACAAGCACCTTAAAAAACCCAGAGGAGCACAGGCCAAGCCCAGAGGTCCCTATCACATCCACGGCAGGCCCCCACCAGGGAGCAGCAGGCGCGGACAGTATACAAGAGGAGGGCTGCAACAATAGTTCTACCTTCTCTGCCCAGCCTAATCCAACAGTGTTCCCTCTCAGGGCACACTCGGGCCCGCCAAGGAGGCCCGGCAATTACCTTGACTTTCCACCTAAATTGCTTCTAACTGCTGAAAATAATCAAGCAGCATGTGCAAGACTTAAAAGAATCCTACAACTCCCCCCAGAGGCAACACCGTTAGCAATAGTCTTGAAAAACGTCCATCCCGCCTCCCCAAGTCAAAGAGCACTGTCAATTAAAATGCAAGGTCGTCCATTGGTTGCTTAAAACCACACAATGCTTCAGTTGTGAAGAACTTTATGGGGGCATAAACAACGTCCAACATGTTTCTTGGGTAGGCCATCATCCAAAAGAGACACCAGGGAACTGAAATGTGGTTAACTTCAGGCACAAGCGCATAGTGGCATGTCACCTGGATAAAGCATATCACCTATTCACGATGGGGGGAGGAATTGAGGTAGTACCCCTGGGATACTTCTGTAGGCCCAAAAAGCAAATTCTTCCGCAGTTGTGCCTCAGGAATGGGGGGAGGGGGTCGCTGGAGCAACCTCCAATTTCAACTCAGACATTTTTCACCTCTTGAGCAAATTGACTGACTACACAAAGAGGGGACTGCCTTGGTTGAAGCTCATGCCAACAGATATGGGAAAGTAACAATACAGGCACCTGTGGCCACTCCCACGCCCCCGGCACCCCCCTGCATGGCTATAGACAACACAAAGGAGAAGGTCATACAGGTTGTTCCCAATTGTATGAACAGTCCGAAGGTCAAAGATTCCGGATCCACCACGCAAGTGGGCAACCAGTTTAGCTGCCTGTTTTGGTATGTAGCCGGTCTTGCGTCCAAAGTGAATAATGATGGCTGGTTAGATTTTATAAAGGACAACACCATTATCTGTCTCCAAGAAACATGGGCTGAGGAGAAGACATATATAGATGGTTTTATATCAGTCGACACACCAGCTGTCTGCTCACGTGACATGACAAAGGTGGCTTGCTCACTTTAATAACTACAACTTGGGGCAATAAAATACGCACCTTTACCCCGGACACTCTGCACTTTCAATTTATAAATGTTGCATATGAATCAAATGTCACACTTATAATTGTAAACCTTTATCATAACAATTTTATTTCTTTTAACACAGAAATAGTGGCCAGCCTTGATACATTATTATGCAAACACTTCATGTACCTGAATACAGATTAGATAGTATTATGGGGCAGGGATTTTAACTGCAGACTTTGCTCATTATCGCAAATCTCTGTATGCACCCACATGGAAGATCTCTCTGAGGGCCAAAGTCACTTCAAACACACCCACTCTGGCAATGTTTTAAATTATATTTCATCAAAATGTTCTCTCTTTTTACTATTGACTTGACCCTGGGGGGCGGGCAGGATGAGATCACCTATTATAGTCGGGGACTGGGCAGCCTTATTGATTTCATTGTCGTTTCTGAGTATTGTAAACCCAAATCGGTACATTTTTCAATTTTTAAAGTATCCTTCAGCGATCACCTACCGCTAGAAATTCAATTTGAAACACTAAATAAGGTTCTGCACCCAGTAGTAGCTCGGCCCGTAATCCATCATTAAAATAAGATCTCATGTGCAAATGGCCATTTATGAACCCTGAGGCGGTTTTGGGAAAACTTGTGGAAAAAAATAGACTGCAAAGTTTGTCCTGCCTCGAAGACAATTAAAAGCTTAAGTCCATGCCAGCAGCTTTCACAGACATTACTTCGACCCTAAATTAAATTCTAGAATGTAACAGAAGACCTACGTCCCACAAACAATTTAAGTAGTTTGATAACGACTGCAGAAGGAGACATAACAAGCTTGTTGAAGCATTAAAACAAAAGCCCAGAGATCTAGCATAGGTAAGAGACTGCAGATCCAGTATAAAAAAAATCTAGAAAAACGCAGGGAGACTGTTAGAAAGGATGCATGGGAGAGGTTATACGAAGCGAGCATTTCCAAAAATGGCAGTCTTTTCTGGAAGCCATCAACACCCCCTTTTTCAAAATAATTTCAAAATAACCATAACAAGAGGATGGACCACTTCCAGGCAATTTATAATAATGTGGGGGGCACTGTTTGACTCTGTAGAATGTAGCTATCACACAAATGGGACTGTGAGTAAACTAGACCCATCGACAATCAAGGAAGTCACAAAGGCTTTAGACCTGGCAAAGAAAAATAAGGCTGCCGGCCCGACGGCTGATCTCTTCCTTGCAAAGCCTGCCCTCTGGCTCCCCATCCTAACCAATATTTTATGCTGTGTCACAGGCCCTCCAGCCCCGTGGTCAACAGCAATAAATATCCCTATTTTTAAAAAGGGAGACAAGTCGAACCCCAAATGTTGGCACACTGGAACAATGCCTTAACCTTCATTTGATAATTGGCAAGTACACCATGGCGAAAAACACTAACCATTATCTGGGTTTCATGGACCTGACATCGGCCTTCGACTGTGTCATGAGAGGAAAACTATGGTAAAAGATGCCAGCTATGGGCATAGATGCCCCCCTGGTCCACTTTTTAGCGCAAATGCACCAAGATGTCAAAGGCAGAGTAAGATATGGGGCGGATGGAGAACTCTCAGGACCGCTTAGAATGAATAGTGGTGTCCGACAGGGGTGCGTGTTAGCCCCCTTCCTGTTTTGCTTATATATAAAGGATTTGGAGAGTTTCTTGAATGAATGGGCGATTGATGTGCCACATGTGCGGGGGAGAAATCTCCCTGCACTCCTGTACGCAGATGACTGCGTTTTGATCTCAAGTACAGGTGTGGGCCTGCAGACCCTCCTTCATAGATTTATTGAATTCATGAGTAGGTTGGGCCTGCAGACCAACAGGTCATTGTGGTGGGGAAAGACAAAAGTAAAATGAGACCCTGCTTTATCAAAAATGAAAAACTAGTTCAGGTGTCAACTTTTTGCTACGTAGACATTCCATTTGATCACAAAGGTTCTTGGACCCACCTCGTAGAGTTCAAGAGGAGGAGTTTAGATAAAACGCTTGAGGCCTTATTTAGGTTTTCTAGGAAACTCGGCAGTAGACCAACAAAGCCCCTTATTAACATCTATACCGCTGATGCTCTGCTGTGATTCTGTGCGGGGGGGGGGGGGGGGGGTGGAGTTTCTGCAATTCATCAACCCTACACAGAACAGAAAGCGTATTTCTTAGAAGATTATTGTCAGCCCCCCCGACTGCCTTCTGTTATTTGTCACCGGGAATCGGGGTTAACCCCTCTGGTGGATCGCATACAGAGCACGCCTATTATGCTATGGTGCTCGATTTGGGTCAATGAAGAACCGTCCCTCAACCGGGAAATAATCCAAAACTGTTTAAACTGCGACCACGCTCGGAAAATACCATGGCTAAGCTATGTGAAGACCCAGCTGACTCGCATGGGGAGGCAGGATTTGTTCATAAATCCTCAGCTCATTATCTCTGTCACAAATCACCAACTAAAAAGTGATATTCTGAACATCTTAAGAGATCATAGAGAATACAAGGAGCGCAGCAAAAAGCAGGTAGCTGAGTAATTACCCCTGATCACAACTGAAGGAATTGACCCATATCTTTTGTATCCTTTTAGTCATTTAAAAAAAAATGTAGCTTACCCGATTCAGATTTGGCTCTGCTCACCTATTGGTTTCGTATCCGAGTCAAACATACCACAAGGCCCTTCTGGATCTATGCCCCTGTGACTGCAGAACAAGCCAGAACATGCTAAAATTTTCTTTCTTCGGCGAATTATACAATAAACCACGCAGGAAATACATTTTACCTCTTCTGAGGGTTTGGAATATTAAGAAATGTAGGCCAGCGTTGTTCTATCTCAGACTGCTCCAATCAGAGTACATCTGCGAAATGATATATAGATTTATTTCTGCTGCCATTCGCCTTAGGAGATTAGTTGGAAAATAACAGGTCTTTTGCAGGGCTGCAGGGCTTTAAAAGTCGCCATTCGTATCGCCGTGAGGGAAACGGCAGAAGACTTCAGCTCCCAGGTGCCCCAGGTGTCCCAGGCGCACCAGTGACGAGGTAGCCTGCGCACGGCGGCGCTACAAAGCTGTGGAACGCCTCCCGCCACACGGGACGCGCGCGGTCGGCGCCGGGCTAAGCCCGGGACTAGGGCGGGACCGTCTGTGGCCGTCCGGGACCAGACGAGGCCGGGCTGGGCCCCCCCCTAAGCTGTTGAGTGAGGTGAGTGAGTATACTCCAGAAACAATGGGAAAACGTATAGCCCCCATTATTACTTCGGTTCCCAAGACTACCACTATCATTACATCCTCCTTTGAAAATATGTTGGAAAATGCGGTGAATATAGTTAACATGGAGATTGAAAATACAGAGAGAAGACTTTCCATGGGCCAATTAACATCATATCACATTCCTTCTGATGGTTTAGAGGAGGGTGGCTTTGTGGCTCCTCTTCCATTATCACCAGCCATAATAATAAATAAATCTACCCACCGCGGAAATGCACCTGAGGACCCTGTGAATAATGATGACGTAACAGACATTCCCGACTCTCAGCAGGGACCTCAGGTCGTAAACAGTGTCATAGCCGCGGCTATAACAACAAAGAATGTGGGGGAGAAAAGGAAGAGAGGCCCTGCGAAACTGTTCACAAGTAAGAGGAAAAGCCCCCCGCAACAAATCTCAACCTACCCCAATGAGTTTGTGGTCACGAGGAACAGTTGGATCTAGTGGGGTGTCTGTTAGTCCTACCGTGCAACTAAACAACAGTACTGTAAATCTGACTAAAGCAGAAGCTGTCCACCCTTCTGCTTGTACACAAACTGAGTCAGCACTGGGAAACGGCATACAAGGAAGGTCTAATGAAAACCTAATCGATACTATAGTGGATTCTACTTTTAACCGTCTGAAAAGTCTAATGGATAAACAATTTAATGCTATTTTTAAACGTCTTGATAGATTGGAAAACCTGGTGAAGAAAGAGGAGGCCAAAAGAAAAGGGACTACGATTATTGAACAAGTTAGGGGTGATAAGCTTCTAAAGGACTTGGAAGCAATTAACAAAGGAATCGCAGGGGGGAGTGGTACTTGTGCATTGTCTGATATCAATAATGCATGTGAAAAATTTAATGGGAAAACAAATAGTTTACCAGCCAATACTGTGTCTAGTACTGTGGTTAGCATGCCACCATTGCAAAAAGCGCCTGAAGAGAATAGGCCCCCTAGCAATCACTCACCCCCCATAGTAGCCTCGGCTGCAGTGCCTGCGCCGGCCCTTGCAAAACCAGCCCTAGATTCAAGCAATAGGCCTACTATTGCCTCACAGGTTAAAAAACATGCAGAGGTTGTCCTCCATCTACCCCCAGAAGCATGCCCTTATGTAATAATCCTAGCTGGTGTACCACCTCTTAGAGATGATCAAAACGAGTCTTGGGACCAGCTTAAAAATAAATGTATTGATTGGTTGTGCAAGTATAAGGGGGTGGGGCAGGAGATTGCCAACGATATTTTGATGGTGCGTAGGGTGAGATGGGTAGGACCCTCTACTAAAAACATCATGGGAGACTGCATAGTCATGAATTTGAGGTACCCTTCACTGGTGAAATGGTTACTGAAAGTTCCGTCTGATCAGTTTAACGGTCCCACAAATATCATCCTAGTATCGTTGGGATTTTTCTATAGACCTCAACAGAGAGGATATAATCCAGCCACTCCGTTATACTCTACACATAATAGGTTCACAGTTCTATCTGACCTGGAGAGGCAGGACTGACTAGCAAACAGACCCTTGAATACTGTAGAAGGGCAAGTGGGATTATTGTTGAACTGTCCGGTTATTGCTGAATCTAGGTTGATTGATACTCCCCAAGAAATTTGCTCGGTAAAATCATTAGCAACTTGTCCCGTGACTTCGGATCCACGACTCTTAGATCAAAATCTAAACATACTTAGCCGGAACATCGCAGGCTTAAAAGCTAAATTGACTATAATGGAGTGGATTAACTTGGTTAATCAATTTGACATCTTAATGTTCCAAGAAACTTGGTGCACTGGTGGCCTGTTACTTGAGGGGTTTGCCTGTTATAATAATATTGTACCTAGTCCCGAATTTGGCCGACCTAGTGGGGGATTATCTATATGGATAAAGATCACTGCGGCCAGCAACATAAAACCCTTGGAGACGAATGATGGGAATTTCCAGGCTTTGATTTATACGCAGGGAATTACGTTATGTTTAATACATTTTTATAATAATGATTTTACATCACGGCTCTATAAGAATTTTATCAGTTTATTTGAATTTATTGATAATCTGGTAGACGAGGAAAGGTATGGCAAATTAGATGGAATTTGTCTGGGGGGGATTTTAATGCCCATTTGTATAATAGAACAGACAAATCTGCTGTCACATCTGTCCGGATAATTCCATGTAGAAGAGGGGAGGAATTGTCCAATTATCTATCTACTCGCGATTTGGTTAATGTAATGGACAAAGCAGGATGCGAGTCAGATAAATGTCCATTGCCTACCTATAGAGGTCGTGGTTGTTCTTCTACCATAGATTATATATTTATTTCCTCCTCCCTTGAGAATTTTTTAGTCAAGGCTGAAGTATTAGGCACAAGTTACAGCGATCATAACCCAGTAACTATTAGATTTTTTAACAAATTTAAAAAACGAAAAGAAATAGGGGCGAAAAACCTGGTGGTATGTACTGACAAACTGAAAGTGATTTGGAAGGGCATAGATAACAAAGCCTTACTTGCCCGTACCATAAAATCCTATCTGTCATTAGTGGAGAAGTGTTTGTATAATACATGCTCAGGAACAGAGATAGTCCAGGCTTTTTCCGGGCTATGTGCTGGAATCAAACATGAGATCTGTAAACCTGTCATGAGCCAGGGCAAGAACACTAGATGGTTTGATGGTACTTGTTCTCGGGCCAATAGGGCTCTTCGCGACGCATTAGATTGCGAACCAAGGGACATGATATTAGTTAGATCACTAAGAGAGCGCTACAAGAAAGCAACCAAATTACGTGCATAGGAGGTATTAAAGGAACGGTGGGACTCCCTTGCTTGCTCCGCTGCTCTCAAAGATGTAACTGGGTTTTTGAAAGAGGTTAAATCAATGCGGTCTATGGGATCGAACATTACTCCCCTAAACTGTAATATATCTAGTAAAGCATGGGAGGAGCACTTTTCAAGAATATATACAGCCCATACAACAAGCACTGATAGTTACCCCCCAGTTACTAATGTGACAATATCATTAGCTGAGGTTGAAGATGCAATACCTCAAAGCGCAGGTAATAAAGCCCCAGGCTCAGATGGTCTGTCAATTGATCTCATTAAATCTGAACCGGATTTCTGGTCCCCTCTTTTATGTAATGTTTTTAATAATTTGACCAATACTCCAACTCCAAAAACCTGGTCAACGAGTATAATTGTGCCCATTTTTAAGAAAGGGGATAGATCCAACCCTAGTTGCTATCGCCCAATATCCTTGATTGATAATACCTTGAAGATTTTGGGCAGGGTTGTTTTTAATAAGATCAGGAATTAGGCAGAGGACAATCAAATTTTAAATTGTTGCCAGTTGGGTTTTAGGAGTAGTGTTGGAACTGTTGAACAGTGCCTACATTTGAGTCGTATATTGGGAAAATATACTGTTGCCAAAAAAGTACCTTTATATTTGGGTTTTATGGACTTAACTTCAGCCTTTGATTTTGTTAACCGTTCACGTTTATGGGAGATTATTTTAAACTATGGGTTGGACGCTGCACTTGTGCACTTTTTGGCATATTTGCACAGAGATCTGAAAGCACGGGTGAGGATCAATAATGAAGGAGAGGTTTCTAGGGATATTCTAATTGGCAGAGGGGTTGGACAAGGGTGCGTTCTAGCCCCCTTGCTTTTTATTCTTTATATAAATGAATTAAATAACTCCCTGTTTGAATTAACACGTGACGTACCGAAAATTAATCAACTTTACCCCGTACTGTGATATGCGGACGATGCGGTCCTAATGGGCCGCACACCAAAAGCACTACGCACTTTAATTTTAGGCTTTGTATCTTTTATGGCAGATTTGGGACTTTGCACCAATTTAAAAAAATCTTACATAATGTCTTGTGGGCCAAAAAAGCACCATATTAAGCACATAATGTCGGGAAGTGATCTTTTAAAAAGCACCAGCACTTTCCCTTATTTGGGTTTAGTCTTTTCAGAATCAGGATCATGGCGATCGCATGTAGCTCAAGGTAGAAATAAACTTGATACGGCAATTAATTCTATCATCAGCCTTCGACAGCCTAAGAAGGCAGAGGTGGTGATACCATTACTACAGATCTATAAAACCCAATGCCTGCCCACGGCGACTTATGGCGCCGAAGTATGGGGGCATGTAAATTGTAATGGAATACAAATGGAGGAAAATAGATTCTGTAGAAAGATCTTAGGGGCACAAATTTCATCACCTACCTACATATGTCATAAAGAATTAAATTTACATTATGTGGAGGATTTTATTAAATCCCGACCTGCTTTATTTTGGCTAAAGATATGGCGAAATCCAGCTGCGATTTTAACTCAAGAAATTATCACAGATTGCCTTAAATGTGATAGGGGTAAAAGCATACCCTGGCTTAGTGCAGTGCAAAATAGCCTAGCCAGCGTTCAGCTAGAATATACCTTTCATCTTCCCTTAGCTGCAGACGGTATACATTTAAAGGCAGTGAGAGGGGCACTATATGATTTATATTGTGAAGAAAGAGGAAAAATTGAGTTTTGTAAACCGTCAATTATTAGATATATCCCCATCCTGAGGTTATCAAGTAACGATTATTATATGCCACAGGACTATCTCAGGAAAAACATTGTAAGATGGAATAGGAGTTTGCTTTTTCGCCTCAGGGATAACAGTATAAAATATTCAATCTGTTTCCCGATTGGTTTTAATAGTAACTTGGAGGAGACATGTTGTCCATGTGGCATTGGTTGCAAACAAACAATGATACATTTCCTGTTCTCTTGCAAATTTTACGTAAGATATACCAAACAATACTTAATCCCCTATTTTAAGGTAAATGCGATCACTGATTATACCTTGGCGTACCAAGAAATACTGCAGCTGGGTTGTGATGACATGATTTTTCGAGAGACGGCTCATTTTTGCGAGCAGTGGTACGTTCACGAGCCTCCATGAATGCACTTTGAAACATGCTATACACTTGTAATCGCTTTATGATTTGGATTTAGCATATATGTGATAGCTTATTCTGCACTTAGTCGGATGTTTACAATTGCTTATTTTGCACTGGGTTCAAAGTTTACAAATTTGCGATTTTTGTACAATAACGCTGTTAGATTTTGTGCTTACTGAAGGTTTACATAGCGTCCACTTGCACTTTATTGCTACGCCTTGCGCACTGGTTTTATGTTATTTATTGATTGTAAGACTATTGTCCTATCCCATTTTTAACTCTTTTTGCATTTCTTATTGATGATTGTATGTTATATGTATATTGGCAGTGATGATTTGTACTTTTATGGATATTTTATATCCGAATAAAGACCATTTGACTTGACTTGACCAGGTCTTTTTATTTGAGATTTCATTTTATTTGTTACTCTCTGAGATTGCCTTTTAAAATGATTACCTGCAACTAATGGAGGATTGTATAACGCATATATCGATTCTTCTGGCACTGTTAATTAAGCATTATTGCACTTATAGAATGGCTGATATCAATTCAGCATCTATTTATTGGCTGAATTATAATTCTCCCCTGAAAGTCACTGACAATAAGAAAATTAATATTACTTGATTATAATCTGTCAGTTTCAGTGAAAAGCTATCTTGCACATTATTTAAGGTTTCAATGCTCTAGTTTACATACTTTGTTTAGCCAAGAAAAAGTGCACACATTTTTTTTCTTTTTTTTTTAATTAAAAGAAAATGGCACTATGCACTTTGAAAAATGATTGATTTACTGCTGAGGTCCGGTGTTGCTTTTTTAAGCCGCTCGTTGTTGATTTTATGCACCTTTTTTTCGTATTTTTGTGTGCATATGTGACTTTTATGGTTTACTAAAAAACCGAATATAGTTTTATGAACTGAACTTAACCCAGTGGAGGACTTCAGAAAGATGACACTGCTGGAGGAGATGAAAGTGTCCAGTGGAACCCAAAAGTGGATTCAAAATGTGAAGAACCTGCAAGCAGAGGGGACAGAGTCCATGCCACTCAGGAGTGACCAGGAGGCACGGGAGACGAATGCCCACCGATGTCAGATGTTGCAGGAGAGCTGACGGTGACATTGAAACTGCATCTGTAGACCAGGCTACACTGTGGAAGACTAGGAGCCGTTCACGAGCTGTCCCACGTCGGATGCTGAGAGTTGAGGGGTCGGTGTCTGGCGGGAGCACTAACAAGCATTGGCAACTGCAAGCCTTGTGGAAGTTGAAGAAGGTACAATGTCAGGAGCAGCAAGTTCCAGGAGACTCCCCACAAACAGGGGAGTCCGGGCACACCCTGAGCAATCAGGGGATCCTGAAGAATTTTAAAGTGACCCTCAATAGGACCCACAGGCCGGAAACACTGGAGTTGCAAGAGGTCCTCGAGCAGCTCACCAAAGAAGCAGGTCCATGTTGCAAGTGATAGGGTGAGGATGAAGATCTTGGTCACTGGAGATGCTTGAGGTTGGGGAAAGCTTGGAGCCTAAAGATCTTGGTGGAAGGAAGCCAACAAGCCTTTGCAACTGCAAGTCAACGCGGTGCACAGGCTCCGACAATGGATACTGGCCTCAAACTTGGTGAGAGGACAGAGCAGGCCTCGAGGGATGTGAAGAATCATGACCTATGTTGCTGAGCCTTTCGGAGTACTTAGGAGCCCAAGATCAGCAGACCGGTCTGCCTGGTTGCAGTGCCTGCAGATGCAGGGAAGTCACTCCTTCACTTCAAGGGAGATTCCTTCAGGTGTCTTGGATGTCCACAGGCCCTGGGCAGGTTCCTGTATGGAGCACAGGCACAGAAATTGCAGCAGACGAGCAGGGAGACGAGATCAGGAGCAGCAGAAGTCTTCCCGGTTGCAGCCTTGATGTCTAGAGCGAAGACCAGTGAAGGCCAGAGTGCCCAGACAGTCAAAGTTGAAGTGGGGTCTGAATTGTATTGTGTTTCATGACTAATCTAGGGACCCACCCACAGGTGAACCCTTAAATACCCTAAGGAAAGGGTTGGGACAATAAAGGATTCCTCCCTAAGGAAGGGCTGGACAATGGGGAGGATACTCCCCTCTTATTTGTTGAATTTTGCGCCAGAGCAGGAGCCAATGGCTCGCTGAACTGGTTTGAGCTGGACTATGCATGGAGGGCAGTAAATGTGCCCTGCACGCAGACTATGTGGTGCTGGCAAGCGCTCTCACCCTGTTCCAGTACACAAAACCCTGTCTGGGAGCCGGTCACACCTCCCTGTGACAGGATGCCTATTGTTCTGACTTCCCCTGCTCGAGCTTGGCTCGGCAGCAGGAGAGCAGAATTGTGTCTCTGGTCGGCAGCAGCCATGTTGTGCTGTCAGGGTCTAGAAGACTGGTACCAGGAGCACCGAGGGCCTAATGGAGGGCGTTTACAGTGCATGTTTGATACCAAACACGACAGGGTTCGTTACAGCCAGTTTCAAGTTGGTCATTGCGTAATGACGTGGTGCCCTTCTATATGTTATAGGGCTGTCTCACTTACATCCCGGGAGAATGGACTCCGAAGGTTGAAGGGGTGTCCTGCTCATGCAGGGGAACCCTCACACTTAGAACCTGCCTTCAGGATTGAAAAGGCCTGCTGTAGGGGTGACTTACAGGTTTTAAGTGCAGTGACCTTAGATATAGGGAAACCTATATCTTTCGTAAGTGGTGCTTACACAGGCTGCGTTGGTAGGCCTGGAGAGATAGTTTGAATAGTCTCCCAGATGTGGCATAATATATGCTTCAGCCTATGGGGGACCTCCGGGGTACATATGCTCTGGGTACCTTAGTACCATATATTAGGGACTGATAAGGACCCCATTATCCAATCTGGGATGTATCTAAGTACTTACCATAACAATTTACGGGAGAAAGCAGAGAGACAGGGTCCTCATTAGCAGGATCTCAGTCAGAATAGTCAGAAACAGTATTACATTAATGGGGGTAACCATAGAAGCAGATCCTACTTCCCTACAAATGGTATATTAGAAAGAAGACTTTCTCTAGTAACAGACTTCAGGCTAGCCATGTTTATATTTTCCAGCCGTCCAGCCAACATGTGTTCCGTTAATTGGAGTATGACTCCTTGACTTCAACAGATCAAAGTCAAATGAGAAATATCTTATATTTAGCCTACATTTTTCAATAATATCCCTTGCTGAAGTAATAGGTTTCAAAGAGCTAGTTAGTGTGCATGGGTCTCCCCAAAATGGAGGTCCTTTTTGACATAGCAGTATCTTGACTTGGTCATGGAAAAAGTAATTACCTAACTGCCAACCAGGAAAACATTTTTTGGTAATCTCTCTGATTGCTAGTAAATAATAATTGGCCAAAAAAAGACTAGTGAACACCATCTTGTCTTAATGGTGTAAAATTCTGCTGTGTAATGCTACCATGTTCAATGATGCCAATACCCTTACAGAAATAATGCATCTCCCTTTTTACATTCCGCCTAGCCATTTCCAGTGTCGTACGCTTCACTGCTCCTTGCCAAACTCTCTGAGGTACTAGCCCTGTCCTGAAAATATATGTGCCCAACCATCATCAGCCTTTCATAGCCTTTATAATATCTAAATCTCACAGCTAAACCAAGTCATTCTCTACTAAATAAATCAACAACTCGCCCACTGTGGTAAAGCTACCTTCACTTCATACACCTCAAACCCACTATTCAATCTTAAAATAATTCACCTGTAAACAGAGATATTGCCTGAATGATCTCTTTTCTGCTTGTTTAGCTGCCCATCTGATGAAGTAATGTACGATGATCCACACTGAAATTGCAGCCAAGCAGGGTCCCATAATGAAACCTAAAAACAACCTAAAGAAAACTGTTGTATACTGCCTAAAACATACCTCCTAACTGCCTTCCTAATCTCATGATGTCTGTCAAGGAAAAACCAAGCCAGTTAGCTTTGAATGCCGCACCAGTCCTAAAAGAATGTGTGCCAAAATGTTGCATCTCCACACCTGCTTTTGGCAACTCCTTCATAACAGCTAAACATTGAGAAGCTAATAGTTTCTTCCCATCCAAATGACAAAATACTAGATCTCCTTGAGAACCTCCCACTTCGTAAAGTCTTTCCATGCTTCAACTGGACAAATCAAACTGCCTATCTTGTTTAAAACCATTCTCACTCAATTAGCCACCTGATCTGGGTTGTTTTTTTTTCAACCATAACAGCAATTTCCCTTCCTCAAATGTAATACTTAGCACCCTTTTACCCTTTCCTTTTTGAGACCCTAACAATTCAGGAACTCTAAAGTCTCCAAAATAGCCTTAGCACCCACAACCTTATTAACAACACTGCAAATCTGGATTCAACTCATTGTTATGGGTCCCTCACCCTGTTCATATTTCATTTTTCTTTAGCCCAATCTTGCAACATCTTTCTACCCTGCTCTCCGCCTGAGGGCTCATGACCCAAAAGAATTTGCTAAAAATGGCAATACCAAACAATTTACCTGCAATCGTAGTTTCAGAAATGCCTTTCTATATAGCATTCAGTATAAAACAAACCACATCTTCCCTTATGATCCCCATGTTTACAATACCTTGATCACTATAATATTCACCACTAGCCATAAATGCTGCCTGTGCTTGTCTATAACCTTTTCTCATACTGTCTGCTAGTGAATTCGCCAGCAGGCTTACTACTCTTGGTTGCCCAACACCCAGATCTCTTCTGGTACGTTGGTCTTCTGTGCATCTGCTCCGGTTGCTAGTCCACGGAAGCAGCAGCACCCTTAAGTTATCCGTCATATCATCTAACTTCTTCAAAGTGACATTGCATGAAGCATTTCCTTTATTTTCCCAGAAAAAAGATAATCATCAAGATAGTCAGTAACCAGTTTATGTCTTGATCTTGCGAAGAGACACCATTCCAAAAAGTACTAAATACATGAAACCGTGTGCCCAACATCACGCAACCCATCGGCAAAATTTGGTAAGCAAATATTTTCCCTCAGACTGAATGCCTAGCAAACAGGATGCACCAGTAAGAGGTGGAAAGTAGATTATATCTTGCATTTAGTCAACTCAGCTCCTGTTAAACATTTCCTTTTCCAATTAAACTGCCACATCAACTGCTGTAAACCATATTGTTGTGTCCTCTTAGTCTATGAAGTCGTTGACCGACGTCCTCCACACATTACAAGTGATGTATCATTCTGAATTCACCCTCAGCTTTTTTCAGGACAAGCCCCAAAGTGGAAACTGCAAGGTATTGCAATGGACAGTGACTTGTATCATGTCTACTGCTACCTCTTTCTGCAGTTTTTCACATACCCCATGTGACATTCTTTTACTGATGTAAAATGGTCTTCGGACCACCTACCACTGTGACCTTTGTAACCTAGTCTGAAACCCTCAGTATCAGAGTGCATATGCATCCTAATAAAAAGACAGCCAGACCCCTAATTTATCTGTCAGTTGGTGTAAAGGTCTTTGTTACCAGGTTGTTTTTGAAGTGGCCTTGCTGGGCCTGGCCAACCTCTATTACTTCCCCAAAATCCTGGCTGACTCACTGATTCCCACCCCCCTTGGAACACTTATGTTTATATGTACATGGGTGTCTGATTCAGTAAACCCCATTGAAACCCCAACATGCTCAACTGTGCAATACCTGCTTTCTGGGGTGTTTCATCCTTGGCAGGTGGGAATGTGGAGAAGGGTCCATTGCACCCTTCTCCACATTCCCACCTGCCAAGGATGAAACACCCCAGAAAGCAGGTATTGCACAGTAACACCACAGCGGTGTACAGTACCTGTGGTGGTTGCCTGGGAAACATTAATTGTTGCCAAAGTTTTTATCCACCTCTCCCCAGGCTAATTGTGTCTCAAACCAAATCTGTCAAGGAATTCCTCATTGTAATGTAAATATGACATTGCGGCAAAATCCATCTGTGCTTTTCATATATTTGAAAATGAATACTGGTCTGTTAGGAAACTTTACATAGACTTAGACACTTATATACATTTAAAAAATGACAGGTGGCCATGTGTCAATATTCATTAGCACTCTGGGCCTACGAACTTCCTCCCAAATCTCTTCTTTAGATCCCTCTTTTACCTGTGTCTCTCTATGCAACAGTTTTTATATGTTTGTATCTGTCTATGCACTCTTCTTCTCATATTTTTTCTTTAGTTGCCATTGCTAAATGTGCTTAAAGTGGCAATGCATTGTATTGTATATGCTTTATTTCGACCACTTGTGTCATAAAAGCTACGAAAAACATTTATGAAAGAAGGGAAGAAGTACAAAATGACGCATAATACAGTGATATAATCAAAATAGTATACACAGGCAGTCCATGAAAGTACGCTATTACACCCTCTATAGGTAATGCAGTTGTCAAAAGCTGCATGATAAAAATATTATACAATTAATTAATGAAAACATAAATAATTTGTTAAAAAGTAAGAACATGGGAATCCTTCATGATGTGTGCCTCATAATAAGCACAATATGGGGCCCCCAATGCATGCCCAATAAGAACAAATTGATCCCTCTTTGGGTGACAGCAGGGACAGTTTGATATGACGTGCGAGTACATAAGATGCAGTCTCAATGGGAGGTTGAACAGCCTCAAGCGATGGTACGATTTAGTCGCAACTTCAGGGGCACAATGTTAGGCTACTCCTGACAAGGCTTTTCACCTAATTAGCCAAGCATGGCTGAGAAAACTTTGCCACACCATACACAAAAAGGGGCCTTGGATCAGACCTAAGAATGCGCAGAGCAACCTGATGGTCCTGTGTGCTCAGTTGCTGGCAAATTGATATAACGTGCGAGTACATAAGATGCAGTCTCAATGGGAGGTTGAACAGCCTCAAGCGATGGTACGATTTAGTCGCAACTTCAGGGGCACAATGTTAGGCTACTCCTGACAAGGCTTTTCACCTAATTAGCCAAGCATGGCTGAGAAAACTTTGCCACACCATACACAAAAATGGGCCTTGGATCAGACCTAAGAAAGCGCAGAGCAACCTGATGGTCCTGTGTGCTCAGTTGCCGGCAAATTGGTTTTAGCCATTTAGACCTTGGTGCTTTATATGCCGGACAAGTGAACATGACATGAGCAACATATTCCAATGGGGCTCTGCAGCAAGGACAATCCTCTAGTGTCTGTTTGGTTAGGTGCCATTTTGCAGTTAGTGCCCGACAGGAAGCGTGCCGAAGCTAAAATGAATGTACAGCATCGTGTCCCTCAGGACCTGGAATATCTAAATAGGGCTCAGGCATCTAGTGTTCTATTGTAGGTAACATTCTTCTGTCAATCTACCCACGTTGGGTGTACTAATTTCCTGTCTATCCACCCATTTCCAATATGACCTTTTGAGCTCCTCTTTGCTTGGTGTTTCCTGCCTGTCCCAGTGTCCTTGAAAACCCAGGGCTGCAATGTTTTTCTAATATTTGAAATCCCTCCAATTCTGCAGCCAGCATCAATTTGTATGACCTCAGTGAGGGCTTCGGCATACTTAGAGAGTTTCGAGGTCCACCTGATGTGAGCCCAGAAGAGCAGTTGGCGCAACCTTGCTTTATCACCTATCGACCGCCTGCCCATGTCAAGCATTAAAGGTGTGAGTGGAATATTGCAGGGCAGCATCACCAAGTCCCTTAGGAACTTATGTTCAGATCTACTGATGTCATCAACATTATCAAACCCCCATAGCTCAGCTCCGTAAAGAGCTGTGCTAACTGCTTTGGCATCCTAAACCGTAAGGGCTGGTGCAACTGGCCTACTTTGTGAGAAACAATGTTCTTTTCTTAGTGCTCCAGCTACATGTTTATGCCCCATGAGCATCTTAGCAAGGTGGGGCCTCCATGACATTTTAACAGAGAGTCGGACACCAAGATAGTCAAAGGTACCAACTTTCTCCAGGGGTGCTCCACCCAGCGAAAGATTGCTTCTAAACAATTTGTCGGAGTTAAATGTCATGAACTTAGTTTTTGCGGTGTTGCTGACCAGTCCCCGGGAGTTACAAAAGAGTTGACATTTATTAAGTAATCTTTGTAGTCCTGCTGGGAACTTAGACACCAGCAGGGTATCATCAGTAAACAAAAGGGTCGATACCTTGTCGCCCACCTTTATTAGTGTGTCTGCTGGATCTTCTCGCAGAAAACCAACCACCCCACTCATATATAAAGAGAACAGGGTGGTTGCCATGACGCAACCCTGGTGGACTCCCCTGTAAACAGAGATCCGCTCCGTCAGCTGGCCTTGTGTCCCCATCTCACCTGAGCATAATTACCCTCATGGAGCCGGACCAGCAGGTTGAAGATGAATGGGGGAGTCCCGTGTCTCTAAATGTGTGCCACAGCTTGCTCCTGGGTACCAGGTTAACGGCAGTCTTTAGATTGATGAATGCGAGGTAAAGACTGCCCTTGCCGATTTAGCACTATATTCCAGTATATAAGGAGCAGCCTAAAAACATGGTTGATCGTTCCAATGCTGACCCTAAAGCCAGCCTGATATTGATAGAGGATACCTTTGGCTTCTGCCCATAGTTGTATCCATAGTTGTATCCTCTGTAACAGAACTCTACCGAAGACCATCTACAGTGCATCTATCAAACGTATTGGTCTATAGTTTGAAGGGTCTTCTCTGGCACCCTTTTTGTAAATCGGGACCACCTCAACCCCCTTCCAGGACCCTGGTACTGGGCTACTGCTGGCATTAACGAGAAGAAGAATATAACGTGCCCAGTTTGGGATGTCTACGTGGAATAGGTCACCAGGCGGGCCATCTGGATCGGCTGCTTTGGCGGGTATTATTTTCCTTATCACTGCCTCAATCTCCGCCGGGTCAAATGCTCACTGTCGCTATCAACATTGGAAAGGTCATGAGGGTCACATGGCTCCTCAAGTGGCGTGCCCTCTGGTGCAGAATAAAGCTTCCAAAAGTGGTCATGCCATTCGTGATATGGGTAGAGGGTGAGCGTACTTCCGTCTTCTTGCCCCGGGTAACTAGGGTCCAAAATAAGTTTGTATCCTTGGCTAACTCTGACCCTAACTCTTCATCTAGCTCCACCCACTACTCACTTTCTCCTCCCCTGACCCCCCTTCATACCATTAGGGTGCACCCTCGAGAAGCACAGGTAGCCCCTCTTCCCCCCCTCCCCTGTGCCATTCTCTCCTATGCCTCCCCACTCACAGTTTGCCCCCCACTCATCACTTCAGCCTTACCTCTAACTAATACGCTCCTCGTCCAATCTGCACCATCCCAGTTCCCCAATCTCTTCACCTCACCCATATTCCTACCTGCCACCCCCCTTTTCAGCCCACCTCTCCTCCAACCCTCTCCCCCGTTAACCTTCCCTACGCTCCCCTTATTCCTCCTTCCCCCCCTCTCCTCTACCCCCTCCTTCCCTCATTATTCACCCCGATTTCTCAACAAACCCATTGCATATCTCTCCTTCCCCCCACTCCTCCAGCTGTGCTGTGCTACCCTCTTTCCCCCCTAGGTAACCCTTTCCATTTCCCTCCCTCGGGCACAGCAGAACCACTTCCTTTCTTCAGCTTCCCTTTCTCCCAACCCCCCTCACTCTGCCAGATGCCCGTTCCCTCACAGCCACCTCTTCTCGATGACAGGACCTCTTCAATCATCTCCCCTCTTTTCCTCCCTAACCTCCTACATTCCCATGACTCCACACAGGTCTCCCCTCTCCTTCTACTATACCGCCCTGATCTGCACCCATCTCCACCTAAATTTGTCCTTAATTCCTTTCCTTCTTGCAACTCCAACAAAGACAACTCTCCCTTCGCCTCTGACTCACCAACTCCCGCTCTCAACCTCCACATTTCCCCACTTTTGAACCCTATACCCCAACTCCCCTCCTGTACTCCCACCTCTCCCTGCCTTCCACCACCATTTCCACCCCCTCCTGTCTCCATCCAGTCACCCAACCATCCGTGCTCTGCCTTACTCTCTCTGGAAAATAAGCTAGACTCTCTGATCACCTCCATCTCCCAGATTGTAACTGCCATTTCACTTTTAAGCTCCAAGATTTCCACCTTTCCTTACACCTCTACTCCTTTGGAAAACCCTCACCATCCCACGAGATGCACCTCGCCCCCTCACCTCACTATAGCCATGCTGAACCTGTCGTCTGCAAACTTCGTCAACTCACACAAGCCTTTGAATGCCTCCCTTCTGCAACCTGCACCTCCCAGTTACCCTACTATCTACTCTATACCAACCATCTCCTCTGTCAGAACCAAGCATCCACCTAAAGCCTCCCGAGCACCCTCGTATAAACACAATATCCCGATCACCCTTCAGAGCCCAAGTGCCCAGTCACCAAAACAGTCTTGATAGAGCTGCGCTGTCTGCTCCACAACTGCAGATCTGCAGTAAAACACAAACTTGAAATCTCCAATACCATCACCTTTCACAATATAGACATGCTCTTCCTCACAGAGACCTGGTTCAACGATACCTCTCACTCTATCTTTGATCTCCTACTACCCACAGGCTATTCTTTACTTAGGAATGACAGAACTGACAGTGTTGGGGGAGGTGTTGCAGTTATCTTTAGGAACTCCCTTCAACTGAAGGCTTTTCCTTTCAGCTCCTTCCGCACTTTTGAATGCCTTTCTCTTGAGCTACAATTGCACCACCGCTCTCCCATCAGATTCCATGTCATTTACCGCCCGCCGGGTAGTGGCCCTCCGTTTATGGAGGAACTCACTGACTTCATCAGTGACCAATACTCGTAAAGTGACAATCAGACCTTTGTGGGTGACTTCAATCTCCACTGGGGCTCACCGCAAGACTCTTCTGCGAACTCGCTGGCCACCTTCCTCTCTGCTAACGATCTTATCCAACACACTCTAAGGGCTCAATCCTGGGCCTTGTCATTTCTAAAGCAGACATGCTTTCTATCACTACCCCTATTCATGTAGACTGGTCTGACCACCTCCTCATCCCATTCTCTCTTCACCTATCACACTCTATAACTCTTGGCCAACCTAAGAGGGCTACCTCCTGGTTCCGTGATGCTAAAAATATTGACGTTGTTTCCCTCTGTGAATCAGCTTTGTTATCACTTCCAAGGCTAGACCCGAACCTAGATGTAGACGATCTCACCTCCTAATGCCTCACAGTCCTTGCAGTCGAAATCAATAACGTCGCTCCACTCAAAAGTAAAAGGATAAGGCCCACTCACTCAGCACCCTGGTTCAACAAATCCCTCTATGAAGAAAGGAAGCAACTAAGATTCCTGAAGAATCAATGGAGACAAGCGCCCTCCACTGATAATCTGGCCACGCTTCGTTCAGCAAGATCCAAGTACCACAAGAACATCTTCCTTGGGAAAGCGTCGCACTTCAGAACCCTCCTTGACTCTGCCAAAAATAGACCCAAAAAACTATTCGATCTTATCAAGGTTCCTAACCGCTCTCCCCCAACCTCCAAGCTGGAGGATTCTACAAAGAAAGCAGCGGATTTTGCTATATTCTTTGACGATAAAGTGAAATCCCTTGTGGCTCAGGTCGCTCCTCCTACCCCTCCAGAGGAGCGCAAATCCTTAGCCATTTGGCAGAACTTTGACCCCATCTCTGAAGATGCCCTCCTCAAGTGCATCGTCGAAACAAATCCCTCCAACCATTCTCATGACCCCATCCCCAGTGCCATTGCCATTGACTTCTATTCCCATTCTCTTTCCTATTGGACCACTCTGGTCAACCTCTCCCTCTGTCAAGGCTCCCTTCCTGTCTCCTTCAAAACTGAGCAGGTCACCCCTCTGCTTAAAAAACCCACTGCTGATGCGAATGACCTCAACAACTTCCGCCCCATCACTAACCTACCCTTTCTTGCGAAGATCACAGAAAGATGTGTAGCGAAACAACTCTCCCGTCACATAAAGGACAATGATCTTCTTGACAATTATCAGTCCGGCTTCATCCAAAAACTGCAGCACTGAAACAGCCCTATTGCAAGTGGTTGACGACACGCTGAGGATACTCGACTCGGGGGGGGGGGGGGGGGGGGTCCTGTCTTCTAATTCTCCTCGACCTTTCTGCAGCCTTTGACACTGTCAATCACGACACTCTCCTCAACACTCTGCAACAGAGAATGGGCATGGAGGGCACTGTGCTTAAATGGTTTGCTTCCTTCCTCTCTGATAGATCCCAAATGATCAAAATAGCGAACAGTCTTTCATCTCCTTTGGCGGTAGGTCAAGGTGTTCCTCAAGGCTCTATACTTGCACCCACATTGTTCAATCTCTACCTAGAACCACTGGGAAATCTCCTAAGTAAATCCGGGATCCACTATCATCTCTACGCAGATGACACTCAAATCTACCTCAAGGTTGCCTCCACTCATGATCTCGCCATCCTAAGCTCGACTCTCGACTCCATTCAAACCTGGATGTCAACTCATCAACTGATTCTGAATCCCTCCAAAACTGAATTCCTCCTCCTCTCTTCCTCACTTTCTCCTCCCCCGGTGCAATCATGGATGGATCAGATGAATCTACTTAAAAATAAACCCATCATTGTCGACAGCGCAAAATCCCTTGGTGTCATACTCGACAACAAACTCAATCTAATCCCCCACATCAACTCCATTGCAAAATCTGCACGATACCAACTGCGCCTTCTTTGGGGAATTCGTCGCTTTTTCCCTGAACAAGACCTTAAAACATTGGTGCAATCGCTGGTCCTCTCCAGACTGGACTACTGCAATTCTCTTCTTACTGGCCTCCCCAAATCCCACCTGTCCCCCCTTAAATCTGTCCTCCACTCAGCATCCCGTTTCATTTGTGGGGCCAAAAGAAGCGACCACATCACACCGTTGTTATCCACCCTTCGCTGGCTTCCAATCGAGGCTAGAGCTATCTACAAGACTGCCTGTATCACCCACAAAGCCTTGCACTCCTACTCTCCCCGCTACCTGTCGAATAAACTGAAACTGTCTGGAGGCTTTAGACCATCTCGTAATGCAGAAAATCTACTGCTTGAACCCCCCACTTTCAAGAAGGAAAGATCATTGGCCCAATCCTTTTCAGGCAACGCAGTGAGAATCTGGAACTCACTTCCGCCTCAGCTCCGGACCACCTCCTCCTCCCAGGCCTTCAAAATGGACCTCAAAGTTCTCCTCCTCCAAAGACACCTCCAAATCTAATTCATGCCCTCTCTATCATCTGAAGGAAGACCTCCCATTATTGAAAATTCTATTGTCCATGACTATGGAAGTGCCTTCCCAGTGTGTTCTGGCAGTTTGAGTGTTTACCATTTATTGCAGTATTATCCTTGTACCTGTGTAGGGTACCCTTTTGTAACTTGCACACATCACTTTTCTCTTGTAATACACTGTATGCTACCTCTCACTTTTTGTTTGCTTTAGATACTTGCACAGGTGCCACCATTGCCTATGTAACGTTTGTTCTTGTGCTGGAGTGTCTGCCATTTATTGCAGTATTATACCTCTACTTGTACTTTGTTCCACTGTGCCAGAATGTTGAGTAAGTACATCTGCCAGTCCTGTGCGTCGGAGGCTGCAGCCTGAAGCTCTAAAATGCTCAAGGCCAGGACTTACTGTATACTAGCAATTTTAGATTCTTGCAGTGCAACCTTATGCCTTTTTAGGTATCTATTGCAATTGGAAGGAACAATCTCTCTAATGACGGTTAATGTTTGGGTGCTCTCAAGCTGGTAAGGAAAATCCCACAGAGACTTCATAGTTACGCAAAGGGCTTGTGGTCATTGTCAGTAGTAGTGCCCACTTTCACATCTACCAAATCTCCCAAGAGCCTTACATCTAGTAAAATGTAATCAATGTGTGACGGGCAGCTAGCTCCATTATAGGTGTTTGCACCCTGGCTGTCCGATGGAGTTCTTCCGTTAGCTGCCCTCAGACCGAACTCTGTGCTGAGGGCGTTAAGTTGGAGTGCTAACTGTGCCCATCGTTTGACAGGGGGTAGATTTAGTAGCGGGACAGGCCATTTGTTGTCATCATCCTCAACCAGCAGATCCTCTGTATCCAGGGGCTCAAAAGTGCAGTTGAAATCTCCTGCCACCACGACTCTAGAATGGGGCAAGCAGCTAGCTAAACTTTATTCCAGTACTGTGATGATAGGTGAAGGTCTAACCCCTTTAGTCCCCTTTATATAGACGTTAAACAGATCAAACATGCCCCCCAGGCCCCCTAATGCCAAGTCTCAGAATGTCTGGACTAGAGCTTGGTTGTAAAGTAATTAGACAGCCCAGGGCGATGATCACCCAGATGATCAATCCCCCTGACGGACCCCCTCTCCCCCCCACAGTTGTTGCTGGGAAGTGAAAACAAGCATAACCTGATTTATACAGGTGGGCCAAACTCCAGGTCTCTTGGAAGACGCATATGTCAAATCCCTCAATTAGTTCATTCCAGTGGGGTATTAACAGTTTTCTGCTTAGCCCAGCCATGTTCCACGATAATATCTTCAGCTGTTGATATGAAGCTGAGCCAGGTACGATGTTTCTACTTGGAATGTGTTGGTTGGGCAAAGCTAGGGCTTGGGGTAATACCTGAGGATCTAAGAGTGTAAAATATGCTACACCCCGCACCCTATAGGTGTTAATAGAGGAGCTATTTTGTCCCATTTCCCCCTAGATCTATCTTCCATTAAATCAGATGCAATGCGTGGGACCGGGATGTTGTGGGGACTGGCCTTAAAATTTAAGGGGATGGTGAATGGTCTGGGGTGCTATTGGCGCTCAGTCTGTAGTCAGTCGATAGCCTCCAATGAAGTGCATCCAGCTGATTGAATAGATGTTTGCATGGCATGTTGTCTACTCTGGTTGGCTGATGGAAATCGCCCAAACTGTATAGAAGAGGTTTCAGGGGAACAGATACGAAATTCCAGGGCAAGAAGGTTTTCAGCCAGATCGACGCTATTCATGGTAAGTTCGATGCGATCTAATGGTTGGGCTGGAAACGTGCATCTCGAGCCCTGGTAATGTCATCGCGTATCACTGAGCGGCAGCCCCTAAAATGGCAAATCCAATGGATAGCTTTGTTGGTCAGAGAGTCTTCATTCTCGAAGCGACTCTTTGAGCCAAGCTTGGAGACATTAACCATGAAGATTTTCGGGGCATGGGGCAAATGAGAGGTGTCTAAATGGTTCAGCTGGTGTTGGGCATTTTGTGAGGGACGCTGTGCCAGGGGTGAAGTGGTGAATCTAGTGCGGTTTGCTGTGTACTGAGTGGCTACTGTTCTATAGCAATCACTATGTGCATTAATTCTGAGATTATTTGGATGCTTAGCCGTGGAATGGAATGAGGCGTACTTATAGGTTGATGCAACAGAACGGTGCAAGATGGGGCGATGGTCTATGGCACCCCTATCCTGAGTCACTGCCTCACGTGAGATTGTGGATGATGTTCTGTCAAGAGGTTGGCACGCTGCAAGCAAGGTGGATCCTTATGTATTATCAGTTTAACCAGAGTTGTGAGGCCTTTCATCATGGATCTCATGGTTCCTATCTCAGATCTAAACATATTAATAAGCTGGTAGTGTCCTGTGGTTCTGAGTTTGGCTCTGTGTTGGGCCCTATGGTGGGTACAGGGGGTAACTGGGACATGTCTTCCCTGTAGTAATCAAGCAAATCGGACAGTGGTAAGAACCTATTTGCACAGGGAATGGCAGGTCCAGGCTGGTGGTCATAAATGCCAGTAGGTAGGGGAAGTGCAGAAATGACAGGCCCTCGTGGATTCCAATGGTCCCTCTAATGGCGCCTCCGTGTTGGATGTGGGGGTCCCCCTTTCGGGGGGGGTTGGAACATTGTTGGAATGGTGGTTTAGCGGGATGGGCTGAAGAATTTAGAAGGGGATTGACCGGGAGCGTGGTGCGTAGTTGGTTCAACCTCTAAGATGCCTTTGCACTCTAATAAGGGTGTCTATTCGATCCAGGACGCAGTTGCTTCCTGCGTGTTTAGGTGACGTCCTTGCCTTTTTTTCCTTATCAGTCCATCCATTGCCACCACTTCCTCCTCCAATTCCCTCCATTGTTTTCCTCTTCCCCATATTTTTAACCCGTAAAGAGTTTGACTTTTAACAAAAAAAATGGCAATAAACAACCAAAACGCTAATGCTCGGACAGCTATCTATGGTCAAAACCAATCTCCGAGCTGCAGTGGTGAAGTGTTGGTTTGCAGTCCCAAGATAATTCCTCTTAATGGGATTTCCGCTTGTCTCTACGCGGGGCCTGCACATGCAGAAACAAAGAAGTCAGCACAGTACTTCAAGGAACAAGTGTCAGTCCGCAACACAATCCGAGGGCCCAAGGAGAGAGGGGTGCCCTGCCCTGCCTCGCCTCTTCCTGGCAATGACGGGCCCACCCTTTGCCCTCACAGGACCCGTGCCATGGGGGGAAGAGGCAGCACTATAAGCGCAATGTAGATGCCTCACCCTTGTTGGCTGCGGCAGCAGAAAAAGCAAGTTGAGCCCTAGGACTTGCGGTCCCACCAGGACGTTCGCAGGCAGCAGGGAGGCAGTGGAAAGTGTAGCAGCCTGGGCCTGGAGTCCCATCAGGCTGTGCAGGGCAAAACAATGGAGCCTCCAACAGAACGGGCAGAAAAGCGTCCTATGTAGGGTAATTTTATACTTGTATGTCTTGTTTCTTTTTTCTCCCATTCTGAAAACTTTTCTTCTCTTACTCCTTTACCAGTTTTATTTTTTTCACATTATCTGTCAGATTTTGACCCGTCTTCATTTTCTTTTCCACCTTTTGACTCAGTATTTTTACCAGTTCTTCGTCAGTGCCCACTCCTTTATCTTTTTATTTTTCCCGTACCTTTGTCGTCTCCAATAGGCGCAATACTTGTCCGTCATGTTAGGAAACCCCGAAATCACTTGTGTGCGTTATTGTCTTCAGCTGCTGCCCTTTTGTGTGTCTCCACTTTCACTACTTCCACCCAGTGCTTTAAATGGAAAAAAATAAGTGCAGGTACTCACCAAAAGGAGCAGTGGGCGGAGTTTAGGGCGGGCTAAGGGGGGACAAGGGGCGGGGGTAACTTTTTGACCGTGCCATGGTTGTATGCACGAAATCTGCATGCATTTTATCAACCGCCTAAGGATTACATGCTGCTTCAGCCTGCCTTAAATCGAACCAGTGGCCTACAGCCCACTGAGCCATCTGTCCAGTACTGGTACTCTTTTGTAACATGCACACGTCACTTTTCTCTTGTAACATACTGTTTGCTACCTCTAACATTTTGTTTGCTTTAGATACTTGCGCAAGTGCCACCATTGCCTCATGTAACGTTTGTTCTTGTGCTGGAGTGTCTGCCATTTATTGCAGTACTATACCTCTACTTGTACTTTGTATGCTTTTGTAACCTGCACACATATCACTTTTTCCTCCTGTAATGTATCGTTTGCTACCTCTTGTATTTTGTTTGCTCACAATTGTCACTTTTGCCTCATGTAACTTAACGTTTGCTTTTGTAATTTATTCACTTGTAATTTTTCTCCTCATGTATCATTACTGTTCCTATTGTGAAGTGCTCTGACACCTTCGGTTAAAGTCCGCGCTATATAAAAACGCATAAAATAAATAAACAAGTCTCTCCTGGAACATTTGTAAACCGGAGTTAGGGCCACAGCTGACAACGTCTGTACTGGGGAACCAGGTGCCAATCTCCACATTTTTGATTGTTCTTAAGGTCTGTCCAAGGTCGATGAAATAGGAATCGGCGAGTGTGGAAGTGGAAGTGTGCAAGAAAGCAATTCAGATGCGTGGCGACTGCAAAAGCCTTCCCAGATCTATCTTATTGCTCAACACAACACAATCAAACCATTATAACGCCCTAATACCGGTCCATTGCATATCCAAAAACATTTGGGGACCATATCAGGCATACCTAGTGTGGAAGGCAGCAGCTGAAGGGGAACTAACACGTTTCAATGAAACAGTAATTGGATAGGGTACATCCAAAGGCAACATTGCGCATGCAGTAGAATTTGCCAGTAAGAGCACCCTCAATGTTAGCAAATGAACATGCAGCATGATGCGGAGTACACACATAGGCACTTGACGAGCTGCCACATTAGGGGCCCAGGCAAGACTCATGTGGTTGTAATTTCTCTATAAAATTTGGTTTCAATGTGGTTGACTTTTAGATTTCATGACGTATACCTGCAGCCGATGTAAAATGATAAATGTGTATTGGTTTACTGGCTGTTATATAATCTACATAAAAGTATAAATAACGTTTAAAAAAAAAAATCCTGCATGGCCATTGGACACTCAATCAGTCTCTTCTACACATCAGTCAGCTCCTCCTGTAATGTATCGTTTGCTACCTCTTGTATTTTGTTTGCTCACAATTGTCACTTTTGCCTCATGTAACTTAACGTTTGCTTTTGTAATTTGTTCACTTGTAATTTTCTCCTCATGTATCATTACTGTTCCTATTGTGAAGCGCTCTGACACCATCGGGTAAAGTCCGTGCTATATAAAACGCATAAAATAAATAAACAAGTCTCTCCTGGAACATTTGTAAACCGGAGTTAGGGCCAGAGCTGACAACGTCTGTACTGGGGAACCAGGTGCCAATCTCCACATTTTTGATTGGTCTTAAGGTCTGTCCAAGGTCGATGAAATGGGAATCAGCGAGTGTGGAAGTGGAAGTGTGCAAGAAAGCAATTCAGATGCGTGGCGACTGTAAAAGCCTTCCCATACGTTCTTTTGTTACGTCCTGAATAGTGCCTCCCACCGCCACCCATTAGATTTTACAGCCCCCTCTTAGCGCCCACTGTGAAAGATCTTTGGATAAGCAAATGACTCAGCAGACTCACCCCTGCTTTGATTTACAAAGCAGCTCACGCTGGGTCCTGGTGACGAGCTCCATTGATGGATTCCGTGCAGTACTTGAAAGGTGCTGCCGTAGTATAACTTGAGGGATAAAGGGAGCGCGCTGCCTCGGTTAAAGTCAGATCCCCATGAGTACCGGTACTCTCTTTCTTCTAGAAAAAAGTGCCTGTACTGAAGGGGAGAAAATGAAGAAGTGCCGGTACTCAGTACCGGTGAGTACCGGCCCATTTAAAGCACTGCTTCCACCCCTATTGACATCGATGGTAAATTACTTACATCGCTATGGTGATAGCAATTGCAGCTTCTGGCAATAAAAAGTGGCGGTGCAGCGGGGGGAATTGATCTTTTTTTTTTTTAAACGTACCTTACGCTGCTGGCCACCTCACGCCTTGGTGCTCCTCTGCTTCCTGCTCCCAACAGTCCCTGGGACAGAATCGGAGACTCCCCATCCAATCCTTACACTGCTCTCATGCTTCATGAGAGCAGCGCTAGGATTGGCCTGAGTGGGCTGGTTTACTGTTCGCTCAGACACAGGTAGTCTGTGCTGTTTCTCTATCTGGCTGTGGAATACAGTGGGGTGGAGAAACCTAATTGAGCATGTCTGTTGGCCTAAGACGGCCGGCCCAGCTGAATGCCCACCTATAAGTACACACCACTCCACTTCTCCTCTTTCCCATGGCCCCGGCCCCACCCCTCCCTGCACACGCTTGCCACTGGCGTAACGAAAAGTGAGGGGGCCTCCCTGCACGGTACTTATTGCCTCAGCCGGCAGCTGGAGAAAAATAAATAGTAAAATATAATTTTATTTCTCAGCTGCTGGGTCTGAGCCAGTGGGGAGACGCTCCTCCGCCATTGCGCACTCTGGCGCCACATTCTAGCCAACACCAGCACTTGCCCTACTACCGGTGGAGCTGACACTGCTCGCAGCGCGCTGTACCCTTGACCCTAACTGTATCTTTGAACCCCCCATCAACCAAAGTCACCTATTTCCTCTCCCCAACAGTCCTGGACTGCTCCACCTGCCAAAAGCCCCCTGCCAAAAGCCACCCCCCCCCCCCCCCCCCGGGTGTCAACGCCCTTCGAGCTGCCACCCCTAGGAGACCATCCTAAGCCAAGGTGACTTCTTGATTTTTAAGGGGCTGGACAGGACAGTAAACGCATGAGCTAAACAAAGCTGTGACAATAACTCAAGGACCTATTGAATACATCAGCACACACAGCCTACTTATGCTTACCACGAAAATGAAGCTCCTAAAAACTGCCTTTCGACATCTTTTTTTATTTGTTCTGCACAGTGCAGCAGATGGGGGAGGTTTCTAACTTTTTCCGTTTTAATCCTTGCGATGCGTTGAGCTGAGTCACAGTAATTTATTAGCGCATTGGGAAAACAAGCAGCTGACATTTCGCGAGATCTCTCAAAAACGTGAATATTAATTAACTGGGCCGCACATTCTAAAGCAGAGGCCTGTCAGACCTCCACTCTATTTCTAAATAATGTTCACTACCACAAAGTAAAAAAAAAAAAACGCCGAGGGTGCAGTGCAAATAAGGGCATGAGAGAGCTACAAGTGATGTTTCTTGCAGCATCCCCGAGACGCTTTAAAAAAATACCTACCTGCTTCACTAATGGCCGGTCTTCACTTGTTTATTTCTTCCTCCTATTTGCAGACAATAGAAGCTAACTGGCGGTGTGGAAGGCACAGCTTACAGCGCATTCATTGTAGGAGTGAAACCAGCAAAGGCGTGTATTGCCTACAGTATGACGATCAGAAGATAGTCAGCGGCCTAAGGGACAACACAATCAAGGTAAGCTGCTTGAGGACAAGATGAAACAAGTAATATTCACCGATGATGTAAACAGTTTGTACAGCTCCAGTTAGTTAAGCCAACAGGAATATTTATAGGCCTAGTTAAAATGTAAGAATCATTATCGTTTCTTAATTGGTAACAATCAAGTTAAATTAATAGCAGGTGTACCAATGCCATTTTTTTGTTCGATTTGCATGGTTTAAAACCATCAAGATAATAGATGTATTTCTTTTTAGTTTCTAGCTTTATCAAAATACTGCCCCGCACATGAATGAATTTCCTTTGCATTATGGTATTGCGTATGAGGGTTCGCTAGATTTTCAAGCTGACCCTTATTCGTGTGAAACATTGAAGGTGTTTTGTCGTGATAAAGGCACTGACATATCTTCTTCAAAACATATCAGATCATGTCGTTGTCAACTACAGAAACAGTTATACAATATAAGAATATAAAAAAGTACCACACAATTGAAAAAATATTTTTTATTTATTACTTACTGTAGCACTGCATTTTTTGTGATTGCTCCAACCATTGCCCTGAAGAACTGCGTATTGTCACAGATGGCCAGCTGCAGTGAAAAACAGAACCACTCTCTAGCATCATGTAACTAATGGACGTGTTGTGGCCATGCCTTTTTTACACCTTAAAGATTCAAAAGTGGGCTGTACAGCTTCTTGCTTGCCGATTCTGCAGCACAGATATTAATTTGTGGAAATAAGACATCTAAAACAAAGTATAATTTGTTCTCCTTTCTTTTGATGTATGATGGCTTTTCAGTGACCCACTAGTCTCTTGTGCCTTCTTTTGGCACACGCTGTATGTTGAAAGATTATGTAGGGATCGTTGGGACTGGAAACCTTAGGTGCCCAGAGCACATACAGAGGCCTAAGAATTGGGCTGCTTTGCATCCATTCGAATGGAGTCACTTCCTTGCCCTCCATTTGACTGTATGTATTCATTCTACATTCTCACTCTGTACATTGTAATTCTTATGTCATAACCCGATTTTGGTGTGCGCAGCCTGTGAAGTGGACACCATAAGTTCTCCTAGAAGCAGCCTCTCCATCCAGCATGAAATCGCATGCCACCCACAATGCCCAAGCATAGATTGATCACATGCAAGACCAGCTGTTCTTACTTTAGACTACCCCATTTTATACTTATAATGTGATTTTCTCTCAGTAATGCTCAAGCCACCTATGGATAATATAAGAGGAAGAATCCTACTGCTAAGGAGCACCCTACAGCTTCTTTAACCCCTTCCCTGTGGGGCTAATTCCCCCGCTGTGCTGGGGGGCGCGCGCAGCGCCCAGGTGTTCGTGACGAGCTCAGCTCGTCACGCAGCACGGTGGCGCTGTGCTCATGACGAGCTGAACTCGTCACGACCACGCCCGTTTCAATAGCACGCTCATCACAGCGGGGGAATTATCCCTGTGTGTGAGCACTGCGCGGGTCATGACGAGATCAGCTCGTCATGAGCACAGCTCAACCGTGCCTCATGACGAGCTGAGCTCGTCATGAGCACGGAAGAGGTTAAATCTAAATTCTTCTCCAGTGAGACCTTATGTCTGGAAACTAAGCAACCCTTTATCCCTCTTTGCCGCACTTTGTAAGTTAATTAGGCTGCATAGGAAAGGAGAGGTTGCAATCAGTTTCACACATCTTTTCACAGTGTCTTGTGTATGTTAATATTTAGTTAAAGAAGCAGAAGGCTTGTCTTGATTTTCTAAATATTAACAGTCTCTGCAAATATTAATTTCCTCAGTATTAAATGCTCAATATTAACTTCTCAGCACTATTAAATCCTAAACCCAGCTATTCTTACTGTCTCCTTGCAGTATGGTTGCCATATCTATAATGAGCATCGCATGCTATTATTCTGGAAGAATCTTCACAGGGATCTACCAAGACCAAGCCTAGTAATTATGCAACTTTCAGAAACCATTTTTTCCCACTTTTTTGGGTTCAACAAAAACACACATCTTAGATATGTTCCCATAATTATCAATATAGCCAAAGTCCTGGGCTGACCAACATGAACTTATATTCTTTTTTTTGTGAACATTTTTTTTTTCGTTTGATAATGCAATGCATTCGATAACACCAGAAAGAATGAACTTTTATTCTTGATGAAGGCAACAAAGCAACACTTCATTATGGTTACCCCAAATTCCTCTCCATTCCAGACAAAGCCCAAATGTTGTTTGAAGACTGTTTCCTGTGCCAGCGTACCAGGTGAATCTTCCTGGGATGGAGGAATATGATTGACACTTTAACAATGCAGAGATAGCTAGCAATTGTTCTGTGGTTAGGAAGAGATCCATGTTCGATACACATTGGACCCACTGGCAATCACAACTTACATCATGAAAAACAACTAACTATTTGAGGAGTTTTCTGAGAACTAGTATAAGGTTTTGCATGCTGGCAACTTTCCCTCACTTGCAAACAAAATTATTACTGTTAACAAATTCATGAATCTTGATTTGCATTGTTCACAAACCACCCGCTCAACTAAAATTCAAGTGCAAAATGCTCCCATCATATGTTTTTGAATTGTTCCTCCAAATACAGTATACTAAAGAGTGCAACCTTTCAGTTGCAAAAAAGGTTGGCAACAAAATGTCTTCTGTTCCTCCTTTTATCTTCACAGACAAAATTTAAACATGCCCTCCTAGCGTGAAGGTAGCTGGGAACACCGCAGCGGCCCTTCAGAAGGAGTGATTAGGTCCCATTCTAAGGAACCAAATCAGAAAGCATAATCCTCATTCACTTATTGAAAGGAAACTTCCCTTTCACTGACAAAGTCTTGGAGGCAGTTATAGCCAGCCAGTTATAGAACCTATAATCTCCTGGCTCAAAACATCTTCAGTCCTTGCTGTCTCAGTGTAGGCCTGATTTAGATTTGAGTGTTAAACAAATGTCATCCTGTTTCTGGATAAAATAGTTAATCAGAAGGAGAATCTATGGTGGGATGTTCTGTACCATAGACATAATATAGTCAAGAAAGGAATGTGAGTATTTTTTGTGGAATTGCGGCCACAGTGAAGCCAGCTTGTTCGTGTACATGGTTGGATGTGGCTCAGATGTTTGACTGGGTGAGCAAAGTTACCATGAAGCCTTAATACAGAACAATAGTAGTTTTAGTGTCTGAATCACTGTAAACCCACCAACCATATTGAGAAGACATGCATGACAGTAATTCCGTTGCTGGAACTTCTTCTAGCGTCAAAATTAGGGTCAGCGTTAGGGTCATAAATGTGATAAAGTAACTCCACCAGAAATTATGGTGGATACCTGGAATGATTGATCGACCACTATGCAGTTAATGTTACCTCTATGACAAGGTACCATACCACACCAAAGGCAAGCTCAGACCCTGGTCCGCGGACCATCCGCCGCTATGACTTTAGCGCCCTCAACACCGGATGTTCCACCGCCTGCCACCTCACATCACAGCAGAACACCCAACAGCCATTCACCTTCACCTGCTCCGCACGCTAGACCCACCAACTGCACAACCCTCAAGGACCAGACCCGACCACCTCAAATACATCCTACTCAACACCCACTCCCTCAAAAGACACGCTGTGGAGATCTTGGACCAGCTCGACTCCATCTCCCCCAACGTCGCCTTCTTTGCGGAAACCTGGACGAACCCCACCTCAGCCAGGACATCGCAACCGCCATCCGCGAAGGCTACAAAATCATCCACAAGGACTGCGTCAATCGACCTGGAGGAGGCATGGCAATCGTACACAAAAACACCTCTGCCTCACTACCAGCTCAGGCAACCAATCACCTGACATGGAGCACCTCCACTTCTAGACCAACGCGAATGCCACCCTCCACAGCACACTCATCTATGTTATGTTATGTTATGAATTTGTTCAAGCGCGAACAGCTGCCCCAGTAATGAGGCGTCCCGGCGCTAATAACCAAATATAACTGCTGAGGGGAAATGGGGAGGGAGAGACGAGATGGCCTAGGAGAGTGGGAACAAATGAGTTTTAATTGCCTTCCGGAAGGCGGACAGGTTATCCAGAGAGCGAATGTTCAATGGCAGGGAGTTCCAAAGTTTTGCTCCCAGGACTTTGAAGGAGCAGCCACCCATACGGCAGAGCTTCGTTCGAGGAATAGTCACAAGATGTTGACCTAAGGAGCGCAAGTTGCGTTGAGGGATGTAGGGTACTAAAAGTGGGCGTAAAAGTTCAGGGCATTCTAATTTAAGAATTTTAAAAGCAATAGTGAGGGTCTTAAATTGAATGCGAGGTTCAATAGGTAGCCAGTGTAATCTTTGGATAGTAGCTCTGACGGAACACCTACGGGGAAGGCCCACCACGGCTCTCGCTGCTGAGTTCTGTACCCGTTGCAGCCGTGCTATCTCTGCTTTATTGGCGCCTAGAAGTAGAACACTGGCGTAGTCCAACCGGGAGAGAATGATGGATTAAACAATTAGCTGACGCGTTTTGGAATAAAAAAAAACGAGTATCGGGCTGAGGCTCCTCAGCAGGCCCACACAAGTAGCTGCCACTTTCTTTGTGTGGGTCTGAAAACTGAGCGAGGAGTCCAGCCAGACGCCCAAGTTTTTCACCGTAGATTTCGGTGATGGGGTGGGGTCCAGCAGGGAAGGCCACCAGTGATCACTCCAATGACTGGAGTTTTTTCCGAGGAGCAGCACCTCCGTTTTCCCTGCGTTAAGCTGTAGGCAGTTGTCCGTCATCCACTGGGCAACTGCAGCCAGGCCATCCCTAAATCTCGTGGCCGAGATGGAAGGGCCCTCAGTGAGAGTGATGACCAGCTGCGTGTTGTCGGCGTACGATACCAGCGTGAGGTCCCACTCTTTGGCCACTGCCGAGAGAGGCTGCACATTAAGATTAAAAAGGGATGGACTGAGTGCAGAGCCCTGGGGAACACCTTGGCCGATGGAGTGGGACCGGGAGATAAACGGGGGGCCTGAGACTCGGAAGGATCTGTCCTTCAAGAATGAACGGAACCAGTCAAGGGCGAGACCACTAATCCCTATGACCTCAAGGCGTTTTAGCAAGATGTTATGAGAGACCGTATCAAAGGCTGCGCTGAGATCAAGCAGAATCAGCGCAGCACTCTGACCGGCATCAAGTATATTCCGGAGGTATTCGGTAGTGGACAGAAGGGCAGATTCAGTACTATGTCCTGGCCTGAACCCGTTCTGAGATGGGTCCAGGATGTTGTTTTGGACCATGTGGTGGGACAGGACATTATTCACATTCTATAGACCTTCAGGACTCTGCCTCCCTTCAGCGAAGCCATAGCCAACTTCATCGCTCACCACGCTGTTACCTGAATGGACTACATCCTCCTTAGCGACCTCAATTTCCTCCTGGACAACCTCGACAACCACACCACCACATCTCTACTAGAGAACCTTGACACCATCGGACTTAAACAATTTATCACAATGCCAACCCACTCAGCAGGATACACGCTCGACCCCATCTTCTCCGCAAGCAACAACATCTCCATCAGCCATACCTCCGAGCCACACTGGACCGACCACCACTGCATCCACTTCTCGTTCACCAAACCGACCGTATTCCACCACACCCACTGCGATCCTCGCAGAAGCTGGAACAAGGCCACTGAAGACCAACTCACCACAGCACTCAGCAAAATCCCACCACCGACATCCATGTACGGCAACACCTCAGAACGCAACCTCCTCCGCTGGATCTCCTGCTGTGCCAACACACTGGCTCCCCTCAGGGAACCCTCAGGCAAGCAGCCCCTGAAGAAAGCCAGCTGGTTCTCCCCCCTCCTACCACTGATCTAATCGATGCCAGGGTCCAAGTCTCACACTCCTCACAACCAAGACAAAGAATAGAACAGGCAAGCTCTAAGCTACAAAAAGTACAATGTAAATGCTGGATTCTCTTTGCTTCTCTTCCTGCGTCCCACAGTACCAGACCACCAGATTTCTTTTGGTTATGTTAATGCTATAAAATACTACATACAAAATACATATTCGGGGCACAAATAGCAGGCTGAGTTATCCACTGTCTCTGGTTACTCATAACAGCTCCTGTCTGCTTGTAGCTCCAGGCATTCAGTTACTGCATATTGAACCTGATAGCATGAGAGATATGGATGGTGTTTGCACTGTGCAAACCTGGCACAAAATTGAATCTCCACTATGTCCACTGGGATGAACCTTTATCTCGAACTGAGGCTGAAATCATACATTCAGTAACATCTCAGTGACAGTGAAGCAGTGTTCCAATGGCTGTACAATAGCTATCTTCAATGTATTATCAGCAAAACAGAAATCCTGTTCTTTGGGATCCCACCGTCCTGCTGGGACAATGACCTCTGGCCAATTGATGTCCCACCTCCTTCTGCTCCTGCCACAATTTGCAATTTGGGGTTGAAATTTGGTAGCCCTGCATCTTTTGCCCCCAGGCGACTAGCATAGGTAGGTTCCTGTTTTGGACTTTTTAAAGCGGCTAACAAAGTTCCTTTAAGTTCTCCCCCTTCTAAGGTAAAAAACTGTGATTGAGGCTCTGATCACCTCAAGATTGGATTATGCAAACTCGCTTCATTGGGGTCTGCCTGCCTATCTCTTGAAGAGATTACAGCTGGTCCGGAACGCTGCTAATAGGCTTCTGCTGCAACTCTACAGGAGAGTCAACATACAACCTTATTTGAAAAAAATACACTGGCTGCTTATCAAGGAGCGTGTAAGGTTCAAAGGGCTGACCTTGACCCACAGAGCCTTCTACCGCAGAGGCCCTCGGGATCTGTTCAACTGATTTATTCCCTACCAACCTGCCAGGTCTTTCTGGTACTCAAAGTCCCTGCTTGTGATGATTCCTCGATTCACAAGGAACAAGTGGGTGGCAACTCTTACTTCTGCTTGGCTGCAAAGGAGTGAAATGACCTCCCGCAACAGATGACATCCGGGCCTTTAAGCATTCCCTCAAAGCCTGCCTCTTTGGGTCTGCTTTCTAGAATGACATATTAGTAGGGGATCAGATTTACTGCCAGCGCTGGGACACTCACAGAGTAGCTGTTGCAGTCAACAAATCCCCTTGACATTAATAACAATAATACATTTGCCCCTCATAAAAAAACAATGAAGGCTAATTTTGCAAACCATGGAGGTTTACTAACAAATTAGTAAAATTACAATCTCATCTTGAATAAATTAAGCATAAATCAATATTCATCTGAATACATCATCTGTGAATATAATCCAGGCAATTCAATCGGTAAATGCTAGTAAACGTTATTAAAGACAGTATGTGCAAAATAAGGTAAAATGATGTTCCCATAATTGAAACCTTCTAATGATAAGGTAAGGTTGTGGGCATGTGAGGGAATTTTACTTTAGAAGCAGCAGGTGTCAGCAAATATTGCATTGAAAGTAGAACCAAATGAAGGTTCCAATCAAGAGGAAAAATGAACTTGCTTTATAATGTAAGTCTATGAACAGAAATATAATGAACATTGGGTTTCGAGAAGGAGACTTCGCCTGCGAAGGTGAACAGGGACCAAAGTCTAACTAACTAAAATCAGCTTACACAATTAAAACATGAGAATTTGGTCCAAGTCATACATTTCACAGATTTCCACCTAGCAAGAACCAATTAAAAATCAGTGTCTCTGCTGTACTTGGTGTCTTCCTTCTTCTGAGTGCCAATACAATACCATATTGGTCCATCATTACCGCCTTCCCAATATCTCACAAAGGAGTATTGACCTCTGCCACCCATCCCTTGCAGGTGCCGAAAATCATCGTGTAATCAGTAATTGCAACAACATGACCATCACACAGTAAGTTAAGAAATGATAAATGTAGTAAAACATGGTGACTCTGGTACCCGACTCAGAAAAAGAGGTATCCACAACAAGCACAATGTTTATTTTCAGGTTGATATTGAGTGCCTAGACCCATGTTGACTCATGTCAATTTTAAGGTGCACATATTTTAACTATAGTTAATAGAAATCATATAAATCACTTGTTTCATTAAATCTAAATGTAAAGTAACATATGCACTCTAATAGGTAATGGTTATGCATGTCACATGTACAGCATAGAGATAGTAGCACACTAATCCTGAAGGACCTGCAGGGGGCAACATTTCTCTGACTGTTCACCTCATTACCATGTTCGTCCACTCCTAAAATTTAGTTGTTGACAAAAATCAAATTCACCCAAAAATAAAGTCACAGAACTTTTCAGTTAATTTGATTTGTTGTTACAGAGATCACCCCTACACTTCATTGCCTTCTGCTGAGCCATCGGACGGAAATTAGTACAGTAATTTATCATCTATAGAACCTACGTCAGTTGAAAGGATTACTGGAATTCTGACCCACCTCCCTTCTTCATTTCCTTTCGACGTTTCCCCAATACATCAATTATAGAAAGTAGCTAGAACAATCACTCTTATGTTGACTCATTTTTGTAAATCTTCATTCGGTAATAGGTCCTGTTATTTGGAAAGAAGCACTAGTTAAACCATTGTTGAAAACACCCCTGTTTGATCCCAACATTTTATCCAAATATTGTCTCAGCTTTCTATTGCATCTCTTTGCAAAGTTTACCGAATCAGTGGTTAATAGGAAACTCATGAGCTTTTTGGAAGGGAAGCACACCAGCTTTTTCATCTGTCCCATTCTGGTTTTTTGGAAAGATCTAAGCACAGATACCCTATTACCAAAGCCACACATTGTTGGGAGAGCACAAGTTTGAAAAAATGTATAAGTACGCCATATTTACAAGCACGTACTTAGTTTAAACATGTTTTGCACACGAGTGTTTTATATCTAGGAGTGAAAATATACAGAGTGTTTTATATTCAGTAGCGAAATGTATAGAATGTTAAGTAGAGTAACTATAATTATAACGGTGTGAGATTAATGTAGAAATGTTGGAATATATGTGAAAACCTCATGTTCTCATGTTAAAAGAATCATGTCCGAATTAAATGTAACTTTGAAATCCAGTATAATGTGTAGGCCTTAGGGCAATTCACAGCAAACCTGAACGTGCTGCTAAAATAATGTGAGATAAGGTTGACATGGTTCTTCCAAATGTACTATTGAACTTAGGGTTAAAAGTATATGCTTTATAGATGTGTTATTTTAGAAACGTATGCTAGTTAAGAATGTTTGCTGTTTAAATCAAGTTAACGTTTTAAGAGTGCGGGGACCTTCTGCATGTAAATCAAGTAGGCCAGAGCAGATAATGTCATGTCGTTTAAATTGCCATGTGCTCGTTAGAGAAGAGGTCGTGAGGTGTCCAGCACAGAGCTTTGAGAGTGTTTTACGACTAAAGATATGGTGGAGTCTGGAATTTGAGGCCCACTGCAGGACGAGCTGTATGCAGGTGCGAGGGTCCTAATCAGCTCGAATGAAAGGGACTTTGTTCAGTGGCGCCTTGCGCAGGCCTGTAGGAGTTTCCAGGAATTTAGGGGGTATCGGCGCATTGGAGAAGAAGCCTGGGAACCAAGGTCAACTTTAACGAGGGTCTTCAAGAGTACCATCATGGAGTTTGCCGCGCACAGAGATACCACGTGAGGGGCGTCCCAAGGGGCGTTCCTATCAGAAATGTGATTTGGTATTAGAGAAAGAGACCCGGGAGGAGAGTAGAGCAGATGATTTTGGGAGCCTAAGGAAGCGGATGGGTAGGCAGATAGGCTGATCAGGAGAGACCCATTATCAGAGAAGAGACAAAGAGAAGTGCGTGATCTTCTTAGGAAGTCACCACGGCTGACACCTAGAGGGTTAAGATCTTGCTAAGTAGGGATGTCACTTAGTATAGAGTAGGGACAGACTAACCTTAATTTTCTTTTCTGTAATGACTTTGAGATTGCAACTTATATCTATTTTGACAACCCTTATGGTTTTTGAGCTTGTACTTATTATTTTGTTTTTCAGACTTAGATTATTCAAGAAGTTCATGTTTATAGTGATACCAATTTACCTTTTGAATCTCATTTTGAGAAGTTTGTATCTTCAGTTATCTTTGACTTTATATTAAATCTTTAAAACTTAAATTTGGTCGGTGGTCATTTAGAGTGGTGTAAGTTCTTCAATTGATTGACTTATTGTGAGATTACCTTTTACTCAACGACAGGTACCAACGATTCAGTTGACATAGTTTGGGATTTGGTAAGATAATTAGTAACCAGTAATCCCGCGTTAGCAGTTGGTAGCAGAGTGAGGATGGTTATCTTCTTGAGGAAGGTAATCTAGAGAGGTTAGTTTACCCCAAGGCCCCGAGACATCAAGAGACGAGCAGCGGAAGAATCGTGTGCCGAAAGGTGTAGACGGTGCGAGAAAAGCAGCAGTATCGGAAGAGAGTGAGTATAAAAAGGGTCATGCGTGAACAGATTGCGGTGTTTTGTGTTGTATTTGTATTGTAATGTCTTGCGGAGTTGAATGCCTGTAGTGTGAATGAGAGAAGGTTGTGAGCGCGCGCAACCTGGTAAACTGGTAACCTGGTAAACGGGTGAACTGGTGAAATCTTAAGTTCAGGCCAGAGCTTAAGTGGTTTTGGGTGTATCGAACATCCAGGGTAGTTGTCGACCATAGTACGGAGGTCACGAGGTACCATTGACCGCCGTGGATCCAAGATAGGGGGAGTGTAAGAGTGAGTGTATGAGTAACGGACGCTGGTCAAAAGTTACTGGGTGTGAGTAACCTATCGGAGAAGGCGATTGTCTGGAAGTAAACGGAAAGACATTTCGCCAAGTTAAGGTGACAACTACAGAAAGACTGTGGGCGTACAGTCAAAGAAAGGTGATCGCTTGGATGGAAGTAATCATTTTTCGGAGTATGAATGGGACGCGTGCATGACCGAGGAGACGAGCTGAGAAAGGAGGGGAACTGCTGCGAAGGGGGACGGGTGACGTCGGCTAGAGCCGCGCTGTGATTGAGCGGTTGGTGTGACGTTAGCTAGAGCCGCGCTCTGGTTGGGCGGCTAGAGTGACGTCGGAGGAAAGTCGCGTACGGATAGGCCAGTTAGTGAGAACGGCGCTGAGATTGGTGGAGTGTCATCAGGAAGTAAACAAACGCGGAGAAAAGAGAAATCATGAAGTGTTTTAAGTGTTTGAAAGGGATTTTTAAACGTAAACGAAGTGAACATTATTATGGGGAAGAGGCTCCGCCGGAGGGTACGGCAACGAATGTGGGGCTGCATACGATATTATGGATTGGGGCTTGGAATAAGCTTACGGAAGGGAATGAGGAAATGCAGTTCCCGAGGTACGGGACGTTTAAATTAGAGGTGTTACATCGGCTAAAAGCAACCATGTCCTCATTGAAACCCTCGCCCAGACCAACACAGTTTGAGGCCCTTAATGCATGGATTAAGGCTGCACACGACCGAAATTTGAACAGGCGTCAACAAAGGCTGACGCGATCGGTAAGGGCAGTGCGAGATTCCAAATGGGATGAGGAGGAAAAGCGTTGGAGGGTACAGGCTATTGAGGTGGAGAAAATGTATCCGATGAGGGAGGTGGCAGGAGGAGGAGGAAACCTCATGGAAGAAGACGAGGAAAGCGAGTCGGAGGACAATCTGATAAACAGATTGTTAATGGATAGACCACCTCCGAGAGTGGGGTTAATAGAAGATAGAGGGCTCGCAAGGGAAGATGGGAATGACATAGAGGGATATACACCACTCCCTATATCGGAATGGACACCTATCAAAGGCGGAGAAACACCTCCAAACAACACTGTACAGAGTGTAGTGGGAAGGTTTGTAGTGCAGAAAACGCCAACCACCGAAAGGGCTGAGTCTGTGGGATTACCAGACGCTCTTCAAGTGCCTGTTACCATAGGACCCATAGTTTCGATCTATAACCCTGAGAGAGATAGAGGGGAACAACAAAGGCAATTGGATAGGGAAAGGATTGAGATGGAAAGGAGGAATAATGTGACAAATGCATGGAAACAATTGCCAGGATCAGTAACATGGAATACCCCATTAGACATAACTGTCGGTCCCAATTCAGAACAGGGAGGTCCGAGAGGACCAATGGATCTAAGGGGACCACGGCCAAGATCCTATTCAGAGTTAAGAGCTGATTTGAGGGAATGGGACGGGTCCATAGTATCTCCGAGTAACAGGACAAGAACGGAACCAGAGTGGGAAAGCAGGGGTAACGGGACTGTATCTCATTGCGGGGCCAGCGAAAGCAGTCAGGGCCGGGAAGGCCAAAGTCAAGAGAATAGAGGGGATGCATGTCCTACAAATCAGAGAGAACAGCCGGAACAAAATACTAGGATTGTAGAATGTGAGGAAATGTCCCGTCTCTGGGGAAAAGGAGGAGATGAGGCGGTACGGGCTTTTCAGAATAGGTTTAGGTGCCTTCATCATACACTCGGGGAAGATGTTCAACATTGGAGAAAGGAGAACAGCGATAGGTCCCGCCACGCCTCGAATAATCAGGAATCACAGGGAAGTAGTAAAGAAAAAGGGAGTAATGGAACATCTTACCCTGCATCCCGTGAAATTAGCCAGGATGGGGAGAGAGGGGCTATGAGGCGTGAAGGAGTGTTTCACCACCCACCCCGAGGAGATGGAAAGGCATGGGACCTAGAGAGATGGGAACAGGGGAGGACTCCCTTTAACTCACCAATACCTAAACGTAGATCTCGGAGCTGGGATGGGAGAGATGCGGATGGAGGAGCTAAATTGAGTGTCTTAAAAGCTGAAATTAAGGCAAAAAGGCTTGATGTTACTAGTTTAAAATCAGATGTTGATGAGATAATAGATGGAACATTGCCTTTGGAAAGGATAGAATTGTATGAACAGGATGAGTTATTGTTCATGGCAAAGGATATTACTAGGAAAGCTAGAGCGTTTCATGAGAAATTGACTGATTTGGCAGATAGATATGCCGTGGATTTGTCTAGGACAAGGGCATTGCAGAGTAACCACAGATTACAGTACGCAGACCAGGATCTAGATGAGAAGAGAACTACTGGATTAAAAACACACATAAGAGAGCTGGTATCAGGGATAAGAGTGTGGAGGGAACTGGATAAATGGGAAGAAAGGTGGTCGAAAAAGGGCACGGTTAGACGAAGTACAAATGTGATGACCCCCGAGGGAAGGGTAATGCATATGGAGGCATTCCCTTTGCGAGAAATATCAAATGGAAATTATGTACATGTGCCCTGGAGTAGAGGAGACTTAGCTGCATTCACCAACTCATTTCCGAAGTTGCGGGACAATCCAGTAGAATGGTATAAGCAGGTAGAGAGGTTTGTTAAAATTTCGAAGGTATTGTGGATTGATTTGAACACGTTGTTTGACATCGTGGTCCCATCTGATCTGTGGACCCCTTGTAAGACTAGTGTTGAATGGCCAAATACTGAACCAGTGAGGGATGCTCGGACTAATGGACCGTCCGAGATTGTCATGCGAAAGTATGAAAGGGTAATAGCATGGCTGAAAGATAAGGTACCACCACAGGACATAGATTGGGTAAAAATAGACCGAACAAGGCAGGAACCCAAGGAGACAGTTCACGAGTTTTATGAAAGATTATTGAAAACATTCAAGCAATACAGTGGACTAGATGTAATGGATCCCAAAGATATAGGGCAGTTTGTGTCAAAGTTTGTCTTGGGGTTGAGACCTGATATTTGTTTGATGATACAGCAACATTTAATCTGTTGGCAGAACAAACCACTAGATGAGATTTTACGTTATGCGAGGTACTGCAGTGACGAGATAGATTCTAAAGCCAAGAATCTAAAGGAGAAATTGATGGTGGTGCAAATGCAGTCCGCTGGGAAGGGTGGCCAGCAGAAGCAGGGGATGGGACGAAAACCAAACGGTCAGAATAAGGACAATGAGGAAGGGCAGAGACCTAGGATAGACTTTGCCACTTTAAAGAAAACAACAAAGTGCCATCAGTGTCACCAGGTGGGGCATTGGCGACGTGAGTGTCCCTTTAACCCTGAAAATGGAGAGCTAGAAGTAGAAGAGCAGGTCCAAGAAGTCCCAGTGCAAAAGGTGACAGTCCCAAGTAGTAAGGTGGCCAAAGGGGGGACTTCGGCTCCACGGGCCCAATTCCCACAGCCACCGAAGATAGCAGCTGGGGGAAAGGTCTTTAAACAAATGCCTCTGTTTATCGAGGAAGAAAAGTGTTATTACATTGATCCATTGACAGGACAACGGGTGAGCAGTGAAGAGGACTGTACCCTTGGGGCAGTCCTAGAAGTGGATCAGAGAGGGCCATTTGTTGAGGCAGAAGTGGCAGGGTGTCCCACTACGTTCTTAGTGGACACTGGGGCTACTCGTTCGACTCTGAGATCAGCGGTGGTTCCAGACTTGCCAATGTCAGGGGAAACAATTCAGGTGGTAGGAGTCGCAAATAAAAGAATGACTAGTCCTTTGACAGAACCAGTGTCTGTGAAAATTGGAAACCACATGAACGAACATCAGTTTGTGGTTTGTGACTCGAGTCCGGTATGTCTGTTAGGAAGGGATTTGTTGTGCAAATTGAATTGCACCATATACTGCACCCCACAAGGAGTGGAGGTACAGACTACCGACGAAGATGCTACTTTTAAGGTGGCCAATTCAAAATCTTGTGTAGAACTATATCCTACTCTGACAATAGAAGATCTTCCCCAAGACCTACGAGATGCAGTGGCGTCAGAGGTATGGGATTTCACAGGAGAAGAAATAGGATTGATTAAGGGGGTAGAGCCGGTAAAAATTTTGGTAAAACCAAATGTTGAGTTTCCAAGAACGCCTCAATACAAATTGTCCCAGGAAACGATTGCGGGAATAAAACCTGTGATCGAGTCAATGATACAACAGGGAATACTGAAAGAAATCGTGGGTAGTCCTTGTAACTCCCCGATTATGGGTTTGCAGAAACCTAGCGGGAAGTTTAGGATAGTTCAGGATTTACGAAAGATTAACAACATAGTTGTTTCATGTTGTCCCGTGGTACCGAATCCATCAGTGATACTGTTTCAAATACCATGTCAAGCAGAATGGTTCACAGTGATAGATCTTTGTCAGGCTTTCTTTTCAATCCCATTGGATGAAGAGAGCAGGTATCTTTTTGCTTTTAAAATGGAAGATCGCGTTTTAACATGGTGTCGAATCCCACAAGGATTCACAGACAGCCCATCCATCTTTAATCAGTTGTTGAAGAAGAATCTTGAGAATCTAGTACTGCCACAGAACTCGGTTCTGGTACAGTACATAGATGACCTACTTGTTGCGTCAGAGACAGAGGAAGCTTGTAAAGCAGATTCAATTGCCTTACTGAATCATTTAGCTGAAAATGGACATAAGGTATCTCCGAGCAAGTTGCAGTATTGTCTGACAGAAGTACAGTATCTAGGGCATAGGTTAGAAAAAGGGAAACGTAAGGTGTCCCCAGAGAGGATTGAGGCGATAATGAAAATGAATGCGCCTACAACACAGAGAGAAGTTAGAATGTTCCTAGGAATGGTGGGTTACTGCCGACAGTGGATAGTTAACTTCCCACTGAAAGCAAAGCTCTTACAGAAACTGACGCACAAGGAGGTGAGTGATCCGGTACCATGGGATGAAGAATGTCTGGTGGCGTTTTTACAGCTGAGAGACGATTTATGTCGTGCTCCGGCTCTGGGAATGCCAGATTACGAAAAGTCATTTTCACTCTATTGCTGTGAGAGAGAGGGATGTGCTTTGTCAGTCTTGGCACAGACCCACGGAAATGCCCGTAGACCAGTTGCATATTTTTCGGCTACATTAGATCCAGTAGCCGCAGCGTTGCCCGGATGTCTCAAATCCGTTGCTGCAACGGGTGTCAGCATTGAAAGGAGCGAGAGTATTGTGATGGGACATCCAGTGGTGGTGTATGTACCACATTCAGTTGAATTGCTAATGACCAGGATGAAGACGTAGCATCTGACCAATAGTAGACTCATGCGCTACGAGCAAGTTATTCTTGCCGCAGAGAACGTGACTCTCAGGAGATGCTCTGTCTTGAATCCTGCTACTTTGATGCCATTACCCACTGTGATAGAAGGCGAAGGATGTGAAGACCACGATTGCCTTGATGTGACTGAACTATGCACGAAACCCAGACCAGATATTGTGGATGAGCCGTTGTCTGACCCCGATGAAATTTATTTTGTTGATGGCTCATGTTTAAGAGACGATACTGGTCGATTGAGAGCAGCTTATGCTGTTTGTACTATTACTGGAGTTGTGGAAGCCGCTTGCCTGGAAGGAGTACATTCCGCACAGGTAGCAGAAATTATTGCCCTAACTCGTGCCTGCATAGCAGGAAACGGAAAGAGAGTCACCATCTACACGGACAGCCAATATGGTTTCGGTGTGGTTCATGATTTCGGGCAGTTGTGGTCTCAGAGGGGTTACATGACCTCCTCTGGTTCGCCCATTCGAAATGGAGAATTTGTGCGGCTGTTGTTAGAAGCATTGCAAGGTCCAGTTGACATCGCAATAGTAAAATGTGTAGCTCATACTAAGAATACAGATTTTGTGTCACAAGGCAACAGATACGCTGATGAAGTCGCACGCTATTGTGCGGAACAAAATTATTCTTTCTCAAAGGTGGAAATAGAAGGTGCAGAAGAAAAGACTGAATTAAGTATGATGTTAGAAACTGTAGACACTTGGGAGGATTTAAGAATAATGCAGGAGAACGCACCTGAAACAGAGAAAAAGGCATGGGAAATAGCAGGTTGTGTGCGAAGTGAAATGGATTTTTGGGTTTCAGCCGATGGGAGAGCTGTATTACCTGAAGAATTAGCTAATCCCATGGCGAGAGAAATACATGGTCCAGTACATCTAGGAAGGGATGCTATGATGAGAGTGTTTAGGCAAACTTGGTATTGCCCTAAATTTAGAATAGCAGCAGAATCAGTATGTAAGCGATGTGTTACCTGCCAACAACTGAACGTAGGCAAACGAACACCAGTCACACTGAGTCACATTGGGAGGTCGGGGGGGCCTTTCAATAGAATGCAATTAGATTTCATCGAAATGCCAAGAGTCAATCGCCTTAGGTATGTGTTGGTGATTGTATGCGTATTTTCCAGATGGGTTGAAGCGTACCCTACACGTAGGTGCGATACACTCACAGTGGCTAAATTGTTGCTCAGGGAGTTGATACCGCGCTTCGGGGTGCCTGCCTCTTTGGAATCTGACAGAGGAAAACATTTTAACAGCGAAATAGTGAAGATGTTGTGCTCCACACTGAATATCGATCAAAAGCTGCATTGTAGTTATCGACCAGAAGCTTCAGGAATTGTGGAACAAGTGAACGGCACGTTGAAGAATAGATTGGCTAAAGTAGTGGCATCCACATCTTTGAGTTGGCCAGATGCTCTTCCTTTAGTGCTCATGAGCATGCGCAGCACACCTGACAGGAGGACAGGTCTCTCTCCCCACGAGATCCTGATGGGGAGGGCCATGAGACTTCCTACAGTTCCAACTACTGCCCTATTGAATATTACAGATGATCTGATCTTGGATTATTGTAAAGGACTGTCTGACGCCATCCATTCTGTGTCCCTTCAGGTGCATGCGGCTGAAGTTCCAGCATCGAGGAACCTGTGTCATGATCTGAACCCAGGGGACTGGGTCTTGGTTAAAAAACACGTCCGGAAGAACTGCCTAGATGTTCGCTGGCGTGGGCCCTTTCAGGTAATCCTGATAACGAACACCGCGGTGAAGTGCGGGGGGCTGCCAAATTGTATCCATGCTTCCCATACTCGAAGAGTTCCAGCACCTCTAGAAGGAACAGCTCCCATCCCAGACGAAAGCCCGGAAGTGGAAGAAGAGTTGCAAGAAGGGATTGAGGCAGCTGAGGGGGTGTCGGAAGAAGTTGGGAACGCAACGGATTCAGAAGAAGAGCGAAGGCAGGACGGCAGTGAGACAGAAGACGCAACTGAAGGAGAGAGCAGAAGTGAATACGACTCAGACTCAGATCCGTATCAGAGCGACCAAGAACCAAGTGAGAGGACAAGGAATAGGAGAATAAGGCTTGGAGCTGCCACTTGGCCAGCAAGGAGAAGAAGGCTAAGTTTGAGGTCGGCCCAAGAAGAAACGCTTGCTCCTATATCCGAAGACTCAGATCCAGAAGAAGATATCCAGGATCAAGCCGAGGAGGGTCTTAGAAGATCAAGAAGGGTGCGAGTGCCTAGCAGAAGATACTCTACTCCCGACTGGACCTACCTTGTTGCAGATGTCTGGGAGACACAGAACAGGGAGGATCAGGGAAGTGGAACTGATCAGAACTGACCCGATCATCACAGTGCAAATAAGGTTTCTACTGCCAGGAGCGGAGACCGAAAGGTTGCTGACACTCAACATCGTTCATCCTGCTCTCCTGAGTGGAATAAGAAAATTGATTTTAGAGACAGTTGAGTTTCCAGTTTGCTGTTCACGATATCCAATATTGGAGGGAACTCTTCTTCGTTTGGAAATGCTTGAGCGAGTAGTGGAAATGCTAGGAGCGCTTATTGTTGTGGATTAATACCATATTACGAATGTTTTCAAGGGGGCGCAGAACTGGAAAGGTGAAGAAAGTGATCCTGATTAGAACGGACCCCTTTGTAATTGTGGATGTAGAACTGATAGTACCAGGAGTAGAAATTGAAAAAACGTTAACTCTCAATTTCGTCCGTCCACTTGTCTTGAGCGAAATAAGGAGAATAATCCTAGAAAAAGTTGACTTTCCATGTTGTGGTACGAACTGCCCAGAACCTGAGGGAATGATACTTCGGATGGACATTTATGAAGACGTAGTGTCACTCCTTGAGTCATACATAACTTCAGACGAAAATAAGACTGTTGAAAAGAAATTGTAAAATTTTTGCAAGATAACCTAGCGCCGAGTGGAAGAAGAAAAATGGTAGGGGTTTCATTTTAGTGGATGGAGAAGGGCTAGGGTTGTCTAATTTTCTACTGGACTTTGAACTGTTTTGCGGAAACAAATTGTCAAGCTTCCAAGTGTTCAAAAGAGAGACATTGCAAGAGAGAAAGACTTTGTTTGAAAACGGGGAAGAAGTTGATGCGAGAAGAACGTCCAAAGAGACACTGTTTGAGAACATGGAGGCTGGCAACCCGAACCGCAGGGCAAAATGTATAGCTGTTACACTTTTAGGAGTAGTGGTTTCTCTTATAATTTTAGTGGTAACTGTTTCATTCCTAGTGGGACACGAAGGGGATGAAACTGCAGTCAAGGAGGATAAGGGAGTATCAACACCGAAAACTACCATTATTAAGGAAAAGGGAAACATCAATGATAAAGACAAAGCGTTGTTAGATGCAGAAATAAAAAGGCTACATACAGATGAGTCACAGGGAAATTACAAGTCAAATGCTTATGCTAAATTGCTTTATGAGTATGTTGATGCCATGGAAGTGAAGGATTGTTATGTTTGTATGCAATTACCAGCTTCTGTGGAGGAGGGTATCAGATACCATCATCTTCCATTGACATATGGAATCACATGCAGTTTGTTGTTGAGCATATTTTATGGACGAGATGGATTTGAGTATTATTTCTCGAATTTCGACTCGACATTGCCAGAGGTCCCGAATTTCAAGCATTTGAACAAATGGGACTATTACAAAAGCGAAGACAGATTACACAAATGGTTTATTCCATGGAAAACGTTAGATACTTCACATGCTCGAAGAAACAATCTGACTTGTCAAATATCAGAAGTTGAGAAAAAGTTTATAGCACAGGTAGATACTAGATACAGGAGGCAGAAGATTTTGAAGGCATCAGGACAATGGGAAACAGATTGGACCAAGGAGGAAAGGGCACATCAAAGAAAAGGTAGTATTGGTCCAATTGCTTTGGATAAGGATAAACGGGGAAAACTGTGCATACACAGGAGTTACTCTTATTATGAAAACTTTTATGTAGGTCAAGTCAATTGTGAACATGCCTTTCAATTGGAGTATTACTCTAAGGACTTTTTGAAAGGGATGCAAGCAATTCCAAATGTATATTTTGTATGTGGAAGAAATGCCTATGTGAAGTTACCAGATAATTGGTACGGATCATGCTATCTGGCTGTTGTCTTCCCTAAAATATATCATGTTGAGAATTTAGACACGCCAAAGAAAGAAATACCAACTAGATGGAAGCGAGGGCTGGGTGCAGCAGAGGTAGTTGGAGATGTACTAGGCGCTGCATTCCCTTTCTTAGGACTGATATTGACTGACATTAAGATCAGGAGGTTAGCTACAGTCATAGATAGACTATCTGCCAGTACTGCAAGATCCTTGATGCTGATAGAAGGGGAGATGCAATCGATTAGGGCAATGGTTCTTCAGAACCGACTTGCTTTAGACGTTCTGTTAGCTAAAGAGGGAGGAGTCTGTAAGGCCTTGAAGGTCCAGGAATGCTGTACTTACATTCCAGACAATTCAAAACCTCTAGAGAAGTATATACAAAACATCACTGCCATACACTACGAAGTTGAGGACCTGGCAAAGGTAAATGTGTGGGAAAAAGTGGGTCATGGAATGGGTAAAGTTGGAAGTTGGTTTGCCAACTTAGGAAAGGGTATCGTTTGGTACATACTGAAACCCATCATCATAATAGTGATTTGTGTAATCACTTTGTGGGGATTGGTGCGTTTGTATCAATGTTATAGAGCAAATAGGTTGCAGAGAGCTATGAAGAAACAGGAAGAAGAGTTGACAGCGATGCAGGACACTCAATATAAGAGTCTGAAAGCATTAGAGAGTATGAAAAGAGGTGGCACTGCCCTGTCTTCACTTTGAAGGGTTCTACATTTTTGGTGTCTTGGTGATGATGACCCCTGAAGGTCATCAAAGGGGGGATTGAGAGAGCACAAGTTTGAAAAAATGTATAAGTACGCCATATTTACAAGCACGTAGTTAGTTTAAACATGTTTTGCACACGAGTGTTTTATATCTAGGAGTGAAAATATACAGAGTGTTTTATATTCAGTAGCGAAATGTATAGAATGTTAAGTAGAGTAACTATAATTATAACGGTGTGAGATTAATGTAGAAATGTTGGAATATATGTGAAAACCTCATGTTCTCATGTTAAAAGAATCATGTCCGAATTAAATGTAACTTTGAAATCCAGTATAATGTGTAGGCCTTAGGGCAATTCACAGCAAACCTGAACGTGCTGCTAAAATAATGTGAGATAAGGTTGACATGGTTCTTCCAAATGTACTATTGAACTTAGGGTTAAAAGTATATGCTTTATAGATGTGTTATTTTAGAAACGTATGCTAGTTAAGAATGTTTGCTGTTTAAATCAAGTTAACGTTTTAAGAGTGCGGGGACCTGCTGCATGTAAATCAAGTAGGCCAGAGCAGATAATGTCATGTCGTTTAAATTGCCATGTGCTCGTTAGAGAAGAGGTCGTGAGGTGTCCAGCACAGAGCTTTGAGAGTGTTTTACGACTAAAGATATGGTGGAGTCTGGAATTTGAGGCCCACTGCAGGACAAGCTGTATGCAGGTGCGAGGGTCCTAATCAGCTCGAATGAAAGGGACTTTGTTCAGTGGCGCCTTGCGCAGGCCTGTAGGAGTTTCCAGGAATTTAGGGGGTATCGGCGCATTGGAGAAGAAGCCTGGGAACCAAGGTCAACTTTAACGAGGGTCTTCAAGAGTACCATCATGGAGTTTGCCGCGCACAGAGATACCACGTGAGGGGCGTCCCAAGGGGCGTTCCTATCAGAAATGTGATTTGGTATTAGAGAAAGAGACCCGGGAGGAGAGTAGAGCAGATGATTTTGGGAGCCTAAGGAAGCGGATGGGTAGGCAGATAGGCTGATCAGGAGAGACCCATTATCAGAGAAGAGACAAAGAGAAGTGCGTGATCTTCTTAGGAAGTCACCACGGCTGACACCTAGAGGGTTAAGATCTTGCTAAGTAGGGATGTCACTTAGTATAGAGTAGGGACAGACTAACCTTAATTTTCTTTTCTGTAATGACTTTGAGATTGCAACTTATATCTATTTTGACAACCCTTATGGTTTTTGAGCTTGTACTTATTATTTTGTTTTTCAGACTTAGATTATTCAAGAAGTTCATGTTTATAGTGATACCAATTTACCTTTTGAATCTCATTTTGAGAAGTTTGTATCTTCAGTTATCTTTGACTTTATATTAAATCTTTAAAACTTAAATTTGGTCGGTGGTCATTTAGAGTGGTGTAAGTTCTTCAATTGATTGACTTATTGTGAGATTACCTTTTACTCAACGACAGGTACCAACGATTCAGTCGACATAGTTTGGGATTTGGTAAGATAATTAGTAACCAGTAATCCCGCGTTAGCATTGTCATTGACCACATTTGACACCATTTCACATGTTACTCTGCTTGAGTGCCTAGCTGATGTTGCCTTTACAGATGCAGTTTAAAAGTGGTTTCCATCTTTCCTGGAAGGCTAAAGGGAAAAAGGGTGTCTGGCCAACTACTGGTCCCCAGCTAAACCTACTCCTGCTGGTGTACCTCAAGGATTTGAACTAAGTTGTACATTATTCAATCTTTGTGTAGCACTGTTGGCTAGGCTGATAGATTCCTTTGAAATAAAATGTTCTATGCCGATGACAGACAGTTCATCCTAAGGCTGGACGGGAACACTGAAGAGCTATCGCAACAATTTTCTTCTTGGCTTAAGGAGGTGGCAGAGTGGATGAAGTATAACTCTGATATTAAATGGAGACAAAATGGGGTGGTCATTTTTGGCAACCCCACCCTGTGGTCTGCAGAATGATGGCCAGAATCGCTGGGAACTCTTCCAGTTCTATCTGTTTGTCAGCATTCGAGGGACCATCTTTGAAGAACACATTAAATCACTTACCACTACCTACTTTAGTTTAAGCATTATAAGGAAGATTCTCCCATTCCATCCATTTTTCTCTAGGAAAGACGTGGTTCAGGCTTTGATAATTTTTAGATTGGACTATTGCAATTCCTTGTAGTGTAATTCCCAAATTCCTAATACACTGGTTACAGCTACTACAAAAAGCTGCAGCATACACTGTTTTGGAAGTTAACAGATCACCTCTTGCTACACATGTACGCCAACATCACTGGTTGTCCATTGCTTATAGAAGTCTTTTTAAAGCATTAAGGGCCCAATGTAGGTGTTAAGGAAATACCGATTCCTAAATATCGAATTTTACCGATTCTGTATTTAGAAATCGGTATTTCAGATGTAGGTAAGAATTAGGTAAAAAATACTGAATTCTTAATATTCGTTATTACCGAATCTGTAATTGAGATTCGGTAATAACTAATACCTACCCATTCATTCCTATGGGCTTGGAGACACATAGGAATGAATGTGAAGACATTCGGTATTACCGATTCGGTATTACCAGGAGGTATTTCATGGGTGCCAGGGTGTCCAAAGGACACTCTGTTGCACCCCTGAAATGTGCATGTGTGCACATGTGGCACACATGCATGCCCTAAGGGCATGGATGTGTGCCACATGGCACATTTCAAAATGCAAAAAAGTGCTTTTTGAAAGGAAATCGCTACTTACCACCAACTTGAAGTTGGTGGTAAATAGCGATTCCTTAAGGCTGAGGTGCACTGTTTTAAGTGCTACCTACTTTGCATTTAAGGAATCTGTATTACTGATTCCTTAAATGCAAGGCCAATAAGGAATCGGTATTGAGGAATCGTTATTTACCGATTCCTTATCACCGATTCCTTCCCTACATCCCACATGGCTAAATACCGGTCGGTAACGGTGAAATTTAACGAATTTCACTGTTACCGACCGGTATTTGCCCACCTACATCTGGCCCCAAGTCTCTGTCATAAAGCGATGCAAAGGGCAAGACCTGACACCTACATGTTCTCCATATTTTCATAGCACTCCTCCACTGGTACTCTGCGTTCTAACTTGTAACGTCTGGTTGCCGTCCCCAAAAATAAAAAAACAGGATGGGAGGCCGCTCTCTGTCAGTTCTGACATCTAAAACATGGAACACTTTACCCATGCCGCTCCGTGCTCAATCCAGTCATGATAGTTTTAGGAAACTACTGAAGACTTTCCTGTAATATAGCAGTTTAGTTGTTTTTTCCATTATACGTTTTACTTTGTTTATGTTGGCTTGGAAGCACCTAGACACTCATTTTATGAGGTATTAGTGTGATTATCAAGTATATCTTCATTCATTCATTCTGGATTTATTTGCCTGGATTATGCTAATGTCCTTTACATGGGGCCACAAATCTTCAGTGAAAAGGCTTCAGATTGTTCAGAATGCTGCTGCTCCCTTTCTAGGTCACATTCCTAATCATCTTTCTCTCTCTCTCTACCTAGTTGCACAATCTTCACTGGCTTACTATAGAAAAGGCTATTCAGTTTAAGAGATGTGCTGCATGCATAAAGCCATGACTCAGACAGTGCCTCATCTCTTAAAGGGGCTTGCCAACCTTTGGTCCGCAACTGCCCTTCATGTTCAGGTAATCAAAACATAGCACTGATCCCAAGAGTCGATTTGGCTAGACAAGGAGAGTGCTCTGTTGCTTTCTCTGGCCCCAAACTTTAAAACACTCTGCCTCCTTCTCTGAGGTTATGCTCCCTTTTTTGAGAGGTCCCGTAATTAGGTGAAGACTTCGTTATTCTAATTTTTGTCACCTTGTTCTAGTCTATTATGTTACCCCTGGGAAGCCCTTTAGGGCTGCCATGCGCTCTAGTAACATAACATTCATAGATTGTGAAAAACTCCTGGAATTTCCATATGTATTCCTCCCACATAAGCCGATAGTGCCAGACACTCTTAGCTGCTCCTGGTGTTAGTTAATTTTACTGCCATGCGGGATATATTTTCAGGGTTGAGTCCTAGAATGACACACTGCCGCTGCTACTCCATTCATTAGAGGAAGCAAGCACTAAGGGGGTGTGATTACACAAAGTACAGTACATGTTGCTGTACCGGAACGTTCCTTAAACCAAAGCCACTTACAAGTGGGCTCTGGTTGTCTGCCATCTGCCAGTCAAATTAGCCAAGGAGCTTGCATGAACTTCCTAGAAGTATCATTGGATTTACATCATAATGTAAGTCCTAACATCTTTTCTACATTATGAACTGGAATAACAAAGAGGAGGGCCGTCATTGTGTACCTCAACAAGGCACCATATGTTCTGTCTCTCCAGAAGGTACCAGTTAAGCATAAGATGTAGCTTGCTGCAGATCATCCTTTCTGAGCTTGATCTCCGCGGAGGACTGTCCCTTGTTCTACCAAGTTCCATACTGGAGTACCATCCTACTGAACAGTCTCTGTTCACATGGAAACGAATATATGACGTTACAACGCAAACAATTACAGCGCGGTTTTTACATCGCAACTACTATTACATCGCATGATTTTACAACACATGCCATTACAACGCATTTTTAAAAACTACCATTGCAACACATTCCATTACAACGCATACCATTACAATGCATAACACTTTTAGGGCAACAGTAGAGTAAGTGTTGGATAGTGATGGGGTAAAAATGACTATTCCCTCTCCAGTGAGTGCAGCAGTAGGGAAATTGTTGGATAGTGTAGGGGCAAAAATTACTATTCCAACTCCAGTGAGTGCAACAGTAGGGAAAGTGTTGGATAGCGTAGGGATAAAAATGACTATTCCCATCTATCCCAAAACCCATACCCACCCTAAAACAAAAATAATCTCCATTACATACCTTATAATGTGTTGTAATGGCTTGCGTTGTAATGGTGTGCGTTGTAATGGTGTTGTAGACGAATCTAGGACTCTAATTAAATATTCCCGATTCATTCCCTTATGTGGTTATATCGAATCATATCCTTATATAGGCATAAGAATCATACCCATATTAAGACATAGCCAATGCAGTCCAAATATGGCAAGGCTACTCCCATAGACTCCTAGAAAGCACAACGTGTTCTTAAACAAACCAAGCCTCCAGCAGCCCGGGAATTCCCCCTGCTTCTGTATTGATTTGTCCTAGAACTCCTGGAGTCCTGAAAGAACTGCGAGTTCTTAGTGACGTCTTATGTCCACCCTTACGTCAAACTCTGCACCTTCCAGGTATAAATATTCCAGCATCTGCCCTAGCAAACACGCGGTTGTTTGGAGCAGATCGGCTATCTACTTGCCCAACGCCCTGCTGTAGCAAGTGCCGAAGGAAGCCGACCCTCCCGCTGACGCACTGAGAGAGACGCTGTCTTTTCTCCTGCCGAGAAATCCAGCTCCAGTGTTTCCCTGTCACTCTTGCGGGTTGCTGGGAGATCGAATCCTGAGAGAGAGATACAAGACCTCCTTCATTCTATAACCAAGGTACGGAGCTGATTAGACCCTTAGAGAATTCTTGATTCAGATTCTTGGCAGAAAACTATCTTAACTCAAACTACATCTCACTTACTCCTTCCCATGTACTAGGCTTAGGTTAGGTACACCGGGGTAGGCGTATCTTAGAAGCACCAGTTGAGTACTGTTAGACATGATTTTATCATTGTATGTATTTTAACCATTTTAAACACCGTATGGCTTAGAAACCATACCATGCTTTTACAGTATTACTTTGTAATACTCTTTTTACTGTACGCACTTTACTTTACGACAAGTATTGCAATTGTAGCAGTTCACTTCTCTTGCATGAGAAAGAAGACTGTTCAATAAATAACCTCTTTTATTGAAAACGCCCGTCTCTCTGTTTCTCTGCACTTCTGGTGAAACTAAGCATGCACGATTGACCGAGTAAAATAGCTATCTATTGTTTCCGCGACTCTGGAGGTATACTCCTTATTCTGGAGGGAGCAAAGTTGTCATGTTTATGCGGTTTTCAGAAACTAATCCCTTCTTTTGTACTCGAAAAAGTTTCTAGTGACCTCTGAGCTAGCTGGCATCCATAATTAAGTATAACATATTCAATAGAGACCTAGTCGACCTAAGTCCTACGTCTACACTATCGTTTATGTTATTCCAATGCGCAGAGCCTATTGGGAATATAGGAACTACACTACAATGGCATGCATTGTAGTGACATGCATTGTAATGGCATGCTTTGTAATACCATGCTATGTAACCGCATGTTGCGCTTTAACGGTTGCATTGTAAAAGCAGTGCAATGTAATGACTGCGTTGTAATGGATGTTTCCCATGGAAACAAACTCTTGTTGGTGTCCCATGCGGTTCTCTGTGTTTAAACACCTTGTGCTCTTGGCCTGTTCTCTTTGCAAAACCATTCACTGTTCACCATTGTGTACTTGACTATGCATCGGCTTAAGTGATCTCTCCTTCATCAACATAAGGAACAGACAAACAAAGGCATAACCGTCCAGTCAAAGTCCTGGTGAGATATGACACAACACAGGTGCCATTTAAAATTTTTGGGTTCTGCACATGTGTCACTGCACATACGCCTGTTGACAACAACCTCAAACAATTTCCTCATATACAAGAAAGGGCAGGACTTATCTGTTATGGACTCTCATATACAGACTTGTGACCACATTTGTAGTCCTTTAAATGTGGGTGTATTGCAGCACAGTACTGACAGATTTTATCTGAAGAGTAAAATCTAGCCAAGCAAAGGAACATTCAGGAATAATTAGAAACCTGGCTCTTCGCCTTGCCCATAAGGAACTGCCGCTGTTTGATAGAGGATAGACTTCTAGCTTTAGGGGTGTTTTTTTTGCCAACATTCAGTGGTGTGAATACGCGGCTTCGCTGTTCATTTAACTTACCATCCTGATTCTATGTTAGGATTTCTGAAATTCTGAAGCTAAGTTTTAATCTGATCTAATTGGATCACATGCAACTTCCCTCATGGGCAAATATTCTCCATGCAGTAATATGTACAATGCGGTTTAGAAGTTGACAAGCCATAGAGTAGCACTGATTAACTGTGTCATCCCAGCTCCGCCTGATATGTCTTTTTAAGTTCCATTGATTGTCTGCTCGTCCTTCTTTCCATGACGTTGCTCACTCTATCCTGCAATTTTGAATGAAACATTTGTGGGAGTCTAGAGATGCAAGTAAGTAGGATGAAGGACTTGGCATTAGTCACAGTTTACCACACGTCTGCTCCGCTTTCTCTTCCTTCACCATTGCATCTCCTATAACTCAACTCACACTTCTCATCAAACGGGAGGATCCCAGAAGTAGACTGTCTTTCTTGATGGCCAGCACTTCAGGCCAATTTTAAATGAATGTTTTTGTAATGCTATACTCCAACTGTTCAGGCATTTTTCAACATGTTTCTAATTCTAATCAATAATTTTGAAACTATTTCTCTGTGATACGTTGATTGGTGGTCAACATTTGAACAAAATAATGCAGCAGAGCTTTTATAAAGTGTGTCCTAAACATTTTAATTAAGTCACTCAAACCCCTTTCTTCAATCCTACGGCCATGATACATTTTAATAAGACTAAACATTCTCACTTGCTGCCTTCTCTCATAGACACGGTGCATATGGGGTAGAGAAAGAGCCAAATTATTTAGTTTTTGTACATATTGGGAGTCATTTGTTGCATATTGAACTAATATGATTGGTCTGAATGTATCTAAGGAATTGGATTTTATTACATTTCCCATTGCTAGGACATCTACGCGGTTACCTTTCTGTTGGTATTCATCCAGCATAGTAAGAACATATTCTTATTTCTCACGTTCTCATTTGTAAGATCCATAGGGTTGACATATGACTTTCTCAGCAATTATTTAAAATGCATATCTCTTGTATTACTAGCCTGTGGTCAGATCCCTAGTTTAGCAAGGCAGTGTATTGTAAGCACATCATTTAGTACTCAAGCCTTGTGGTTACCTTTGCCCAGTGTTCTCTCCTTGGTAAGGGTTCCCAAAACCTGGGTTTGGAGTGGAGTTTATTTAAGGGCAAAGAAAGTTACAAAGTGTGGTGCCCCCCCCCCCTGTAGTTATACAGTAATCGTCTCTGTTTGGAACTAAGAGAATACTCACCGAAGGCTGGCCTGACCTTCAGGCATCCATTATACCTTCCAGACCAGATAAACTGTGGCACAAGATCCATACACATTGATTAAGATGGAAGGCTTGAGGGCGAGATTCAGACTTATGGAGAGGTGAATGGGTTTTCTTCATTATCTTACCTCTAGCATAACATTTATTAGTTTGCAATTATTTAAAACATATTCACAAAGCACTTAAAATCCGTATAACATTAGAACATTAAATTTGCCATAAATTGTTCAATGTAGCGTTTACAAGAAACTTTTCCAAGAATTTCTGTATTGTGAGCATATTAAGTCCATCAACCAACTATACAGACAAGCAAAATGAACGTAGTAACACGTGCAATGCTCTGAAAATAAATTCATATATAAACGTGATTTTTATTTACTTTCTAGATCTGGGACAGGAATAAACTAGAATGTAAACGAATCCTCACCGGCCATACTGGTTCTGTTCTTTGCCTACAATACGACGAAAGAGTGATCATCACAGGATCGTCCGACTCCACAGTCAGGTACTTTTGAGAAAATCTATAACTTTTTAGTTCCTCCAAGAATGTAAAAGAGGTAGTGTATAGAATGCTATGAGGCAACTCAAATATAACAGAGATTCCAAATACACTCAAATCATTGTTAGATGTTAAGGATGTCAATGATTAGAATAGTCAAGGCATCACTAGGGAAAAGTGATGTAGAGAACTTTATGGTGCAATACTGCTTTGTCTGGTGACATACAATTATTGCTTCCTTGTCAGTTGCAGCTGCTTTTCAAGTTTTTATTGATTTTTCCGTATGAATTTAAAATCACATTACCCATAGGACTATGAAAGCTACAACTATGAATATAGTATTATTTATAAGTTTATAAGTTTAAGGATTATAAAGTCATAACAATTGCCTTTGTTGTGGGAATTATAGTTTGCATGACTGATGTGCAGGTCACGAATTGCCGTTAATGATTTGTATATTTCGGTGTTTTTTTCAATTTAAATTCATAATTATACCTACACTTTAATTGTGTTTTTTAGTGAATGGTATGAGGTTTTTTTAAACCTACGTTTGGATGGTATAAACAAAGTGAATCATAAGTTTAATTTAATATATATTTTTCCAGTGAATATTTGGTGTGTTTTGATCAATTACCAAATATGTGAGGATTTATGTGTATTACATAGTATGGTTGTGCGAATCTACCATGTAATGCACTCACAAAAACTGTCTTGCGTCCAGTCCAGTCCTTTGGAAAACCTTTAGCTTAACTCTGGGTAGCTGTGACTTTGAGCAGCATGTCTTAACTAAAGGAACTAGTGTAAAGCATTTAGGTGTACACACAATGAAATTAGAAAGTCACACCAATTTATAAAACTAGATATCTTTATGAATTTTTAGAGCCCAAGATAAATAAAATCCACCACAGAGCTCCAGAGACATAGATTTTTAAAGGTAAATGTAATTCTCAGTACTTTTAGTCACAGCCGCCAACAGGCATTGATAATCGTAAAGTTAGGACACTTTTGAAATATTTGAGAGAGTTGTGTTGGGCTACTCCGGCTCAACTTGGGCAACCAAATCAGATAGGGAGAAGGTAAGGGGACTACTAAGGAGTATTCAGCCAGTTACCTGGTCTCCAAAGCCTTGTCCGGACGAGTTCTGAATTTTACAGCACGACTGCCATAGACTATAATTGGGGTATACTGTTGCTGAGGTTGCAGGAGATGGAGGATGCTCTTGGTGCTGTGCAGTTGACAGATTGTCCTTGCGGTTAATTCTCAATCCACGGGTCAGTTGTGGTGACTTTTGCCATAGAATTCATGGTCCTCCGAAGTCGTCTTTGAGTTAGTAGAATTCTAGTTGCTGCCGGGGTACCAGGTATTATCCACAGTGGGTCCAGCTGTATTCTTTGGTGGAGGCTAGTGTCCCTCTAGGGTGACCAGTCTGGACTCAGATGACACTCTTGGGTGCGGAAGACTCGGGTGCAACTTTTGGCCATCGAGGATACATCTCTTGAGGCACCCAGTGGTTGTCATTGGTGATTTTCCGGAAGTAGCTACTGACTTGCCGAGTTAAGCTACTTCAACTTCGATGGGCCTGGTGGGGCCTAGTGGGTCAGCAACTTACCCTTGGAGCATCTTCTTTGTTGTGGGGCTTTGGAAACTACTTTTCCTCAAGCCACAGGCTCAGTCCTCTCTTCGCTAGCCCAAGGTGCGGCAGGTGCAGTCCAGTTGACTGTGCAGCCTCTCTTTACCAGGTCCAAAGGTCAGCAAGGCCTTTGGTCCTTTCCCCAGTTCCGTAGTGCTATGAGGATCTGGGTGCCAGAGGTGCTATATATATGCTCAGAAAGTGCCCTGGAGGGAGGTTGCAGTCACTAGCTAATAGGCTACCAGGATCCCTCCCGCCTTCCAGCTATGTCTGGCATATAGCAGTGCCAGAGTGTGTGCACTATTCTCTCCACTCCCAAGATGTTTGAATCCTTCCGTGAATGTTAGGAGCTTGGTAGCACAATGTGAGGAGGTTATTCCTGTAGACAGCCTATCCCTCCTTCCTTCCTATCAGCAGCAGAATGCAAATGAGACCCGAGGTGAGGGAGAGAAAGGGTTAACCTCTTTCGCTGCCTCTTCCAAACAGAGAGCACTCCCGCCAGAGGAAGAGAAGAGCCAATGGGAAGGTTGGGAGGAGGGGCCTGTGACGCGTGTAAGGAACCCGGAAACACAAGAGCGGCGTCTTGGACCGGGAGAGTGGAGAGGACAGCCCAGGAGCGAGGGAGAGAGCGGCGAGGAGAAAGGCGAGGAGACGAGCGGCGAAAGGAAGAACGGCGGGGAGAAAGACTCAGAGTCTACCACCGGACCTCGAGAGAGCCCGAATCCAGAGGCGGCCCTAGGCGTGACCTTCGACCCGGACGACGGAGCAGAGAGCTGGACTGAAGAATTTTGGACGCCCCCGGAGGATGCCTGTGAACCGCCGCAACTCCGGAGAGTTGCGGCTAATGCGGTACAGGGTACGGGAAGGGGGGAGGGTATAGAGGGAGGGCAGTGAGGGATACCATCCTGCACGACGCGCTGAGTAAAAGCGTTTCACAGGTGTTTGGTCTTCACGCTATATGTGCCTCCAAAACTAAGCTTTAATTTCTTTGTTCACCCTGAGCTCCTTTGTGACCATCCCTGCTCCCTCTCGCAACCGAAGAGCAGTTGGTTAAAAATCCTGAAGAAATCCTTTAGTTTTTTTTTTGTGTGCACTACCCCATGGCTTTCTCCCAATTTCTCACCCCTCTTGGCGGTCGCTTTATGATTATTCCAGGAGAGCTTCCTCCCCTCCTAATTCTTTTTGCTTCACGAAGAGTGTATTGGTGAAGGGTTCTCATTCGATAAGATAACAGAGATACAAAGGGACTTAGTGCCTTTCTTCCTTTCTTTATTCAAGCTTACTTGGGGTGCCTTTCCACATTAAGAACCACGGGACCCACCGAAAGAAGCTCACCACACCCAGAGGAAGAAGAGGAAGCGACCAGGATACTCATTATTTTGTTCCTTTTGAGTGACGTCTTGTACATCTTATAATAAACCATTTCAAAATTGATCCAATAATTCGGCCTCCTCGCTTTTCCTTTTGCCATCCCCCTCACACCCAACCTAGAGGTGTGGCTACCTGTGGACTACACGCCCACAGGAATACCGGGGTGGGCACTGGACTCCCCTCTCTGTTCTCACCGCCAGCCTGTCTACTTGAACAAAGGGGTTACCCTTCAGGAGTGTGATCGCCATTTGATCACTAAAGCCGGCTTCCCCTTTGAAGCTCGCCTTTTGGGCCAACACGCTGAGCAGGTTCCTGCAAGGGAGAGGTAACACCTCTCCCTGTAGTAGGCTTCCATTGGTTCTGGGCTTGGGAGTCGTTAACACAACTCCCCAGGTAGGTAGAAGGCTGTCTGGTGGCCAACAGCTGTGTGAGGTCACTGAACAAACTGGGCAACAGAGTGACAACTTTCTAAAAGTTGCCTTTCCTTAAAACCAACATTAAATTTGACTTGGGTATCAACTTGCGTTTGTCACGATTAACCGCATTGAGGTTCTCCAAAGGAACAACTTTTCTGTCTTGAGCACCCTTATTTATGCCTAAGCTTGTAATGAAACTTCCTTTTTAGAATTAAATCGGTTTTTATTGGCAGTACACATGACAAAAAAAAAACGTACAGAGCGTTAGCGCCTACAACCCTGTGGCAAAGTGAGCACGGTACTAGGCCAATCAACCATCAGACCTATGTATAACACAGCATCTCGCCTACAGCCCAACTGGGTCCGGCTGCGTAATACTACTTGGAGAAAAGGCAAGCAGAGCATCGTAAAGATAACAACAATGCCTGATCCAGGGCACCACCCAAGCCTACTGAAAGGTGCCCGTAAAACACTCTGTAGCACTTGGAAAGCAGGTATGACTACCTTTAAGGGCTAAATACACTCAGAAGGGAAAGGGAGATACACGAAAACTTAACCAAAAAGCCAAACATCCAACCCCAGACCCCCCCATCCCACCCTTCCTCCCCCATGGTGAGCCACCCATGAGCTAAAGCCCACCCACATGAGGCCCGCAAAGAGAAACAAACCCCGTGACCACAGGGCAGAGACGTTAGAACCGGCTATCCTGCACCGCTGTCCCACCCTCAGGGATCAATTGCAGCAAACGTAAATAGATAGGGCAAGTTAGTTCCCGAAATTCAAAAGACAAAATAGCTTTGAAAGGAGCCCAGATCTTAGAATATTCAGATTTGTCCCCCATACCTAAGAGGGACCACAACTGGAGCAACCAGTGGGAGCAATCGGGAATCCTGTCAGTCTTCCAGGCCGACAGGATAACCCGATGTCCACCATTCAAGGCCAAGGCGATCTGTTTACCTTTAAGTGAACACAAGGGTAAAGTCAGAGCATTGGGAAGGCCCAGTATGGTGTAAACAGGAAGCCGCTGGATAGTGGTTTCAAAGGCCCGATCAGTCTCATCGAGGACGGTGTCCCAATATCGTGTTAGTTTGGGACAGTTCCATAGTAAGTGAAGAAGGGTCCGAGGACTCCCACAACCACGCCAGCAGAGGCCGTCCTTCTGGGAGTTCCACTTAGCAAGCCGGGCCGGAGTGTGTTACCAGTAGGAAACTATTTTGTATGCAGTTTCTGCATGCCCTATTGAGTGTGCGAAATGGTGCGATCTATAGAAAATGTCCTCCCACTCCTTATCTGTCAAGGTGTGGCCAATCTCTACCTCCCACCGCTTCTGTCCCGCAGAACGGATGCCCCCTGACCCAGGCGTCAGAAAGGGCCTAGTTCTGAAATAAGCCTGCGGTCATCCTTTTTCAAGAAGAGCCACTTCTCAAATGGTGACAACGGCCTGCAGACCAGCGGTCTCACCAGGGGGCCTGACGTCCAGTGACACATTTGGGCGTGAATGAAAGCATTTGAGTCGGTTAATTGATAGTCCTATTGGATGTCCTGAAAGGGGATGAGTGTGAATATATAAAAAAGGGACCCCCTGAGACTAGTAGCAAGTTCCTAGGTCAGGGCACAATATTTATACAAATAACAATCCTAGGCAACTATCGGGTCCTTAAAGATATTAGGTACAATGGCACAAAAGAAATAATTTGTAGGCACAACACAATAAAACTAATGCAGTGTACAGGAAAAATTAACAAAAACAACTAGGAGATGAATCTTATTCATTTATTTTAAAATGTACAAAACATGAAAAAGGGGATTTTAAAAATCACAGAAATGTCACAATTAATCATAAAAAAGTTTCAACATATACATTTATATCGGTAATCATGTGTAAAAAACACAATTACAGTCATAAAAAACAACCAAGTGGGTTAATTAATAGTCTCAAAGGGGATGAGGCCATCCAAGTCAAACAACTGCCCCACTCGCTTACATCCTCCCTCTACCCAACGGAAGCCAACGCCCCTGTCCATGCCCGGAGGAAAATCGGGATTCGAAAAGATGGGAGACATGGGAGGGGAAAGTAGTAATATTTGCATGGTGTGCCACCGCATCCCATGGCAACATGGTAGGGCGAGTGACAGGAGAGGAGTAAAGACCCCTTGCACGCGCCGACCTGGGTAACCAACATTCCCTCCAGATATGCCTACCCGCAACCGACTGATCCATCAATACCCAATGTTTCTCTGTGATGGGACGATTCCACTCGACAAGATATCGCAAAATCAAGGCTCGGTAGTAAAGAATGAGATTAGGTAGGGCCAACCCCCCATCCTTCTTAGGGCGTCTCAGTAAGATTTTCTGCAGCCTGGGGGAAATAGGACCCCAGATAAAGCGCTCGATCTCTGTTTGAATACGCGTGAGTGCGCTCGACAGAGGCTGTAAGGGAAGAGTCTGAAAGACATAGAGAGCCCAGGGTAAGACATTCATTTTGATCACGGCTAATCTGCCGAACCAGGAAAGGGGTAGCCGCCTCCAGAGAGCAAGGTCCGACCTAATGCGAGAGAGGAGGGGGGAGTAGTTTGCTTCCGACATCTTTTCCAAGCCAGAGTGCAGAAGCAACCCAAGATATGTAAGGCCTCTCATTACCCAGTCAAAATCAAATTGGGCCCTCAACTCCGCCACCTCAGAAGACCCCATAGTGAGATTCAGGACCTGCGATTTCTGTAGGTTCATTTTAAAACCAGAGACATGGCTAAAGGCCTGCAGGGCTGAGACAACGGCCGGCAAGGAAGTCTGAGTGTGTGCCAGGGAAAAGATTACATCATCAGCATAGAGGCTGATAAGGTGTCGCTCGGCACCAAACGGAATCCCCTGTGCCTGTGGATTATCCCGAAGCCGCTGTGCAAAGGGCTCCATATATAAAGCAAAAAGCAGAGGAGAGAGCGAGCAACCTTGTCTGGTGCCCCTCTCCACCCTGAAGCTTTCAGACAGTTCGCTATTGACTCTGAACTGCGCAGAAGGGGCATTATAGTTACTAGCCACCCACTGACGGAATTTGGGACCTACCCCGAAACGTTCTAGCGTGGCAAAGAGGTACGGCCAATGCACACGGTCAAAGGCTTTCTTGGCGTCTACCGCCAGCAGTAGCGCCTCCTCTCTCGACCGGTGCATCTCTTTCTCTTCACATTATCCCCACACTGCCACCCTGGAATGAAGCCCGACTGGTCCGGGTCTATCAAGCCGGGTATAAGAGGGCTAAGCCTATGCGCTAAGATGCTAGAAAACAGCTTTTCATCAATGTTTAGCAAAGAAATAGGGCGAAAGGAACTGCAGAGCGCTTGATCCTTCCCTGATTTGGGGATAACGGATATCGTGGCCTGTAGCATAGAAGGCGTGAGAGTGCCCGTGTCCAGAAAGGAGTTGAACAAGCGGGTAAGCACTGGGGTCAATTCCTTACAATAGGTTTTATAAAAAAGGGCACTAAACCCATCCGGACCCGGTGCCTTCAGAGGTTGCAACCGAGCTATAGCAGATACCACCTCTTCGATACGAATGGGAGCTTCCAGCCCTTCCGCCTCCTGGTGGGGCAGCGGGGTCACAGCTGCACCCCACAAGTACTCAAGGGGAGCAAGAAGGCCTGAGGACTCGGCGGAATACAGCCCCGCGTAGAACGCCCGAAAAGCAGTTGCTATGGCACGATCCTCCGTCACCTGCAACCCATGAGCGTCTCGGCGCACCTTCACTGCCTGAGCCTGTTGCTGACAACGGTGACAGTGTGCCAGCATGCGGCCTCCCCTATTAGAATCGACATAGTACTTATGTTTCAGTCGTAGTATTGCATATTCGGCCCTATCCAGGTCCAAACACTTCAATTGGTGGCGCTCCCTCTCTGACGCCAGATACGAGGGGCCCCCATGTGCTTATGAATGGCTTCAAGTTCTCTCAAATCACCCTCAAGTTCCTGACGTTTCTCACGCCTAATGCAATTATCGTAGGCCGCCCTAGAGATAAGAGCCCCCCACGCAATTAACTTAAGCGCCTCCCAGACAGAAGCCAAGGGAGATGAGCAAGATGGCCACCCCTCCAGTTTTCCGCTTCCCAGAGGACCAAAATTGCACCGGGAATGCCCTGTGTTGCATGCGATGTGTATCACAATGGAGAAGATGTGTTTCCTGAAGTAGGCACACATCCCCGCGTGCGTTCTCAAGCAATGACAACACCGCCCTCCGCTTAGTGGGATTGTTAAGGCCCCTGACATTATAACTAAGAATCTGGACTGCCATCAAAGGGGAAAGGACCAATAGACGCTATAGGGAAGGCCCAGGAGACCCAATAAGGAGTGGAGGACTGCAAGGACAGAGTGACTAAAGACAGGCAAGTAAAACAGAGCACAGCATGCAAGACTAAAAGGCTCACCATAGGGAGGACCCACCCACCCCCAAAACAGCAAAACAAACCAACCCCCAAACAACAAAACAGCACAGAGTCCAACGTGGATGTTGGACAGCATTCCAAGTAGACTGCCTAGAAAGTAAGTATCATCTCCAACTGAGAAACAAAAGCATCCCGTCCGCCCCCACCAGGCCCATAAAATGGTATAAAACCTCAATGCCCGTTACCCTCAGTCATTAGTGTCCAGCGAGTCCCCATCTGCGCCCGTCAGGGTCCGATTGAAAGCAGAGCGCTCCTTGAGGATAGTGGCCAGGTCGGGTGAAGTTGATTAGTGGGCCGGGCGTACCGAGGACCGCGTTGTCGCAATCATTGTGAACCCGGCACTGCAGCATCCAGAGGGGAGGGCAGCTCGTCAGGGGACAACTTCAATACTCTGCAGGCTTCAGAAATAGAAGAGACCTGTATGAGCTTCCCTTCAAGGCGAACAATGAGGCGAAAAGGGTGGCCCCAAGCATAAGAAATGTTCTGTGAGCGCAGATGAGTTGTGATTGAGGAAAACTCCTTCCTCTTCTGGAGTGTGCTAGCTGCCAAATCCTGAAAAAGCTGCGGGGTCTGATCCCTCAAGTGGAGAGGTTGCGCTGCTCGGAGAATCTCTTCCTTTACTGTGAAGTTATGCACGCATGTCAAGATGTCTGCAGGAGGGCGATGGACGGGGGAGCCAACCCGATGGCATCGATCTATCTTCACCGAGGAATCTGAGGAAGAGCCCAGAATCTTGTGAAAGAGATCCTGCACATAGCCCACAAGATCCTCTCTCTCCGCCCCAGTAGGGACCGCCCGAATGCGAATATTGTTCCGCCGGGAATGATTTTCCAAGTCCTCCATGTGCGACGGGAGGTCCAGTTGCTGTTCCTGCAGGCGCAGGACCTCCTGTTGAAGCTCCGCAATCTCCTCGTCCCTCGCCGCCATAGAGTCCTCCAAGGCGGCCACACGCTCTCCCACCGCGTCCACATCTCGCCTGACCTCTCGGAGATCCGCTTGCAGGTCAGTCTTGACAGCGAGAATGTCCTCCCTCTGCGAGCCAAAGAGAGACTCCAAAAACTCCCAGGTAACAGCGCTGTCCGGGCTGCCCTCCACCGGCACTGAGCCAGCGCCTGACGCGTCCCCCGCAGCTTTCAAGAGGAGGTCACGCACTGACCTATCCTTTCTCCCTTTAGAAGCGGCCATTGCTGGACTTGCAACCGTGCTATGAGCGGATGCCCGAACACCAATAGCAGTACAAAAGGGGGTGGTGATGGACAGAGCATCTGAACCAATCAAACACTCACACCCAGTCAAAAGATCTGGGTTTGATCCATCACCGTTCTTTAGCCCACTCTGCCACCCCAGTTCAGACATTGCTATATGCAAATCAGTCTGACCCTGTGCCTCATGGGAACAGTCCAGCCCGAACTGCCAAGCCATGCCTTCCCTGGACCAGAAACAAGCTTCCGAGGACCGGTTTCTGGCATTCCAGCCGTCTTCAGCCCGGCTTGCTTGAATCCAGTGGCAAAGTGAGCAAGGGACTCACGTCTGAATATACCCTGCCACACTTATGGCGCCAAAAGCAGTACAAAAGGGGGTGGTGATGGACGGAGCATCTGAACCAATCAAACACTCACACCCAGTCAAAAGATCTGGGTTTGATCCATCACCGTTCTTTAGCCCACTCTGCCACCCCAGTTCAGACATGGCTATATGCAAATCAGTCTGACCCTGTGCCTCATGGGAACAGTCCAGCCCGAACTGCCAAGTCATGCCTTCCCTGGACCGGAAACCAGCTTCCGAACACCAATAGCAGCAGGAAGAAGGCCCGGTTGAGCCCCAGTCACCACAGCTGCCAAAAAGTCCTCACGCCATCCACGATGACCCCAGCCAGCAAGCGCCTCTCCAACACCCAAATTGAATCACACACCAAGGCACAGCTATCAGGCAGCTCAGGGCAAAAATACTGAAGGTCTGCTGTGCTGCAGGAAAAATGGCCCAACCACAATAAACCTGGCCTTCCACAGCACCACTAGGCCCACTATGTGCGAGCCCCAGGAAGTCTGCAGGGGCTAATCAACCACACAAGGGGGGGGGGGGGGCAGCCGACTCCCCCATCAGATCCACAAGGGCCCTCTGCCAGAGACACCGTGCTCCGAAGTCTGCCAAGGATGAAGGCCTCCTCTTTGCCTGGCAATGCCACAACACGTGGCAGGCCCCAGCAAGACCGCACGCAGGCCGCACACCAGCCTCCAGAGGAGGGGAAAAAGAGGCAGAGGCTCCCCGCTGGCTTCAGGAACAGAAGAGCAAAAATGGGGGCCGCAACTGGACACTTGCCTGGCTCCCCGACGTCTTAGAAGGCTCCAACCACTGCTGCAGGCCCGGGTATTTTAGTCAGTAGGCCCGCGGAGTCTCGTAGAGTCTACCCGGCGCTGCCTAGTTCAGCTCCAGGGGCGGGCTTCTCCACGCTGTAGCTCTGTCGCGTCACCCGCGATGACAGAGCAAAAGTGCAAAGGCCTCTCACAGGCTTTCCTGCGTGACACGGGGATGCTTCAGTCTCTGCTCCGCCAACAGAAGATCCGCGCGGCCAGACCACAGCACCAGCTCGCCTCAGCAGCAAGGGCTGACCCTCCACTCACGGCGCCGAAGCTACAGGCCGCCCAGCAGACCCTCGGAGAGGCCCGACACGGGTGAGCAGCACGACCCAGGGCTCTCCGGCACGTCTGTGAAGCAGAGCCACTGGACCGCCACCAGGTCTGGGTCCGGGTGTGCAGAAGAAGATGCTTTGTGCCCGGCGGGAGCGGAGCACAAAAAAGACACGACCGCTCACTCCGCCATCTTGACCACGCCCCCCGAAAATTCCTTTTTAGTTAGCTATTATTGCTGTGTAGAAACTCTTAAAACATGCTTACTGATATATCACTAGATGTGTTACCTATTCCTGCCTTCATTAGGTAAAATATAATTTGTCTTTGAAGATGTTGATGGCTAATGGTAGCATTAACATTATTCTCCAAAGGTGAATGAAATGTGGCAACAGGAGGACCATGGCACCTTTCTGGTTAGCGGGCCACTAACATTCCATGTAGCACGAAAGACCTTTCAATTTACAAAGATACACTATATCCTACTAGATTGAAGACGAATCACTGACAGAATATCGAGAGTCAAAATATCGACCTACAGAAATATCGACGCAAAAAAATCGAAGTCAAGAATATCGACATCCTATCTACATTAAGGTAAGTACAAAAATATCGAGAGAAACATTATCGGTCAAAAATATTGTTTTTAAAGATATCGTTTTTTTAAGTTACAAAAATAATGTAAAATAAAGTAAATAATACATATAATTAAAATAAACATAGTTAACAATATTTTAAAATGTTTAAAAATTATAACTATATATATATAATGTGAAATTTAATTAAACATATAATATATAAACTTAATATTTTTTAATAATTATTTCAATAACTTCTAAATTGTTTAAAAATATCTTATGAATTACAAATAAATCTATACACATAAAACAATAATATAGATAAAAATTAAATAAATATATAAAACAAATTAAGAAAAATTACCATTATTTTTAATCTTTTTAAAATTAATTATGCACTACATTAACTAAAATATTTAAAAAATATTAGATAGCGTAGGGAATAACATTACTATTCGAACTCCAAACAGTGCAACAGTAGGAAAAATGTTGGATAGCGTAGGGGTAAAAATTACTATTCCCACTCCAGTGAGTGTAACAGTAGGGAAAGTGTTGGATAGCGTAGGGATGAAAATCACTATTCCCACTCCACTGAGTGCAACAGTAGGGAAAGTGTTGGATTTCATAGGTGTCAAAATTACTATTCCAGCTCCAGTGAGTGCAATAGTAGGGAAAGTGTTGGATAGCGTAGGGGTAAAAATGACTATTCCCACTCCAGTGAGTGCAACTGTAGAGAAAGTGTTGGATAGTGTACGGGTTAAAATTACTATTCCCACTCCAGTGAGGGCAACAGTAGGGAAAGTGTTGGATAGCGTAGGGGTTAAATTAACATACTTATTAATTAAATAATTTTTGTAAAATAAATGACATATTAATAATTAATTATTGAAACAATAATAAATACCAATAAATTAAATTTATATTTACTATTACTTCCCACCCTATTCCCCTATAAACGCACAACTCGCTCCACATAAATAATTACAAAAATAATTCAATTATCAATTATTCAATTAATAAAAATGAATTACCAATTACAAATTAAAAAATGTATTATCAATACCAATTAAGAAAAATGTATATTTACTTAATTACAATAAATGACTTCCCACACTATTCCCCTTTATACCCACAACCCGCTACACATAAAAAATAACATTTAATTATCAATTAATCAATTAATGAAAATTATCAATTAATAATTAATTAATAATCAATACCAATTAATAAAAATTAAAATGTACTTAATTATAATAAATTACTTCCCACCCTATTCCCCTACAAAACCACAACCCACTACACATACAAAATAATACATTTAATTTAATTATCAATTAATAAAAAATGTATTACCAATTAACAATTAATAACAATAAATACAATAATAATAAATTAATTATAATAATATAATTATACATTAACTAGTTAATAAAAATGTATTACTGATTAATAATTACCAATAAATTAATAATCAATAACTATTAATAACATATATTAATTCATTATAATTAAATTACTTACCATCCTATTACCCTATAAACCCACAACCCGCTCTGATACTAAAACACAAAATTTACTTTTAAAAAAATTACTCATTTCTAAACATTTAATACATATATTTAAAGTTAATTGAAAGAACATTGCAAGGTTTTTTTAAAACACATACATATAAAATACAAAAAACTAATATAAACATCTATATTATTACCAACAATATTTTTGCAAACGATATTACTTACTTCAATATTACTTACTTCGATATTACTTAATTCGATTTAAAAAAAAACCCAATATTACTTACCCTAATGTCAATATTCTGGTCACCGATATGCTTGACATCGATATTCTATCCTTACGATATTTAAAACTCGATATTACTGTAGGTCGATAATAAAAACTCAATATTATGTCTGCATACCATTGAAGACATGCTAAAATGCTTATTTGAACCAAAAAATGCAAATTTAGTTGTAGTTTAGTTTTGGCATTTATAAAGCACAACGATCATTCTGAAATAGAGTAAATTGCCTCTAGGAAGCATAAGCTACTAAGAAAGCCAAAGGTATAACAGGCACAGAAGCAAAAAACCAGAACCTAAACCAATCCTGCACTGGAAACGGACTGGTCTTCAGTAGTTTCCTAACACCCTCCTTAATACACCCATTTTAATTATATTGATTCTACCAAGCTAAGATTAAAACAAAAGTGGCAACCAACATGACATCTCCCAGTAGAGTCTGTAGCAACAGTGCATAGTTAGCTTTGTACTGGTCTGTTTAATCTGGGTTATATTAATACCAAGGTACTTGATTGATTTGTATGTCCATTTAAACAGCCTGTGGAACGCTAGTGTTTCAATCTCCGTGGGAGGTAATGTTACATTTTGTATTTCTGATTTATTCATATTTATTTTAAAGCCAGAATACGTTTTCCAGATGGGTTGACAGATGACATAGGGAAGTGGCTAGATTTGTCAAAGTGAGCAGAACAGCATCCGCAAAAAGTGTAATGTTATGTTCCTGCTTGGCAAAGGGGATGCCGGATATGTTCTCTTCATCTCCAATCTCTGTCGCAAAAGATTCTATACAGAGAGCAAAAAGTACTGTGGAGAGTGGACCGTTCTTCCTGATGCCTCGATACTGGGGAATAGGAGCAAAGGAAGTGCATTTACTGGAACAGATAAGCAAGGAGCTTGATATCCAGCCCTTACCATGCGAAAAAAGGTGGTTTCAAAGTGGCAAAAAGTTCTGGTTAAGAAAATCCAGTTCACTTAGTCAAAGGCTTTCTCTGTGTCAGCACTAGCATCTTTATGTGACTTAGTACCAGGTTTTGCTTGAATGCACCTGTATACGAACAATTTAGGATCATTGTTAAGGATCACTGACATAATATCGACGGACATAATATCGACTACCAAAAATATCGGCGATAAAATATCGACAGACAAAATATCGAGTTTCTATCTACAAACAGGTAAGTACTAAAATATCGAGTCAAAAATATTGTTTAAAAAAATATAGTTTGTAAAAATATCGAATTTCTTAAAAACAATGTTAAATTAAAAAAATATAAAAAATTAATAACTAAAATACACTTAAAAATACTAAAATTACAATACACCTATTAAATAATTGATTAAAGTTATTTAAAAAAATAAAATCATATTTATTAAAACACATATATATAGTAACATAATATAAATAAAAAATATGCAATATTATTACCGTAGGATAGCGGAAGTGTAAAAATTACTATTTCCACTCCAGAGAGTGCAACAGTAGGGAAAGCGTTGGATAGCGTAGGGGTAAAAATGACTATTCCCACTCCAGAGAGTGGAACAGTAGGGAAAGCGTTGGATAGCGTAGGGGTAAAAATGACTATTCCCACTCCAAAGAGTGCAACAGTAGGGAACGCGTTGGATAGCGTAGGGGTAAAAATGACTATACCCACTCCAGAGAGTGCAACAGTAGGGAAAGCCTTGGATAGCGTAGGGATAAAAATTACTATTCCCACTCCAGAGAGTGCAACAGTAGGGAAAGCGTTGGATAGCGTAGGGGTAAAAATTACTATTCCCACTCCAAAGAGTGCAACAGTAGGGAAAGCGTTGGATAGCGTAGGGGTAAGAATTACTATTCCCACTCCAATGAGTGCAACAGTAGGGAAAGCGTTGGATAGCGTAGGGGTAAAAATTACTATTCCCACTCCAGAGAGTGCAACAGTAGGGAAAACATTAGATAGCGTAAGGGTAAAAATTACTATTCCCACTCCAGAGAGTGCAACAGTAGGGAAAGCGTTGGATAGCGTAGGGGTAAAAATTACTATTCCCACTACAGTGAGTGCAACAGTAGGGAAAGTAAATACTTCATATATTATTTTAAAAAAAATAGATATATTAATATCTATGAAAAATTAATTAAAAGTAATTACCAATTTAATATATAATAATTAATCAATTAAAAATACAAATTAAAATAAATTATTACAATTAGTTACCTATTAATAAAAATTATTACAAATTAACAATTAATTAATTAGCAAGTAAAAATTAATTAACAAATAATTCAAAATAAATACCAATAAATACATTTACATATTTAATTAATTATAATTAAATTACTTCCCACCCTATTCCCCTATAAACCCACAACCCGCTACAGAAAATAAATTAGTAAAATTAACATAATTATCAATTAATCAATTAAATGAAATTAATTGGCAATTAAAATTTAATTAATTACCAAATAAAAATTAATTAACAATTAATTAAAAATAAATACCAATACATACATTTACATATTTAATTAATTATAATTAAATTACTTCCCACCCTATAAACCCACAACCTGCTACAGAATTAAATTACGCAAAAATTAAATAACATAAAGTTCATTAATTAAAATAAATTATAACATAAATACACACTTTTCACACATATAACATAAACACTATAAAAAAATTGATATTAAAAATTCGATAATTTTAATAACCTATATTATATACTTCGATATTTTGACTTTCTATATTTTTATAATTCGATATTACATTACTTACCTTAAAAACGATATTTTTGATGACTATATTCTGTCCATTCGATATTTTGTCCATTCTATATTTTGAAGTCGATATTTTGTCCATTCGATATTTTGAAATCGATATTTTGTCTGTTTACCCATTGTTAATAATGAAAAAGCATAGTGGAGATTTACAGTGTGATCAGATAAGCCAAATAGTGAGCTTTAATTAATTTACTCATAAGGTACATAATTCTAAAATGAATGTGATCAGAAATTGTGGGCTTATGCACTGGCATCTTTGCATTAGGTGATCATAATGTTTTCAGACACAAAACCTCCTAATGAGCATATTTTGAACTGCCTACAAATTTTGCAGTAATTTATCTAACGTTTTCTGATAAAGAGCGTATGCAAATGTAAGGGGATAATTCTTCTCATACAATAATAGACAGGTGAAGAGCACTGCATTGGCTTTGCACAGGTGATGAGCACAGCCATGTGTCCTGTATCTAATGCTGCACTGTCCCCAATAAATCTAATCCTACAGTTGAGTTTTGAAAGCTCCTGTGGAAATAGAGAAGGAACTGAGTGTTTTTAGTGTAAAGGAGACATTCAAAACCAGAACATTTTATCACCAGGGCCAGTGGGAGCAACTAACAAATAATAAAGGAGAAAGGATTAATTTCTCTGGCCAGGGCCGGACTAGCCGTAGCAGGCACCGGGCATTTCCCCAGTGGGCTGCCAGGGTGGGGACCGTTTTCTTTACAGGGCTGTTTATAAAGCATAGCTACAATATCGGCCCCTGTGACAAAATCGGCCAAAACCGGCCTGGCATACAACTCCCCGATGGGGGGACTGGCCGAGCACTTTGCCAGGGCCGGTTTTGGTTTCCGGTCCTGTCTCTGGTGCTCCACATCACAGTGGCGAGAGCAGACAAGACATTACCCAAATGCTCTTGCTGAATCCTAATAAAAGGATAGAATCCATTGCAAGGCAGTGCCCCTGACTTATCACATCTTTCAGGTGATCAAAAAGATTAGCATGGTCCATGGTCTCAAATGCCGTGACTAAGTCTAAATCTATCCGTGCAGTGGGCCCCCACACCATCTTCATAGGCAGCATTTCATTTACATCCATGGTGTGAGTACCCCTATCTCCTCCATGAAAATCACATTATCATCTTTGATTTCATCCCGTTATTCTTTAGACTATGGTAAGCATGGCAGCCCTGTGTGTACCAAGTCATTACCAAGGTAAGTGCCAAAACAGAACATTGATTTAATTTGCTTTTGATTTTCTAAAGTACACCAAGCCCAGGGAGGACGCTCAAAGAACTAAAAACTTACTAACTAAAGTGTAGCCTGGATAAAAGGGTCTGTAAAATGAAATATCTAATAGAGGCATGCAAAAAAGTCAGCAATACATGTTCATCTTGAGGGCCCTCGTGAATGCACGGTGGTGCTGAATGTGCCTTAGTTGTATCAGACAGTTGTCCATAGATAGATTGAGCCTGAGGTTGCCAAGTACATCACCATCGCACCATGCATGTTTAAATTGCTGAGCATGCAGGAGAGAACAGCACTGCTGGACATAAAGGTCTTGAATACCTTAACCCCTTCGACGCTGATGACGAGCTGGGCTCGTCATGAGGTAGCCTCCTCGCACGCTCATGACGCGCCCAGCTCGTCACGTAAAGTGCGATTTTGAAAAACCCAGCGTACGGGCGGAATTCCGCCCGCACGCATGCGGTTAAGAGAAAAAACACTCTTTGAGGCAAGTGGGCCTGTGACTCTCACTGCTATAATTCAAAGAATCCTTTGAGACATAGGTAGCAAATGCAGAGCCCACCAATCCTCCTTAACATGATTCTTCCCCCAGTTACCTTCCGGATTGGCTTTCGCTGAACCAAGTTATAGGGTCCCAGGATCCTCCAGTCTCTCTTGCAGTGTGTAGCTCGCAAAAGTGCAAGTGCAAATACAAATTTGCTACAGGAAGGTATTCCACAGCTTCCCGCAAAGCCAATTAGAGCCGTCATACCCCACAATAACATTATGTTCGAGGCATGTGGGCTGCTGAATTCTTAATTCCACATCTGTGTATCTGGATTACAATTATATTGAAGGTACAAGTGACAGATACAGTGGTGATGCTTTGCACCAGTTAATTCCTGTGCTGTATTCTATTTTTACGCACCTTGATGACATGTCTTTGAGATATGACGATGCAGAGTTAAGAACAGGACATCTGAAATGACCAATATTCACAGTGACAATAGGGTAGTGGATATTTTTGCAGGACCTTTTTGTCCTCGATATTGTTGTACTATCTTAAGCGGGGATGTAACACCTGCGTGGGGTTCATCAGATACCCAGAAAGGAAAAATCTTTGAAATCATATTTCATGCCCTGCCTTAGCCTGACCTTAGATAGGGACAAACATAACAGATCCCTGCCGTCCGCATAGTGCACTTGTGTAGTGCGTGACTCGCTGAGGTGTGCCTCTGAGTTGGAAGACAATCAGCAAGGATCTTGGAAAAAGCGAAGGTTGCAAAGCACACCGTGCCCCTGCATCTTTAGGTTCCACGTGTGTATGTCCTCCTTGGCGTTCGCTGAACCAAGTTATAGAGTCCCAGGATCCTCCAGTCTCTCCTGCAGTGTGTAGCTCGCAAAAGTGCAAGTGCAAATGCAAATTTGCAACAGGAAGGTATTCCACAGCTTCCCGAAAAAGCCAATTAGAGCCGTCATACCCCGCAATAACGTTATGTTTGAGGCATGTGGGCTGCTGAATTCATATCTGTGCATAGATCGTCGCCTAGTTTTGGGTCCGGATGATTGCACCTTGTTGTCCTGGAAGAGTCTTCGAAGTATCACGAGATAGGTGACTCCTCCCCTGGACCATAGTGCGCATGGGCATCTTCTCCATCTTCAGATTGTTTTTTTCCGCCATTGGGTTCGGATGTTATTCCTATACTCCAACTTCAGAATCAAAACTAAACTTTTCTAGAGGCCAAAAGGCCTTCGACTTCGACGGTATTGATCTCGCTATGTACTTCTTGACTCGATCAAGCTTTCCATCTCGACTCGGTCATCGACGCGGGCCGTTGGGCCTTTTCGACGCCACGTGGGCCTGCTGTCGATGGAAAGGAGCCCGTTCAAAAGATGCCCCCAATGCCACTCCAAGTTCCCGCATACTGACAGACACACAGTATGCAACAAGTGCCTATCACCAGACCACAAGGAAGAAACCTGCCCAGCCTGTGCCCAATTCCGTTCGAAGAAAACGACAAGGCCGTCACCTACTGACGACACCATTGTCTTCAACCAGCTAATAGATAGGGCAGCGCAGTACCACAACGTAGACATGCACAATGAAGCCATAGAAGAGGACTTTTTATTTGACACATTCCCTACTTCTGAGAAAAATGTCAGAACACTTCCTATGTTGAAAGGGGTCCTAAAACACGTGCCAGATATATTTAAAGATACAGCCAGAGCACATGTAATCAATCCCAGGATCGAAAAGAAATATAGAGCGGCCCCTACAGACCCTACTTACATCAGAGGTCAGTTGCCATTGGATTCACTAGTGGTGGCCGACGCACGGAAACGGGCCAACTCACAGACAACAGGAGAAGCTCCACCTCCTGATAAAGAGTCCAAAATACTAGAGGCCTCGGGTAAAAGAGTAGCATCACAGGCCTCCAATTCATGGAGAATTGCAAATACACAGGCTTTACTAGCTCGTTACGACAGAGCACACTACGACCAGCTTGAAAGTTTGATGCAACACCTGCCTGAGCCTTTCAAAGCACAAGCTACTGACCTCATACAGGAGGGGAAATGTATTGCAAACGCCTACATTATATGCGCGCTTGACGCAGCAGACACTGCAGCCAGGTCCATTAACACTAGCGTCTTATTACGAAGACATGCATGGCTACGCATTTCTGGCTTTAAGAACGAGGTGCAATCCACCATTCTTAACCAACCAGTCAATCAAGACTTCCTTTTCGGGCCTGCAGTCGACACCATTTTAGACAAAATGAAAGGATATTGAAACCGCAAAATCAATGGGTGCATTGCAGTTTCAACAACACAGAGGTTCCTTTCGACGCTCCTCATACAGAGCAGCTACACGAGGCAATACTTCACAAACCTCATCTACATACAAAAGCAACACACAAGGTTCCTTTAACAAAAACTCAAACAGAGGAGGTTATAGGGGCAACAATAATAAGGGATGAGGACTTGGAGGCAATAACACTAGAGCCTCCACTGCCACAAAACAGTGACTTCATCACACTACCTCCAGACCATCTAACACCGGTGGGAGGCAGGATCCAACAGTTCCTACCTGTCTGGAACTCAATTACCACAGACAGGTGGGTGACACAAATTATCCAGTATGCCTATTGCCTAGAACTCACCTCTACCCCACCAAACATACCACCCAGACACCGTCCTATGTCCAAAGAACATATCACCCTGTTACAACAAGAGGTCAGATCCATGCTGGAAAAGGGGGCCATAGAGCCTGTCCCTTTCCAACATCAAGGGACAGGAGTATACTCACTATACTTCTTTATTCCCAAGAAAGACGGTTCACTCAGACCAATATTGGACCTCAGACCCCTAAATCAATACATACTGTCGGAGCACTTCCATATGATCACACTACAGCAAGTGCTTCCTCTATTCCAGCAAGAAGACTTTCTAGCAACATTAGACCTCAAGGATGCGTATGTTCACATACTCATCCATCCAGCTCACAGAAAATATCTCAGGTTCACAATAGAAGGTCAACACTACCAATTCAAGGTTCTCCCCTTCGGGGTAACCACGGCTCCAAGAGTGTTTACAAAATGCTTAGCGACAGTAGCTGCACATCTCAGGAGGCAACACATCCACGTGTTCCCATACCTAGACGATTGGCTAATACAAGCAAAATCGTACGAACAGTGTGCAAGAGACACGTCTCAAACACTTCAACTGCTAAACAGCCTAGGCTTTTCGATAAACTACCCAAAATCGCATCTACAACCATCCCACACACAACAATATCTGGGAGCTACTATAGACACCTCGGTAGCAAAGGCATATTCAAACTCAGCCAGGATAACCAGCATGCAGATGCTCATTCGCAAATTTCAGCCACAACACTCTTTGCCAGCTCGAGTCTTCATGCAGCTCATAGGCATGATGGCATCCTGCATATTCATTGTCCCCCATGCCCGACTACAAATGCGTCCATTGCAAGAATGCCTAGCACGGCAGTGGAACCAAGCTCAAGGACAACTAAAAGACCTATGTTGGTAGACAGTCGCGCTTACAACTCTCTACAGTGGTGGAACCTACAAAACCTTTCCAAGGGGTGACTGTTCCAAGAGCAGGTTCCACAACTAGTACTAACAACGAACGCATCACTGACAGGTTGGGGAGCCCACCTACTTCAATACACAGTACAAGGGCTCTGGACAACCAAACAAAAGAAACTGCATATCAACCACCTAGAGTTGCTGGCAATATTCCTAGCTCTAAAAGCATTCCAAAAATACCTGTACAGTAAGACTGTGTTGATCAGGACGGACAACATGAGAGCCATGTACTATATCCAGAAGCAGGGAGGAACACCTCCCACAGCTGTCCCACTTAGCACAGAGCATATGGAAGTGGGCAATTCCAAAAGACATCTTTCTCCTGGCAGAACACCTCCCAGGGAAAGACAATCATATAGCGGATCTGCTCAGCAGACACAGCAAACAACTTCACTAATGGGAGATTCACCCCCAAGTTCTCCAGCCATTCTTCGAACAGTGGGGGCACCCAGAAATAGACCTGTTTGTCACAAACAAAAACTCAAAATGCCGGTACTTTGCCGCCAGATTCCCACATCCGCTGTCATAGGGCAATGCGATATGGATGAACTGGTCAGGCAGATGTGCGTACGCTTTCCCCCCAGCACCACTGATCCCGCTGGTGGCACGCAAACTGCGGCAACAGTCACTCACACTAATCCTAGTTGCTCCCACATGGGCGAGACAGCCGTGGTACACAATGTTCCTGGAGCTTTCAGTAGTTCCTCATCAAAGGCTGCGCCTCGCACCCCATCTTCTAACTCAGAACCATGGAGAAATCAGACACCCAGATCCCAATCAGATGAACCTAGCGATCTGGCTCCTGAAGTCTTAGAATTTGGATACCTTAACTTGCCTCCAGACTGTATGAACATCATTAAGGAGGCAAGACGACCGACTACTAGAGCATGCTATGCAGCTAAATGGAAGAGATTTGTTATTTACTGCAACAATAACCAAATCAACCCATTAGATGCTTCATTCAGAACATTATATGTTACCTACTGCATCTTCAAAGATGCAACCTAGCCTACTCCTCAAAAAGACTACAACTTGCTGCTATAGCAGCATACCTTCAAAATAGGCAACATCTTTCACTGTTTAGAGTACCAGCAATCAAGGCTTTTATGGAGGGCCTTAAAAGGGTGATTCCTCCAAGGCACCCACCTTCCCCAGTCTGGAACCTAAATATAGTACTTACCAGACTTATGGGGCCTCCTTTCAAACCTTTACACTCATGCGAATTGCAATTTCTAACTTGGAAGGTGGCATTCTAGATTGCCATTACCTCACTCAGGCGAGTTAGTAAGCTACAAGCATTAACAATTCAAGAACCCTTCATGCAAATACATGCTAACAAGGTAGTTCTTAGAACAAACCCTAAATTTATGCCAAAAGTCGTATCAACTTTCCATATTAATCAGTCAATAGAACTGCCAGTGTTCTTCCAAAATCCACAGTCAGTCGCGGAAAGAGCCCTACACACACTGGATGTAATCAGAGTTCTGCTTTATTATGTGGACAGAACAAAATCATTTAGGAAAACAAAGCAATTATTTGTTGCTTTTTCACCACAACATAAAGGGAATCCCATATCAAAGTAAGGAATAGCCAGATGGATAGTTAAATGCATTCAAATTTGTTATCAAAAAGCAAAATACACTTTAACCGTACCCCCAAGAGCACACTCTACCAGAAAAATGGGGGCATCCATGGCTTTCCTAGGAAATATCCCTCTTGAGGACATATGTAGAGCAGCCACATGGACATGGGGGCATCCATGGCTTTCCTAGGAAATATCCCTCTTGAGGACATATGTAGAGCAGCCACATGGACTACCATACACACTTTCACAAACTACTACTGTGAAGATGTGCAAGCAAAGCAGCAAGCTGCTGTAGGACAGGCTGTTCTCAAAACTCTCTTTTAAACTGCTGCAGCTGGAACAGGTAACCACCGCTAGAGGAGATACTGCTATACAGTCTATGCACAGATATGAATTCAGCAGCCCACATGCCTCGAACGGAATATGCTACTTACCAGTATGCATCTTTTCTTGGCATGTAGGGCTGCTGACATTCATATCGCCCGCCCTCCTCCCTGGTGCCTGTCGCAGCTCAGCATTATCTTTTGCAAGGCCATCTCTTACTTTACTATCTCCATCTCTGCTACAATGGCGAAAAACAATCTGAAGATGGAGAAGATGCCCATGCGCACTATGGTCCAGGGGAGGAGTCACCTATCTCGTGATACTTCGAAGACTCTACCAAGACAACAAGGTGCAATCATCCGGACCCAACACTAGGCGGCGATCTATGCACAGATATGAATGTCAGCAGCCCTACATGCCAAGAACAGATGCATACTAGTAAGTAGCATATTCCTTACTGTCGCATACAGAGCATTACCACTGAGTTTGGATTATGGTTTCAACAAGAGTTTGGGCTTAAATCATCAACACAGTAAACTGAGCGCGTTCACATCGACCTACAGTGAAAATATTATTTTAAATGATTTATCCGGAAAGAGTCCAGTGATCGGGGGAGGGGTGAACATAAATTTTTTCTTTGCCTTAAGTGATGGCAGTCTAAATATATTTTGTGTAAATTGCTGTTTATCATTCGTTGTACTTCCCCCCACGTCCAGCAATATGGGAGCAAGCTTCAATTAAAACGATTAATTGAGCGAGAAACAATAGTTGCAGTTTGAAACTGTGATTGCAACATATAATGTACTGTTCAAGGACATAAATTGCTTCTCATTTTATATGCATACTTTACACTTTAATCTGCCAAGTATTACTCAGCTGTTGCTAACCTTTTTTGTCGTTGCAGGGTTTGGGGCATTCTCAGAGGTGAGATGCTGAACACATTAATTCATCATTGTGAGGCAGTGTTACATTTACGTTTTAATAATGGGATGATGGTGACTTGCTCCAAAGATCGCTCCATTGCAGTTTGGGACATGACTTCTCCCACAGAAATTACTCTCCGAAGAGTACTGGTTGGACACAGAGCAGCAGTCAATGTCGTGGACTTTGATGACAAGTACATTGTGTCCGCATCAGGAGACAGAACAATAAAGGTAAGTTGTGTACAGATGTTAAGGTTGCAGTAATTAGGAACTAGAAACTGTTCAGCTGAATTCGTATTTTTGCACGCTTTAGAAAATGTACATTTAGTCATTTATTTTACAACTTACTTTTGAACACTATATTTAGATTGGAGTTTAATGTATGTTTTCTCCCTTATTTCTTTCCTGTATTAGGTTTGGAACACAAGCACATGCGAATTTGTAAGAACCTTAAATGGCCATAAACGAGGCATCGCTTGCTTGCAGTATAGAGATAGGCTAGTAGTGAGTGGCTCTTCAGATAACACAATCAGGTAAGATTGCTAGCTGTTATATCTTGGTGTTTCTCCTCTATTAGTACACTCCTAGATGTGGTTTACTAAATCGTTTGTGTTTAGAATGTGTCAATTCTCAGACACTGTGGTGGACCCTCGTGATGGCAGTCTACATCACGACACCCAAAAAAAAATAGTAATATATATATATATATATATATATATATGTTTATGTATTTGTGTGTCGTGATGCAGGCTGCCATCACGAGGGTCCACCTTATTGTCCTGATGCACCAGCAGTCCATTTCACGTAAGAAGTTGGGCTCTGTGGGATGGCCTCCACCAGAACTAGGCACTGTGTGCTTATTCAGGAATGGATTATGAACCCAACAAACCAGTGCTTAACTAGTAAATGAATGAGTGCTGGTGTCCAGGACGCTGTTCAGAAACATGCAGCCGTAGACCTAAATTCCCCACATGCCTCTTGAATCCATTAGCAGTGACTCCCTTCCCCTTTATCTCACTCTTTCAGGTTACTTTATTCTCCCTTTGTGACATTTTTCTCATCTTCCTCTATCTTTCCGTTTTGTGTGTTTTTCCCGCTCCTACTCGCGTAAATGCTGAAAAATTAATGCTGTTCCAAAATAATGAGTGCCAATGGCCTCCCCCCCCCCAAACTGGCAACCGCTGTCTGAAATTAAGCACTGTCTATAACACTAGAGATATACAATTGCTGTAACTTGTATGTACTTCTGACATTGGGACCCTGTCAAAATTGCAACTTGGGTCTTAAACTCAAAAACACCAAATAGTTACTAGCAACAACGCTGCCGAGAGGTATCTGGGATTGTGTGCACATTAGAGAAATGAGCACAATGTCAAATGACATTCCCAATGGTACATCTGGAAACATGTGACGTGTGCAGCTTTCAAGGCATACTTTAGAGACACGATGGATAAGACACTGATGTTGATATCGACGACAGTATCATCGATGACGATGGTTTAGACGACGGGCTCGTCGACGGGCTTATCGACGAGGGAGAAAACACCAGAAAAACTGGAAGGTGCACGGAAAAAGATAATTACAACGGAAATCACCTCACCGAGTAAGATTACGCCTCTGGTACCATCACACCTGCTGGAGAAGCAGGAATCCGAAGAGGAGGATGAAGGCCCTTTTGGTGATGCAAGTAGCCCTTCACAGTTACATGTGAAATGTCAAGACAATGACTTTGAGGAGGAATACGGGGAGTATCAATACCTTCCCCAACATCAGCATTATCATCAGGGTTACCAGGAAGAGATGGTTGGCATACCATCTTCCTTACTGATGGACCTGCAATTTATGTTGGCGGATTATAGAAAGAGGTTTCCACCAACTCCAGAATCTCAGGAGGTACCAGTACCTGCTCAGCGCCCACGCTCCATTCCAGCTACTCCTGTTAGAAATTGGGAGTTACTGCCAGAGCCCTTACCAAGATCACCTCAACCAATGCCTCAACAGGATCCAGTCACCACGGATGATGACCAAGAAGAGGGTGAGATAACGGACCCTAACAAGGAATTGGATGATTACCGTATCCCTTCTCCTTCTTCTCCCTCTCTAGTGCCGATTGACTCACCGCCGGAGGACATTGGCAGTTTTCATAATTTGATGGAAAGGGCGGCAAAAAGATTTGAACTTCCAATGTCAACCACCCAAACAGAATGCGTTTTATATGATTTCAAGGAGCCGTACTGGAAATCGGTTCGTGCCATCCCAATTGTTAACTACGTTTCGGAGGAAGGCCATGAAGACACCGGCTATGATCATACAGGTGCTCGCCAGGCTAGTGAAAAAGTATAAAGCTCCTTTGGATGCTCCAGCTTGTTTAGTGGGTCATCTCAAACCGGACTCTGTTATATCTCAAGCTGCTCAGCAGAAGTCCAAAAATCCGTCAGCACCGAGTACAACGCCTCCTGACAGAGAGGGTAGACGTTTGGATAATGCTGGGAAAAGATCTTCTTGCATGTCTGCTCTTCTTGTCAAATCTGCGAATGCCCTTGCCATCCTGTGCAGATATGACAGATGTTGGACTTGGCCCTTTTGGCAGGTTCACCCCTGAACTTTTTGCCTTTTAATGTTACATCAGTATAATGATTTCTGGTCTTTGCGCACTTTTGCACTGTGGCGCAGTGTAAAGTGCGTGTGCTCTCTGAGTTCATGTGTGAGATTGGCCTGCCCTCCCATAGGAATGCATGGGGGAAATGTGTGCCCATGGTAATTCCTGATGCGTGGGGAGTGCAAGGTTGAGTTTGGTATGTGCGAACTCGTGAGATTGAATGCTGCGCGATGATGTGTGCGTCTTTAATGTGTCTAGTGTGGAAGTGCCACTTCTAGAAGTTGGTGTGTCTGTGCAGTGAATGTGCTGGCTTGTGATTGGCTGGAGCTGGCTGGTGTGCCTGGCTCCAGAAGTCAGGATGGGTCTGCCCCGATGGTGAATGGGAGATCATCATGTTGATGGCCGGGGAGGAGTGCACCTGGGACCTGAATAGGGCTGGGCTTTCCCCTCACAATGCTGGCTCCACCCCCTGTGGTGTGTCCGATGTCCCTGACCCATCCTGTGAATACGGTACAAAAGGGGGTGGTGATGGACGGAGCATCTGAACCAATCAAACACTCACACCCAGTCAAGAGATCTGGGTTTGATCCATCACCGTTCTTTAGCTCACTCCGCCACCCCAGTTCAGACATGGCTATATGCAAATCAGTCTGACCCTGTGCCTCGTGGGGACAGTCCAGCCCGAACTGCCAAGCCATGCCCTCCCTGGACCGGAAACAAGCTTCCGAGGACCTAAATACTTATCTCAAAAAACAATCTTTTCTATGGTTTCCCTCCAAGACATTCTGCTACTCTTGAACCCAGGGCTCATATGACCACCTTAGGCCTGCAGGGTGTGTATTTCCACATCCCCATACTTCTTTCCCACAAGCAATACCTTCGGTTTTCAGTAGCCGGAGACCATTACCAGTTCAAGGTATTGCCATTCGGCCTCAAATCAGCCCCAAGAATTTTCACATAATGCATGGCTCCAATGGCGGCTTTTCTAAGGAGACAAAGGCACCAAGTGTTTCCTTACGACTGGTTAATCAAAGCGCCTTCTCGAGCATTGGCTCAGTGGTCAACAGTCGCATGCATAGAAATGTTTGCCGAGCTGGGCCTGACTCTGAACACGGAGAAGTCATCCCTCCATCCTGCAAGGAACGTCACGTACTTGGGAGCGATTCTGGACACCACAGTAAACAAGGCGTTTCCTTCTGTGGAAAGACAACGGAGACCAATCTCTCTATCCCAGGCGTTTGCAAAAAGAAAGTGTCTTTCAGTACGCCGTTACAAGTCATTGCTGGGAACAATGTCCTCTTGCATTCCTCTCGTTCCATTCTGCCGATTGAGAATGCATCTGTTGCAGGAGCAACTAGATCGGCAATGGCGTCAAGCAGTGGGATCCTTCCACGACATTGTGAAAATCACACCGGCCATGATTCAAGCGGTGGATTGATGGACTCTGCAATGAAATATCTCAGTCGGTCTTTCCTTCCTTACCGACCCGGCTCCGCTGGTCATTACTACCGATGCATCCCTGGAAGGTTTGGGAGCCTTTCTTCAAGTTCTCCGGGTCAGTGGTCGTTGGAAGTTCCAGGAGCAACAACTTCACATCAACCTACTAGAGCTCAAGGCTGTGAGATTAGCATTGCTGGCTTTCCTGCCGAAAATACAAGGATCAGCTGTACTAATCAGGACAGGCATTACGACAGCAATGCATTATCTCAACAAACACGGAGGTACAAGATCACTCTCCCTGTCTTAGGAAACCCCAAAAATATGGGAATGGGCTGTAATATCTCTAAAAGCGGAACATTTTCCAGGAGATCAGAATGTCAAGGGGGACACTCTGAGTAGGCTTAAATCAATCTGCTACGAGTGGGAGATCAATCAAGATATACTAAAAGAGATCTTCCTAAGATGGGGAGAACCATCAGTGGACCTCTTCGCAACAGCTAAGAACAAAAAATGTTGAGCGGCGGAGAGTGCTCTTCACTCACTAGATGTACAGCGCTGTCTCAAGTTTTATTTACAAAAGACAAAACCTTTCCGAAAGTCTTAAAATTTTTGTTTCTTTTAGTGCACCTAGGAAGGGTTTTCCTCCATCCATAGGAGGGATTGCCCGATGGACTTCCAGTGCAATACCATATTGTCATCAGGCGGTAGAGAAGCCGTTGAATGCACGGGTTCGTGCTCATTCTACAAGAGCAGTGTCCACTTCCACTGCTTTGTTTGCTCGGGTGCCTGTCCAGGATATCTGCAGGGCGGCTACTTGGAAGATTACACACACCTTTACCAGACATTACTGCCTGTATGCAGCCGCTGAGAAGGATGTGGCAGTGGGACAAGCGCGCTGAGAAACCTTTACCAGTGATTGTGAGCCCTCTTTCTCATCCCTCCTTCCTTTATGTGTTGCATATTCACATTTTATTGTTATGCTTTTTGATGTCACAGATTAAGAGTGTTATATATATTTTATTATCTTAATGTTGAAAGTGATCTCAATGTTGGAAGACATCTACAAGTATATATGCTTATAGTGTGCAGTTTTTCAATCCGTATGCTGCCTGAAGTCAGTTTTTCTGCACAATAAAATGTGCTGGTTTACTGCTTGCTATTCTGATTCAGGCATGTGAATCTATGAAAGCTCCAATACTGGAATAAGAAAACAAGTTACTTACCTGTAACTGTAGTTCTCCAGTATCGGAGGCTTTCATAGATTCACATGCGACCCACCCTCCTCCCCTGAGAAACTCACCTTTGGATTTTTGGCACAAAAGATATCTGAGGCACAAGTGCTCAAAAATCTGAGGGGCAAAAGGTTCTCTCAGGAGTGTTCTAGAGGGAGAGAGGTTATGATTGGTTCAGGGACAATTTTGATCTCTTTTACATAACAAGAGTTATGGGTTGCAAAATGGAAATGGGCCTAGGCCTCTTTCTAAGCATTGCTTTTTATATACCGGGGACTCCCATCTCAACGACGGGGAATGATTCAGGCATGTGACTCTATGAAAGCTTTGAATACTGGAGAACTACAGTTACAGGTAAGTAACTTGTTTTCTTCACTTTTCTCTAAGACCCGTTACTCCACTATGCACCCCTCTGCTCTACGCTAGTCCACTATACGTCACTCCACTCTATTCCACTGTACACTGCTCCACTATATGCCAATCTACTCTGCAGGATTCTACTCTGTGGCACTCCACACTATTTCCGACATGCTACTCGACTCAACGGCACTCCAGTCTTCACCATTCGACAGTACGCCACTCCACTCTGCACCATTGTGATCCTCTCTAAGCTATTCCACTCTACACAGGGCCGTAGCTAGAGCTTGTGGCGCCCGGGGCTATCCCTTAGATTGCTGCCTCCATGGGGGGGGGGGGGTGCTGGGGAAAAAGGACGGCGAGCACTTGAAAGAGGTCCGAGAGACACATAGTATTACCGCTAACAGCAATTATTTTCTTACTTTTGGTCCAGCCGCACCTCCTCCGGCTCAGCTGGGAGACCGGGTGGTGTGCTTGGGTATAAAGGTTCCTGCATGAGACTCGTGTACCTGGACATCAGGACATCAGGAACTGTATTTAATGTAGACTGTTCAGTGGGCTATTACTTTTGCGACAGAGATCATTTTCTTACTTGTGGTTCAGCCGCAACTGCGGCTGAGCGGGAAGACATGATGACAGACTTAGACATGGGTGTAAAAGCCCCTGCTCAATAGTTACTTGTCTAGTAGCAGTTTTGACTCTCCATAAAATTGTGCATATAGGGTTAAAATGCATGCTGCAAAGATCAGCTCTTTTGCACCTGTTTCTGGTATTTATAGGTTTCCTTAATCTTTGAATGATTTTGCCCGTGAGAAAGTGTCACTCCTCATAGCTGCCAAGGTTTCAGATTGCTATGAGTGACATTTTCATTACTTCTGTGTAATTATGAGTGACATTCCAACGACTATGAGTGACACTTTCCCGCAAGAAAGATGAAGCAGTGAAGACGATGGAATCATACAAATGTCAGAAATTACACTCATTTGAGCATAGCTGCTAATGTTTCAAATTGCTTATGGGTGAAATTTCATAGATTCAGTGGATTTACGAAACGAAAGACATTTAACAACTCAATGTATGACAGGTAGAGCTACACTTTCTTGCGGCCAAAAATAATGCAATGAAGTCCATGAAAACAGACACATTTCGGAAATCACACTGATTTGAGCAATAAGAAATTCCAACTCAGTAGCATCTGCTTTTAAAGCAATTATTTAATTTTTAAATAATCAGCACCCACCACCCCAACCTCCGCTTCAGGTGTGGCTGAACCACAAAAATCAAAGGGTTCTCTGTGACAAAAGAATGAACCCACTGAGCTATCTACATATAACACAGTTCATTACAATACAATATGCTGGTAACTTTATTTGCAGTATGCATATGAACTCTCTGCTCTACTTAATAGTGAGTGAAAACAGCCATGAGCCAAAAGTCTGACACAGACAGCTCTCCAGCGCGGATATTAATCATCTGCCTTATCTGTGACCAAGCAAGTCTCATACTGCTTGTAGTAACACTGTCAAGCAAAGATATTAAACCCTTTAACTAAACTAGCAGTTTTGATGATTTATTAGTGCAGACAAAACTCGGAGATGGCCTTCATTTACAGCACAGACAACTTTAGTGTACCCATTTACTAGGTGCTATGCTGTGCTGGAGCCCCCTCGCCATTCTCTTAATAAACATTTTGAATTTCAGGAGCAGATTATTAAATTAATATCTGACTTACCTGGTGTGGTCTCTTGATAGAATGATCCACTGAGAGGAGTTGCCTGCGTGCCACAGCAAGATCGTTAGCCTGTCTCTTAAGAGTCCGACAGCGAGCCCTCCCGCACTGTATCCTCAATCTGTGCCACCTGCTCTCACTACGAGACTCACGCTTGCATGGTGAGTCCGGGGCACTAGTTGGGCTCTGACTGCCTGGGCAGGGCACAGCAACAGGATAGTGTCGAGGTCATGAGGTGAACAGGTGATGATCGATTCTCAAACACCGGCTGCAGAGGAACAGCAATTAATTCCTCGGTGCCTTGGGGCCCGGCTGGCGGGCAGAAAATTGAAACATCCTGTTACAGCCTGGGACAACGTAAGGAGGACCTGATAACACCCAGGAACTTTTACAAAAAGTTGGTTTGGCGCTAGTTTATTTTAAATAGCTTCTTTTGAAATAGAAAGCCTACGTTCCGAAGACTAATTAATGCATTTGGTAAGTATGTGCCCCTGCAGAGTGAGTGGAGTTAGAGACGAGTAGCAGCAGCTGCGTCTCCTCAATCCTTTGTCCGTGCACCGGCCCGACTCTCCCGTAGAGAGAGAGAGAAGCTGTCACACCAGCCAGCCTTCGGGGAAAGCACGGAAAATGTGGGAATGAGCCGCCCTTGCCCTGCCACCTTCTAGATTTATATTATAAAAGCAATGCACGGCACTTTCCACTACCTGGAAGTGCTGTGCTTTAGAAATCACACGAGCGCACTTAGGCTTACCAGAGAGCAATTTTAACACCATGCGCAGTGATAAGATCAGTGCCTGCTGCGCCGTGATTTATTTTAACTAGCCGCGCGCCCGCCTGTAACGAGTGGCGCCTGCATCACAACGTCATGAACGTGGTGATTAATCATGCTGAGGCGCATGTCCGGTGAATTTCTGTCTCATTGTAGCACTCTGCCACTCCCACACACAAACTCAATACCTTTGGCAATTTTGAAAGCACTGCAGGCGCTGGTGCACTGGCGCACTAGCAGTTACTAAACAACAAGAAGCAGGTCAGGTGTGCACATTCCACGCAGCTTTGCACTTTTAAACGCGGCCGCGGCACTGGGTCTGGACTCTGTGTTCACAAATAAATTATAAAGGCCGTCTCCAGTGCCGCGGCCGCCTCAAAAATAGTGCCGCCTGGGGCGGACCGCCCCCCCTAGCTACGCCGGTGACTCTACAACACCCCACTCAACTCTAAGATACACAGTTCCACTCTACGACACACTACTCCACTGTATCCCACTCCAGTATATGCTTTTGGACTGCATGCCACTCCACTCTACAGTATTCCACTGTATGCTACTCTGCTCCACGGCACTCCATTCTACGCCACTCCACTGTAAGAGACTCCAATCTACGCCATTCTATGCAATTCCACTCTTTGTCACTTTAGTCTGCGCCACTCCACTTTACGCTATTTAACTGTATGACACTCCACTCTATGGTATTCCACTGTACTTCACTCCACTCTACTCAACTCCATGCCACTCCACTGTACTTCACTTTAAAAGACTGTACTCATCTTAAAGACACTCTACGTCCCTCCACTATACCACACAATACGCCACTCTAGTTTACAACAGTGTACTCCAGTCTACGCGAGTGTACGGCACTCTACTTTAGTCTATGCCACTATACGACACTCTACCCAACCCCCTGTTTTCCACTCCACGCTGAGACACACTACTCCATGTTACACTACTGCACTCCACTATTCCACCTTACGTCACTCAACTCTACGACACTCCATGCCACTCCACTCTAGAACACTTTAATACACTCTGTGATAATCCACTCTACTCCACGCTACAACACTTTCTGACACACCAGTCCACTACATTGTATGACACACCACTTCAGTCTGACAGGTTACACCACTGTATTGTATGTCAGTCCACTCTATTAAACTCCACGCCACTCTACAACATAACTTTCTACTCTGACACTTTACTCTACTCTATGCTTCACCACTCCACTCTGATACTTTACCCCACTCTACGCCACTGTACAATACTCCACTCTATACCACTCCACTCTGTGACACTCTACTCCACTCTATGCAACTTTACACTACAAGACTCTACTACATTCTATGCTACTGTATGACATTCTACTCCACTCCATGCCCCTACGTTACACTGTCCAACACTCTACTCCAAGCAATAAATAAAGAGGACTTTAATTTCTGTTTATCTTGTTCATTTGGTGCTTAAACAAGACAGAGGTCAAATGTCAGGTTTATCTTCTGACATAATATTCTTTTGACATGGGATTGGTGTTTACTTTTATTACTCTGACTCCATATTGAGGAGTTTTTAAAGTGAATTATATGACAATCTTAGGATGTTGTTCTTTTGCCACACACAACAAAATCTAAAGGCCTATAAATAAACTGTATGCATTCAGCAGTTAGGGAAACAAAAATTTAGTACATTTTTTAATAGGATCAAAACACATAAAGACACTTTAATTGGTGATGCACAAATGATAAATATTCACAGAAACCTAATTTCCACACATCATTTGCGTACAATATAGTTTTATCAGTAGAAATGTATGTCTGTGCAAAGTTAGTGGTCATTTCAATGGAAAGTGTGCGGTCTGTTAATGACAGTGCTCTACCAAAGGATACTTGAGTTACATTAAAAAAACACTACTTATGTCCCTTAAAGGTAGGTGTGTCGAGAAAATTCATAAAAGGTGGGCTGTGGTTCTAGAAAGTGTGGGAACCACTACTGTACTCCACACTCTGCCCCTACATTCCACTGTACAACACTCTACGAGACTTTCCAGCACTCTACACAACACCACTGTATTCTACGACATCCCACTTCACTCTGACATGTTACTCCACTGTACGCCATGCGACTCCCCTTATTATATGAGACATCACTGTAAGACACTCTCCTGCACTGTACGACACTCTTCTACACTGTACTGTACAAGACTTCATTTAAAACCCCACTAAACAACACTAGGCTCTATGATTTGAAACACAATTGTTTTTTAAACGATTCAAATTCAATGATAAAAACATTATCATTAACGTTATAGTCAGGAAAAATGTATTTATTTTTTCAATACAAACCAAACTTAAATTACCCAAACGTTAGAAATTCTGAAGTTAGAGTTATACCTTAAATTTAAAATGTACATACCACCTTTAAATGACTATAAATGTATTTATTTTCTCTGTACAAGCCAAAAAAAGTACACAAACATTAGAATTTTCAAAGTTATAGTTATAAATTAGATTAACAATTTACGCACCACCTTCAGATTATTTTATTTCGGTCACCTCCATACATGGTGTAGTGAAGTTGGAAACCACACTACCTTAACTATAACTCTCACCTTCTCCATGCACTGCTTATACCATTTCATATTACATCACTTATACTATCTGAAATTATAGCATTCATAACAACACTTATGACATCACAAATCACATAATTTGCCACAACACAGAACATGGTAGAGTGGCGATTCATAGTTAATGTTGTGTGGCTACCGAGTTCACTACACTGTGTATGGAGGTATGCAAGTTGTATTCATTTGGAGGTGATGCGTAACAGAACTAGTTACTGATGCTGTTCATGAAAGGCATTCACAAGTGATGCACTTTTTAGAATCACAGCAAGAAAGTCCTGCATTTATTACAGCTTGCTTGAGTACAGCTCTTACATTAACAGATCGTAAATTGGGAACTCTGTGGTAAGCAATGGATGGCAGTTTTGAAAAATCCGTTTGCAGTTTTTTTTCAAGTAGATGATCAAATGAACATATTTGGGAGCTGATGAATGATAGTCAACCACAAATGGGATTTTTTCACGTGAGTCTGCTGTTCGTATTTCAAATAAGTTCTTCCCATGGTAACTGCAAAAACATGTCCGTTTGTTGCTGTATGATATGCAGAAGATAGCTTTGCATTTTAAATAATCTCTTTCTTTCTGCTGTTGGTATTCCAGATGAGTGCTTCCCTAGATACCTGCAAAGTCATGTTAGTTTGTTGCTGTATGATATGCAGAGGATAGCTTTGCATTTGAAATAATCTAGCAAGCTCCTTTAGATGTGTTTCAAGGTTGTCCTCCGTGTTGCAAATGTGTCCTATTTTCAGTGCTTGGTTGTAGATGATGCTGAGTTTATAGTGATGTGGGCGATATTAAGACCAGTTTAGATACTAATGTACATCTGTAGGCTTGTGGTATAGATCAGTTAAAAAATGTTTGTTTAAAAACGGTGAGTAGCACATCCAGAAAAGGGGCATGATGATTCGGTTTGGTATTGCTTCTGGTGAATTTGATGGTAGGATGAATACTGTTGATATAATATGTAAATTCTTAATTTTTTCTACTCCTGCATTCCATATTATAAATATGTCATCAATGTATCTGAGGGTCTTATTATGAATTTGGGGGTGTGGGAGCAGAGCTGCCGCCCTTCTCCCAAACTGCCACCCTGCTCCCACACTGCCTGCCCTCACCCACAATGACACCCCACTCCCACACCATCAAAGCCAAGACAAACTGTCCGCCAGATTATGACTAGTTAAGTCGCTGGCAGGCAACTCTTTGGCGTTCCCACGGTGATGCCTTTAAAATAGGCACAGCACTTGGAACGTCAAAGCATGTTCCTGCACGGACCGAAATGCACAATGTTTTGCATTTTGTTCTGTGCAGGGGGGCACACTATGGTCCCCCCTGCATGCACCCCATGGTGCAGACGCACCCTTTGTTTCCTCACCGCCACACTTTTCATGGCGGTGAGGAAACTTGTAATATTGACGGGCCGCAGCAGCCCCGCCAAGCATATTGCAGCCTGAGGACTGCTGTGCAACTGCCAAGGAATGGTGGTTCCTTGGTGGCTGCTGTGGTTGCAGCGGGCCGCTACAGTGAGTCTGGTGGTCTTTGGGCCTTCAGACTCATAATAAGGGCCTTAGCCATAATAGTAATTTGATGCTAGAAGTAGCAAGTATATAGTCCTTTAATTTGCCCACAAAGAGGTTTGTGTAGGATGGAGCCAATCCAAGTGCCAATGGAAGGCCCTTTGTAATGATGATGAATTCCAGGAAGCAGAGCTGCTTTAAGAAAAAGTTTATTCCATGTGTACAGGAGCCCACAAAGTGTGTCTGCGTCCTGTGGTTTTCCAGCCACAACTGACAGGCTCTTGTTTTTGGAACCCACAGATTGATTCAGCAGATGATCTGAATAAACTTTTACAGTCTTTCCCAGAGGTGTTTGATTCTAAAATTGGTAACAATACCAAGTTTGAGCATCCCAAAAAACGCAAAAGAATGCCAATTCCTCTTGGTGTGCGGTAGGATCCTGAACAATTCTTGGATAAATTGGTGAAAGATGGTGTAATCACATTTACTGAATAATCAGAATGGCTCAAATGCGGGCAGATGCGTGAAGGATGCTAATGAGTGGAGCGGAGCCCAATGACGTTGGGCAGGGGTGTGGCATGAGGCTCACAGTGAATTTTAGGTGCTTGTGCCCTTTCTGAAACGCGGTTCACACAGTGTCAAAATATGCTGTATACACAGTCCCCACAGTGCCAACCCTTGTTGCTGAAACTCCTAATCAGGAGTGAATTCCAGGGTGCACTCAGGCAGACAAACAGCCTGCCTCCACAGGTCTCGCAGTCTTAGTGTGTGCGACATGACAAGGGTCTGGAATTGTAGAAAATAAAGTTGAGCTCCTGCAGTTCCTTTCATGGCCATATGTAATGATGTTAAATGCCAGGAAGCAGAGCTGCTTTAAGAAGATTTTTTTCCATATGTGCAGGAGCCCACGAAGTACGTCTGTGGTATTCCAGCCACAACGGACAGTCTCATGCTTGTGCACCTGCATGGTTCCTTTCATCATATATTTGTTTCTAACACACCATTACTCTCTCGTAACTGCAGGTAGTGTTTTCATTGAAGGTAACATTGTTGGGTTTAAGGATAACTCTTGCAAAGTTGGTAAGCACTTTGGTTAATGGCTTTTCACAATTCTTTTATGAAGAGCTTCAGCTCATGCCATAAGACCACCCTCATGTGGTCTGTTGGTGTATAATGATATAACGTCAAATGTAGCGAGAAGGGTGTTCTCATTAAATGTGTAGGTTTGGGTTTGGTTTAAGTTTTCAACATGTGAAGAATGTGACCAGAATCCTTAACAAATAATGGAAGCTTCTGGACAATGGGCTGGATGTGCAGGCCAACAAATAAAGATAGTCTCTCAGTGGCTGTATCTCTGCTAGGGGTGATGGGATGGCAAGGATTGTTCATTATTCATTTTGGGAAGTATAGAAAATCTCCCAGGTCTTGGTTTAGGATGAACAAGCATACCTGCTTCCTTTTCATCAATGAAATTTAAGCTCCTATACTTTACAATCATGTTCTTAATTTCTTTGTTCAAGTCTTCTGTGGGATCAGTTTCTAAAGGTATGTAAGTGTTGGTATCCATTAGTTGTCTCATTCCTTCTTCGTTATAATCACTTACTTTCATAGCAACCACTGCACCACTTTTGTTTGCCAGTTTTATAATGGCATCCATCCTGTACTGCATGTGGTGGAGAGTGTTTCTTTCTTCTCTGGTAATGTTGTTGAAAATCCTTTTAGATGTGGATTCCTTGATGAGGTTGTTGACAGATAAAATGTACATATTAAGTACAGGAGTTATACCACATTGGAGAGTCCATGATTTGTTGTGGCAGAACTTCTTCAATGAATCTGGAAGATAGCTTGACAGATCAACATCAGAATTATTGTTAAAGAATTATGCAAGTCAGCATCTTCTCTCAAAGGTTTTTAGATCTCTCATCATGTTGGCAGTATTATGGTCCTTCGGTACAGAGCAGAAATAGAGGCCGTTGCTTAAGAGCTGTATTTCACCTGGTGATAGGAGCCCTCCTGTTACGTCAACAACACTGTCAGAGTTCTGGAAGGGTTGTAGCTGGCTGGTGCTATCAAGTATTTGCAGTTACCTAGGCAAGCATTATTTATTTGGAATACCAACAGCAGAAACAAAAGTGACAGAATCGCACTTGTGGCTATCATCCATCATCTCCCAACTACAAAATCATAATGTAAAATGAATATCCCTTAATATCCATTTGTGAAAAACTGCATATGTTTTCTCAGAAACCGCCAGCCATTACTTACTGCAGAGCACCCAATGTTCGATCTCCTATTATGAGAGCAGAACTCAAGCAAGCTGTAACAAATGCAGGGTTTCATTGCTGTGATTCCAAAAGGTGCATCACGTGAATACCTTTTACAACTATTGTCAGTAACTAGTTCTGTTAAGAGCTGGACCTATGGCATAAGATAGCATCTTACATGTTGCTGAACATGCATTATTTTTGTGGTTCAGCACCAACAGCAAAGCTGTAAAAATCAATATGTTGGCCAAACAATGAATGAACTTTGTGTACAAGTCAGGCAACACAAATCAGCAATAATTCGTAAGAACCCTGTAGCCAATCATTTTAACTTTGTGGACCATTTGCTAGCAGATTTGAAGATTTTCCTAGTGGAACATGCCTTAAAGGAAGAACTACTGGACTCCAGAGAAATCTTCTGGATGTACTGTTTAAAATCATTACATCCAGATTCTAAACATCACAATATTTTTCTTTTAAATTAAAGCACTTCAGTACACTACTCAAAAACAACCTCTAAAACCCTATTAAAAAATAGCATAAATAAGATATACAATAAATAATAGACGTAAATTAAATTATAAAAACGAAATTTAAAATTTCTATTTCAGTTAAAAATGACATACACTACCCATTATTATAACCCTATAAACCTTATGAAAGACAAAAGACCAATGAAAAAGTAACATAAATAACATGCAAAATTAATAGAAACATTAAATTGAGTTAAAACTACAAAAACAATTTAAAAAATGAATTATAATCAACAATTTATTACACTAACAACCCAACTTCCTGTAAAACCCAAAAAACAATGAAAACAAGAAACCCATAACATATGAAAGTAATTAAAAAAATTACAATTACAAAAACAAAACTATAAAAATGATTAGAATTAACAAAATGTATATACTAAGCATTCAAACGCCAGTAAAACCCAAAAATCCAAACTACAAGAATATTATATATGTATATTTATTTTATTATTCATATTTTTATTTTTTAAACTATAAAATTCTCAAAAATATTTATAAAATTTCAAAAATATAAATAAAGAAATCATACACCCAGAAACCAACATAATGAACAACCCCAAAATAAATAAAGATAATTAATGTAAAATATTTATTGAAAATACCAAATATACATTTCTAAACAAATATTTAAAAAACATACTATTTGATCCAGTAACTACACAGAAACTAGACCAATTAATAAACATGACTTTTTTTTATATAAATTAAAAAAAGAATAAATATAAACTTAAAAAAATGTAATTACATAAACTACCCACCCAAACCCCAAAATAACCACAATCCGAATAAATACCAAAAAACAAATATTAAACAATTACTGCAACTAAAATAATTCAGACATTTAAAAACAATTCAATCAATCAATCAATCAATCATGCCATTTGTATAGCGCACTACTCACCCGGGAGGGTCTCAAGGCGCTTGGGGGGAGGGGTATGCTACTTCTCGAACAGCCAGGTCTTGAGTTGTTTCCTGGAGGCGAGATGGTCCTGGGTCAGCCGAAGGTGGATGGGGAGGGAGTTCCAAGTCTTGGCAGCCAGTTAAGAGAAGGATCTTCCTCCGGCGGTGGCTCTTCGGATGCGTGGTACGGCTGCGAGGGCGAGGCTGGTGGACCGTAGCTGGCGGGTGGGCGTGTAGAAGGTCAGGCGGTCGTTGAGGTACTTGGGGCCCAGGTCGTGGAGAGACTTGGGTGCGTGGGTGAGGAGCCGTAACGTGATCCTCTTGTCGACGGGGAGCCAGTGCAGGTTCCTCAGGTGGCTGGAGATGTGGCTGCGTCGGGGGACATCCAGGATGAGTCGGGCGGAGGCGTTCTGGATACGCTGGAGTCTTTTCTGTAGCTTGGCTGTGGTTCCGGCGTAGAGGGCGTTTCTGTAGTCCAGTCGGCTGGTGACGAGTGCCTGGGTGACAGTCTTCCTGGTCTCCGTCGGGATCCAGCGGAAGATCTTGCGAAGCATGCGCAGGGTGTTGAAGCACGATGAGGAGACAGCGTTGACTTGTCTGGTCATCGAGAGGGAGGGGTCCAGGATGAAGCCCAGGTTGCGTGCGTGGTCGGTTGGCTTGGGTGCGGTGCCCAGGGCTGGGGGCCACCAGGAGTCGTCCCAGGCGGAGGGCGAAGATCCCAGGATGAGGAGTTCCGTCTTGTCCGAGTTCAGTTTCAGGCGGCTGTCCTTCATCCACTCGGCGACGTCTTTCATCCCTTCGTGTAGGCAGGTTCTGGCGGTGTCGGGGTCTCTGGTGAGGGAGAGGATCAGCTGGGTGTCGTCGGCGTAAGAGATGATGTTGAGGTTGTGCTGGCGTGCGATGGCTGCGAGAGGTTTCATGTAGATGTAGAAGAGGGTGGGGCTGAGTGAAGATCCTTGCGGGACGCCGCAGATGACTTCGGTGGCCTCGGAGCGAAACGGGGGGAGGCGGACTCTTTGTGTTCTTCCGGCAAGGAACGAGATGATCCACTCCAGTGCCTTCTCTTGGATACCGATGTTGCTGAGGCGCTGGACTAGGGTGCGGTGGCAGACCGTGTCGAACGCAGCGGAGAAGTCCAGGAGGATGAGGGCCACTGTTTCCCCCTTGTCGAGCAGGGTCCGGATGTCATCGGTGGCTGCGATGAGGGCGGTCTCGGTGCTGTGGTTGGCTCTGAAGCCGGACTGCGAGGGGTCGAGGGATCCGTTCGTCTCGAGGAAGGCGGTCAGCTGTCTGTTGACGATCTTCTCGATGACTTTAGCAGGAAAAGGGAGGAGCGAGATGGGGCGGAAGTTTTTGAGATCGGTGGGGTCCGCTGTAAGTTTCTTCAGGAGGACGCTGATCTCGGCGTGCTTCCAGCTCTCCGGGAAGGTGGCGGTGTTGAAGGAGGCGTTGATGATGTTCCGGAGTTGGGGTGCGATGGTGGAGTCGGCCTTGTTGAAGACGTGGTGTGGGCAGAGGTCGGTCGGTGATCCGGAGTGGATGGTGTTCATCGTGCGGGCTGTGTCTTCGGTGGTCACCGTGGTCCAGGTGCGAAGGGTGGCGGTGGGGGGCGTTGGTTCTACGGTTGGGTGTGTGGGTGGGGCGCCGAAGCTGTTGTGGATGTCGGCGATCTTGCGGTGGAAGAACGAGGCGAGGGAGTCGCAGAGGTCTTGTGACGGAGTGATGTCGTTGGTGCCGGTGCTGGGGTTGGAGAACTCCTTGACGATAGTGAAGAGTTCTTTGCTGTCGTGGGCGTTGTTGTCCAGTCGTTCCTTCAGGGATTTCTTCTTGGTGGTGCGGATGAGCTGGTGGTGCTTGCGGGTAGCGTGTTTGAGGGCGGTCATGTTGTCGGTGGTCCGGTCGAGGAGCCAGGCTTTCTCGAGGGTGCGGCAGGTCTTCTTGGAGTCCTTGAGGTCGTCGGTGAACCAGGATGCCTTCTTGCTTCTGGGTTTGCTGGGAGGGTTCTTTAGTGGCGCGAGGTCGTCGGTGCAGGCGGTCAGCCACTGTGTGAAGTTGCGGGCTGCTTCGTTGGGGTCTGTTGTGTTGGCGGGTGGGCTCTGGCTGAGGGAGGTGGTGAGCTGGTCTGCGGTGATCTTGCTCCAATTCCTGTGAGGTACCTGTTGCGGATGGTGGTGGGTCGTGGATCTTTTGAAGCTGAAGTGGACGCAGCTGTGGTCGGTCCAGTGGAGTCCGGTGGCGTGGCTGAAGGTGATGTACTTGCTGGAAGAGAAAACGGGATCAAGCGTGTGGCCGGCGTAGTGGGTGGGGGTGTTGACCAATTGCTTGAGTCCGAGGTTGGCGAGGTTTTCCAGCAGGGCGGTGGTGTTGCGGTCCTTGTTGTTCTCCAGGTGGAAGTTGAGGTCCCCGAGGAGGATGTAGTCGGAGGAGTGGAGGGCGTGCGGGCTGATGAAGTCTGTGATGTCTTCGCTGAATTGTGTGCGTGGTCCCGGGGGTCTGTAGACGAGGGTGCCTCTGAGGGTCGGCTTAGGGTCGGTTTGAATCTGGAAGTGGAGATGTTCGGCTGCGGCGAAGGAGTCGTTGGCGTCGGTCGTGATGCGGATGGTGTTCCTGTGGACGATGGAGATGCCACCTCCGGTCTGGTTGATACGGTCCCTCCTGATGATCTTGTACCCGTCCGGTATGGCGATGGCGATGGCGATGTCGGGTGCAGAGGAGGCGTTCATCCAGGTTTCCGTGAGGAAGGCGACGTCCGGTGATGTAGCGTCGAGGAGGTTCCAGAGTTCAACGGCGTGTCTGTGGACGGAGCGGGTGTTGATCAGGATGCACTTGAGGTGGTTGCTGCTGGTGTTTGTCTTGGCGGGTGCGGGGCAGGTTCGGAGGCAGGTGAACTTGCAGGTGCAGCAGGTGAAGGGTCCGTGGGTGCGTCTCGGGGTGGCTCGGCAGCAGGCGTGGGTCCAGCCGGCATTGAGTGCGTTGAGAAATTAGAAATGTAAATATATTTAATACACTACCCACCCTAATTCTCTACAATACCCAGCACCTCGAAACAAATATCACTTTGTTTTTGATATATTATTAATTTATATAAAATGTGTGTATATATTTTTTGAAACTACAACAGACCTATTAAACATATATGAACACATTTAACATCAAAAGAAGCAATATCAAATTTAAATATGAATCAATATATTTTTATGACACACAAATTATAAAACAGCATTTAAGTTTTAGATATTTAAATCTTTGATAATATTGTACAAAATGGAAAAGCAATATACTTAACCAATGATAATGCTTACCTTGATACAATGACACTGTTGATATTTAGTACTATAGATATTCCGGCTACGAGAGTAAGGGTGCACACCATGTGAAGTGCTTACTTTCTTTCTTTTACCTAGGCAGACCAATGTTGATTTAGTTCTATGTTTCCATGTTCTTGCAATTTTGCACATTTACATATCATATGTAGCATAGTCCCTGTAGATTTGTAGCATCTTGCCTGTAGTCCTCAACTTGAATTTGATGTATGGCAGTTTAAAATCAATCCTTTATTCCTCTTTGGCGGATAGTGTTTTCTACCACCTCCTGTGGAGTGTTAACTACAGGAAAATATTCTTCACCTAATTATGAGTTCTCGCTTTCTCTTGGAATTCATAGTTATATGTGGGCAATTGACATTGGGCAGCTCCCTCTGCAGAGGATAATAATCACTGCTAACCCCTCAAAGCAAAGTGCAATATGTTTTAAGGATAAGTATTCTTGAAAATGACATCAGATCATTTATTACATAATTTACACAAGAACAAAATTTTAGTAAGTAAATCTCATTACAAATTGAAAAACTGGATTACTAAAATAAAAATATAATCAAATAGACTAGAATTACCGCAAAAAAATTTAGGTTGTTAAAAAAATATGTATATAGTTAAAAATATTTATAATGGTTTGTAAAAGATTTTCAATAGCTCTCACAATTTTATACCAGCTCATCCAAGCTTTTTTCAAATCACAAAAACTTTGAAGGTTTGAATAACTTCTTTTCATATTTATAGACTGCTATGATTTACCTCCAAACTTTTGACCTTTCCTTTTGTTTAAGCAAAGACAAACTCTCAATAGAATTTAGCCATTTTTTCAAAATCAGAACCTTTCTTCAATCCTGCTTTCTCACTTGCCACAACATTCTGTATATAAATATATATATTTATTTAAAGATTAACAGATCCACAACAGCGGATAAGGTATAGTACACTCAACGTGTAGGAACAATAAAGACAATATTATGATATACAAATGTAGGAGTGGAACACTCTGTAGTATAGTACCCAGTACAAAGATGGGAGTAGTCAATATATGTCTTTAAGAATGATCTTGTTATAGCTCTTCATGTTGGGTGTTGGAACAGTAACCATACAGTTTGGAAATGTTTTGTAGCATCTTGCAATTCGTAAATAAATTTTTCATAAGAGACAGTCTTATGAAAAATTTATTTACAGTCTTATGGGGTAAGGAGAACATGGCGGCCGCAGGCTAGCGCGGCTCACACGCCCAGAATCGGCTCTCCTGACTTCCACCCCACTCTGTCTAGTGAGACTATGCCTCAAGACGGCGGTTTTCTAGTCGGAACATAAATTAGGGGAATCGGTACGATAGGATGCGGATACATCGTACAACATAGAAGCTGGGCTGAAAAATAAAGTTTGAAGTAAGAGAGGCATTGAGAGTGGAAGCTCTTTTGTGTAACTCACTGCAAAACTAACCTCCAGTCTCGATCGATGTGCCTGCCTGCTGCGACCCGCCCTCTCCCCACCGCGTTCCTGCCTCGGTGGAAACAAGCAGCCTTGGAGCTCAGGCGTGGCCGCACGTCGGCTGCCCAGGTGCTCTGAGGAGCCGTGGTTGCAGAACGGAGGAAGGGGGGCTTTGCAGAAGACCACGTTGTAGTGCTAAATCCGGGTAAGTCAGCCAACGAATCTCATGCAGCAGCCAGCGATTTTCATGCAGCAGCAGGTTTAAATGGGAATGTGAGCGGAGGTACTCCAGCGTGCTCGGATGACATGCAGACCTCTGGTCTACAGATTGTAAAGCGGCCAGTAACTCCAGTGCGGGAACGGACTCTGAAAGGAAGAGTAAGCCCGTGCCCTCAAGGTGTACCAGGAGGGGGACTAAGAAATCAGATAAAGGGCCCAGGGGATTAAAAAAAACAGCTTCAGGGGTGCTCCAAGAAAGCAGGGCAGAGTGTAATTAATACTGCTACTGCTACTGGGGGGAAGGAACATACTTCAGCAAAAGGCAGTGCCCCCCCCGGAGGCGGTTAAAGACGTTAAAGAAATTAAGCAGAAGGGGGCAAAAAGTCAACCCCCAAAGAGATCCAGTAGCATTACACCATCTCTACGCTCATTCTTCAAAGTGCTGCCACAAGTATTGAATATTACATCAGAGATGGCGACTGCTGTAACAGGGAGCCCAAAGGCGCAGACAGAGTTAACGTCAGTAGTTGCACCAACACCTACACCCAAGTTTGATTCCAGGTCGACGGAGATGACGGCTCCTTTAGGGTTATCACTCCCATTAGCCAACCCTGTACCCTGCACAGTAGCTAAAACAGTAACTGGGTTAGTGGAGCCCCCCCCCCCCCGCCTGTTCGCAACATAGAGGTCGCTGCTGCAAGTAACCAGCAATCCCAAGGAGCCCAAGGGTCCCAGGGGCCCCATGGGGGGGTCGTACTAAATGAGTAGCGACGCCGGATGGCGGGAGGGGCAGTTTGGAGGGCCCTGGAGTTGGGAATACACTGGAGGCTTTGGTAAAGTCAATAAGTGCAATGAGGGAGGAAATCCGTGCTGCTTTTGCAGTTTCTAAGATAAATCAGAACGAAATCAGAGCATCCTTTGAGATGCTGGAGCAAAAGGTGGATGGTTTATGCACAAGGACAGAGGCGTTGGAGAGTTCTGTGGGATCATTGACATCCAATCTTGAAATAGCCAGATCTAAAATCCAAGCGCTGCAAAGAGATGGGGAGAGTATGCGAGAGCGAGTTGAAAGTTTGGAAAATTATTCCCGGAGAAATAATTTGCGACTTTTAAAGATTCCGGAAGGGAAAGAGGGCACAAATCTTAAAAGCTTTGTAATCAAGATCCTAAAAGACTCTCTTAATCTGGAGGAGTCAGCTGAAGAGCTAGACAATAACATCCAGCGAATCCATCGTGACCCATTCCGTTTAAAGCCAGGAAGAGACAAACCCAGAAAGGTTTTGATTAACTTCCAGACGTTCTCACTTAAAGATAAGATCTTGAACCTCGCAGTGAAAGCCAGATCATTACAGGGCCCGGACTTCTCTTTTGAGGTGCGGTCAGACCCATCTAAGACCACTCTTGATAGGCAATGGGAGTTGGGGCAGCGCATGGAAGAATTTAGAGCGTTAGGTGCCTCTGTTCAGATGAGGTTCCCAGCCTTTTTACGTATTATGTATAATAATAAAATGCATAATATCCGTTCACCCCTGGAAGCAGATGAATTATTAGCATCTATTAGAGACCAGGCCCAGAGTAAAAGATAGTGGGTTATGTGGGTCCGATCAGGCTAATTGCCAATATAAAATTTGGCTGGTCTTTATTAACTCAGTCATAGAATCTCTAGCCCAGAACTAAAATGGGTAAAAACATGGTAGGGGGAAAAGAAAAAGGGAAGGGAAAAGGAAAGGGGAAAAGGGGAGTAGGAAAGAAAGATAGAAATATATATAGTATGTGATAGATACACCTGCATTCATATACTATATGATAGATACACCTGCATTCACAAAAATAAAATATATATAAAAAGAAATATAGAAGGAAAGAAGGTTTTTTTTTTTTGCTCCTCTAGCCCTTTATTTTTTTTTATTTTCTTCTTTTTTTTAGCACAAGGGGGGGGCAGGGGGTAGGGGAAGCACAATTTAAACTAAAACCCAATAATGTATGTATGTATGTGTATGTGTATATGTATGTATATGTATGTATGTATGTATGTATGTATATGTGTATATACATATATATATGAATCCGTGTATAATTAAAGGTGTAGGTAAAGAGGAGAATTGATGATAATAGTAAGAACAATCTATGCACTAAATTCCCTGCACCTTATAGGGGTCTTATCCCACCACAATTCAAGTTCCCCCTCGATATCCCTTAATATCCATACTGGTTTGGTGTCTGTTGACAGACTATACTAGCAGGGTGGAGGTAAGGTTGGAGAGCTGTCGTGGGTGTAAATCTGGCCATCCACCAGGTCAGTGTAAGTAGGGGAGGGTTTTCCCAGGGAGGGTGGGAGCAGGGGGGGAGGGGAGAAAAACAAAAAATCCTCATAAGTCCGCCTCTTATTTTATAGGATGTTTGTCCCTGAAATCTGTACAACATCAGAAGCATAAACGGCCAATCTCAGGATTCCCGCAGGAGCTGTTGGGGAAGGTAGATGTGAGGGGTGTAGTGGTGGCATCATGACAGTCCTCCACTATATGTCGTAGAATATTAACGGTCTGCGAGTGAGAAGAAGGCGGGAACGCATAATGCAATATTTGAGGGACTCCCCTGCGCAGATCATTGCCATTCAGGAATCACATCTCCTCAAAATAGAGGCAGTGGAGATATTCAAAAAACAGAGATGGGTTGACAAATTTTGTTCAACTGATCACAATGCTAATATTAGGGGGGTTATATGTATTTTTAAGAAAGCTGCTAAAGCCCAAATCTTGGAGCTAATAAAAGACCACACAGGGAGATGGCTGATATTGAGAGTTCAGTTGGTGGGTCAACGTTACACCTTGGTGGGCTACTATGGCCCAAATTCAGATGACCCATCACATATGGATGACATTAGGAATCACCTGATACTTTTTCAGGATCCGGTGATTTGGATGGGCGACTTTAATATCGTGCTGAACTCTAAGCTAGATAAATCGGCAAATTCGAGGGCCTGTAGTTCACCAAAGTCGAGGCGAACTCTTACAGCAATCATGACTCATCTAGGCCTGGCGGACCTATGGCGGGAAAGAGCAGGCAGTAAAATTGGGGCTTCCTATCGGAACAGTCGTTTCAAGCATGTGTCTAGAATCGACTACGCTTTGTTCTCTTACAACTTGAAAGACACCTTAATAGCGATAGAATATCTCCCGTCTCACCTGTCAGACCATTCGGCTCTTGTCTTCTCATTTACAACCAACAGTAGGAGGGAACATCCATCTTGGTCTTTTGATCGGACACTCCTACTTGATGAAGGTGAAGTGAATTTCCTGGCCGCAGAAACAACTGCTTTTTTTAAAATTAATCTTGAGTCCTCCTCTCCGGCAGTGGTTTGGGAGACCTTTAAGGCCTTTACAAGGGGATGTATAACAAGTAGGTCCTCATATCGGAGTAAAAAATATAAAGATATGATAGCCAGTTTGGAACAGGAAATGAAGGGCATTGAGTCCAATCTAGGTCAGTCTCTAGGTTCTCCTGAGGAGCTGTCCAAATTGGCTCAGTTAAAGCTCCAATTAGAAAACATTTTACAAGAGAGGGTTAATAAAAGATGGAAAGCAAGCAAGATCTCACATTTTGAGTTCGGAGAGGCCGCGGGTAGAGTATTGGCGTGGAAAACAAAATCTGACCAAGCTCTGAAATACATCAGAGAAATCAAGGTGGAGGGGGAGGCGGCACCAAGGACATCTAATCAAGAGATAGGTAAAGCCTTTTATGAGTTCTTTGAGGCAATCTACAGGGAAGAGTTACCGGATGACCAGACAGCACGAAACACGTGGCTGGAAGGAATATTGCTCCCAACCCTATCAACAACACAGAGTAACAGTTTAGAGACTGCAATAACGGAGGTAGAAGTAAAGGAAGCAATACGGCAGGTAAAAAAAAGGAAAGCATCTGGCCCAGACGGTCTTCCTGGGGAGATTTATAAAGTCTTGGGGGAGAACATCGTCCAAGTATTGACGTCCCTTTTTAACGGTATCCTTAGGGAAGAAAAGCTACCACCAAAATTGTGGGGTGAGGCCACAATTGTCCTCATTCCCAAACCAGGGAAGGATGTATCAGATTGTGGGTCTTACAGACCAATATCATTGCTGAATAGCGACTATAAGATCTTCGCCGCCATAATGTCAGCAAGACTGGGAAACGTAATAGGCTCCATCATCCACCACGACCAGAAATGTTTTATTAAGGGGCACCATCTTGCAGACCTCACGCATGATTTGGTAGGGGCCATTGATATTGCCTCGGCTTTCTCCCTTCCATTGGCCACCTTAACCCTTGACGCAGCAAAGGCCTTTGATAGGGTCAACTGGCCCTATCTAAACGAGGTATGAAAAAGGTTTAACTTCGGGAAGGGCTTTTGAGAACTATTGCCCTGCTCTATGGAGCCCCTTCGGCTAGACATTTGATTAACGGGATCTTGACAGAACCCTTTAAGATTAATAGAGGTACGAGGCAGGGCTGTCCGCTCTCTCCCCTCCTTTTCAATTTATATATTGAACCGTTTGCCCAGGTTTTGCGAGCAGACGAAAATATACCATCATTTAAATTTAAGGAGTGGTAGAGACGGACAGCATTATATGCTGATGATATTTTAATCTTTACCTCGGATCCGGTATTGTCCTTCCCTGCTGTAATTCAAAGGGCTGTAGAGTTCGGTAAGATCTCGGGCTATAGTATCAACTCAGTAAGACCGAGGTCATGGTATGGAATATTCCGGACCCACGGTTAGGCATAAACATTACCACCTCTATGCGTTATCTCGGGATCCGTATCACCCAAGACATCGATACCATTGCCCAAACTAATTTAGATCGAGTCTCCAGGGAATGTAAGGGCCTACTGAAATCCTGGACTCACCTGCCACTTTCTATAAGGGGTAGGGTGAACCTAATAAAAATGTCTATCCTTCCTAAGTATATATTTCTTTTTGGTGCCATTCCTTTGGGATTTGATGTGAAGATGTTGGACAGGTGTCAGCGAGAGATTAACTCCTTTATTTGGAATTATAAATCCACCAGAATTGCAGAATTGTAGGGTGAACCTAATAAAAATGTCTATCCTTCCTAAGTATATATTTATTTTTGGTGCCATTTCTTTGGGGTTTGGTGTGAAGATGTTGGACAGGTGTCAGCGAGAGATTAACTCCTTTATTTGGAATTATAAATCCACCAGAATTGCAGAATTGTAGGGTGAACCTAATAAAAATGTCTATCCTTCCTAAGTATATATTTATTTTTGGTGCCATTTCTTTGGGGTTTGGTGTGAAGATGTTGGACAGGTGTCAGCGAGAGATTAACTCCTTTATTTGGAATTATAAATCCACCAGAATTGCAGAATTCTCATCAGAGAAACGAGGAAAAAAGCGATTGAAGACAGAATCTCCACCCACACACACAACAGCAAGGAACTCTTCAGCATCATCAAGGAGTTCGCCTAACCCACCAGCGAGTCTACCGACATCCCTCCCTCACAAGACCTCTGCGACAAACTCAGCACCTTTTTCCACCACAAAATCAAGAGCATCTACGACAACTTCGACGAAGACAACCAACACACTGAACCCTCACCAACCACCCCCGACACCCGTAAACCAGCGATTGATGACTGGACAGCCCTCACCACTGAAGACACACTGAAGACAATGAAGTCAATCCACTCAGGGGCCCCCATGGACCCCTGCCCCCACCACATCTTCAACAGAGCCGCCGACACCATCGCACCCATGCTCTGCCACATTATCAACCGCTCCCTGGCGACTGCCTCGTTCCCCGATGACTGGAAACACGCCGAGGTGAACCTCCTCCTAAAGAAACCCTCAGCGGACCCCACCGACCTCAAAAACTACAGACCCATCTCCGTGCTCCCGTTCCCAGCGAAAGTCATCGAGAAAGCCATTAACAGCCAACTCGCCACATTCATTGAAGAACACAACATCCTCGACTCCTCCCAATCCGGCTTCAGAAAAAAACACAGTACGGAAACCGCCCTCCTCGCCGCAACAAATGACATCCGCACCCTACTGGACAAAGGAGAAACAGTAGCCCTCATCCTCCTCGACCTATCAGCGGCGTTCGACACAGTCTCCCATCGCACCCTAATACGCAGACTCTATGACGCAGGAATCCAGGACAAGGCCCTCGACTGGATCTGCTCCTTCCTCTCCGGCAGGATGCAGCGGGTCAGACTCCCCCCTTTCCTCTCGGACCCCACACCTACCACCTGCGGAGTCCCCCAGGGCTCCTCCCTCAGCCCGACGCTCTTCAACGTCTACATGGCTCCACTTGCCCCCATCGTCAGAACTTACGGACTCAACATCGTGTCATACGCAGACGACACCCAGCTCATCCTCTCCCTATCCAACGAGCCCTACACCGCCATACGCAACTTTCGAGAAGGCATGGAAGCCGTCGCCAAATGGATGAAAAACAGCTGCCTACAACTAAACACCAACAAAACAGAAGTACTCATCATGGGCCGAAACCCCGACGCCTGGAGCGACACCTGGTGGCCCACCGCCCTCGGAAACCCGCCAACCCCCACAGACCACGCACGCAACCTGGGAATCATCCTGGACTCCGAGCTCAAAATGGACCGCCAGATCAACTCAGTCTCATCTTCCTGCTTCCACACCCTCCGCCTCCTTCGTAAGACCTTCAAATGGATCCCCCTCGAACACCGAAAGACAGTCACTCACGCCCTGGTCACCAGCAGACTCGACTACGGCAACGCACTCTACGCCGGAATAAACAAAAACCTTATCCGCAAGCTACAGAACATCCAGAACGCCGCCGCAAGACTGGTCCTCAACCTGCCAAAACACTGCCACATCTCCCAGCACCTGCGCACACTCCACTGGCTCCCCGTTGAGGCGAGAATCACCTTTAAGATGCTCACCCACGCACACAAGGCCCTCCACGGCACCGGACCAGCATACCTGAACAGCCGACTCAAATTCCACGCACCCCAAAGGACCCTACGATCAGCCCAGCTCTCCTACGCCGTGGTCCCCAGCACCAGAAAGACCAGATCGGGAGGCCGCTCCTTCTCCTTCCTCGCTGCCAAAACATGGAACGCCCTTCCGCTCCACCTCAGACAGACAACATCGCTCCCCATCTTCGCAAGAAACCTCAAAACCTGGCTGTTCGACAGACCCCCTCCTTGATGGAATGGAACCTGCACCCCCCCCACCCCTAGCGCCTTGAGACCCTTACGGGTGAGTAGTCGCGCTTTAACAAACCCCTGATTGATTGATGAAAGAAGTTGAGGGGGAGAAGGGGGGTCTTGCCCTACCGGACTTTGTATATTACGCATGGGCCTTCCAGCTGTGCTATTCTAGGATGTTACTAAAAATACCATCTAATCTTCCAGAAGGGACAATGTATAAAGCCATGTTAACCGGAGTAAATTTACCAGTTGATGGATTTCTATATAAGTTTGGGAGCCAGAAATTGTTTAAGAAAATAAGGCTAAAAATTATACAGTCATGGGCTAAGGTTTGGCTAGCCATTAGAAGAAGATTGGGCCTGTCCTACTACTCCAATTTCGCCCCCATATGGGACTCCCCGGGTTTACCGGAGTGCCTAAGGGAAAGCTTATCCTCCCCATTAGAGGAGGCAGGGATTGTTAGATGGGGAGAGCTAATGGTGGATGGATCGATACTACCTTGGGATGAATTACATGAGCGTATAGGTCCAGCATTTTCTAGATTTAAATTCATCCAGCTGGGGGAGAGCCCAGCAGGGCAAAGATATACTCTTTGGGAAATCAAGCTCCCTGGAGCAGCTGCTACTAGAAAGACCTAGGGGTGGCAAGGAGGTGGCCTTCTGGTACTGGCAGCTGCAGGAGGAAACCGATGGGGAGTTTACTCTTCCAGATGAACTGTGGGGAGAGGCAACTGGCTTTCAGTGTGAGGAGATATGGTTAAGATCTTTTGCGCTCCTCTATAAAGTGGTGAAGCCATCATGGTTGAGGCGTAATCATCTGTTCACAGCCCATCGGGCATATATAACACCGCTGAGACTTTCTAAATTTCTCCCAGACAAGAAATGTAATAAATGTAATTTATTAGAAGCTTCAGACATTCACATGTTTATGGAATGCCCTAACATCGGCCGGTTCTGGGAGGAAGTGTTGTCTACCTTGAATTCCATCTTGAATACATCATTAGTCATTTCATTGCCACTTATCATCTTTGGCTTAGAGGACAGCATTTCTGGCAAGGCAAGATCCTTTCTGTTCTATGCCATTTTGTTGGCTAGAAGGCAGATTTGCATACGGTGGGTGGAGAAATCTGCTCCATTATATTCGGACTGGCTCACATCCTTATACGAAACATCAAAGGTGGACCTGGCTAGAGCTGGCAATAATCGTAACTTGGCCTTTTGGGATCTGTTGATACAGTGGAGATAGTATGCCGGGGGTTTTTTTTGTGGGTTTTTTTTTCGTTTTTTTTCCCCCAGGTCCTATGATTATGCCATCAACACTCCCTGGACCGGGTCTGGCCTCGATACGGTTGTTGGTCCTACAGGTTGAAATATACCTAGATGGAGTCAGCGTAAGATCTTAAAACCCCTTTTCCTTGTGGGACTTCTCTTCCACCAGTAAAACATTTCGGGTTCCAGTACCAGAGATGGGTATCATATTATGGTTCTCTCTCTTGGTCGGGAACACGTAAGGTGGCTGGCATCTCCTAGGTAAGGGGTAAGGCAAATGAGGACAAAAAAAAAATAAAGTATAAAAAAAATAAAAAAAATAAATAAAGAGACAGTCTTATACATTTCTGTAAGCCAATTGTCACATTGTGGCATGTGGGGTGTGAATCTGACACAGCATGCTGATGTTTGCCATAGGTATGGCAGTCATCAGTCGACAGGGTCTGTGGTTAATTAATGAGGCTAGGTGATACGTATTGTGCAACAGAATCAGTTTTCCGACCATCTATAGGGGCATGTGCAGTATGGCATGGAGACTAGTGAAAATTCAGAACCAGAATCTAAATAAGTGGGCAGTCAAAGAGGAAATGCACAATGTCACTTTCTGATAAGCTACACCTCCAGCAGTTCGAGTGATGCAATAGGTCTGTCTTCTGGAGTTTATTGGGTGTCCAATAACTTTATGGCCTAAAAAATACAGAGTTGGGGGTGGAGCTTGCCTAACTCGAAGATGGCAGCTAGTTAGGAAAGCTCCCGTGGACGCCGCCACCATCCGACAAAATCCTGGTGCCTTTTACACACAAATCACCTTGACCAAGTGCGGCAGGCGAGAAGCAATGTAAAGACCTCTGTAGCGCCCGACAAACTGGGACAGACCAGTGACTGAACGGGGCAGGGAGCTTCTGTAGCATATGGACCGCGGTGAGTGGGCCACCTCGGGATAGCCTGCAAATGTGGTCCGGGAACCAGGACTGCAGTTAGAGGCCGGAAGCCTCCTGGGGACTGGTGAATGACTTGGAAACGTTGCGAGAGCTGACGGGAGCCAGACCAAAGGTGAACGGACCGCCTAAACACTGTGGCGGAGCAGAGGCCAAATATGTCAGGGGCCTCACAGGGTCTACGGACAGTGCCACGAGGACTGCCCTGGAGTATCACAAGGGCGCGGTCCTAGAATCGGACCAACATCTGCAGCAGAGAGTCTGCCGGAGCCCAACGGGTGGCTAAGTAACGTGGCGGCGGCCGCTGAGAACTAAACTTCAGGTGAGTGGTGGGCGCTCCGGAATTCGGCGGGTGGACGATCGATGCCCCCCGGGCCCTCGTAAACTGAGGGGCATTGCGGAACATACTTTGAAGTGTGAGAAGCCCACGGTCAGCTGCACTCAATATAACAGCAACCGGGGAATCAGGCTTTGAGGCAACTTACCTGGAATGTCAGGGGCCTCAACGACAACAGGAAGGTTAGGAAAATAGTGGCACACCTCAAGAGACATAAAATAGACATTGCAGTCCTGCAGGAAACACCTCAACCCAGATAATAGTGTATCAATGCAGCACAAGATGCAGGGTCAGTGTTATGCAGTGGACCACACATCGCATACTAGGGGGCTACTCATATGGGTAGGACGACTGTCCGGGGTAATTCTAACAGGACTCCTCAAAGACACAGGAGGCAGATATATAATAGCGAAGTGCCACAACGGTGATCTGAACTTCTTAATGATAGGTGTGTACGGGCCAAATTACAATGACCCTCAATTCTTCCAATAAGTAGAAGCAAGACTACTGAAGCGGGCAGAGTTACTGCAGATATGGAGATGAGATTTCAACTGCATCTTAAATCCAGATTTAGACCACTGCAAGACCAGCTAGGTGCCCGCAGCAGGGACACTTGCCATCCTTGACATGATACATGGGGTCAGACTCATAGACATATCGAGGCACAGATCTCCCACCTCGGCAGGATACACGCACTACTCCTGGGCACACAACAGGCACACCCGCATAGATTACTGGCTAATCTCTAACGGATTGAGGGCTGTAATCACCTCCCCAGAACCTACTCTGACCGTTCGCCAGTCCAGCTTACACTAGCGTATCGAGCACCCAGAATTCCAGCATTCTCCAGGTGTTTCTCACCAACTGGTGACTGGTAACTGGTTTAGCCTTGGACTGGCTGGCATCGTACCTCTGTAACAGGCGGCAATCTGTGGCTATGCCGCCGTTTCGTTCGGTGGTGAGAGATGTAAGACAGGGAGTACCGCAGGGCTCTGCAATCAGCCCGATCCTTTTCAACTTATACCTTCGCCCTCTAATAAGTCTGATTAAGTCATTCGGCATGTCTGTCATCAACTATGCCGATGACACTCAGCTTATTTTTTCCATCGAGGGCAGGGATGCGGTCTCCCTAGAATCCTTTCACCACTGTATGTCGGCAGCCGTGGATTGGTTGCGTCAGAACTCGTTACAGTTTAACGGGGCAAAAACTGAAGTTCTCTATTGTTCGGCAGATCGTATGCCTCGCTCTCTGCCAGAGGGTCTTTGGCCTTCTTCCACCTTGGGCACTGTTACAGCGGCAGACTCAGTCCGTAACCTAGGTGTCCTGCTCGGGCCTAGTCTCCAGCTGGACGCCTTCGTTAATAAAACCACGGCGACCTGCATGCTGCTGTTACGCATGCTGCGGAAGATTCTTCCACTACTCCCTCACGCAGCAAGGACAGAAGCAGTGCGTAGTATCATCCTCAGTAGGTTAGACTACTGCAACGCACTGCTTCTGGGAGCCCCCAGTACTCTAATTATGAAGCTACAGCGGGTACAGAACATGGCAGCTAAGTTGGCGCTCTCGCGGCCTTGGTCTGCTTCGTCCTCTCTTGCCCTTCGGACCTACACTGGTTACCGGTGCAAAAACGGATCTGTTTTAAATCAGCTTGCTTAGTCTTTAGAGCCTTGCATGGGCTGGGTCCCGTGGTGCTGCGAGGTCTCTTTTCCTGGTACTCTGCCGCCAGACTCTTGAGATCATCCTCGGCCTTCTTGGTGACTGTTCCCAAGATAAAAAGGGCGAGGCTGGGCGGCCGCTCATTCAGCTTTACGGCCGCCAAGCTCTGGAACTCTCTACCTCTGGCACTTAGGTGTAAGCAGGATCTCTTGTCTTTTGGAAAGGACCTTAAAACTTACCTTTTTCCGAAGGCAGTGTAATTGTCATCTGTAGGAATGTCTGTGGTCAAAGCGCCAGGGTACCCTTTGGGTGACAGTTGCGCTATATAAGTAGGCCTACATACATACATACATACATACATACCATACTCCGTACTGGACACCTTCTTCAAGCAGAACTGACAAAAGCAATAGAGGACTACTTTGCATGAAACACAGGATCGGTTAATACATTCGCAACAGTATTGGAAGCCTTCAAGGCCTATGTTCGGGGAGTTGTAATCTCTAAACATGCAGGAGTCCATCGTTCCATACGAGGCAGGCTGGAAACGCTACAGAGAGAAATCGGCACATTAGACGGGCTTCACTCTACTGCAGAACTTAAACTGAAGCTAGCGGAGTTCAGGAGGCAGCCAATGATGAAATTAAACACATGGTAAAATACGTGACTGCACACTCCTATGGGGAGCGAGAAAGACCTGGTTCAACACTGTCCGGGATTCTTAGCCCTCCAAGTAAGACAGACACAATAACGGACATTGTACACGATGAAGGGCAGACTTTACACACCCCAGAAGACATTGTAAGGCAGTTTAGTAACTACTACACAACATTATATAGTTCGCAAATCTTGACTGACAATGAAGCACTGACTGAATACCTGATTCACATTAAAATACCTTTGTTGGTTTCAGAGCGAGCAATCACAAGGAGATGATGGATGGAGCACTGCCATTTTTCAGACACTCACCCCCAGTCACAGATCTGTGTTGAATTCATCATGGTTCTTTAGCTCACTTTGCCACCCCAGTTCAGACCCAGCCATATGCAAATCAGTCTTGACCCTGTGCCTCATGGAACAGTCCAGCCCTAACTGCCAAGCCAGGTTTTCCCTGTACTGGAAACAAGCATCCTGGGACCGGTTTTGGAATAACACCCCTCATCAGCCAGGCTAGCTTGAATCCAGTGGCAAAGTGAGCAAGGGTCCCACGTCCAGGCATACCCTGCCAAGTTAGGGCAAACAAAGCAAACACAAGGAAATGATGGACGGAGCGCAGGAACTTTTCAGACACTCACCTCCAGTCACAGGTCTGAATTGAATCCATCATTGTTCTTTAAGTCACTTTGCCACCCCAGTTTAAACCTCCTGTGCGTCATGGGAACAGTCCAGCTCGAACTGCCAAGCCAGGTCTTCGGTCATGGTTGGCTTTGGAGCATAGAGAGCACCTGATGGCTCCTTTACAGTCAGCCAAAATCAAAGCTGAGCTGCAAAGCATGTCAGCAGGAATGGCACTGGGTTCCAAAGGACTGATGGTGACTTTCAATGCAGAATTCCAAGAGCTATTAATACCACACCTCAAAACGCTATATGAGGAAATGGCAGAAGCAGGATTAATGCCCCCTACATTGAGGGAAGCAATGATAGTTACATTGCTGATACCGGGCAAACACTGACGTGGCCCCACCTATGCTGACAGTAAAAACAACCATGATGCTTCTCACCCCAGTCCCTACTTGTGCCCTAAGTGCCTAGAATTTCACCTAGATTTTACTTTGGTTTGAATCAAGAATTTCTCCAAATTTGAAATGCAGCTAGGTGGGGTAGCTATAAGAAAAACGTTGTTAAAGAGGTCCCTGTAACCAAGCTCCTTTAGTTCCTTTTTATGGACTGAACAGTTTATTCAGAGGAGTTGATGAGATTGAGGTTCTACTAAAAGCAATCCCCCTTCTATGTGTTCTCTTTCTTAGCAACATACTCCTCCTTCCTTGTCGAGTAGAAGAGATATTTTATGAAATCTTACTTTGGTGAGAAATTGGGTGATATCGCTTAAACAAACGGTGTCTCTGTTTTCTGTGCTTACCTGTGGAAAAGTTAAGAGATCATCACTGTGATATTAGTTTGCATATACTAACATAAACCATACATTATACACCATCAAAGAGTTTCGTTTTTATTTGACTGAGTTTACCTTCAAGTTACTGAATTGTTGAATAAACCAGTGAGATTTTATTTTGATTTATAAAATCTTGAAATGCTGGGAAAATGCATTGGAGTAATAGCAGCCCCAAATTAGACTTAAATGTTTTTTTTCTGTTTCTCTGGAAGGTTGTGGGATTTAGAGTGTGGGGCATGTTTACGAGTTCTTGAGGGTCACGAAGAATTGGTACGATGTATACGTTTTGATAACAAGAGGATAGTGAGTGGGGCCTATGATGGGTAAGTTATATTTATTCTGTATTGCATTTTTTCAATAATGTATGAATCCTCCAGATTTATATCATGTGACCTGATTTATTTTCTATTTTTCTCATTATGCAATATTTGTCTATTACTGCTTTATAAAAGAAACTATGCTGCTTTATAAAAAAAACTAATGTCCTTATACAATCACCTTGCCGCAGTTTTTCTCCCTTTACTGAAGTGATGCTAAACTTCATTTTTATTTCTTTAGTGGACATTCTTCAATTCCAGCACAAGCCAAATAATGCAATAGGTGATCCCATACTATTAATAAATGGCATCACAGCAAAGTGACAAGTATTATCATTCCCTTTCCGGAGAATATCTCACTAATTCTAGCAGATGTTCATATCCATCGGTCCTCATCCCTTGCTGCAGTCAGTCTCAGTTCTTTTGACTCAAGAACAGAGTCGAGGGCAACACAGGTCAAATGTCTCTGTAGAGTGCCCATTGCAAAGCCCCATCCTTTGTAGTTTTTCAAATGCTTATTGTAGGCAAAGCATGGGGAAAAACTGAATTCTCCCAAAGCAAGATTTGCGTATCACCAACTGAGTGAGATTGTATGAATGTTTGCAGTCAAAGTTACTTGTTTCTAATATGGACTTTCTCCTCCATGCATCCTGAATTTGATCTAACTCACCCTTTTGGTAATTATTTTAAAAATCTAAAGTTTGTCTATGGACACTTAAATATATTATAATTCTAAGAATAGAATATTAGAATTCATATGCCTCCATTTCATATGAACCTGAAGTATTCTTGATATGGCGTAACCTAAGCCGATGTTTGAGTCACCCGATCCTGTTCCTGGTGTACGAATACTGCCATACCAAGCTTATTATATGCCTCACAACCCGTTGAATAGGATGTCTTTTTACGTAAGTTAATAAAGGTCAATTTTACTAGAAATATTTACTGTAGTCCTTCTGACTTTAAGCTTGAACATCTACATGTTTCTGTCTTTATCAAGGAATGTTTTGTTGAGATTGAACCTTTCCAGTTAAATGATACAGAATGCTCGATATGACACCGAAGACCGGGTAGTTTGGGCTGGGATTTCCTCATTTAAAATGCTAACTTTGAATGAGCGGAGGATTTTTTTAGGCCAAAATATCACACAAATGTAGCCAAGCAGAAAGTCCTCAATCGGAGGTCATACTCAATTTCAGTCTGGGAGCCTTATGAGGGGTCGAACATATGACCCTCAAACTTTTATCCATAGTTTACAGTCAAGGAAATTGATAGAATTGCGTCAACCAGACCTGAGGCACCATAAGTAATAATTGTAGGATTTTCCTACTGCGAACCTTAATGAAAGAGGTGAATCAAAATGAGCCATTGTACTCTCTCAGTACATTCATAGTAAATGTTGTCACTTTTCCTTTGGCTTGCCTATACCTCACCCATGTGAATTTGTCATCTTACATCATTCCTTGATATTTATATTTTTTGTATCTTGGCTCTTTTTTCTGTCCACATTTCCAGTCGCCTGTAAATACTGGTTTACTTAAAGGGATTGCCAGTGTGTTGGCACTATCAATAGGTATAGTATTTTCAAAATTTCCAGAGCAAATGCAGACATTGTATATAACATTTGTTGTAGTGCCACTGCTGTAATTGCAAGTTGATCAAGCTTAGGCAGGAAGATATTTGCATCGAAAAGGGCATCAACCAACAATGCTGAAGAGATCTTGGATTATGGACACAACATAAAGAGTGATGTGTAATTTATTACCATTCTTAAATTAACTATCTTGGGACAAGAATCAGGCAAGTTCTTATCCATCTGTCACACACTGTTACAACAGTGTATACATGCTTGAAACACTGGCTTTAATAATGAGACATACAAGATTAGCTGTATCAAAGATATAACAAGGAATCTGCCTCAATGCAATAATTGATCTTGCAGGGGTCAATATCGTGATTATCTGGCAAAAGTCAACAATAAATATTTCATTTCATCGGCCCCTCTAATTCTAAGTCGAGCTGTACAGTTGTTGGCGTATGATAGCTCCAACTTACTCCAAAGAAAACACAAGGAGATGATGGACGGAACGCTAAAACTATTTAGACACTCACCCCCAGTCACAAATCTGGGTTGAATCCATCATTTTTCCTTAGCTCACTTCGCCACCCCTAGTCAGACCCAGCTATATGCAAATCAGTCTTGACCCTGTGCCTCATAGGAACAGTCCAGCACGAACTGCCAAGCCAGGTTTTCCCTGGATCGGAAACAAGCATCCTGGGACCAGTTTCGGGATAACATCCCTCATCAAGCAGTCTAGATTGAATCTAGTGGTAAAGTGTGCAAGGGACCCACGTCTGGGCATACCCTGCCAACTTAGGGCGACCAAAGAAAAAAAAGGAGATGATGGACGGAGTGTTGAAACTTTTCAGACACTCACCCCCAGTCACATATCTGGGTTAAATTCATAATCGTTCTTTAGCTCACTTCGCCACCTCAGTTCAGACCTAGCTATATGCAAATCAGTCTTGACCGTGTGCCTCATGGGAACAGTCCAGCCCGAACTGCAAAGCCAGGTCTTCCCTGGACCGGAAATAAGCATCCTGGGACCCGTTTCGGTGTAACACCCCTCATCAGCCAGGCTAGCTTGAATCCAGTGGCAAAGTGAGCAAGGGACCCACGTCTGGGCATACCCTGCCAACTTAGGGCAACCAAAGGAAACACAAGGAGATTTTGGAAGGAGCGCTGAAACTTTTGAGACACTCACCCCCAGTCACAGATCTGGGTTGAATCCATCATCGTTCTTTAGCTCACTTCGCCACCCCTGTTCAGACCCAGCTATAAGCAAGTCCGTCTCGACCCTGTGCCTCACAACCCGAACTGCTTAGCCAGGTCTTACCTGGACAGGAAACAAGCTTCCTGGGACCAGTTTCGGGTAACACCCCGAACTGAGGTGGCAAAGTGAGCTAAAGAACGATGATGGATTCAACCCAGATCTGTGAGTAATAAACGCTTGGAAGTAAGCTTAACCATATCTGTCACCATATCTGTCTGTGTGTTCAGGGCTGCATTTGGGCAGTAGCATAGCTAGCGGTTTGCCGCCCGGGGCAGTACTGCAGTTTGCTGCCCAGTGACGGCCGATGCGTGCAGGTAATAACGTGGTGTGCTAGTGAAAGTAAGGGGTGAAGTGAAAGGGTGAAATTCCACTGCGTGCTACCAGGGACCACAACCTCCAGCTGCCCCCTCCCCCCCCCACGTCCCAGAGCTACCCAACTGCATTTGGTTCACAGTAATGTGTCTCTAATGTTTTACCTATTCTTGTACTCCTTGGCCTGTACCTGTTCTAGCCATGTTGCCGATGACACACAGCTTGCGGTGGCCTGAAACCACCCCGAACAGTAATCCAGGGATCTAGGCTGTTGCCTAGAAGAGGTAGCCAAATGGATGGAGCTCTCTTGCCTGAAACTCAATGGAGACAAGACGGAGCTCATGCTCCTCGGCAACCCGCCAATTTTCAACTCAGAGTTGCTTTGGCCTAAGTGTCTTGATCCTGCTCCAGAACAAAAGAACCAGATTAAAAGCTTGGGCATATGGCTGGATCGCTCCCTGATTTCGATTATCAGGCGAGAAAATTATTGGCCACGTGCTATGGCATACTGAGGATGCTCTACAAAATACTTCCTCTCCTCCAGTTCCAGGCAGAAAGGATAATAGTCCAGGCTCTTGATTTATCTCCCCTGGACTATGGGAACGCCCTTTATTTAGGAGGCCCCCAAGCCATAATCTACAAGCTCCAGATCCTTCAAAACTGTGCAGCTCGTCTGCTCCTCCAGATCCCTTACCTGCAATTTGTGAAGCCCGCACTGAAGAGCCTTCACTTGTTGCCTATCAGGGAGAGAATCAAATTTAAGGCTATTTGTATCACACATAAGTCCTTTTGGGGGAATGGACCGAAAATCAGTCGATCTATGATCACCCCCTACCGTCCAAGCAGAAACCTCCATTCAGCTACCCTCTCACTCCCAAAAATAAAGAGAGCTAGAAGTGGCGGACATTCCTTCTTTTACCATTCTGCTAAATTATGGAATGTTCTCCCTCCCCACATACGGGGGGAGCCCAACCTGATGCCCTTCCGGAAACGCCTTAATCGTGTTTTTTCCAAAACTCCACTTAATCATATGGCCCTCTCTTTCTGCGTCTGACGTCAGCGCTGGGATGCCTAAGGGTAGCTACACGCTTTGTAAATGTTTTTTTATTTTCATTTCATTCATATCATGTATAAGATTGTTTGCAGAGACACTCAAGGATTAATTCAGGGAATAAGTGACTAGTAACACACACTGTATCTATGTAAATAATCAAGGTCTTTGCTATAGTACTGGCCTTTTTTTATTTAGGGAAGTATGCACTGATTGTTTATGTTGCTTTGTGAGTAAGTAGCTGCAATCGGACACATATACTGACTTTCATAGCCATCCACTGTGCAGTGTTCTGCCTCAAATTTCTCAATGTTTGAAGAAAAAAACGCATCATAGCTCTAAAACAAATTTGCCCCATGAAACCTGCCATATGCTATGCATGCATATTTATTTTCTGTGAAGCCTGAAAGTGCTTCAATGCCTCATCAGTGGAGTAATTGCCAATTAAAATACAATGCAATACAATGTAAACCATTCAACGCATGTCATGTAACCTTTTAAAAAATAAACAAGCATTTGCAATGCAATAGGTCTCGCATTTGCGAGAGTTTGAGCTATTTTTATTGTAAATGACATTGCCTTTTATTTACGTATTGGTTTTTGAAACATAAATAAAAGCCATTGTCATTTACAATGCCCATAGGTCAAACTCGCGTAAATGCGCGACCTATTGCATTGCAAATGCTTGTTGTTACCGAAAAGCCCTTTCTACAGCGCATACTGGCTCTTTTAACGTTACTCACAAAAACAAACAAGTACAGGTAAAGCACAAAATGGCTTTGTGTTACCAAAAGCACAATGCTCCAGCACTGGAATTATAAGCAACATAGTGGCAGAACTTAAATCCCAATGGCAGGAGTCAGGAGGCCTCACAAGGTACATATTAACCTGTAATAATGTGCTAGAATCTGTTGGAGGAATATGGTTAAAGACCAGTGTGCACACTGATGAGTGGCATGTGAATCTAGGACAGTGTCTCCTATGAATGAGCAGTGCGAACCCTGAGTAACAGTCTCATAATCATGCAGTTTTGCCATCTGCACTAGTCCTGTTATCATCAGCGCTATTCTTATTGTTGTCATCGGCACTAGTCTCGTCATCGCCACTAGTCTCGTCATCGGCACTAGTCTCATTGTTATCATCAGCGCTATTTTCGTTGTTGTTATTAGTGTTGTCATCAGCACTAGTCTCATTGTTGTCATCAGCGCTATTCTCACTGTTCTCGTCCCACTGTTATCATCAGAGCTATAGTCATTGTTATCATCAGTGCTATTCTCATTGTTGTCATGAGCAGTAGTCCCATTGTTATCATCAGAGCTATTTTCATTGTTATCACCACTAGTCCCATGGTTATCATCAGGGCTATTCTCATTGTTGTCATGGGCACTAGTCCCATGGTTATCAGTGCTATTCTCATTGCTGTCATGAGCAATAGTCCCATTGTTATCATCAGTTCTATTCTAGTTGTTGGCATCAGCACTAGTCCCATTGTTATCATCAATGCTATTCTCATTGTTGGCATCGGCACTAGTCCCATTGTTATTATCAGTGCTATTCTCATTGTTGGCATCGGCACTAGTCCCATTGGTATCATCAGCGCTATTCTCATTGTTGTCATGGGCACTAGTCCCATGGTTATCAGTGCTATTCTCATTGTTGGCATCGGCACTAGTCCCATTAGTATCATCGGTGCTATTCTCATTGTTGGCATCGGCACTAGTCCCATTGGTATCATCAGCGCTATTCTCATTGTTGTCATGGGCACTAGTCCCATGGTTATCAGTGCTATTCTCATTGTTGGCATCGGCACTAGTCCCATTAGTATCATCGGTGCTATTCTCATTGTTGGCATCGGCACTAGTCCCATTGGTATCATCAGCGTTATTCTCATTGTTGTCATGGGAACTAGTCCCATGGTTATCAGTGCTATTCTCATTGTTGGCATCGGCACTAGTCCCATTATCATCATCAGTGCTATTCTCATTGTTGGCATCAGCACTAGTCCCATTGGTATCATCAGCACTATTCTCATTGTTGGCATCGGCATAGTTCCATTGGTATTATCACCGCTATTCTCATTGTTGTCATGGGCACTAGTCCCATTGGTATCATCAGCGCTATTCTCATTGTTGTCATGGGCACTAGTCCCACTGGTATCATCAGTGCTATTCTCATTGTTCGCATCGGCACTAGTCCCATTTGTTAGCATCAGTGCTATTCTCACTGTTGGCATCAGCACTAGTCCCATTGGCATCATCAGCGCTATTTTAATTGTTATCAACACTAGTCACATTGCTGTCATCAAGGTTACTCCCATTCACTTAGAACAGGTCTTGAAAACACTGAAATGTGGTACCTGCTGTGGTTGCTGTTGTCTTCCTGCAGATTTATAAAAGCCCTTGCTGTTGACTTTACTTAAAGAGCAGATCTGCCTTCCGAAGAATCAGACACAGTCTGGATATCTGCTACAAGTTATTCTGGAAGGAAGCCAGGCGCTGCCCAAAGCAACCTCCATGGGTGACAATGTATATGCTACGAATGTTGTGTGCTGTGAAGCTTAACGATTTCACAGTCTGACAACCACATAAAAATAGGTAGACTTTGTTTTATAAACATCGCTATCCTGGGAGGTGTGAAAGTGGTGCCAAACAAAATACGGCTTCTCTCAATTAGTTGCTTCCCTGAGAAATGGATCCAAAAAAAGGAACCAGCCTGCGAGTGGTGCGCGCGCGCCACTGCGAGCCATGTCGTTTCAATTATCGCGCCCATGTCTGGAGCAGTGCGCCCGCCTTTGGCCCATTGCATGCATTCTTAGTAAAAAACACGCACACAAAGCCCAGTAGCGTGCCGCAAAAGGAAAAGCACACGCTTGTGCGTGTGCCATTCCTAGGTCAGCTTCTGAACCCCCATTCTTACCTACTAAATGTCTCGTGCAGCGCGAGCAGTGCTGCGCACTGCAATGCTAGGCACAGACCTAAAAAAGTGTATTTTTCAGGTCTCGCCGTAACAGCCCGCTAACATGTCGAAATACAATCTGCTCGATTCGAATCAACATTAAACCACTGCCTCAAAAACGTAACAATAGTAAAATGTCTTTCACTCTCATGTCGACGTCTTGCATACTCAATGTTTTTATCGTTTGTGTAACTAAATAGTACATTACTTTTTTGTATAGATTTTCTAAAGCAAAGTTAATATAAGGACCCCATCGCCATTCCATGAACTTCCAAGCCTTTTGTTTCGCTTAACTTTTACTAAGTGCTGGAGTAGCTCTGCCTTAGCCCACAGGTGCCCACTGTTTAACAGGAGTGATTCCTGGTGCCAGGCCAGCAATATCCCCAATCTATATATCGGGATTCCATTAGAAAAAAATTGCAAGTTATACATTTATACTGTGCAAGTTGACACAAAGCATCTGCCAAGGATGATGGAAAAGAAAATCACAATGTCTGTTATGAGCCCCATTTGCTTGACACCAGGCCCCTTAGCGGCCCATAATAAATGGATGACTTGCATGGCAGGCCTGAGCTCTGTATTACCCTCTAAACCTATCTAGCCTTTTTGCAAAACGTGCACATGGTCAGCGACTAGCTGCCGCCTCCCCCCCAATCCGGCACCCAACACCCAGGAACGTGGACACGAGACGTGTTTTACTTTTTGGAAGGCGGGCGCTAGTCGCCCGGCCGTATTTATTAAAGTATGAAATTAAAAAAGGTTTTAATTGCATAATCAACAATGAATACAAAAATCAGCAGGACATTCAGTTATACAATTGTTATCAACAAGTTTGAGAGCCTGACCTTAACAAAACTCTAATACAAGTTGTTCCTAGCTTAAACTAAACATCCTACACTTGATTTTTGTACATTTCTGGCCATATGGCAGGGTCACTACCGGTGTCAGGTCCTACAAGCTGCGCCTCCCCCTTAGAAGTGCGCATGCGCAGTGTTACCCCGGGAGTTGCCCGGTCTACGCCTTAAACTCCATTTACCCACTAAAGGAGGGCCCTTACTCTGCGCCGGTGGCGTCATGAGTCCACGCGCGCGGGGTGGCTACCAGCCTAAGGAAAGCGTGAACTACTCCTACCCGCGCTCCTTTGCATATTACCTTGCCCCTGGAGTACTGGGAGTGGCCCGCAGGCCCCTCCCCCCGGGCGGGAACCTCCATAGGATGATGCCCGCCCCCTCAGACCTCAAATATGTGCTCACCGATAATGACCTTACCGCATGCCCCATACCTAATAAATACGACGACCTATGGAAAAAATTCTAAAGGACAACTACACTGGCTAATAAATAACAGTATCCACGCATAGCTAAAGGGGAAAAAGGCCTAACGACACATGGCATAAAATTACAATTCGGTTCACTCATGTTACTCAAAATCACAATATCAACGTATAGCTACTAAGGGAAAAAAGGCCTAAAGACACATATCTTCAAATACAGTTCACTTCACACATCACTTTTCTACAAAGGGAAAAAAGTCCTAATAACAGATCACAAAATACAACAACAGCCTACTCTCTCCCGCGGTCCATACCTTTTGAAACTTACCATTAAACCGGACATATCGCTGCTTAAACTTTGTACCAAGGGATGGTGGGTGGGAAACAAAGAAGCCCCGAACGCGGGGCACAACGTTCAGCGAGGGAGCGTCCAGGGACAAGGGGGTCTCCTGGGCGCTCCCTACCTCTTATTCCCGAGGGGCCGGGTGGCCCCTCCTATCGCCCGCCCCCCCGACCCGGAACCACTCCATTGAATCCGGGTCAGGAGGGGCGCCGGCCAATCGGCGGTGGGCCGCGCCCCCAGGGCACGCCCCCACCGTCGAAGGACCCGAGGAGAAAGGGGGTGAGACGGTCGCCGCGCCGCCATGCGTGCGGGGGGGCCGAGGGCCCCCCCTTTTCACATGGTCAGCGACTAGCTGCCGCCTCCCCCCCAATCCGGCACCCAACACCCAGGAACGTGGACACGAGACGTGTTTTACTTTTTGGAAGGCGGGCGCTAGTCGCCCGGCCGTATTTATTAAAGTATGAAATTAAAAAAGGTTTTAATTGCATAATCAACAATGAATACAAAAATCAGCAGGACATTCAGTTATACAATTGTTATCAACAAGTTTGAGAGCCTGACCTTAACAAAACTCTAATACAAGTTGTTCCTAGCTTAAACTAAACATCCTACACTTGATTTTTGTACATTTCTGGCCATATGGCAGGGTCACTACCGGTGTCAGGTCCTACAAGCTGCGCCTCCCCCTTAGAAGTGCGCATGCGCAGTGTTACCCCGGGAGTTGCCCGGTCTACGCCTTAAACTCCATTTACCCACTAAAGGAGGGCCCTTACTCTGCGCCGGTGGCGTCATGAGTCCACGCGCGCGGGGTGGCTACCAGCCTAAGGAAAGCGTGAACTACTCCTACCCGCGCTCCTTTGCATATTACCTTGCCCCTGGAGTACTGGGAGTGGCCCGCAGGCCCCTCCCCCCGGGCGGGAACCTCCATAGGATGATGCCCGCCCCCTCAGACCTCAAATATGTGCTCACCGATAATGACCTTACCGCCACAGGCCAGTATTGTTAACCGACGATCTGGCCTCCCCCTCTAGCCCCTGCCTAAGGACACACTCCTCCTATCCCAGCCCTCTAGCCAAGCCCAGATATTGTCAGACCATAGGACATTACCCTCTTCTGTCAAATGAACCCAGTCCTTCAAGTAATACTTGTGACCCCAGATGCACCCATGAGGTATTGACTGTAACACGGGGGTTCGAAACAACCTATCCAACCGTGTGTTGATCCTCTTTACCGAGTGATTCAACGCCCTGACCGAATGACCCCCCCGCCACTGAAGTCGAGGTATTAGTTGTGACCATACTAGTGTGCACCCGGGGCAGGTCCTAGCTATCCAACCCGCTGTTGAGATAATCTCCTCAATCAAGATGCGCCTGCCCAGTGTTGCCAAATCGTTCTCCCCAAGGTGAAGTATCACCACTGACGGTGGAGCCCGCTGGCGTGCTAACAGCCCTTGGAAGAATCCCCTAAACTCGTGAAGACACAACCCTCCTCTGCCAAAGAACGTGATATTCAACCCTAGTTGTGCCGCCCTTTCCTTCTTGTCACCTGACAGGAAGACACATTCCGCTCGCTTCACATATGAATGACCGACAATCCAGACATTGTTCTTTGTTGTTTCCTGTTCGCCGCTCCGTGCCGATGAATATTGGCGGTGCCCGACGACAAATTCCTCCCCTGCGTAACAGGTCTGAGAAACTGTAAGAGAGCGGAAAGAGACCAAGCGTGAGTGACAAGTAATCATAGCATGTCAATCCGAACATAACGTTTATAGCAGTCTGACGACCACCTCCCAATTGTCTTCACTCTTTCCACTGGGAGGCCCCCCGCCACCGCCTCAGTTGCTGCCCCAATCCTGAAGGAATGAGATCCAAAATCTCTAGGATCAAGACCCGCCTTTGTAACCCCTATTTCGAACACTCTCCTGAATTGATACCTGGTCAAGGGGCTCCCGTCGGCGTGACAGAGCAACGCCCTGCCTGCTGAACCGACCAATAGTCCCATGAGTGATTCTACGTGCCTCACCGGGCAGCACGGGTTGGCGGGGGCCCGTTGCAGAACTATGGTGTGACCCCTAGCTTCTTGATCGGTCTTTGATTTCTGGATAATCACCCACATGGTGTCACCCCTTATCGTCACCCCAGCCTTCTGCAAGCCACTTAGTATGTCAGACTTGGATCCTGCCACAAGTTCACTAATTCTCAGTGCCCCATAAAATGCCAGGGAGAATGCCGCCCTAAAAAGAAGCACTTCCCACTCCGAGTTACAAACAATCTCCAGCATGCCCAGTAAGGCTGTTAGCCGGGCCAACCCCATGGGCTTCCTCTTATCCTTCTGGTGTCCCTGAATACGGCGCCATCCCCTTAAAGCCTTGCGTATCATAAAGGTATTAGTGGGATCCCGGAAGCCCCTAGCTTGAGCGAAGAATGACACTGCTGCCCTATGTCTGGTTGCCGCCGCCACTGAGCGCCCCTCTTTGTGCATCCATTCTAAATAGGCTGCAAACCCATCCTCCTTCACCCAAAGCACTTCCCACTGTGGCCCCAAGAAAGAACAATAAGACAGAAACGCCCCTTCGTACGCCGTCTTGGTCCTGGGGGCTAGGCTAGCGACCACGAGGTCTTGTAATCTGGGGCACCAATCTGCCAAAGTACTGCTGGGAAGTGTGCTGGCGAGGGGTCTGCTGTGGGGAGATGTTCCCTGAAAACCTGCATTTTGAAGCGAGAAAGGGAGTCAGCAGCATTGTTTAAAACACCAGGGACATGTTTGGCTCTAAAATTAGCATTCAGTTTAAGGCACCGCAGAACAATTTCTTTGATCAGACGAAGTATGAAAGGACACCGCGCCCCCTGCTGATTGATACATTCCACCACTGTCATGTTATCCGACCAAAACACCACTGATTGGTTACATAGGTGTTCGGGCCAAACCATCAGTGCCACCCATATTGGAAAAAGTTCCAGGAAGCCAATGTTGCTGAGCAAACCCCATGTGTTCCATTCTTCTGGCCATTGTTGAGCGACCCACCTATTCCCTAGGATGGCACCAAAGCCCACACTACCGGCCGCATCAGTCCATAGTCCCAACTCCGCTGATGTCGTGAGCGGGTCGGGCCAGACCACCCTACCGTTAAAATCCTCCAGGAATGCCATCCAAATAAGCATATCCTGGCGAATTTCAGACGATAGGCGCGTGCGGTGGTGCTTTTCCCTCAGCCCCTTCATCGCGTGCGCGATGGAGCGAGAGAAGGGGCGAGCCATTGGGATGATTCTTAGTGCGAAATTCAGTTGCCCTACCACCTCCTGTAATTGCTGCAAAGTGACCTTCTCCTTCCGGAGGCATAACTGTAGCGATGTCTTGAATTTGCACACCTTGTCCTTAGGTAGTCTAAAACATCTCTCCATTGAGTCAATCTCGATGCCCAGAAATTCCAAGCAGGTGGTCGGGCCCACCGTCTTCCCAGGCGCAAGCGGGACCCCAAAAGCCCGCATGAGCACGCAAAATTCCTGCAATGCCAGTGCGCACTCCTGAGAACCCGCTGTACCGAGGAAGAGGAAATCATCTAAGTAATGCATGACCCTTTGATGGCCCGTCACTTGTCTCATGGCCCATTCAAGAAATGAACTAAACATCTCAAAGTAGGCGCAAGAAATAGAACAACCCATAGGCATGCATTTGTCCATGTAGAACCTATCCCTAAAGGTGAAACCTAAAAGATGCTGGTCCGCCGGGTGGACTGGGAGGAGGCGGAAGGCGGATTCTATGTCTGATTTCGCCATCAGCGCCCCGGGTCCAGTGGCCTGCAATAAGGTAACAGCCTGATCAAAAGAGGCGTACTTAACACTACAGATACCTTCGTCAATGGCATCATTCAGTGACGCCCCCTTTGGCGCTGACAGGTTATGAATCAATCTGAATTGCCCCTTCTCTTTCTTGGGGACAACTCCCAGAGGGGAACACACAAAATTGGGTACTGGCACTGCAGGAAAAGGGCCAGTTATCCTGCCTAAGGAAAGCTCCTTGTCAATTTTGGCGGCCACAACAGCCGGATTGTGTTTGACTGATAATTGATTTCTACAGTGCGCACTGCCTGTGTATCCCCCGGCCGGGATCCTAAAACCTTTAGAAAAACCTTCCTGGAGTAGGGTGGCCGCTTTGTGGTCAGGGTATCTGTTCAACAATGGAATCATTGCCACCACATCCACTGGAGTGGGGGGGCGTAATCTGTCTGACTTATAGTGGCTTTCCCCTACCCCTCTGTCCTGTGTTACCTTGCTTGGACCTACAGGTAGTTTCTGGATGAGAGGGGTGCCCACAGGAGGAACATGCATGCCTAAACTTACACGCGGCCCTTGTGCAGGTGCGCCTATTAAAATCCCAGCACACCCCTTTCTTCTCTGGCCCACCTGCCCTAAATTTCCCAGGTATTTCACTCGTTTGGGGGGGCCGAAAGGGCTGCTGCGGTCTAGTGAACACCTTGACCGCACCGAACTGAGGGGGAGGTGCAGTGTCAGAGAACTGTTTGTGCCAAGCCATGGAATCTACCGAGTCCCATGGCAATGATCTATTGAATTCCAATGCCTTCCTAAAATTGACATCATAACCCTTCCATGCTTCCCCAGAATACTGTTGACTCCACCCCACAATCCTGCTCGAGTAGCAAGCCAATGCAGCCTGCAGATCTGGAGGACGCTCAGCCTTAATTGCAGTGAAAACGGCCCATGCTTGCATCCAATTATTGAGAGTTTCCTCAACCCTGAATCTAGTACACTGCGCCCTCCATTCACTTGGGAGCATCCACTCTTTCAGTGCTTTTGCCTGCTCCATTTCCCTATTATCCAACAATAAAGAATAAATGTACACGTATTTATCAGCCCAAATCATTTCCTTCACAGCTAATGACACATGCTGAGCTAGATTTTCGCTCCTGGAAGGTATCACACCGTCCCCCAAGAGCGGCAATGCCACTTCCTTACCAAGTGCGGGCACCGTGGGCGGCTGCCCTTTAACTCCGTCCAGCTGGGGAACACTTGGACCTGCAAGGGGAGAAGAAATTGGCAATGCAACACTGTCGGCGACCGGTGCCGATCTGATTTTTTCTACAAACCTTGCCGCCTCTGCCGCATGGTCTGCAGAATTCGGGAAGGCTCCCCCTTTTTGGAGCCATGGCATCATGGCCGTTAACTGAGATACCAATTCGGGTGGCATCGAATCTACATTACCCCCCGGGACAACAGGTACCACTGGGGTTATGCCCGATGGTCCTGGCACAGGTGGCAGGGCGGGCGCCGGGTGAGGCCAGCCTGTACCCGGGATTGTGGGTACCGGTGCGGGAGCAGACCCAGCGTCTACTGGTTGACCTGCCGGCACCGGCACCACAGGGGCAATGGGTGTAGGCACATGCGGGGGTGGGACCACCGCGGGCGGTGCGGCTGGTAACGGATCCACTGGGCCTGGGGTGGGGACCGCCTCCTTGGGTCTTTTGGACCTAGGTTTCCCTTGCGGGGTGACAAATTCCCCTCTTGGCACTGGTGCCACCCTCTTGCGGATCGGTCTCCCGGACGGGCCCGGTGCCTCGCCCTCTCTGTCCTCCAACCGAGCTTCCCGCTCCTTAATTTGTCCTAGCTGTTGCTTAATGTCGCTCATCTCCCGCATCATAGCCCGCATCATAGCCTCCATGTTGGACCCCCTTTTTCCACCCCTTGGACCTGGCATGACGCTTACCCCAAAAAACACCCGCTGCCTACTTAGTTCCCAACAGGTCAACTGTGTGTACCTTTCAGATGGAGGGTCACCAGGGGGCTTTCAGCACCATGCAACGGCGACCGCAACACTAGCGGCTTGTCCGCTTATGTAAGGGGTGAGTAAACCTAATGTAGACCCACCCGGCGGCCACCAGGAGCGATGAATGCTAGCCCCCCGTACCCCTCTTACCGATCAGTCCTGCGCGTCTGCTGGCGATATCCGCGCGTTTTACCGTTCTTATGTCCGTCTCTGAGTGGATTGCACCAGTAATATGGTTAATTTCTGAAATAGAGATATGAATTACAACCAAGTAATACCAAAAGGGGGACAGATTTATTGGGAAAAACACCCTTCGTTTAAAACACTGGAGCTTGCAATTCCCAACCCACCCCGCGGATGGAATGTGCGCTATTAACCCGTTTAATGCTCCCTTTTCAGAGATAAACAATTACATTCCTTCGTTAGTAATTTTAATAGTATAGATCCATGTAGCATTCACAGGTCAGTAAACAGTGTACTTTCTTTCATAAAATGTACACACTTCTGCGGCCTGGTTGTAAAAGATCATTCACTTTCTGCTGAAAACATGCAAGTATTCACTTTTTATCACAAACCAAATTGATTACAATTTACCTAGTTTAAAAGATCATTCACTTCCTTCTGAAAAACATGTAAGTGTTCACTTTCACCCCAAAACAAAATTAATTACAATTTACCTAGGGTCCCCCATCCAGGAGCTGCCCTGGTCGACCCTGCTTCGCTTGCCTCGGGATCTACACACCTAACAAACTCGAAGAACCTTCGCGTGAGCAATTTAATATCACCTTTTCGCCCAACGCGAGGCTCTAACCTGTGGCCCTGAGATTATGAATCTCCCGTTCTACGGCGTGCGCTAGTCTGTCCCCAATGGACGCTACACCGCTAGCCTGTCCCCTAACGGACGCTACACCGCCCGTTATTGTTACACACCCTCCCTCAGGTCCAAACGCACGATTAACACACACAAAGGGAGCCCCGGGTCTCCAAAGAGGAAGGATGCAGCATTTATGGCGGGAGATCACAGCCGGGCACACAACTACCTTACGCGGTCGCCGTGCGCGCCGCTTTTAAAGTACCACTACGCCCGGGGAACGCGCCTCCGCTCCTGCCGCCTCTGCTGCCTGTTTTACGTCCCCTGAAGGCGGTAATCTGCCCGGCGGCTGGTCCGTCCGCTCCACGACGCGGCTGGGCTCGACGCGGCTCCTCTGAATCCTACAGGCAGGAGAGAAAGACAAAAAACCAGTCGCCTCGCGTCCCCGATGCTCAGCCCGCTAATACCGGATCCGCCTGCAACAAAAAAGGAAAAAACGTTAACAAACAAAGAAGCCCCGAACGCGGGGCACAACGTTCAGCGAGGGAGCGTCCAGGGACAAGGGGGTCTCCTGGGCGCTCCCTACCTCTTATTCCCGAGGGGCCGGGTGGCCCCTCCTATCGCCCGCCCCCCCCGACCCGGAACCACTCCATTGAATCCGGGTCAGGAGGGGCGCCGGCCAATCGGCGGTGGGCCGCGCCCCCAGGTCACGCCCCCACCGTCGAAGGACCCGAGGAGAAAGGGGGTGAGACGGTCGCCGCGCCGCCATGCGTGCGGGGGGGCCGAGGGCCCCCCCTTTTCATGTGGTACAATTTGAATAGAGATATCAAATTGCAAAAAAAAGTCTGTGTCTCCGCTAGGGGCAAGCTTGCACAAGCACGAGTGCTTGAAAACAGCTGTTTCCATTAGGTCGAGCCTAGAGCCGGAAGTCCAGAGGACGCTGCAGCGCTTTCACTCCATCACGCTTTCACTTTCGCGGCCGCAAATTATTTATCCTGTACCACTGGTAATGCCTGGCTCCTGTTGCCACACAGGGGATGCAGCTACCCTTCCTCCTTCTATGCCGTGGACCTGCAGCCTCCAGCTCCAGCATTAAGCGCCATTTTTTTTTACCAAATCACATGCTCATGCCGCTGCCTGGTTTGTCTACATGCACACTAATGCACACAGGCAGAATCACTCGGTACAAAATGGCTCCTGTTCACTCGCCAGTACAGTCTTGCGCCGCACCACCTTCCCCCTGCCAAATACATTAATTCGAAATACTGCTTATTTTCATATCAAACTGACTTCTCACATCTGGGATAGCAGGGGCACCTTAGTTCCACAGTGACTAGTGCTTCACAAAAAGGAATTGTCGGCTAGCGCTCAGAAGCCTTTCAGCTTTGATTGAATGACACCTCACTGTGATGCCCCGCTCGTCTTTAATGCTATGCGTTCCTGACACTGATTTTATAAGATTCACTTGGAGCTCTAAACTGTGACTTGATCTTTATTTTGGTCATTTCGTCGCCCGGAAGGACTAACATATCTGTGAAACCCTCTTCTTTTAGTAGAGAAGTGTGGCTCAATGGTTAGAGCGGCAGACTGGCCGGGACCAGGGTTCAATTCCCGCCTCGGCGGGTCTCGGGCTCAATTTCCTCGGACCTGATAGTTCTCCCCTCTGTGCCTATTCTAATCATGAGTCCCACTCTGCACCTCTGGGCAATAGCTTGCTTAATCTCTACAACGGCCCCAACAACACTGAGGATGCCTGACTTCACCTTGGGGGTGCCCAGGAGTGGGCTCCTCACAGGAAAAGGCCAGGAAGGGTTCCTCGGCGGTATTCGTACAAGCGCCGAGATGCCTATGGGTAGTCGTGCGCTATACAAGTGCGTAATTTTATTTCATTTCATTTCATTTCATTTTACAGTTTGGGCATCACCTGTCATTTAGCAGGATAATACAATATATTAGTATCAAAATACAAATATCTGGGAGGAGCAGAGAGCAAATCTCTGCGATGTTGGGCATTTTCCTATCATAGTGGAAGCGTGTTGATGGGGCCTGTGGCATCTAACGCATCATTTAACCCTATATCCGTGGGCACCTACCACAATAATGTATGGGTTGAGTTTGTTCCGTTCCCGTTTTTTAATTTGATATAAAACTCGAATCAAAACTCGAATCACTGCCTTCAGACTGTCTACAAGCGCTCCCCATTTGTTGGTGTTAAAGGATACGAGTTTATAGGAGGATAAAAGAATTTGCCCAAGGTCACACAATTGCCTCAAAGAATGATGCGGAGATTGGATTTTAGGTCCGTTGTCAGAAATTAGGCACACGTCTATACCTTCTATGTGTTTGTTTGCAAGCTTCACAGCAGTGAAATACAGTTGGAGTGCCAAGGGTCAGGCACATCTGTCTGCCATTAGTGGTATATGTGGTATATGGTATATGTGTGCCCTTGGAACACATATACCATTGCTAGGGTTTTTGTAGCATGCCCATTCAAAACTTGGCCCCATGAAGCATGCCTTCTCGTGAACCACAACCCTTGCTAGGATTGTGCTCAGCGGGGAAATGTCTCTCTGTGCCTCTCGGACACCTAACAAAAGAGTTCCCGTAGTCAGCCAGCATCGGTCCATGCCTGGGCATGTCAGGGGACCGGGGTCCTTGCACTCGTTTGGTTTCTCCTGAATAAGCAGGGGCATTGTGAGTGCGCTTTGGGAGGTTGGGCCCATCACTAAGAAGTCAGTCTCCTCTTTAGTTTTAGTGAGTTCTGAAAATGTATGTGTGTGGTATGTACATCGCGTATTATGAGCCAATGCTAAAATCTGAGAAGGAAAATACTGCTGTTAATGAGTCACTGGCTACTAGCTCCCATGAGGGAGACTTCCTCCTTCACTGAAAAGAGCAGCCCTACATTCCGGCCCACGATCCCACCCCGGAGATGTTAAATATTTTCACACTAATGCACACACACTAGTTCTATCTGTGTTCATCAGATTGACCCACACTGTCTTTTGAGTCTGTGCATGATATGTTCTCCAGGGTAGTGCAATACTGTGCTGCATATATGTATGGACTCAGCTGAAAACCAGCTAGGGCTTAGACCTTCTGTAGGGATATGACAGCCTGAATTAGCCTGAGAACCTTCATCTACTGACACTACAATTGCTATTTAACCACCCTTCGAGCATATTTGCCCCTCACTGCACCACACTAGCACCAACAAGGCAATTAGCGTCTGTGGTTATTGACAGTTTTTTCTTTCTGAAGACTGCTTAGATTTTAAGTTGACCCATGTCTGATGATGCGCTTCTTCCAATTCTGTTATTTATAACCACCCTCGTCTTTTGAGTTTTCTTCTTATAAGATTTGCCCTCCTGGTCCCAGCATGCTATGTGTTGTTGGAGTGTGTAGGCATGCGAGTGGGGATAATGTGCGGCATGGCTAAACACTTATAAGGTCCCAAAGGCGAGACCTATTGACTATGCCAATGCTTGTTTAACATGAAAAGTTGTTTCACCTCAGTATATTAGAAGGATTATATCCCTGCATTGAGTGCCATTTATTAAAAGTGAAAGTTTTTAAACTTAAACCTATTAGAAACATTGAGCCTCCCCCTTACAACAATGCCATTAATGAACTAAGAGGCAAGTCAGTGGCCATGTGCATCATATATATTATCTAGATTCTTCTTGCTTTTTTAACAAATGCTTTAACAGAATTACCTTTAAAATGCACCATTTGCCACTCTTTCTTTCAAACATGTCTCAGGGTGAGAATACCCCCTCTCCCCCTCCAAATCACCCTTGTGTCAGTTGGGTTAACTTGCTAAGTCAAAGTAAATTGATACTTGTATAGCACACTACTCACCCGCAAGGGTCTCTAGGCGCTTGTACGAATACCGCTGTGGAACCCATCCTGGCTTTCCCTGTGAGGTGTCCACTCCTGGGCACCCCCAAGGTGGAGGCCAGGCATCCTTAGCGTTGTGGGGGCCGTTGTGGAGATTAAGCAAGCTATTGCCCAGAGTTGCAGACTGGGACTCCATGACTGGAATAGGCATCGAGGCTAGAATTATCAGGTCCGTGGAATTTTTGAGCCCAAGACCCGCCGAGGCGGGGAATTGAACACTGGTCCCGGGCTAGACCTCTGCATCAGGGTCTGACGCTCTAACCATTGAGCCACGCTTCTCCAAAGTCAAACTCTCTCCTATCTTTTATGCCTCACCACTTTGAAAAGTCGCCAGCCACCACTGAAAATATTGTATGAATCTTTTCTGATTCCTTGGATATTTCCAGGTGAATAATCTGCAGTAACATAGAGTATCTGTTAGAAAGGAATTACCAAATGTAGTAATGTGTTTTACTGTACAATTTCAGAAAAACTAACTATTCAGACCAAATCAAACTGAATACTGGTGGATATTTATAGGTCTAATACTTTGCACAACTGAAAATGTCAAATACTATACAATACCATTGGCTGTCCTCAGAACCTTAAAAGACTGTTTCTCAGTGTGCAAGTCCATCCACAAATACATTCATTGTACATTAGCCACTCAGACTGGTGCTGAGGCTGGCTACTGATTTATCGCCTTCTTTAAATAGTCATTCTACCAAATTTGTTTCTAGTCCACTCTGGTGAGGGACAGGTCTGAGAATGTGGTAAATACTTTGTGTAAGGGTCAGTGGTCAACTTCCCGCAAAGCACATTACCAGTTTAAACTCAAGTCCCGAATCCATCGAGAACAAATATTACAATCTTGAACAAAAAAAGTTACTTCTTTTTGGATGAAATCCAATTTATTCATATAATTTTAAGTTTAGAATGTAGATCAATTTAAAAATGAAAACAAGGCAGGTTTGCATTGAGGAAACCTAAGGTTTCAAATGATAGTTCCTTCAGTATGGATACAAAAGCGCTGACTGTGGTGACAGCAGTTGCAATCATACCGGAGAGATGCCTACATTGGCATGGTATGGGTTGCTGTGAGCATGGAGGATGTCTCTTTCACAGTAGGAATAAACTGCAAGCATAAGAGTGGAGGTAGTCTACCGAAATGGAGCAGAAGCTTGGCTTTGTTGCAGGGAAGGTGTCTGAAGTTTTTGGTCTAAAGTGGGAGAGGTGCACATGGGTCTGGAGAGTTTGATAGGCAAAGAAAAGACAGATTCAAGAGGTGTCAAAGAACAATGGTGATCTTAACCATGTTTATCTGTTCCCTGCAATCTTGGGTTTGGTTATCAAGGTTAATGCCCCAGGCTTTCAATTCATGCAGATAAAATTAGCCCTTTAGCCATCAATGACAGTGGTCAAAGGTGTGTAGAGGGGTAAGCAAAATATGGACATATTGCCATTTGTGTTGATGTGTAGGCTACCCCAGTTATTAGGGACTTGTAATAATATTATGATCCTGGAGTGGAATGTGTGAAATAGCCACCAGTATATTTCTGTGACTCCACTGAATAGTATAAGTGAAAAATTATTTTCCAGAGCATGGAAATGTTGTTTGCTTAAAGGGCCAATGAGACCTTCGTACATTACAGGAAAGGCTAGGAGTTCTTTTCTAGCCGTGTACCTGAAAAAGGAACTCATCTTCCCACCCAATCCTGTTATTTTCTATCCCAGTGTAGCGTCCTCTGCCCTTTCCTGAACGGATGTTTTGATTTAGTGTATTTTATTTGACCCTAGACAGGTTCCTGGCCATCTCCACTTTTACCAATAACTGTCGGTTTTGAATAAAACACAAACTCGATATATTTGCACTTGAATCTTTTAGAAAGCGGTGGGGTGCAAGTGATCCAGCGGCCTATAGAAAATATGTCATAAATAACGCTACCCAACTCTACAACTTACACTAATAATCACTAATTAAACACAAAGGCCCATTAATCAAACATGACATATTATGACCAACTGAACCATGTGGCCTAATTAACCTATTCACAAATTATATACATTTATATACAACCGCTGTAAATAGATATCATCATTTCAATAAACTTAACTATTTATTAAGCCACTTATGGCGATAGAATCTAGCTAATGGTAACCTGAACCCATGAAATATCAAGACCAGCTTGTTTTCAAAAGTAAGATTTTATTAGCTATTTTTTTTGATTTCGTAAATGTAATTTTTATTAAAGCATTTTTATTAGAATTATTGCAAGTAAAAACATTATAAGTTTCAAAATTATTATTGCAAAAGTATTTATTAGATTAGCATTTTTCAGAACCTAAGTCCCTAACTAAGCTAAATAAATGGAAATAAAGTAAAGTCTTTGAGGGCTCTTACATGCTCCAAGTAAAGTCCGTCAGCACGACACCCTCATCCAAAGGTCAGCAAAAGCAGCAGCGTGACCCTTCTACAGGGAATGGATTTTTATACCTTTCTGCGCTAAGCTAATCTAAGTAAAAGTAATTCTTTTCTGCAAAAGTCGGAGTCCCATTGGTTCACGAGTGACAAGTGACATGTCACCTCATTTTCAAAACATCAGTTCCGTCACTTTCTTAGAGTCCATTGTCTCTAGTATTCAAGCTCCGAGGCTTCCTCAGATTGCAACATTTTCTTGCATAACATTTTTCATCATGTCATTTTGCTTCCTCGGATGCAAAGTTATCAAATGTTCCTCCTGCCGGTTCCTGGCCTTGGCCTTGTCCGAGTAGGAGACTGCTAGAAACACACCACGCTTTCCAAATGTTGCCACCGAAAGGAAATCTTTCTTTGAAAGGACTCTCTCTTGCTCCGTGCAGAAATTATTTGCAAACTCGAGTAAACTAGGCCCAAAGCAGTCAATTTAACGTCCACTAATATATAAACAAACACAAAAGAATAATTAATGTAAGAAATATTATTTGTTCTGTTGCCACCCAACATTGCTAACGATTAACCCATTAGTCTAAATTACCTAGCCAAAGCAAACAATTAAAGCAGCATTATATCTACCAGTCTTCTTTATATCCATCGAAATTCTTTATGCACCTATAGAAAATAGTGACACCACATAGACAAGGAAAGCAAAACAAGCACATGCTACTTTTAAAAACAGCCGCAATTATTTATAACATGACAAAAGGACAAAATTAATTTGCACGAACAAAAGATGCAACAATTATGCACGTTTATGAGCACACATGTTAATATCCCACATGTAATGTAACTTTAATCTAGGTTGAATTAATACAAACACAGCACCAAACGTTAATAGAGTTATTTTTCATTATGGAAGTATGACTTCACGAGTTGAAATAAAATTATTTCCAAATCTCGCTCCATCAACTCCCTCATCTGGTGATTAACAAATCACCACACCACACCCAAAATTTAGTAAAATTTTTGACTAACCGAAAATGGTTCGAATTCATTTGTATTAGTATTTTCTAAAAATTAGTCTCTGCAAAATCTTTGCAACTATCATATTGAGCTCTACGTAACTCTTGTAACTCAATTTCCTTCTCCTGCTCCTTTTTGATCTTATAAATTCGTTTCTTTTCCTTCATGTGTTTCTTTCTCTTGTGTAACATGCAACTAATTTTTGTCAAAACTACTATAAAAAATATTACAAACAAAGGTGTTAAAATCTTGCCAAGAACTGAACCTCCAATTTCTTGAAACCAGGTTTTAATACCCTGGAGTCTTTTTGTAAGTCGCTCTGAAAAATCATCCTCTTCTAAAGGAACTATTTCTGAATGCATTTCTGTGATGTTTTTGATATACATCTCAATATTCTTACTTTCATCAGGGATATAAGTACAGCAGTGCTGAACATGTAAAATACCACAGACTCCTCCCTCTTTTGCCAGGAGTATGTCTAACGCAAGGCGATCTTGCATCACCATAGATCTAATTGCAATGACCTCAACATTCACTAATTGGAAACCATCTGCTGTGTCAGTTGACAATCTGTCAACAATTGTGGATAATTTTATGATCCTTCCTGCATTCAAGGTTATACCTACTAAAGGTATTACTGCTTCAAAAATATCTCCCAAAATTTCTGTAAAACTTTCTCTTTTATATCTATTTATATTATTATTAATTTTAAACAGTCCTTCCGCATTTCTGTCAACATGAAATATCTTTGGAAAAACAAGCCCAACAAAACATGTCCCATACCAATGATCTGGAAGGGTATAATAAGCCTTATCACCACAAATAAAGTAAATCCCAGGAAAAATTGGATCTTTGCCACCTTTGAATCCCCAACCTCCCATGATTTGATAAGTATCCTCACAATTACTAGCACCTACAAAATAATTATCAAAAAGTGTATTATCCCTTCTAATACAAAACTTACCACTAATTGGTTTGTCTATGTGTATTGCAACATTATCAAAAGTCTTGCCATTAAGCTTCTCATCCTCTTTTTGCCAGAATTTAGATTTAGTCTGTTTGACTATTTCATTTTTCTTATAAATTGCTCTTCTCTCCTCAACAAGATTCAGGAAAGACTTTTCTTCAGCTCTTAATTTTCAGGTTAAATTATTCTTGTAAGCATACTCATAGGTGAGTTTGTTAGTAACTAAAAAGAATTCCCTCATCTGTTTAGCTTTTTTATGTTTATTCAAAGCACTCTCAATTTTTAAATTTGCAAAAATCTCATCAAAATTTGAATAGTAATGTTCTAAGCGACCAGTCTGATAAAATAAGCTAGCTAACACACTACAAGTTATCCCATATGTGAGAGGAAGCATATTGTATGTCACTCCCTCAGAAACAGAAGCAGGTAATTTTACACAGACGTAGCAATCTTTGACACTCATTACCTTAACATATTCTCCCAGAAGCCTTGAGAATGAATTGCTTGAAAAATCACTAACAGATTTATCCTGATGAATTTCAGGTTTGTGATCAATTACTTTGTTAGCTATATCTGTTGCACTATGTTTGTCTTGACTAACTGAAGCCTTGCTTGTCATGTTAACTTTATATAAATCCTTACTAATTTCGAAAGGAATGACCACAGCCAAAACTAACCAGAGCAGAATTAACATGAGCACACACACCAGAGTCATCTTACAGCATTTCTTGAAAATGGAACACTTTGAAGTACTCCGCTCCATAACATAAGGCATCTTTGGAAAATCTTATCTCAAAAAGGTAATAAAAAGAAAACAAAATGTTAAAAATTAACAAAAATTTAAAAATTATCTAAATTTCAGACTAAATATACACCCCCCTTTTTAAAATCTTTTTTTTTTAAAAAAAATTTTTTCATCCTCTAACAACTTTGCTTCGACCTAATGTCACAAGTTAATTTCCAACTAAACAACTTTTCTTCGACCTTGTGTCATCTAACACAATTTCTTCAGCTTTTTGCCATAAACAAAACCCAATTTTTTTTTTTTTTCAGATTAGTACTTCAATCATTGTCACTAATTTCCCCAACCTCTTCCTGACTACTGCTGTTAATTTCAATAACAGGAGGAATAATCAGATAAGTCCACTCAGGAGATTTATATTTCTGATTAGGTCTCAAAATTCTTTTTGTTTTTCTAGTCACAACTTCTATTTTCCTCCCTTTTTCAAGTTTCCTTTCAGGCTCTTTTTGACTAGTGATTTCGTTCACTTGCTCCTTTGACTTTTTAATCAACCTGACTCTCAATCCTCCATTTTCACTTGGCCATGATTCTCCTTTTCTCAAGATTTTTCTTTTCGGTTCTGCTATATTTGTTTCAGTTTTCCAAGATCTTTTTCTCACTCTTCCTTCTTGATCATCAACATCACTTTCTCCAGAATCACTATCAGAAATTTCTATTCTTGACTCAGGAACTTTTCTAATCTGCAGTCTTACTCTGTTAGGAACTATACTCTGTCTTCCATCACTGGTACTCGGCAATTCGACTTCCTCCTCCTCTTCAATTACCTTCAACTTCCCAGTTTCTGGTTTCTTGTTCCTCCTTCCAGAGCTTATTTTCTGCTTTTCGATACTCTCCTGGTCAGAAATTTCAATTGATTCAGCTTCTCTGTCTTCAAAATTTTCAATAGTCTCTACTCCATTTACTTTATTGACAGACTCTTCTGCTGAATTTCTTTTTAACAGATCTTCATCACTTTCAGAGTCTATTTCAATGATTTCCAAATCTTTTCTGCTCAAGTCTTCATTCACTTGCAAATTTTCCAGATGTCAACCTCTCTGTCGATCTTCAGAATCTGGATTTCTTTCACCTTCTATTTCAGAATCAGAATCATCTGTAGAATCACTCTCTTCATCAGAGTTTTCAGGAGTAGGAATTGGAATCGTGTGGCTTGGATGTATCCACCTTTTCAATCCTTTACATTTTACTGCATTCGTTGTTACTAGAATTATTTGTCTAGCTTTCTGCCACCTTGGAACTAGACAATTTCTTCTTCGATGTACTTTAGTTCTAACCCAATCTCCAGGTCTCAGATCATGTGTCTGTACTTTGTCATCTGATTGTACTTCAGTTCCCACCTGATTAGACACAGAAGTAACTACGTCAGACAGTCTTTTGCAATATTCCAAAATAGCACTGTCATTAATGCTCAACAATTTCCCTACTGGTACAAAAGCTTGTCTCATGACTCTGCCCATAAGAATTTCATGAGGACTCAGACCTGTTTTTTTATCAGGTATGCTTCTCAAAGACATTAAAACAAATGGAAGAGCATCTGTCCACTTCATACCTGTATCAAGACACATTTTTCCAATCCTGTTTTTGATCGTTCCATTAATCTGCTCAACTACTCCAGATGCCTCTGGTCTGTATGCACAGTGTATTTTCTGCTCAATATGCAAAGCTTCACAAATCAATTTCAGAAGTTTATTATCAAAATGTCCCCCTCCATCACTCTCAATAGTAACAGGGAAACCATATCTTGGGATAATTTCTCGAAGAAGCAATTTTGCCACTGTAATCAAATCACAATGACGTGTTGGAAATGCCTCCACCCATCTTGAAAACAAACACACAATCACTAAAACATATTTTAAACAATTGTGTAAAGGCATTTCAATGAAATCCATTTGTAATCTGGTAAAAGGGCCACCCTCCCGACCTATGATTCCGGTACCTACAACTGATTTCCTGTTTGGGTTCATTTGTTGGCAAGTTAAACACCTCTGACAAAGAGATTCTGCAATTGTTCTGAATTTGGTATTAAACATGTCTCTTTAAAAAGTCTGATCATAGAATCCCTTCCAATATGACCAGGGCCATGCTACAATCTGGCCATGTCAACAATCATACAATTAGGTAAAACTACTCTGCCATCTTTGTAAGTCCAAACTCCATCTTCATCTCGTGGTCTACCTTCTGCTTTTAACCATGTGTTTTTCTCCTCATCATCAGCTTCATTTTGTAAATCTCTGATTTCCTGCAATGTTTCAACCACTGTTGTTAGCATCAATGAATTCGAATCACTTTCTTTACTCCTTTCCCGATCATATGCACAACCATTTCTTGCGCAATACTTAGCCGTCTCATCCTCATAAGCATTGCCTTTGGTGATATAATCCTCACCCTTTTTGTGAGCTGCGCATTTTACGACAGCAATTTCTTTTGGTAATTGAATGCCATCTATTAATCTTTTAAAGAATACTGCATTTTTAATTGGAGATCCTGCTGAAGTTAAATAGCCTCTCTGATACCAGAGCTGTCCATAATCATGCAAACTCTGTATCCATACTGGCTGTCCGTTATTATGATAACTCTAAAATCTTTTGATATTTCACAAGCACGAATTAAAGCAATCAATTCAGCCACCTGTGCTGAACGAATTCCTTCAAGACATGATGCTTCTTCAACATCTGCAACTGTACAGACTGAATATGCTGCTTTTAAAACACCTCCCTCTGATCTTAAACAGGAGCCATCCACAAAATAGACAAAATCTGATTCAGCCAAAGGTTCGTCTTTAATATCTTGCCTTGGCTTGGTACAGTATTCCATAACATCCAAGCATTTATGTTCCACATCAATTTCATCAATAATTTCAGAATCAGGCAATAATGTAGGAGGATTTAAATTCACACATCTTGCAATAGAAACATTATCTGCTCCTAAAATAACTTTCTCATATTTTGTCAATCTATTACTAGTCAGATGTTGTGTCTTACTCCTTGTCAGGAGTATTTCAACTGAATGGGGAACATAAACTTTTACAGGAAACCCCATTATGATCCCTTCACTCTGCTCCAAACTGACACTAGTTGCTGCAACTGCTTTTAGGCAACCTGGTAAGGCTTTTGCAACAGGATCAAGAACTGCTGAAAAGTATGCAATGGGTTTTCTCAGATTCCCATGTCTTTGAATTAGTACAGACAATGCACATCCTTCTCTTTCACTGCAATACAGTTCAAAATCTTTTTCATAATTTGGCATGCCTAGAGCTGGAGCTTCACATAGGCTTCTTTTCAGATTCTCAAAAGCTTCCAACTCAGATTCATTAAGAACAATTGGATCTTTTACATCTGATTTAGTCAATTTCTGTAGTGGTTTTGCAATTACTGAAAATCCACTTATCCATTGCCGACAGTAACCAACCATTCCTAGAAACATTCTAACCTGTCTTTGAGTTCTTGGAGGTTGCATTGCTTGAATCATTTTAATTCTTTCAATTGTTACCTGTCTTATTCCTTTTGCAATTCTATGTCCAAGGTATTTCACTTCTTGTTTACAAAACTGCAATTTTGCAGGAGACACTTTATGTCCCTCATCTGCTAGATGATTTAAAAGTACAATTGTGTCTGTCACACAATTTTCTCTCGATTTTGCTGCAATTAGTAGATCGTCAATATATTGCACTAATGTCGACCTGCCAGGTAGATTTAGATCTTCTAAAGATCTCTTCAACAACTCATTAAAAATAGAAGGACTCTCTGTATACCCTTGAGGGATTCTACACCATGCGAGGGTCCTATTTTGGAACCTGAAAGCAAAAATTTCCTGGCTCTCTGGATGTAAAGGGACAGTAAAGAATGCATTGCAAAGATCAATGACAGTATACCACTCAGCATCATGTGGAATCTGATATAAAATGACTGCAGGATTTGGAACAACAGGACAACATGGAATGACAATTTGATTAATCTTTCTTAGATCTTGAACAATTCTATATGTCCATTTGATTTTTTAATTCCCATAATCGGTGAATTACAAGGACTACTCTCAATTTTTTTTAAAACACCTTGTTTAATGAATTTTTCAATCACTGGAATAACACCCTCTATGGTTTCTGCTTTCATTTTATACTGAGGAATGTTTGGAAATTCTATTCCCTGTTTCAATGAAATTTTGACTGGATCGATATGTTTCATCAGACCCATCTCATTTCCAGTCAAATCCCAAATCTCAGCTTTTACTGTCTCCTTTAGTTCCACAGGTAGGTTTTCTTTTTCAAAAGCAGGAAACAATTTTGTTTCTTCTGTTTCTACTAACATCATTGTCATTCTATACAAACCATCTTCCTCCATTGTTTGTAATTCTACTCCATCAGGAGAACAATATATTCTACAATTCATCTTACACAATATATCTCTCTCTAGTAAATTCACTGGACTGCTATTACAAACCACAAATCTATGTTTGTCTTTAAAATTTCCAATTTCAACTTGCACTGGATCTGTTAAGTCAGTTTTAATTTGTTGACTACTTACTCCGACTACTTGGATGGTTTCCCCAGAGAGAGGTAGGTTTTCAATTTCCACTGATCTAACAGTAGAACGGGTAGCACCAGTGTCCACTAGAAAAGTGATGTCTACATCATTAACTTTCCCATTTACAAATGGACCAGACTGGTCAACCTCAAGAGTGGCTCCAATTACACACTCTTCCCCCTCTCTCGGGCACCGTCAGAAGTAATCATCAGAATCACTTCCTTGATTCTCTGTTAACAAAAACTGTCCTGAAGCATTTTGCACAATTTGTCTTTGAGTCCTTATTACCTGATCATCTCCTTCAAATCCCACACCTGGATTATATTTTTGACTTCCCCCAGAATTAGGAAAGGGAGGCTGTGGAATTTGATTCTGCTGTTGAATCAATTGATTTTGTAGCTGTCGCTGAAGACTCAGGTCATTCAGTTTACGCTGCAAACGTAGCTGTTGCTGCAGATCAACATCGTTCTGCATCTGTGGGTTTAACAATGGATTTTTAAAATTTCTAGGTGGGTTTTTACACTCACTCTTCCAGTGTCCAATCTCGCCGCAATTAAAACAAGGCAATTTCTGTTTTAAATCATCAACTTTAGCATTATATCTTTTATTATTATTAAATTTAAATTTCCCTTGACCCTGATTCATGTTCTGATTTTGAATAAAATTTGCATTTTTATTTTCAAGACTGGCAATTTGTTGCTCAGCCACTTTCACTTGTGCCCACATCGCTTTCTCTTTCAACTTCTTTTGTTTGACCTCTAACTCATCCTACAGTATTTTGCTTTTTTCAAAATGTCATCAACTGAAAGCGATTGCCATCCGACAATATTATTTCTAATCATTTCCCCAACTTCAGGTCTAATACCATAAACAAATCTGTAAATAAAATGGCTCATATCCTTTTCGTCTAATTTTTCATAGCCACTATATTGTTTGAAAACTAGTAGTAACCTTTCATAAAATGAATGAACTGATTCTTTTGGTTCTTGATTAGTTCGATCTATTTTAACCCAGTCCACTTCCTTTGGAGCAATTTTTTGTTTTAACCAATAAATCACCTTTCCATAAAAATCCATTACTATTGGAGCTGGAGCACCAGTTTTTTTAATTCGCTCAGGTTCCTCTTTTGGCCAACCTATAGCAATTTTACATTCTGTCCAAAGATCTGATGGAACAACAATGTCAAAAAATCCATCCAGATCAATCCACAGAACTTTTGAAACTTTTATAAACCTGTCTACTTGTCGATACCATTCAACAGGTTTCTCTCTTAATCTTGGAAAATCATTAGTGAAAAGTAAAATATCCTGTCTCGACCAAGGAACATGAACATAACCTCCACCAGCAATTTCTCTCATTGGAAATTGTTTTGATAATTTCTCTAATTTTTCATCCTCCATCTTTCTAGTCCACTTCACTCTCCATTTGCTCAATTCACCAAGCTTTTTGATGTAAACAATCAAATCTTTTATTTGCATTATTCTTCCTATTGAGTTCAAATTCTCAATGTCTTTTTCTGTAAAATCTAATCTATAATGCTTTCCAAAATTCTTTTGTCTACTTAAATCAATTTCGAGTTCTGCTGCCAGTTCCTCCAACTGATCATATTTATTCTTTGTTTTCCATTGAATACTCTTGCAGATGAACAGTAGTTCATCATCACGACAACATTTTAGACTGTCAGAACCAATTGTACCAATTATTAATTCTTCTAAATTTGCTTTTAATTTTGCAACATCAAGTTTTGAATTTGACCCTCTTCTTTCGGAAGTCTCAGCATCAGATTCTGCACCTATTGGTGAATTGTTAAAAGAACCTTCATTGAAAGTTAAATCAGGCATTTTCGTTTTCTCATGATTAATTTCAGATAAATCTGAATAAAATTTTTCAGCAACCTTTTGAACTTCTGCATTTAAAGGAATCGTTAAACTTGTCCTGTTATTTTCTTTTTGTTCAAAAACAGGCTGAACAGGACCAATAGTTACTGGAACAGTTACAGCTTCCATGCCTTTAGTTATTTGTCGAATTAATTCTTCCTTTGATCGTAAATATTCTGAAGTATTTACAACTTCCTCATCCCTAATTTCTCTCATTAAAATTTTAGGGGCTTCCCTTTCTTTTGGAATTAACTAAAAATGTTTACCCCCAATGTAAACATCAGCATTTGTCCCAGTTTCAGATTTTTCTGGAGTTTCAAAAGATTCTGAATTATTAGGATACAATTTTGGAGATTCATTAATAGGAGGTGCACTTGGTGTGGTTTCAGTAGAAACCATCGGAGTAGACCATGATCGAGGAGATCTCAAAGGTTCATTTCTTTTATTAGAAGTAAAAATTTCTTCTAAAACTGCATCTTCAGATTCACTCTCTATGACTACATTATTTTTCTTTTCAGATCTTTTTTCACCAGGAGATCCTAAAACCATTTCTCTAATTAAATAGAGACCATCACACATGTCTCCCTGTCTCCACATTCGCATTCTATCTTCATGTGTCTCTCGTCTATAGCTTGGTATTTTCGGAGGTCTTTTAATTCCACTCGCTTCTCTTTGAAGTTGAAACATTTCATCTTCCCATTCAACTAAAGCTTCAAATTGAGTAGGTCTTGGTTTCGGTATAAGAGCATTCATCTTTTCTCTCAAATTTCTTAAATTTTTATATTAAATGAACCATCTTCTGGCCAAGTCAAAACACCGTCGTCTTTAGTGTAATGTTTCCAGACATCAAACCACAAAACAGTATGATATCCATATTCACCTTCCATATACGCTGCAGGTGTTTTGTATTTATGAAGCAATTTACCACCTCGCGTTTTTATTTTCTTGTCAGGTGAAATAAAATTTTTAAACCTCTGAAGCATTGTAGGCTTTTTCTCAACATGTTTAAAATAATAACTCATTTTTCAAATCAAATCCAATTAGAGGAAATGATCGTAAAATATTTCCTGGATGTTCCGTAACACTAGCCAATCCGTAGGCGAAATACACCAACAAGCCAATCAGAGTTGAGCTACGTCACTACCTTGCTCAACGAATAGAAATTGTTCGTTCTCAAAGAACCAATCAGTTTACAGCACGTCAGAGTTATGAGAGCCAATCAGAACACAGCCTGTGACGTATGCTACCCAATCACTGCGTGAACCGTGTGACGTACACAGCTGCTGCGGTTTCTCGTGTCTCACTCTCGGCGCTTACCCCTCCTTTACAAAAACTTTTCACAGCGCCATTTTAAGAACGCTTTTTCAATGAAAAATTAATTCAACAACCACAAGAAAGACTCATCTGTCTGTTTCTCTAATAAAATGATAGAATTTCAATCATACAAGAATTCTATACGTGGAATAGACGACGCTATTCTCACAGAATATACATTTGCCGATAAAGTAATCCTTTTACTCTACCCTTCAAACAAGTAATAATGAACTCATTTCCCTCAGAATGCACATCCAAGTGACAATTCAAAGTTTAACTTGAACACCATTACAAAACAATTACGCACTTTCAAACGGAAAGTATCCCTAATCAAACACACATGAAATCCGTGCAGGACTTTCACCTGTTTATAGATATCATGCACCGTTAGTAAAATAAACGACGTTATCCCTACAGGACTTTCACCTGTTTAAAGATATTAAGTATGTTATCCCTACAGGACTTTCACCTGTTTATAGATAATCATACACCAGCGTTATCTTACCCTTCACTCAAGTTTGAATATATACAATTACTCTTATCACAGTGAGTTTTACAACAGGCTCATTGTCCCTATACTCATGCTGCTCAAATTTCTTAGATAATCCTCACTATACAACACTCACTCCTAACCCTAACTTGTGTTGCACGGCGACAACACTTGTGATACACGGCGATACCACTACTCTGAAACAGATCAAATGTGCTGTGTGACTACCTTCTCATCACACTAATTTGTACCGGTACAACAAGGAATTTTCACGCTGCTGGAAAAAACCTTACATATAGCACGAAAACGGACTCAACATATGTTAGACATCGATCCTATGTAACTACCGTATATGTTGGTTACCATAGCAACCATCAAATTCTGCTACCAAAGTAATTGATCCAGCGGCCTATAGAAAATATGTCATAAATTACGCTACCCAACTCTACAACTTACACTAATAATCACTAATTAAACACAAAGGCCCATTAATCAAACATGACATATTATGACCAACTGAACCATGTGGCCTAATTAACCTATTCACAAATTATATACATTTATATACAACCACGGTAAATAGATATCATCATTTCAATAAACCTAACTATTTATTAAGCCACTTATGGCGATAGAATCTAGCTAATGGTAACCTGAACCCATGAAATGTCAAGACCAGCTTGTTTTCAAAAGTAAGATTTTATTAGCTATTTATTTTGATTTCGTAAATGTAATTTTTATTAAAGCATTTTTATTAGAATTATTGCAAGTAAAAACATTATAAGTTTCAAAATTATTATTGCAAAAGTATTTATTAGGTTAGCATTTTTCAGAACCTAAGTCCCTAACTAAGCTAAATAAATGGAAATAAAGTAAAGTCTTTGAGGGCTCTTACATGCTCCAAGTAAAGTCCGTCAGCACAACACCCTCATCCAAAGGTCAGCAAAAGCAGCAGCGTGACCCTTCTACAGGGAATGGATTTTTATACCTTTCTGCGCTAAGCTAATCTAAGTAAAAGTAATTCTTTTCTGCAAAAGTCGGAGTCCCATTGGTTCACGAGTGACAAGTGACATGTCACCTCATTTTCAAAACATCAGTTCCGTCACTTTCTTAGAGTCCATTGTCTCTAGTATTCGAGCTCCGAGGCTTCCTCAGATTGCAACATTTTCTTGCATAAAATTTTTCATCATGTCATTTTGCTTCCTCGGATGCAAAGTTATCAAATGTTCCTCCTGCCGGTTCCTGGCCTTGGCCTTGTCCGAGTAGGAGACTGCTAGAAACACACCACGCTTTCCAAATGTTGCCACCGAAAGGAAATCTTTCTTTGAAAGGACTCTCTCTTGCTCCGTGCAGAAATTATTTGCAAACTCGAGTAAACTAGGCCCAAAGCAGTCAATTTAACGTACACTAATATATAAACAAACACAAAAGAATAATTAATGTAAGAAATATTATTTGTTCTGTTGCCACCCAACATTGCTAACGATTAACCCATTAGTCTAAATTACCTAGCCAAAGCAAACAATTAAAGCAGCATTATATTTACCAGTCTTCTTTAAATCCATCGAAATTCTTTATGCACCTATAGAAAATAGAGTGACACCACATAGACAAGGAAAGCAAAACAAGCACATGCTACTTTTAAAAACAGCCGCAATTAGTTATAACATGACAAAAGGACAAAATTAATTTATTAATTTGCACGAACAAAAGATGCAACAATTATGCACGTTTATGAGCACACATGTTAATATCCCACATGTAATGTAACTTTAATCTAGGTTGAATTAATACAAACACAGCACCAAACGTTAATAGAGTTATTTTTCATTATGGAAGTATGACTTCACGAGTTGAAATAAAATTATTTCCAAATCTCGCTCCATCACAAGCACGGTGGCTACCAGGATACAATGTAGCATACACATTGTAAAGAATATTAGAAAGTGTCCCAGTGCTCCTTTATCAGAACATACGCGATCATTTTGACAATGTTAAGTAGCTAGCACCACATTGAACTTGTATTTGCATATAATGTGTTGGTGCCGTATCAGCTGGGTCAAATCTGGAACACAGCTAGAGTGAATAGGTAAATGCGCAATTCAATTTGGAGATTTTAAATCTTACTTTTGAAAGCAGAGGTTGTGGCCTTCCCGTTGGACAGAGACTTGGTCTTACTTTTGAAAGCAGAGGTTGTGGCCTTCCCGTTGGACAGAGACTTGGGCAAATTGGTCAATTGCCCAGGGAATACACATCCTAAAGGGACCCCAGGGAAATGTAATTTTCTCTCTCTCACCTCAGTGTATTTCTATATCATAAACTTTCTCCTTCTTTTTGCCTACATTCTCTCGCTGACTGTCTTTCTTTGTCCTGTGTCATCTTAAGGACCACTGGGAAGACATATTATAACTTTTTTTGTGTGACCTCATTTCTGAAAGCTTGTTTTCGCATCGTGGAGGCCTGTATTAGGAGAAAATGGGTATTAGATATACAGTTGTTCCAAATTGTTAACGGCAGGCGTCATGAAACACATGGTAACCTTCCTATACAAAACATTGCGCGAAGTTAGGGTACAGAGGGGGCCCCTGCTAGGTGTGCGTGGGAGGTGGATTTAGGAGCCCCCTTGGAGGATGCTGCCTGGAGTGTGACATGTGAACTAGTTCGAAAAGTGTCTTGCAATGCCCATTTTAGACTGACGCATTTCAACTACCTGCACCGTACGTACTTAACACCGATCAAACTTGGCAGGATGCATGTGGGGAGAGGAACAATGTGTCCCAGGTGTGGTGTAAATGGTGCAGCATTTCCTCACATGGCATGGGAATGCAGGGCAGTCCAGCAATATTGGCTGGACATGGTAGAACTGATGATGGAAGTGACTAGTCTGATCCAGAAGGGAACCCCACTGGTATGTCTGTTTATTGTTAAGAAACCCTGGGGGGGTAAGATGCTTTGGAAGTTTCTGCAACTGGCACTGGTATTGGTAAACGGAGTGGCCATTGGATGGTTGAGCGTGATAATACCATCTATAGAACTTTGGCACAAAGGCGTGATGGAATGGGCTGTGGCAGAGGACGTGCATATGAAACGGACGCTTCGGGATGATAGATTGCAGGAAGATCTGGCAGACTGGACGACTCTCATTGGTAATATGTCTCTGGATGTCAGAGAGGATGGAGTTGAAGTGGAGGGGGGTGAAAGTCCTAAGTAAAGAGGCACACAACATGCATAGCCCAGTGGTCTCTGTCATGTAGCCCTGATGGCGCAGTGAAAATAATTTGTTTGGAAGCCTGGTTGGGTGGGAACCACTTTAAAATTAATCTGACGCTAGGATCAAGCGGGAAAATGTACGGCCTTCAAAAGGCTTAGGAGGGTGCTAATGTGGGGTATGTGATTGCACTGTACTAAGCGTTGAACTGAAGTTTCCCTTTATTTTTTCTATCTTGTTTCTATGCCTATGAGATGCAAACTTTTATAGGAGGAAAGTGGTACATAGGTGTTTCCATAAAATGTGACAATGCAATGTGCTTGTTTCAAAATGCTGTAGTCCGTTGTTATTTCTTTTAATCTCTTCTTTTATTTCACAAAAGTTCATAAAAACAGCCAACGCATTTCGTTCCACAAAGATAGAAACTTTTGGATCTTCATCAGGGCTTAACAACTAATTTGTTAGAAGTCATGACGGAAGTCTTAATTCCAGCAGCAACCCAGCTGAGCTCCCTGTCCCCAAGTTTCTCTCCGCGCTTGGTGCTTAGCCTGTAGTCTTTTGGATTTGGGCGGCTCAATGCCGTAGAGCGCCCTTTTCTTAATATTTCAGTAGGATTTATGAATGCAGATTTTTCAACATTGTCAATTTAAGCTCATCTGGAGTCCCTTTGTGGAGGCATAAATAAGGTGAATCGATTTGTAAAGTTATGTTCATGGCTGACTTTATCACTATAAATCAGCCTATTATCACTAACTAATCCTACGAAAATCCAATATTGCACTGCATCACAGGCCAGACAGTTGCTTCATATCCAGTATGGATATTCAAATGTGTATAGCCCCCAGGCCCTTCAATTTGGTGGACACGTGGAAGTTATACTTGCATTTTGTGAATAGTGAAATTGTGAAAAGTAGTACATTTATTCAAAAGTGTAAGTTACTCAAAAGTGTGAGCTACCTTTGTGAAGCAGGCCCGTGTATTTCAAAAGACACTGAAAATGTATAAAGTGTTGAGATTACTAGATCTCAGCTTTTAAGATCGCATGGTAAGGGGTGGGGACATGGTCACAAAGACAGGCACAACTGGACGAGTATCCTGTGAGCTCCTGTGGCCTCTATGGAATTTGCAGTCAACCTGCAGCCTTTCATTCCCATGCACTCATGCTCGAAAGAAAAAGATGTGGGGCAGCAGATATCCGGACAATGGGTGAAACTAAGGGGCTGCATGGTGAGTGGAGATTTGGAACAGTAGGGAGGCCTGTGGGAACAGACTGGCCAGGTGGACGATCCTCTACATGCCCCCAAGCCTCTGATATGGTGGTCTTGATGAGGGCAGTGTGTGCCTAGCTGACTTGGTAGATGCATGGTGGGGGTCGCATGCTGGTGAGGTGCTCAACACCCAGAACTTACAGCGGCATGGAGCCACACCGCAATTGTTAGACTAGAGCACTTCAAGTCAAAAAGCAGGAGAGATGTAAACTGTGGCAGGCAGGACAGGTTGTGGCAGTAGTGGGAGCCAGCGCAGAGATGCAGCGTGTCCGGGGAGATGCCGGATATGCAAGCTTCACAGATTACATGATTTAACAGTAGGGGTGATATTTTTTTGCCTGAGGTGTAATGCATAAACGGAATAAATATTGGGGGCAAATTGGAAGAGGCCTGTTGCCCTAACTCCAAGTCCCTGTGCCACAATTAACAGTCATTGCTGCTAAGACCTCAAATATTGATCACAGATGACAAGCAGAGAAACTAAGTGTTGAAGACCTATTACAATAGTAGTTGTGCTGTATTTGATTTTGCACTGCCGTATCTCTGAGCAAATCCGAGAATTGCTGTTGTGCTTCTTCCACCCGGAGCCTATTGGACTGCACTATGAAAAAGCCCAGAAATACCCATACCCCAGCAGGACAGACCAGTCGAGTCTTGAGAACATTAATGGTAGTAACAATGGAGATGGGGCTACATTTATGGGGCCAGAGCTCTCCATCTACTTTGGTCTTATCTTAGAGTCATCACAGTGTCCCATAAAGCCCCTGAGACAAAAACTGAACACAGCGGCTATAGACTTCAGCCATCTCAGGACAGACCCCTCAAGATCTTGCTTAGGGTCACTGGGCTTGAGTTGACTCTTACTTCAATGGTCCAGGGTCTCTAGAGCCAGAAAGCAAATGTCGGGGCATGAACATAACTCATGCAGATGCTGTGCAAATTATCTCACATACTTTATCAATCTTGACATGTTCTGTGACATCATTGATAACATCACTGCTGACATCTAAAATTACATAACTGATGGCAACACTGTGCTTGGCGGGAGTTATAGTTACATCAGGGCTTGAGGTATAGTTATTTTAGTTAACTATAACTGGTGCATTTCAGGTTTATTTAAAAATGTATTGGCATTTTCACCTAGACAGTGTTTCATTTGAGCAGATGGATGCAGGTTGGGGTCACTGGCAATCATTTTGGCACCATCACTTATATATCTGCAAGAGACATTTGCAGAGAGCAACATAGGGAAAAACGCACAAAGTGTAAGACGGAGGAAGAGAAATGCAGGCACCGCCACTCTCGCTTTCATAAATCAAGCACTGCCCACAACGATTACTAACCTTTGTGTTTTTTCCTAGTGGGGGGAAAAATAATATATATACATATATATATTTTTAGCAAGAGCCCTCGAGCTTCGGGAGGGAACACGACGCTGCCTCTCACCATCCAGCTGTATAAGCCTCGCTGTTACTTGGTTGCAGACTGCTTTGATTAAATTATTGCCATCCGACGCGTTTCGAGGCTTGGAACGCCCCTTAATCATGGACACGCTTCAACTAAGGACATGACAACTTTGTGCTGTGTTCGTGCTTTTATTGTTTTTTCATTGAACACAACCGCCCTAAGTGGGTGTGGCCTCACAGATGCCTCCTGGCATGCTGGTATTTGAAGTCCAAAAAGGCACAAAGCAATATATATATATTACCTACTGGCGGTCGCCAGTAGGTAGTTATAGTTAGGATTGTTTTCTATAGGAAATCCGCAACATTCTATTGGGAATAACTTTGGCGCCGGTTGAGGAATCTGCCTGTAATTTTCCTTAAATTTGCCTCGCTGCGCTCCGCTCCTTCCCTGAAAGTTTGGGGGGGATTCGTCAAGCGGGGGCCGAGATAAAAGGGGGGTCCCAAAACGTGTTTTCCCCATGTTAATTTCTTTAGGGCGGTTGGACTCACTTTTAGCCCGAACGGCGGAATGGATTTCCACAAAACTTGGCAAAATTTTAGGGACTGGTAGCCCGATGTGCCTTTGCTATGTCTCAAGATATGTGCTCC